>NC_056065.1:76142718-76749052 GCF_016772045.2 Ovis aries | reverse complement strand
TCAGAGAATATGGTTATGATTATACAGAACTGCTGAAACCACAAGCGCCTCAATTACTGCACATGGTTAAACCCGGTCCAGACTTTTAACATATGCAATGCTTTTTACCAGAAGTTGAATAACGTCAGCGTCTAGGAAACTACTGAGTTCAGCTTCCTAAGCTCTCTGCTGCTGAACGACTCACTAAATCTGTCTGTTAAATTCACACGTGCCCTGGGTGCCGGCCGCCACCTCGCACATCCCAGAATGGATTTTCCACTGGACATTACTGCCAAAGAGTCTTCTCTCCTGGCACCAGGAGAGAGAGTGAAATACACTTATAGGCTCAAAAAATAAAATATAGGATGAACTTCAGTCATCTAAGACAATGTGGGCAACGTATCATAAAATTTGAGATGGATAGACATTGGAGTAGATTGAATTTTATGAATTCATCCAGAAACCATCACGCTAGATTCATCAAGATTTTCGAAGGTCGGGGAAGAGTTCCTGAAAGTCATTAAGTCAATTGTAGACTTTTTCCACCACATCTGGCCAAATTCTCACCCAAGTTAACTTTTAAGGGTCGACGATTTGAAAAGTGGTTTATGAAGTTCCACAGTTTTAATTGATTGATTTCACATGTCACATGTCCTTCTGAAAAGCGTAAAATGGTTCTTTTAAGTTGATGAGCTCCCAGAAAAAAAATCTGTCTACAGATAGTATTTGCCTATCCACTCTCTGGATGATATAGTGCCCACCCTTTTCCTTTCTGTCAACTAGAGCACTAAGTCCTCCTAGAATAAATTAATAAAATATGTAAGTAGGCAAGCCGTGTTGTCTGCGATCCTAAAATTTAGTAATGAGACTCACATATGTGCCTGAATACATTTATTATGTATTATGGGCATATATGAATATATACATATATATATATAATATAATCAAAATTCAAGAGAGCAGTGAGAAGTGCTATGAGAAAGACAGGAAAAAGGAAGCTTTTAAACCCCTGACTGACTGGGAATTCCCAGGCTGTCCAGCGGTTAGGACTCCATGCTTTCACTGCTGACGGCTCAGGTTTGATCCCCGTTCGGGGAGCCAAGTTCCCACAAGTCTGAGGCTTAAAAATTTTAAAATAAAAATAAAAAAAACATGACAGAGAAAGACACTTTCCGTGGGAGCAAGACAGAGAAGCAGTTGGCATGAGCAAAACGGTTATGGAGACGGTGGCATTTGAGTTGTCATTAAAAGGGGTTATGGCTCTGACAGCTGCAAGGGGAGGAGGGACTTCTAGGCAGAGGACACAGCGTAACAGACAAACGGCACCGCTGGGACACAGAGGCTCCAGGACTCCTGTCTGCCTGGGAGACACGGTGGAGGCGAGAAGTATTTATTCCCTCCCACCTGAAGGCTCAGACTGCGTTCTGTCCAAAGAAGGAGGCACCAGTGAAGGCGTTTAGAAAGGAGTGATGCCGCACCATCAGGTAATTCAGACGCGGACAGGCCACACAGCCCCTTTGTTATTAACCTCTGTTAAGAAAAACAAACGAAAAATGGGTCACAGCGCGGCGGAGTGGATCCCGCGCGGCGGAGTGGATCCCGCGCGGCGGAGTGGATCCCGCCTGCCGCAGCTCCCGCTTCAGTGGGTCCCGGGCTTCCGCTTCCGCCGCCGCCGCTGCGGCTGGGGCTTCAGAGGCTCTCAGAGCGCCTCCGCCCACTCTGTTCAGCTCCGTGTCTCTGTGATACTCCTCCCTGACAGCCCCGGCCTTCCCTCCTCCTCCATCTCCTTGCCCAGTGGACCCACGCGCCTACTCCACACTCCCTCCAGTTTATTCCTCAAGCGCCTGGAGCCAAACCCTCTCCCTGTTTCATTGGGCCACTTGGATTGCATCTTGACTGTAACCGCACAACAGCACTCAGCAGGACTCTACTCAAAACATCTTCAGTCAACAACTGTATTCTGAAAGATGGGGGCGGGGGACAGTTAGAGAGTTTGGAGCGGACCTGTACACACTACTAATTTATTGTTCCTATGACGTCATCTATCTGTGTGGCTGTGCTGGGCTTCCGTGGCTAGGGGCGGGCTCTCTCTAGTTGCAGCAAGCGGGGCCTGCTCTCTAGCCGTGGTGCGCGTTGCAGTGACTCCTCTGTTTGCGGAGCACGGCTCTAGGGGACATGGCCCAGTAGCTGCGGTTCCTGGGCTCTAGAACATGGGCTGATGGTCCCTGCACATAGGGCTTAGTGGCTCCTCGGCAGGCGGGATCGAGCGATTCCGCATCTCCGGCACAGCACACTGTTAGATTTAAAGTGGATCACCGACGAGGAGCTGTGTACAGCGCAGGGAACTCAGCTCAGTGTTACGTGGCAGCCTGGATGGGAGGGGAGTTCAGGGGAGGATGGGTATTTGTATATGTGTGGCTCAGACCTTCCGCTGTTCACCTAGAACTATGCCAACACTGTTAGTCAGCTCTGCTGCTGCTGCTGCTAAGTCGCTTCAGTCGTGTCCGACTCTGTGCGACCCCATAGACGGCAGCCCACCAGGCTCCACCGTCCCTGGGATTCTCCAGGCAAGAACACTGGAGTGGGTTGCCATTTCCTTCTCCAATGCGTGAAAGTGAAGTCGCTCAGTCGTGTCCAACTCCTGACGACCCCATGGACTGCAGCCTCCCAGGCTCTTCTGCCCCAATACAAAATGAAAAGATTTTTTTAAAAACTGGAAAAAAAAAAACAACAAATGTATTCTGGTTATATCCAATGTCCCAGTTCAATAGTAAGCACTGGGATTCTTTTTAAAATCCTAGATTTGAGTGTTCAATGTGTTCATATAAACTAAAAGGCTTTGCAAGCCCACAAGACTAAATCTCTCTGTAAAACATTTAGGCATGCCTTCGAAAAAGTAATAATGATTATTTTTATCTCATGAAAGTATCCAGCTATATCTAGGATGTTTGTCACATAAATTCTCATTCAATATAAAGTTTGTGAAATCAGTCACTATGGGTTGAAAATGTACTGTTTATGCTGAATAATTGTTCTTTTGCATGAAGGAAGGGATCTGGCTCATGGAAAAACTTTTCACTTTAGTTTGTTATTTCTAAGTGTCTTCATAATCCTCAAGTTCATACAAACAGCGAGTGACAAACCGAGCTAAGAAAATCATGAGAGAAGACATGAGATTCAGCTTAAATGACTCAAAACTATTACTGGCTTCAAAAACAAGCCTGTCTTCAGTGGCCATTAAAATAAACACTCTCTTATGCTCACAAGAACTGAAAGACATCAAGGCAGCCTAATGAATATCAGTTTAAGAAAACCAGACAGCAGCTCAAAAGATGTATGTAGACGTCACTATCTCTCCTTCCAATTCCCCCTTACATTAGGCATTTGTGAGGAAACACTGTCTACACAAAATTCTCAAGGATTTGGGAGTAGGGGAAAAAAGCAAATGTCAATGCTTAGGTGCTCAGAGTTTCTCAAAAAGCATCCTGTTTCTGACCCTGTCTATTTCTGTTCTCCAACAAAATCCAATGAATTTGAAGTCTGACCCTTTTTTTTCCCACCTCTGATCTTCCTACTTGATTGGAAACTGAACTTTTGTTAACAAAACGGATGACCATCTGAATGCAGTGCTTGTACTAAGCAATTGTGCGGCTTCCACAACTATTCAAAGCTCAGGAAAGTGGGACCCTACCAAGCATGTGTAACGTACAGAGCTATACGTCTGTGACAACTCTGCCATTGACCTCAAATGAGTTCCCTGATACACAGCATTGCTCTCTGCCTGCCCTAACCTCATCTCTTTAATCACGGCAGAGAGATTGGCCATCAGCAAACTCCTATCTTCCATATCGGCCCATGAGACTCTTCACCCTTTGGCTCCAGAGATGAATCTGTAACCCAGGCTTAGTTGAAAACAGCATTCTGTCCTGGCCACACCGGTTGGTTCATGGGTAAGCATGTGACTCAGAGCCTATGAATCAAAATCAATCCTAAGACTTCTGTTAATTATTTGGAAACTTAATAAAACTTCCTAACCAGATTGTCAGCCTTAAGATGACCCAACAATCCCACTAGTAGGCACAGACCCTGAAAAAAATCATCACTGAAAAAGATGCATGCACCCAAATGTTCACTGAAGCACTATCTGCAGTAGCTAGGACATGGAAGCAACCTAAGCCTTCATCGACAGATGAATGGATAAAAAAGCCATGGTACATGTATATAATGGAATATTACTCAATCATAAAAAGGAATGTTTTTGAGTCAGTTCCAATGATGTGGATGAAATGAAAGGCTATTATACCAAGTGAAGTAAGTCAGAAAGAGAAAAACAAAGATCACATATTAATGCATATATATGGTATCTAGAAAAATGGTACTGATGTGCTTATTGGCAGGGCAGCAGTGGAGATGCAGATGTAGGGAACAGCCTCGTGGACATGGTGGGGGAGGAGCGAAAGGGACAAGTGGAGAGAGCAGCATGGAAACATATACACTGCCCTGTGTGAAACAGACAGCCAGTGGGGACTTGCTCTGTTACACAGCGAGCTCAGACCAGCGCTCAGTGACTACCTGGAGGGGTGGGATGGGGTGGGAGGTGGGAGGGAGGTTCAAGAGGGAGGGGCGATACATGTGCCTGTGGCTGATTCATGGTGATGTATGGCAGAAACCAACACCATATTATAAAGCAATTATCCTCCAAAGAAAGATAAATTTATTAAAAAATATGACATAAGCCTAGAACTTTGAAACTCCTTGCTGCCACACACAGAAGGAAGCATGAATGAAGCCAAAGAGCATTTCTTTTCTTGAAACAGGTATTTATTTTTGACTCAAAATTACTGATTATTTAAATCACAGAATAGAGTACTATTGGATATTAATTTTTTTCATGATTAGGTTTCTTCACATAATAAATATTTGGCTTAAACACTTCCACCATTTAATTTTTTTATGGTGCTCCAACATAATTTTCTTAGAGTACTGAGAAAGAACCAACATTTAAAAAATAGTCCAGTGAAACCAACAGTCACTGAATAAACACAGCGAGACCATCTATGCTATATATTAAGTTGAAAGTTCAAAGAAATATAACTTGGAAAATATATCCACTCTATTTTGCCCCATTGATGTTATAATGAAATTCCTGGAATGGGGACTAGTATAACTTTTGACTATTTCAAATGGCAATATCCAGACCTGGATAATGCCAAAGAGAAGATTAATAAGGGAGCAAGAGCAAGACTAGAGAGAGATGGAAGATGAAAAGAAAAGAGAAAGAGATGGTTATGTTGTTTGAGCTCCTAAATCAAACCGCATCTGAATCTATCCTTGTACTTTGCAGTTACAGGATGTGATAAATTACTGTTTCTGCTAACAAACACCTGAATGAGTTTGCTATCACTTCCAACTGAAACAGCCCTTTGAATGCAAGCTGGTGTTTATATTCAAAACACAGCGGGGTGGGAAGGGGAAGGGAAAGAAGAAAAGACAAAATGACTCTGATAATTAGGTCAAAAAACAATGTAGACTTTTTCTAACACAGGGATGTATCTTCTGAACTTAAGGCATGGGTAATCATAAAGAGGTGAGTAGAATTTGGTAGATTCATGAAGATATTCAGTTCAGTTCAGTTCAGTTCCTCAGTCGTGTCCGACTCTTTGCGACCCCATGAATTGCAGCACGCCAAGCCTCCCTGTGCATCCCATCTCCCGGAGTTCACCCAAACTCACGTCCATCAAGTCAGTGATGCCATCCAACCATCTCATTCTCTGTTGTCCCCTTCTCCTCCTGCCCCCAATCCCTCCCAGCATCAGAGTCTTTTCCAATGAGTCAACTCTTCGCATGAGGTGGCCAAAGTACTGGAGTTTCAGCTTTAGCATCATTCCTTCCAAACAAATCCCAGGGCTGATCTCCTTCAGAATGGACTGGTTGGATCTCCTTGCAGTCCAAGGGACTCTCAAGAGTCTTCTCCGACACCACACTTCAAAAGCATCAATTCTTCAGCGCTCAGCCTTCTTCACAGTCCAACTCTCACATCCATACATGACCACTGGAAAAACCATAGCCTTGACTAGACGGACCTTAGTCGGCAAAGTAATGTCTCTGCTTTTTAATATGCTATTTAGGTTGGTCATAACTTTCCTTCCAAGGAGTAAGCGTCTTTTAATTTATTAGCCAATAAGAATTTTAGAGGACATACAAAAAAAATTGTGGGTTATTTGGATTTTACTTAATAACTTGCCAAACTGGTCAACCTTATTTTAAATGTATGTATGTATGTGTTTATGTCAGTTTTGAGCTAGAAAATTCTTAAAAGTATAAACTCAGTCAATGCAAAACACAAAAGCCTTATTACAAGCATCTGGCCATCTGGCTGACAGCATATCACACTCATCTTCTTTATAATAAACAACTTAGAGCATTTTCTCTACATTTGCATGATGTTAATTTGGTTCTCACCTGGCTGTGCACTAGGAGTATTTAAAAAACACACGCACAGATAAGGTAAAATCAAAAACAGGGTGAGGAAGAGGAAGCAACAGAGAGTGAACCCAAGGAAGTAGAAGAATGATAGGCAGTGAATCTGTTGTAACTTGCGATTTTCTTCCTATGAGGACTTCAGATCTCCTTATCCTGTTCTTTCACAGACATTGGTATGAAATTTCGTTTGGTAAAATTTAAAGGGAATGTGTAAGTGCTACCTTTTTAACATTCCAAGGTCAGTGCTTTTTGACCGTGGGGACAGTGGGGTTCCATTCATTACACAACATTTAATTCCCTGGTAGCTGTCAGTATAGGAAACATTGCTTTCAAACAAAAACCGGTATTGTTACATGGCACCAGTTTACGTTTAAATGGAACCCACAACAATAACAACAAAAGGATGACTTCACATACGCTTTTATATTTCTGTTATAATATCAGGGTTTTGATTTGAGAAGAGTAAAACATCTGCCTGTAATGCAGGAAGACACAGGTTCGATCTCTGGGTCAGGAAGATCCCCTGGAGAAGGAAATGGCAACCCACTCTAGTTTTTTTGCCTGGGAAATCCCAAGAACAGAGGAGCCCGGTGGGCTACAGTCTATGGGTTAGTAAAGAGTCGGACTATCACTTTCACATCTTTCAAAATATATAGAAGACAGGAAAGGGCTTATTAAAAAATGTTGTCGTCTTTTTCCTCAGGCATTTTTAGTTGCTTTTCTATCCAGTGGGGAGGTAGACCTGGGAGGCAGAAAGAAAAAAAAAAAGACAAAAAGCAGAAAAGGAGAAAGTCCTTCCTTCCAGGAAACGGTCCATTTCAAATCTCCTTGCACAGAGAGCTTGAGGAAGCCACTCAGAAACACAAATGAGGCTTCCCTGTGCTCAAGCATCAGAGATCATTTCTAGGTTTGGTCCTGGCTTGGTACACGGGGACTCTGTTCCCAAATTCCCACCCTGTTTAGCTGTCTTGTGAGTGAGTCGACCAGGAGCTGGCAGTCAGAAGACAGGATACGTACACTAGGAGTTTTGGAGGAGGAACAATTACTGACGACAAAGCCTGAAATGTGGGCTTGGAAGTTGGAAACTGAAGTGGAGATGAGAAAAAGAATGTTCAAGGTGAAGTTAAGGAATTGAACACGTAGATAAATGGATGACCTGTGTAGAGGTTGACATCTCTGGGAATGACGGTAGCAGATTGCAGAATAAGGCAATGAGGGAGAGCCTGGGGTTGTGCCGAGGAAGGAACAGTGAGCCATGGTTTGCAGCTGGAAACAAGGAGAAGAGGTGCTAAGGGGGGACAGTGTGGCCTTCAGAAGACTGGAGGTCTTCCTTGAGTGGAGGGGCAAGGAATGGCGACTTTATTCAGAAAACCAGCAGATGGAGAAGATGGTGGACAAGTGCCCCAAAGAACCGTCCTGCCCAGGCTCGAATGCTAAATTCTCGTATGGGACCAAGAGGGGGAGGTGAGGCAGCAAAGTAAAAAAGGTCGTGAAAGTAAAGTCGCTCAGTCGTGTCAGACTCCCTGCGGCCCCATGGACTGCAGCCTGCCAGATTCCTCCGTCCATGGGATTCTCCAGGCAAGAATACAGGAGTGGGTTGCCATGCCCTCCTCCAGGGTATCTTCTTGACCCAGGGACTGAACCCACGTCTCCTGCATTGTAAGCAGATTCTTTACCTTCTGAGCCACCAGGGAAGCTCACTCCCCACCCCGCCCCCCAAAAAGGTGATAAGTTGTTGCAAATATTCCCAGTCTCTAGAAGAGATGTGTTCATTTTTTCCTTCCTGCAGCCATTCACAGGTGAGTATGGTCAGGATATTTCCCGTAAGATACTAAAACAACAAGCAGAGTTCACCATCCTCTACTTTTACCTGCTGGTCTTGGAGGGTCTCTTGGGGAGGCGGGGTGGGGGGGTGGTGGGGTAGGGGCTGTGGCTCTCTCTGGGGTCATAAAAGCTGGTGGCAGAAACATCAGGGAGAGTCTATGCACTTGAACTCTTGCTGGAGACAGACAACTTACTTGGGTAATTAGCATCAAGACCTCCAGCTAGGACTTTGAGAGAGGAAGGAGGTGGCTACGAAACAACAATGGGAACCAAGGCCAGGGCCATCCCACTGCCTGACCTTGGAATAAGGAGGTAGAAGAGGAAATTCAGCCTCTCCTTGGAAGATGTTCCAGGGAAGTGGGTGCTCAGAAGGCTGCCAAGTTTGGATAGCAAGTGACAGGAATATTCTGGGAAGAAATGGATGGGATAAGTGGGGTTGTTAATCATAGAGTTGGAGTTCCAGAAGATTTGGGGAGGAGGAAGGACAAGCTAAGGGATTGGTTATATTGGGGAGGGGGTTTGATAGCTTGTGTTATAATGGATCAGTAGGTACCTACTTTGGTCACCTGATGCAGAGAGCTGACTCATTGGAAAATATCCTGATGCTGGGAAAGATTGACGGCAGGAGAAGAAGGGGGTGATGGCAGGAGAAGAAGGGGGTGACAGAGGATGAGGTGGTTGGATGGCATCACTGATTCAATGAACATGAGTTTGAGCAAACTCTGGGAGATAGTGAAGGACAAGGGAGCCTGGCGTGCTGCAGTCCATGGGGTTGCAAAAAAGTCAGACACGACTTAGTGACTGAACAGCTACAAGATACTGTTGAGCTTCTGAGCACAGAGAAGTGAGGCATGAGGCTCACCCAGGAGGAGGAGATGTTAGACAGATGAGCTCTTGAAAACAAGAAGTCTAACCGCATCAGCATCTAGCAGGTCATTATTACTTGGTCGCAGCTGACACGAGCTTCTGGCATCTTATCATGGCAATTTCTTCTTTATATTCCTCAAATTCCCTGAATTCATAATATACTTTCTGTCCTGTCCTGGTTTGTTCCGACTCAAGTTGATAGCATTGATTTTAAATCCTCCCAAGGTTTTCCAGGTGCAATATTAAAGCATCACCAGTCATCCAATTTCCTCTCTCTCCTTTAAGGCATCTAGAGCTCCCAGAAAGCCTAGGCTGCAGCAGCAGCATGAAAATCCTCCTTAGCCCTTTTCTGGGAGAAGAGCCTGATGACACAGCTAATGCACGGTTTTAATACTAAAGCCACGGAGATAAGATTTCCACCAAAGGAATGGAGGGATATTTCGTGACAGGACTAAAGAAACAAGAGCGAAATTAGATTTCCAGGGTTGGCACAAGCCCCCAGGTGATGAGGCAAGCAAAAATCTTTGCTCAAAAGGCAATGTATGACCCAGCCCTCCAAGCTCATCAGGGACAAAGACTAACATCAAGTGCCCACCATAGCCTTTCAGCCACAGGAAACCGAGAAGCAACTGAACAAGCGGGGGGACTTCTGCTTTCAAGATCCACATTCCACTGTTTTTAACTTTTTTTTGCTTCCATTTATAGGAACAAAAAGCAATACCTTCCAGGACACACACATACAATGCCACCATTACTTCAAAGTTGTGTCACGAAGTTTTATTCTCAACTAGCTCTGTAATTGGAGAAGGCAGTGGCACCCCACTCCAGTACTCTTGCCTGGAGAATCCCACGGATGGAGGAGCCTGGTAGGCTGCAGTCCATGGGATTGCTAGGAGTCGGACACAACTGAGCGACTTCACTTTCACTTTTCACTTTCATGCATTGGAGAAGGAAATGGCAACCCACTCCAGTGTTCTTGCCTGGAAAATCCCAGGGACGGGGGAGCCTGATGGGCTGCCGTCTCTGGGGTCGCACAGAGTCGGACACGACTGAAGCAACTTAGCAGCAGCAGCAGCAGCAGCAGCTCTGTAATCTGCAGCTTTTCCCTGGGTCATCTATAAGATGGAAACCATGTCTGTGAATGAAGATGAGAATTTATGAGTTCATATTCATTCGTATATTAAAAATTTGTTACAGAAGGGAAGCCTTAGAAATAAAGTCTTATTATTTCTAGAATATAGTTATTGTAGTATGATGGTCATTGTCTAGGAATAACGTGTATGAGTTGAAATGTAAAAAGATATTTTCAATCAACCTTTAAGACTTTTTTCGTAGAACTTTATTTAAACATTACTTGAGTCCTGACCAAAATGTGGGTTTTTTTTTTCCAGTTCCTTTTCATTCTTCAGATGCAGTTTACAATAGTGAATAGAAATTAAAGGTTTGAAGTTAAAGGGCTTTTTTCACAAGGGGACAAGGCTTTTGTTTGTCTCATCTTTTGGCCATTTTGTTCTTTTGCTGCAAATCTAAGAAACTCAGCGCATGAAGTCCAGTTTCGATGGACAGTGTTTAGAAATTATCATACCTGATCTAGGCTTTGTGCTTCTCATTGGCTTGATGTTCACAATCATCCTAACAAAACTCTCTTTTATTGGATTATTATTGAGTCTCCACATCAATATCCTCCTGTAATTCATAAAGCAGCCTCCCAGGTTGTCAGGGCAGGGTTTATTATAATTGTGTTTTTTATGGGTGAGGAAATGCTATTTTTTTTAAATTTGTAATAGACATAACCTCTTCAAAATGTTAAACTTGAAATTCAAGTTATCTGAATTCAAACCTAGGACAGCTTGCCCTAAATCATGGACTTTGTCATGATAGTGTCTAAGTCACTCTCCACTGCTCTTTTAGCTCAGTAAACATAGTATTTGAAAACATGTACTCATTGTATCCATTATGCTTAGAACTTAGATGGATCCTGTATTCATTTCTTGGGGTGGTGGTAACACATGACCTCAAACTTGGTGGCTTAAAACCACACCAGTTCGCTCTCTCCCTCCTGTGGAGCCCAGAGTCGAGCCGCACCCCCTGAAATCGCCGAGGACAGCCCCTCTCACCCCTGCCTGCTCCTGGGGGCACCTGCCTTCCCGTCTGGCTTGTCTTCGCGCAGCCCTGCTCTGTGCGTCTGCTCCCCCCTCTTTGATAAGGACACTCCCTGTGGGATTTGGACCCATCATGGCCTCCTCAGCTCAAGAGCTTGGACTTCATTACCTCTGCAAAGACAGTTGCTCCAAATGAGATCATGTTCACAGCTTTCAGGACGGGGACTTCGGGGAGAACCACCCTTCAATCCACCACAGATGCTGATGCCTGAACATTTGTCATGAAGACAGGACCTAAGTGCTCCTACCCCACAGCTGACTGTTACAACTGGAAGGCTATGAATGAGCAGCATTTCACCACGGCCATTCGGAAAGTAAGCTGGAATCTGAATAAGCAGAAGTTATAAGCCTTTGACAAAAGCTGTATTAAAACCTCTTAAATATTTTTAAAAGTTATTAAGTATACAAAGTTTGCCAGTTCAGGTTATACCAGTGATTCTAAAATTGTACTAATAAGGTGTGTACAGTCCTAGGATCCCAGGACCCACTACCTAAACTCAAGGTCTCATTCATCGGCACAGACTCAGCAGGTTTGGCACCCAGCTTGCTGATCTTCTGGAAGCAGAAGAGAAATGCACATTCTGGTCTCCGAGAAAGTAAGAGTGGTAGAAATTATACACATCACTTTCACGAAGAAGCATTCTGCTTACTGGCACTCAACTCTGTACCCCACTTTTCCTCAGGCATGGCTACTGGAAAACTGCATTTCGGAGGAAGGACAGTGCTGAGCTATCATGTAGAGACAGCTCAGCTGTCCTGAGAGTTCTCTGGGCTTCTGGTGGGCTTTGCGTGAGACAGAAATAAATCTTTGTGCTGCAAGCTACTGAAAACTGGGGTTGTTTGTTAGTCCAGCCTAGCCTAATCCACACTGACTACAACAGCTATTTATATGGATGCTGGGATTATAGGTTGACATGACAAAAACTCCAAAATATGTGGCAAGACTCTGTCGATCTGACGAGGGGGTGGCGGCTATGCATGGCTACCTCCCATGGAGGCGGGAAGGTGGCAATCAATCAAGGCAGGGGCAAATCATTTGGCAATATTACCACCTAGGATAATTTATGAGATAAAAATAAACTTGCCACTCTAGAAGAAAGACTAACTAGAAAATGTCAGCCACATTCGGAAGGCAGCATGGAAAAGAAAAAGAGGTGAACTCGGAAAGGACAGAATGGTTTGCAACCAGGAATAAACCAAAACAAAAGAATACAGACATTTGGAGACCAGAAGGCTCAGCGGTAAAAGAATCTGCCTGCCGATGCGGGAGATGCAAGTTCTATCCCTGGGTGGGGAAGATCCCGGGGAGGAGGCAATGGCAGCCTACTCCAGTATTCTTGCCTGGAGAATCCCACAGGCAGAGGAGCCTGGCGGGCTACAGGCCACGGGGTCACAAAAAAGTCAAACATGACTTTTCAGTTCTGAGAGACAACGTTGTGCCATACGGGAAAGTGAAATCTAAGCATTAAAGCAGGCATTGGATCAAAGGTATTGCTACCACACCACACTGAAATCTGGCAATGGATTAAGGTATCTCCAGATAAAGATATAATTAAAAGTGGGGCACCTCACTCATCCTTTCAACTGGACAAAAATAGCAAAGAGATGCTGTGTGACTCTCACACACATCTCAATAGAGTTAAGGGAAAAGCAACTGCAAATATTGAAGGGAGGGTCTCTTTGAAAAAAAAAAAAACAGTATACAAGAGTAATCTTTTTGAGTTTGTTTCTTTTTAAGGATGTCCATTCTTGGATCTTTAATATTATTAGAGAAGGAGGAAAAAGGAGGAAGAGGGAGGAGAAAATAAGAAAGCAAATATTCCAGGAACCAAACCTAAGCAAACCTTGTGGGTGTGGAATCGGTCCACAGGGCTGTACAGAACCACGCAGAGAAGAAACCTATGAAACTTTTGACAGGATTTCATCCTAAAGGAAGCTTAAGCCTGCACTCAAAAAGACCGGCTTTTGTGACTTAAAATCACCATTGGAACATAACCCTTCTCAGGCAAGGAGCCGACTAAGAAATTTGCGTACTCCTCAGAGAGAAGGTTTCCCCAGCACACATTCCAGATGTGACAAAGGAAAGCAGAGGAATAATTCACCTTCCAGAGTGGGGAGCCAGGAGTTACCGAGAACAACAGACAAGGCATCTCTTCCCGGGGAACAGAAGTGGGGTTTCATCTGGAACATTCTGGGTAGTCTTCGCAGTGACTGCGAGTTTCAGAACTGGCTTCATTTCTTTATAGTCTACGGATCACGGTGGGTGGGGAGAAAATAACCTTTCTTTTAAGTTCGTCTTTCTCTGTGAAATGGAGTAGAACCCTATGGTCCTTACCCCACACGGCCATGTTCCAGCCTGCCTTTTGTTGGGGGAAAAACTTTAACCAACAAATAAGTTTAATCAGAGAAGTGAGAAAACGCAAAAACAAAGGGAAATGGTCAAAGGAGACCCGATCATAGCAGCTTAGTCATTAAGCACAGCCGAGGACGCTTAGTCCCTCCTCATGGGCTGTAGATGGTACTCTGAGCCATATCCTGTGAGCTGTCTTGCAGATAGTGAAACCCCAACCAGGTGGAGAAGTTAAGTACATGATGAGCAGACTGTATCCGTGACATAAACTGCCACAGTTTCGAGCACTGGCCTCAGAGAAACGGGAACAAACCAACCATGGAACAGCAGACTATACTTAGAACGATCAAGATGATGCTGGTCAGACCACTGATGACCAGTTTCAAGATGACTGTGCTGTTTCTGCATGTAGCCCCCTCCCTCAGCCTATAAAACCTCTAGCCCCTTGATTGTTGGGGAGTGGGAGGGAGTTGGCCTTTGGACAGATGTCCACCCTCCCGCTCCACTGCTGACATCCGAAATAAAGCACACTTTCCTTTCCACCAACCTGGCCTCTGCTGGCTTCTGAGCAGCGAACAGCCAGACCCCACTCTCGGTTACATCTGTACCAAGAGGAGGCTCATTCTTATCTGAGATCCTGGACTTTGTGCTGGATGGGAGTTTGGGGGTTGTTTTCCTTGGCTGTGGATTGAGGACAAGAGGAAAGGATATTTGGTTATGGGAAGAGTGGTCTATGGCCAGATCCATGAGTGTTAACTGGTATCAACTCCTTCTCCTTTCAGACTCACAGACAGTGGTGTTCACCCTCCTGGGAGGTCGCGGGCAGCCCCATGACCTGCTTTGGCTAATTTGATGTGAACAGAAATGATGTCACTTCTGGGTAGATGAATTTCCTAGCAGGCACTTCATGATCATTTTGGAAGCTCATGTTGGTAAAGAGGTGCCGTACACAAGCCAAGTGGAGGAACACTGTTCTGTGGTCTTCTCAGCCCTTGTACCTGAGAAATCGATTCTGTCTTAGGCCACTTAGATCTGTCTTTGTTACTATAGCATGACTTAGACCAACTTGATTAACACAGGATCAGTACTACAATCTGAATAATAAGTATGTTCGTCAATGTTTCCATCGCCTTGTGATGACTGAACTCATTTTCTACTGTTCCATTTTAGAAGTTACCTAATAGATAATCTAACAAACGATAGCTGCAAGCCAGTTCTCAATAATCTGCTGTGTTATTTTATATCTGGTTAATCTTTCCTTCAAAATAAAAGAGTAATTTCAACTTTATTCAAATTTCGATTTTTAAAAGCAGTCAAATACCAACAGTTTGAGTCAAAAAGAAAAATAATTACATTCTAAATCTTTATATTAAGTATAAGGTTCTTTCTCAAAAATAAAGACAGTAGGTAAGAGTAATCTTTTTGAGTTATTCTGTTTTAAAAAGAAAGACCATGCTTGGAACTTCAATGTCATTATAGCCTGCTCTTCAGCATGAATTCACCTACCTCAAACCCCAGGCATTTCGCTTGATCTGGTAAGGGAAAAAAAGTTCTGTAGACCAAGAAAATGCCTTAGCAATAAAATATGTGAGAAATACTTTGACAGTTCTCCCAATCTTTTTCCCCTGGCTATAAAACGCATTTCTTCTCCTCCCCAACTCTGCTGTCACTTTGAAAACCATCCAATAAATTGGTCATACCTATCACAGTTACCCGTAGGCAAAAGAGAAAAACAGAGAGACACAGGAAGAGAGAGAGAGACATCGGTTCATGAATTGAGATTAGGGTACCTTTGCCCAGATCTAATAAATTCTTTAAAGACACACGTTAACACTCTCCAAGGCCAAATAGGAAACACATAGTCATCTCCTTATGGGTAGAAATATTTCAAACAAGCCCCCTGCAAATTCATTACCATCAGAATGTCCTGTTGCCAGAAAGGGTAGATTCCACCAGCCTTTGGCTGACAAAGAACGGCTCTCTGCAGTGTTGTTTGTTACAGAAATCCATGTGGCACTCTTCAGCTCAGACTGAGACACTGGGCAATTATCCTTCAGCTCATCATCTGAGGGCATCAGCAGCGGTACACGTTTTAGTTAGAGCTGCATTCGAGGCAATTTACCTGTAGGAGCCACCAGTCTCTACCCACTAATAAAGGCTTTCCAGGTTCCCCAGTGATACAGCCAGAGAGCTCCTGGCAGAAGGGTGTTTACATCTTGGGGCACAGCCAGAATGTGAAGGCTCCTGGACAGATCACGAATTGCCAGGCATGCGTGCGTGTCCCTGGTACAGGGTGGACCCTACAGAATCGCATCCTGGCCCTTTGATTATGTACTGTCTTGTCCCGTCTGGAGGACTTTTCAGAGGCTGACAGAGCTTTTACAATTTAATTGGTGTTGACACCTTTTGAAGCCGTGCCTTGAGGCACTCGGGGTCACTGTGTGCTTTCTCTGCGTCTCTCTCGATGCCTCCTTTTGGGCGCCTGGCAGCCCGCGGTGCCTGCCTGGCCCCTGCACTTCCTATTCACGCACAGACTTGTTCTGGGTCCTGTTACAAGAGCCCTTGTTAAATGCCCAGCAGGCAACAGTGAATGGAGGTTTTTGACTATGTGGGATTTGAGGCCTCTGGCAATAGTGGAGAATAAACTATAAATATAAAAGTGGCCCTGTTGCGGGCTGTGTTATTATCACCAAGGATTTATTCCAGAGGCCCCCGGAGCTCAGGCACCATCTGCGCCTGCTCGCGGCGGCAGGGCTGATGCTGAGGCTGGCACCCTCCTCTCCTGGACCACTCGGACAGGAGCTTCTCCTCCGTCGTTGGTTCCAGTTTGGTATCTCCCCCCTCCTTCCAGCGACACTGTCTCATAACGGGCATCATTAGGATGCTGACTTGCTCTCAGGCCCTGTTATCTCAGAGTTTAAAAAAGAGACACACACAGCAAGAACGGACCCTGCACTGTTTCCTCGGGTTCAGTTCGGCACGAGTGTCTTTTTGCCCCTCAAGAGGCACGTTTAATAGGCACCTGAGTTCTCAGTTGCCAACTGTGACAGGCTGTATTTAGAATATCAAGATTTCCAGTCACCGTTATGAACTTCAGGCCATCAAGCAAATTTTCTTGTTCACAAACGCCGTTAAAAAAATATCCCTGTCTATGGAAGTGTTGAGATTTCTGGCAAGGTATTTGGTTCCCCTAACCATCAAATTTACTCAGTCTAGACTGAAGGAAATGGCAGCCCACTCCAGTGTTCTTGCCTGGAGAATCCCAGGAACGAGGGAGCCTGGTGGACTGTCATCCATGGAGTTGCACAGAGTCGGACACAACTGAAGTGACTTAGCAGCAGCAGCAGAGTGAAAATAATAAATCAAACGGATGTCCAAATTTTTTTAAAATAGATTTTTCTAAAAGACTATCAATTCCTTATTAGATGACTATCCTAGAAGATAAAATATATCAGGGAGATATAGTACTTTCCAAAAAAAACCCCAACTGAGTGGTTATAAGACACACTTAGATGGATTACATAATGCACTACCTTGTAATTTTCAAAGAGGTGTAAAACATGCTCCAGTGTCACCATTTGAATAAAAATGGTGAATATAGGAACCTGTGCAATTAAAAAGAAGAATTTTTAAAGTTAAAAAAAAGCACTGCCTTCAATGTTCATATGGTTACACACTAAATCAACTGAATTTTCAGGTCTTTATAAAAATCAAGTTTTAAATAAAACTATAAATGTCATCAGTCATAATTTTCCAGGAAACAGTATAAGTAATTTCCACCAAATTGGAACACATTAAGGACAATTCAAAACTACCATGGTTTCTGTTTGAAACCATGTTGCCAGCGCAGAATTTAAGAGAGAGAGATCCTTTGTCTCAACAAGAAATAATTAACTTTCTTCAAAACAAAAGACACAGCTGAAAAAAGAATAAATAAACCAAAATATCAAGAAAGGATTCTTACCTGGATAAAGAGACATTTGGAGGACAAACTCATCTTCCACCTGTGAAAAGCTCTTAGAAATGAAAGCTCGTCTGTTATTCTTTCAATACAGCAAAGGCAGGGGAAGATGAAACCTCTTCCGGTTACACTTAGCAACAAGGAGCAAAATTAAAAGCAATCATGAACTTGTGAGTGATAAACGGTATTAGATTTTACAAGGTTGAAAGGAGGTTTCAGCCAGGCTTTTCCTTGTCCACAGAGCAGCAGGCATGGACAGGAAAGCATCGTCTGTTAGTCTATGTCAAGGCCTGGTGCGTCCATCACCCTCTGTGTCATTTGTGAGTCCTGTGATTCGAGGAAGCTGCTTGATTTCTTTGAGGCTCAGTTTCTTCATCTGAGAAATGGGACTACCTATTTCTGTAGGTTGCTGTGAGTAATAACTCAGATAATACATGCGCCAGGGTCCGTGACATAGCCATGAAACAGTTAGTGTTTCATTAGGGTTTGGGGAGGAGCAAGGTTGGTTTTTTGTGGGGTTTTTTGTTGTTTTTGTTGCTGTTTTGAGACACCACATAATGTTTTCTCCTTTGTACCACAGAAGCCATCATTCATCCTGGATGAAAGCTGTAAAACCTTCTCCAGAGGCAGTATGCCCATTGCGGAGTTCTGGAGCAAACATCAGAACCAGCGTCAGGAAACTGGAGTTCTCTAGGTTGGACGCTGGCTGGTATAGTATCTGGGGAGGGGAGGATGTTTAGGAATTGCTTCAGAGGCGTCGCTATAAACCCTTTTCATGAAGGAACTTGTGTGCAAATGAACCTCCAGAGAAAAAAGAGAGTTCAAAAATTCCAGGTAAGGAATCGTGAATCATGAAATCCTTGTAGACGGATATGGAGAGAAACCCACCATATCTGGGATGATAGAATTGTGGACAAACAAAGCAAACCAGTAAGACAGTCCTGCATCTAAGCTCCGACATCAGTGGCAGTGGGATGTCTGCGTGATGTCGCTCATACATCCCTGCATTGCCTTCCTCTGAGTGCCTATTTCCAGACCCCATGCTGGGGATATTGAGAGGAATAAAATATAATTTATGCCCTTAAGCTTATACTCTAGAAAGCGTCTTCCTCCTGCCCATGCCTACCAAGACCTACCTACCCCTGTTGTTATCTATCAAAATAACGACGCACTTCATTGGCGGTATTTGCTTATTGATCTGCCTCTTCACTTTAGCCCGCAACACCCAGGGAGAGCAGACAGTGGAAGTGTTAGTCATCCAGTTGTGACCCCGTGGACTGCAGCCCGCCAGGCTCCTCTGTCCATGGCATTCTCCAGGCAAGAATACTGGAGTGGGTCGCCATGCCCTTCTCCAGGGGATCTTCCCGACCCAGGGACTGAACCCAGGTCTCCTGCATTGCAGGCAGATTCTTTCCCATCTGAGCCACCAGGAAAGCCCAAGGGAGAACGCAGGGTGTTGCATCCAATACCTCTGCATCTTCGCCGTGCTCGGGTCTTCAGTCGTCGGGCCTTTCACAAGCGCTTATGACGCGCGTATTAATGAGTGTGCATGAGTGAGTGAATGGACAAGCGAATGAGAGAATGAGTGAACACACGTGCGAAAGCAGCATAAGGGTGAGTTCACAGGTCGGAGAGCGAGGGTCATCATCACTTTTCAGGTCTCAGAGAGGCGTCCTCCGACGCCACAAAAAGGGGCCTCCTCTGAGCACAGACCACAGTGCAAAGTCTTCATGTATTTTATACCATGACTTGCTTAGTCCTTGTCTGAAGACCACACACCAACAGGAGCTCCGCCACTCCTGTTCTCCTCCCAGTCCTCAGCACCGGGCCAAGTGCCTGTCATGTAGAAGGAGCTAAATCAGTGCTTGCTGAATGAATCAGCGGATTGCCCATGATTGGAAACTAGGATCTGGGGCACATTTCAGAGGAAGGATTAGGAAGAGTTCAGTTGGCACAGGCAGGGGTTGAAGGGAGATGTCGAATTTGAGATTAAAGCAGCATGGCCAAGTGAAGTTCCCTGGCAAGTTGCTGTAAGATTCGTCTGGGAACCAGAGCCGGTGTCTCAGATACAGACATGAGAATCACCCCTTCTCCTGGTTTAAGATCCGACTCAGAGCAGATGGTAAGTAGGCGATTCTTGAGAGGTTGCTGAAGGCAGAAGTTCTTGAGCTAGAGATGACAGGAGCAAGGGGAGGAAAATGTATTCCTCACTGACACATTTTCTTTTATTACTCTTAGAAAATAAACAGAAGTCCAGACTCATAAAAAGATAGAAAAAATTAAATAGAATGTGGAGACACAAAAGACCCTGTATAGCCAAAGCAGTCTTGAGAAAGAAGAATGGAGCTGGAGGAATCAACCTTTCTGACTTCAGGCTATACTACAAAGCTACAGTCATCAAGACAGTATGGTACTGGCACAAAAACAGAAATATAGATCAATGGAATAAGATAGAGAACCTAAGCTACCTGTGGGTAGCTTACTTTGGAGAAAGGAGGCAAGAATATTTAATGGGACAAAGACAGCCTCTTCAATAAGTGATGCTGGGAAAACTGGACAGCTATGTGCAAAAGAATGAAATTAGATCACTACCTAATG
This sequence comes from Ovis aries, assembly GCF_016772045.2. Classification (NCBI taxonomy): domain Eukaryota; kingdom Metazoa; phylum Chordata; class Mammalia; order Artiodactyla; family Bovidae; genus Ovis; species Ovis aries. The sequence goes on along the minus strand of NC_056065.1, from coordinate 76,728,828 downwards.
TCACACATAAAGATAAACTCAAAATGGCTTAAAGACATAAACGTAAGGCCAGAAACTATAAAACTCTTTGAGGAGCACATAGTCAGAACACTCAATGACATGAATCAAAGCAAGATCCTCTATGACCCACCTCCTAGAGTAATGGAAATAAAAACAAAAATAAGCAAGTGGGACCTGATTAAACTTAAAAGCTTTTGCACAGCAAAGGAAACTTTAAGCAAGGTGAAAAGACAACCCTCAGAATGGGAGAAAATAATAGCAAAGGAAACAGCTGATAAAGAACTAATTTCTAAAATATACAAGCAGCTCATATAACTCAATACCAGAAAAGCAAACAACCCAATCAAAAAGTGGGAAAGGGACCTGAAGAGACATTTCTCCAAAGAACACACACAGATGGCTAACAGACACGTGAAAAGAAGATCAACATCACTCATTATCAGAGAAATGCAAATCAAAACTACAATGACATGCCACCTACCCCGGCAGAATGGCCATCATCAAAAAGTCTACAAACAACAAATGCTGGAGAGGGTGTGGAGAAAAGAGAATGTTCTTGCACTGTTGGTGGGAAAGTAAACTGATACAGCCACTATGGAAGAAGCTATGGAGACTCCTTAAAAAGCTGGGGAAAAAAAACAGCCTATGACCCAACAATTCCAGTCCTAGGCATACACCCTGAGGAAATAAAAACTGAAGAAGACACGTGTACCCCAGTGTTCACTGAAGCACTGTTTACAATAGCTAGAACATGGAAGCGACGTAGATGTCCATCAGCAGATGAATGGATAAAGAAGCTGTGGTGCGTATACACAATGGAATATTACTCAGCCATAAAAAGAAACACATGTGGATCTGTTCTAATGAGGTGGACAAAACTGGAGCCTATTATACAGGGTGAAGCAAGTCAGAAAGAGAAAGATAAGTGTCGTATACTGACACATATATATGGAATCTGAGAGATGGCACTGATGGATTTACTCTCAGGGCAGCAGTGGAGAAACAGACAGAGGGAACAGACCTACAGACACAGCGGAAGGAGAGGACAGGGAAGGGGAGATGCATGGAGAGAGTGACATAGAGACTTACAATGCCACACTTAAAACAGATAGCCAGCAGGAATCTGCTGTGTGACTCGGTGGACTCAAACAGGGGCTCTGCGACAGGCTGAAGGGTGGGGTGGGGAGGGCGATGGGGGGGAGGTCTGGGAGAGAGGGGACATGGGTGTGCCTATGACTGATTCTTGGCGACGTACGACAGAAAACCACAAAACTCTGTAAAGCAATTATCCTTCAATTAAAAAAATAAGTAAATAAACAGAAGTCCAGACTCATTAGAAGACAGAAAAAACTAAAGAGAAAGCCTAAACTTTGCCTTCCATGATAACCGAATCCAGCTATCTCTATATACACAGTACATACAAACAACATTTAGTAAAAAAAAATTGTCAAACTACTGGTTGTTTCTAAATAATCATTCTTTTTAATGAAAGCCTTAGTTGAACTTATTAAAACCACCGTTTACAGTATCCAACCCTGTATTAATTGAGAGATATTTAAAACTCAAAGCACATGAAAGGGACTTCCCCGCTAGTCCAGTAGTTAAGAATTCACCTTCCAGGGCAAAGGACGTGGGTTCAATCCCAGGAAACTAGACCCCGAACGCTGCGGGAAAACTAAGCCTGCATACCACAACAAAGACCCAGCACAGCAAAAGGTAACAGTGACCATTATAATAATAATAAAAGCAAATGTGTGGACTGACTTACATTATTCTGTCAGAGAAAGAACTTCACCTTTTCTGTGCCTTTGCAGACAATTACGTTAAGAAATGCCTTTTCATTTTACTTTTACCGTGTTGTAGTTGAAGATTGTAAAGTAATAGAGCAAGAAGGAATCTAAGCGATCACCTAGCCTACTGTCCGTATTTTACAGGAGGGACATTTAAGCCAAGGGAGGAAAATAACCATTTTTACACACTTTTTGCTTTTGTTCTGTTGTTCAAATATGAAAATCAAATGACTGTGGATTTTCCACTTTAGTTTCTAAGAATCTTAGAGGGAAACTGCCCACACATGGTTCTAAGTCTCTAGGCATGTGCTTTCTCTCTGAACTGTCTTAATTTTTAGTAAGAACATTCATCGTGAGTTGTGAACTAATCAATAAGCCATTTTAATCCATTTCGAAAGGAGGCGAGGTAAGCTACAGTAGTAATTATTTGGGGAATAAAAATGTTACTCAAGAATGAATTATTATAACATGCTCAGCGAATGGGGCTCACACTCAGAAAAGAATATTTCTTCTCTCCAACATAACCAGGAGGTATTCCAAAATGCATGTGTGTTTTAGAAAAACATCAAAAGCAATTGCACCTATGGCAATAAAGTGAAGACAGTGGTTGGGGAAGAGCCGCATCGTGCTCAGCGTCATGACTGAAAGGAGGTTGGCTTCACGGCGGCTGTGAATACCGTGTGGCAGTCTGCTACTGCTGTTGTCCAGTTGCTCAGCCGTGTCTGACTCGTGAGCCCGTGGCTCCTCTGCCATGGGATTTCCCAGGCGAGGATGCTGGAGTGGGCGTGTTAGGACAGAGGGAACCGGCACATTCTCTCTGAACAGATCAGTGTCATCTGACTTACACCAAATATCCTGAAATGAGTCAACAAGTCAGATGAGTATTCAATGCCCAGCCTTAGCTCGTCTTACCTAAATTCTCCGGCCCAGTTTCTTTATTTTTAAAATGAGGAGTAACACTATCGAAATGGAGCAGGACCCTATGGTCCTTGCCCCCCAACCCCACCACCATGCCCGCTGCCTGCCTTTTGCCTGCAGGAAGCTTTAGTCAAAGACTAAGTTTAATCAGAGAAGTGAGAAATGCTGAGACAGAGGAAAACAGTCAGGAGACTAAACAATAGTAATGTAGGCGTTAAGCAGAGTCGAGGACCGTTGGCTCTTTCTCGAGGGCTGTAGATAATATTCTGAGCCATATCCTGTGAGCTGCCTTATAGACACTAAAACCCCAGGTGGAGAAGTTAACTGCACGATGACCAGACTGTACCTAGGACATGAGCTGCCACAGTTCCAAGAATTGACTGCAAAGAAATGGGAATAAGTGCACCCTGGAAGTGAAGATTAACTGTACCTAAAACAACCAAGACGATGCTGGTCAGACCACTGAAGGCCAGTTGAAGATGGCTGTGAGAGATGGCTATGCTCTTTCTGCATGTAACCCCCCCCCCCCCCCCCCCCCCCCCCCCGCACACACACACTGTCCATAAAAGCTCTCACTCCCTGCTTGGTTTTTTGTGTGTCGGGGGGGTGGGGCAGGGAGAAGTTGGCCTTTGGACAGATGTCCACTGCCCTTCCCCCAAGTTACTGGCATCTGAAATAAAGCAAACTTCCCTTTCCACCAACCGGGCCTGTTTACTGGCTTTTGAGCAGTGAGCAGCCAGACCCTCTATGCATATATTTCAGTAACAAGAGAACTTATGTATAACATAGTCATGAAAAGTTAATTGATACCTTTTTAAACAGTGTCAGTAATGGTGCTTGTTATTACTAGTATTCTGTATTAAGCATCAATTATGCTGTAGCCAGATTTAAGGTTTAAGAACCAGAATAATATGAGACATGGTCCTTCACTTAAAAAAAAAAACAAAATAAATAAACAGCACTGAAAATATGTATACCATTAGGTTTATCTAGGAAGATGAGACTTTAGATTATTTTTAAATTAATGAATTTAATTTAGTGCCATGTTATCTCAATGAAATTGAGCTTTAGAAATACAGATTTAGAAAAAATGCCTTGTACTGTGCTGGAGTAGTTACAGAAGTTTCCTGAGGAAAATGGAACTGAATATGAATGTGATAGATTACATCCAGTAATTATTTGATGACACATTCATTATTTTCTGGTGGCTCTTTATTCTGAATGTTCAAGAAGACACTTCACCCTGCTTATTTAACTTATATGCAGAGTACATCATGAGAAACGCTGGACTGGAAGAAGCACAAGCTGGAATCAAGATTGCCGGGAGAAATATCAATAACCTCAGATATGCAGATGACATCACGCTTATGGCAGAAAGTGAAGAGGAGCTAAAGAGCCACTTGATGAAAGTGAAAGAGGGGAGTGAAAAAGTTGACTTAAAGCTCAACATTCAGAAAACTAAGATTGTGGCATCTGGTCCCATCACTTCATGGGAAATAGATGGGGAAACAGTGGAAACAGCATCAGACTTTATTTTGTTGGGCTCCCAAATCACTGTGGATGGTGATTGCAGCCACGAAATTAAAAGACGCTTACTCCTTGGAAGGAAAGTTATGACCAACCTAGATAGCATATTGAAAAGCAGAGACATTACTTTGCCAACAACGGTCCATCTAGTCAAGGCTATGGTTTTTCCTGTGGTCATGTATGGATGTGAGAGTTGGACTGTGAAGAAGGCTGAGCACCGAAGAATTGATGCTTTTGAAGTGCGGTGTTGGAGAAGACTCTTGAGGGTCCCTTGGACTGCAAGGAGATCCAACCAGTCCATTCTGAAGGAGATCAGCCCTGGGATTTCTTTGGAAGGAATGATGCTAAAGCTGAAACTCCAGTACTTTGGCCACCTCATGCGAAGAGTTGACTCATTGGAAAAGACTCTGATGCTGGGAGGGATTGAGGGCAGGAGGAGAAGGGGACAACAGAGGATGAGATGGCTGGATGGCATCACCGACTTGATGGACGTGAGCTTGAGTGAACTCCGGAAGTTGATGATGGACAGGGAGGCCTGGTGTGCTGCGATTCATGGGGTCGCAAAGAGTCGGACACGACTGAGCAACTGAACTGAACTGAAGTCTTAATTTACTTAGTATTAATAGTATTAATTTGTTTGCCTTAGTATTAATAGTATTCAGTTCAGTTCAGTCCTCCATCCATTGGATTTTCTGATACTTTCTTTCTCTTAGTAGGCATAGAATAAAAAAGTAATTTATACTGTAATAAGAGGTTGCAGTTTTTGAAGTTTCACAGTTAAAGATATGATCGTATTCTACATTATGAGTTTTTCAGTTTAGTTTTTCATGTTAAATAGCAAACACTTCTGAAAGTATTTTCTCCCCGTTAAAGAGGGTCATCCTCTGTAATTTCACACCTTCCCTTGATAAAACTTCAGTAATCCGTGGCGCTAGGGCAGGTGGGGGCTCCCGACTTGCCCATTGAAACTACCTCCAGAAAAGCAGGTCAGACAGTGTCCTTGGAGTTACTGAAATCTGCCATATTATTTAATTTAACAAATAGTCATCGAGGCCCCGGTGTTGCAGGACATAGCTGTAAATAAAACTAGAAACCTGATCTCATGGGATTACGTTCCAGTAGAGACCAACATCAGGGCTTCCCTGATGGCTCAGCTGGTAAAGAATCTGCCTGCAATGCAGGAGACCTGGGCTTGACACCTGGGTTGGGAAGATTCCTTGGAGAAGGGACCAGCTACCCACTCCAGTATCGTGGCCTGGAGAATTCCATTGACTGCATAGTTCAGGGGGTGGCAGAGAGTCAGATATGGAGCGACTTTCACTTTTGCTTCAGAGAACATCAAACAAACCAACAAAAACAATTGCCATGTCAGGGTGGAGATAACTTCTTTTCTTTTTACCTGACCAGGCACTGAACCCGGTTCCTGGCTATGAGGCCACAGAGTCCTAACCACTGGACCACCAAGGAGGTCCTCTTCATTATTTCTGAATGACTTATAAGCAGAGTAAGTTTTGCGTTAACCGTAGATACACACGTTTCTGGCCTGTCAGATAGCGATTCGATCGACCTGCCTTCTCTAGCTCTGGGAGGCCAGTTTTCTCTCTGATATGCACTCATTTCAACATTCCTTTACTCCAGATAAGTTTGTGTTTCTTGCCTTCTTTTAGGAATCAGTTCTAACATCTGTCTGATTCCCCCACAATCCTTAACATGTCCTCGCTTTTATACCTGTATCAGAGTCATGATTTTACCCTTTTTGGAGATTTAGCTTTAAACTCTTCCACTTAAACAGTATCCCTAGGGCCTGTGGGTCAGCTTCAGACTCCTTCCTGTGAATTCCCCTGCCCCTGCCAAGCCACTTCCTAACTCAACCCCCCGTGCTCCCAGCCGCCCCCCTCTAGACAGCCTAGGCTCCAGCTAAACCGCCGGCTGAGATTTGCACGAGGATGCTGTTTTCCTTTTTAACTGGAGCACACTTGCTTTACAATGTTGTGGTAGCTTCTGCTCTACACCAGCGCGAATCAGCCGTGTGTACACACGTGTTGCCTCTCCCGTGAGCCTCCCGCCTCCCTCCCCCAACTCCACCCCCCAGGCCGTCACAGAGCACCGAGCTGAGCTCCCTGTGTCACGCAGCAGCTTCCCACTGCTGTGTCCATTTCACCTGTGGTCGCGTGTATGCACCAGTGCTGCCGTCTCCGCTCGTCGCTCCCTTCCCTTCCCTACCTGTGTCCGCAAGTCCGTTCTCTATGTCTGCATCTCTATTTCCGCCCTGCACAGCGATACTTTTTTAATGCTATACCTTTCCTCCTGGTGTTTCTCTGATTCTTGGTCTGAAAGATCTTGTAGGAGAAGAAAACATCTTCCCTGATTCTCCTACGGTCCCTGGCTAAGCCTGAAAATTAAACTGACAAAGACAGGTTGAGAGGAAAAAAGTGTACAAATCTGAATTCATTTTTACGGTGGTGTAGCCTTCACTACAGCATAAAGACCCCAAGAAATGACCTGAGCAGGAAGACAGACAGACAAGAAATTTGTGAAGAAGGGTTAAGTAGGTAAGGGGATTGGGCAAAGGGGAGCGAATGGTGGAGGAGTAGCAGGGGAGACGAGGGTGAGTCTAACGAGGTTTACTGACACCGATTTCTCAGCCCCCAAACTCCCCAGCTCTGCAGGTGAGAGTGTGTCCCCTCCTGGTGCAGGGACGGCATCTCCCACGTGGGAGTTTCATGACCTTTCTCAGGGAAGAAGGGGAGGGCGAGGCCGGTCAGCGCCCCTTCCTGCTCCTCCTGCTTCCTACGCGCCTTCGCCTTAGGATGCCCGAAATGCCAGGGAGCCGGATCCTGGGGGAGCCTGTGCTGAAGCCCAGCTGTGGCTTTTGCCTTGTCAAGCCCTTCCCATCTCGAAGCAGACCCATCCGCTTCCGATCACCTGCATCGTGCATTCAGCCTTCTCGTATCACCCTATGACCACATCGCAATAGGATGTCGCCCTTTACAAGTGTCTCCATAAAATACTTCGATTCAGAAGGATTATGCTCAGCTTACCATGATAACCGCAGTGTATGTCACACTTTCATTCAACAGAGGACGATTTATCGGACACCTGAGAAATGGATCGGCCTGCACAGGATATGATCAGACCGCAATGAATGAGACACAGCCTTTGTCCCCAAGGAACTCACGGTTTAATTGAAGGCAAGACCCAAATCTTGCATTTTTAGTGAAACGATTATCAATGACTATCAAACATAAATGTGTGCCTGACTTAGTATTTTTTTCTTTTTAATTTCCCATTATCATCACATGACCTTTCTGGCCTACACTAAGTAATCATTTGAAATTCTTTCCCCAGGTGAGAAAGTCATCCTTTTGGCTAAAGTTGAACATAAATATAAGCTCCAAGCAGTTATCTACAACTGGGTTTAGCTGCATAAGCTTTTGGCAAATGACAGGGTGAGATGGCTTGTTTGAGGAGCTGAGGGCCTGAATTAGCTTGGCTTCTCCCTTTGTTCATGTCTTGTACCAGAGAGTCAGTCCCTAAGAAACACAGTTTGCTCAAATTATTAATCAAATTAATTAATTATTCGATGGATGATCAACGGATGGATCAGTGGGTGGATACCTGAATTAATGTGAGCTAGACTCAATGTCAAGAGCTGGGCTGTTAATTTGCTTGCTCTAAAATATAGCTCAGTAGCCCCACCCAAAATGCATCAGGTCTCTCTGGAGCCACCACACTGAGCTGCCTTTCTGATGCAAGTCGAACGAAGCATCAAGATGTTGACATGGGTTCCCCCTCTGCAACCCTGATGAGTGAGTTTAGCGTTCAGTCAATTTCATTCTGTACTTGTGTAGCTTACTTCGGTTTATGTTTGACTGGTTAAGTTTCACTTTAAAGACTAAGAACGTTTTAAAATATCTCCATTCCTTCATTTACTATGTCTTGGGAAGTTGAACCTAAGAATGAAGACTATCTACACAAATTACAATTGGTGGGGGCAAGACAGAAGGTATCCTGCTTCGTCCTCACTTTAAACCTCCAGGCAGCTCTTACTCAGAAAGGTGAGTTGCAAATAACTTCACTGCCCATTCCACAAACTTCCTAAGGATTCATCAACTTTTCCGTAGAAAAGATAGAATGACAGTTTATACCCCCCAACTCTTTTTCAATTCTATAATGACTTTCCTTTTTTATTGGAGTGTAGCTGGTTGGCCATGTTGTGTTAGTTTCAGGTATACAGCAAAGGGATTCAGTTACGCCGCTGCTAAGTCACTTCAGTCGTGTCCGACTCTGTGTGATCCCATAGACGGGCAGCCCACCAGGCTCCCCCATCCCTGGGATTCTCCAGGCAAGAGTTCTGGAGCGGGACACCATTGCTTTCTCCGTAGTTATGCATATATCTATGTATATGTCTATGTACATATTTATATTTCTTCTTCAGATTCTTTTCCCTTATAGGTCATTACAAAATATTGAGTATATTTCCCTGTGCTATACAGTGGGTTTCTTATCTGTTTTATATACAGCAGTGTGTATATGTCAATTCCCACCTCCTAATTTACCCATTCCCCTACTCCATCCCCCCTTGGTAACCATATGTTTGCTTTCTATGTCTGTCCCCAAATTCTTTAAACCCTTACCTCAAAGTCCTACTCTAGCTACGCCCACTAGTCATATTACGTTACGGTCCCTACATAGTCCTAGCTCAGCGTCTACATGGAAAGACCGACCTCAAACCAGACTTCAGCACCGGCTAAACGTCCAGCTGCACCGCTGCTGACACAGCATTGAAGCTGTCTGCCTGGCAGCCTTCTCTTTTCCTGCGGTGAGTCAAACCCTGCTGGGCCTTACTGCAGATTGGTGGTGGTTTAGCTGCTAAGTCGTGTCTGACTCTTGCGACCCCAAGGACTGTAGCCTGCCTGCAGACTGCTTTGGTGCTATTTCGCAGAGCTAGGATTCCACACTTCGATCATGCATGTGGTTTCTAGAGACACATGTGGAATCAGGAGAGAGAGAACCATTCAGTGGGTAGATGGCCAGGTGAGCTGTCTCGTAGAGTCAGGGAGGAAGTGAGTGTCAGTCACTCAGTCGTGTCCTACTCTTTGCGACCTCGTGGACCATAGCCCACCAGGCTCCTCTTTCCAGGGCATTCTCCAGGCAAGAATACTGGCATGGGTAGTCATTTCCTTCTCCAGGGGACCTTGAGGGGTCCGATCCTGGTCTCCTGCATTGCAGGCAGATTCTTTGGTGTCTAAGCCCTCAGGGAGGAAAGGCCCCACCTAGTCTGCTGAGTCCCCATGCCCATGGAGCAGCAGTGCCTCCTCCTGGTTATTCCTCTTTCTTACTGGGGAGAATCCTAGCTCCACAGGACGCCTCATTCATTAGTGGCTAACAGCATCTACAGGTGGGTAGAATTAATCTGTAACTGGACAGAATAATAACCTCTGAAAGTAATATCTGACCCTCAGGGCCAAATGAGGATTAAATGAGTTAAAAGATATCAACTGGAGACAGTCAAATAGAGTGAAGGATGACAGAAAGAAAAGCAAATATCAAGTATTAATGTATCCAGGTGGGATCTGGAAACATGGTATAGATGGTCTTATTCAGAAAGCAGAAATAGGGACACAGGTGTAGAGAACAAGCGTATGGGTACCAGTGGGGGCCAGGGGCTGGTGGCGGGAGGAACTGGGAGATTGGGATTGCCATGTACACACCACCGAAGCTATGCGTGAAACAGATGACTAACGAGGACCTACTGTGCGCCACAGGTGATCCACATGGGAAGGAAGTCCAGAGAAGAGGGCTTTATACACATGGCTGGTTCATTTTGCGGCACAGTAGAAACTGACACAGCATTGTGGAGCAACTAGACTCCAATAAAAACGAATTTAAAATAAAATAGAATGAAACATCTAGACCAAAAACAGACATCAAGCTTCAGAGCAGAGCCCACATCTGGCAGGTGCTAATTCTATCCTCATTCAGGTCATTAATAAAAAGAATGACTAAAGGCATGCAGAGTTTCAATACTGTTAGGAAACCTCTCTCAAGGGAATAGAAATCTGTTCATCAGCAATCTTTTTAGTACAGAGTTCAACAAATAGTGAATTTAAGTGACTCCATAATCATTTCCTCTATATTTCTCCAATTTACCTACCCAAATATCTAAACATATTTATCTAAACATGGAACCAGAGCATCTGAAGCATTTTTCCTTTTCTTAAGTATGATAATTCTTTCAAAAAAGGAAGGTTTCTGAAGCAGGATTTGTTCTCACTGACTTATTTTTAGGTTAACCTGCACCCTGGAAAAGTTCTGAGAAGCCTGGTAAGTACTGCTTGCAAAAAAAATATTCAGGCAGTGGGTGAGGGGGTGGACAGGGCAGTAAGTCGAGGATACTAGGCCAGGAGCGGGGGGGGGGGTCTCCATAGGTGGTGGCTTCGTGCGGGAGTGAGCAGTCACCAAGTCAAAACTTTACCTGCTTAATTTCTTTGCAAACACTGGAGATCACATTTATTGATACTTTTTTCCGTTTCTAAATTTGGAGTTGGGAGACAGACCCTGGATCAGTGTTGCTCTGGGTCCTTGTGTTTCTAAATTTGTCTGAAAACCCAAAAACAAGAGATACCCAGTCTGACTCTCAGACTCTGGGGAGAGTCTCTGGGGATCCCCAGATTCATGAGTCTCACCTCGACGTCTCGTGGCTGAGATTTCAGAGCGGGTTTGCTTCCCGCCTGGCCCTCGAGACATTCACACAGTCAATCTCGGAAACCTATTTCCTTCAGGCTTAGTTTCCAAAAAGGATGCTGAAGGAAAAATGTTTGTGAAAATACATGCAAAAAAGTCCCAGGAAGTTCAGAGTGCCTGCAGGAGGCAGCGAATTGGGCACACGGACCCGGCAGCTTTCCTGTATCTCAACGAAACGCGGTGACCTTGCTAGCGGACCGCCACCACCAAGAGGGCCTGCCCGATTCCTTGTCATTATGCAGGCCTCAGCCAGAGCATAATCCAAGTTTAATGTTGCTTCTAGGCCTTAAGGAAAAGCAACAATTTTCTCTCTACAGAAATCTCTCTCTAGAGAAGATGTATGAATTATGTGTTGTCTCTTCATAAATCTTTTCAAAAATACTGTAGGTATGAAGGTGATGAACTCAACCCATGAGAACCTTCTGACCACCCTCCCAAGAGGGAAAACGTTTCTTAAGAATATTGTGGGTGCAAGAAATACTTATTTCTAATTCTATTGCCCTCAAAAATTAGGAAAAGGAGTCCTTTTTTGAAATCTACTCAAAGCTTTAAATGTCAAACACAAAACAAGGTGATGGGATTCAATTTTTTATTTACCCAAGGCAGAATGAAATTCTCTTGTCTGAAACATAAAGAAAACTTTTTCTCTTTGCCTTTTTAAAGTTGCTTAATGAACAGAAAAACTTGTCTCCTGATGCCACAGAGAAAAGTGTAAGGTAAGGAAGGGAAAGAAGAAAAAACAGAGAGTGGAGAAAGATATTCAAAATCCAGCTGTCATAAAGAGACTTTACCACGGCCACAACATAGAATTCAAATCACAATGCAAAATAAATAGAGCTCCCTGTTTATGCCACTGTAGGCTGAGGGCGGTGAGAATTCTCTTAACGATGCCACCGAGCAGCATCGTTGCTTCTTATTGCAATTTGGGAAATAAATGCAATATAGCTTTCTCCTCTCCACCTCATTTCTAAAATAAAACTCTAGTAAGGGAATAATCGAATCCGAGGGCCAGAATGACAGATAAAAAATCCAGAATACTGCACACAAGTAATGAATAATCCCCCCTTAAGATAAGCAAGTTTTCTTTTTAGAAAACTGACATTGCTTGTAATCGTGCATTACAGAATGTTTGAAAAGATATAAACAAAATGAAAAATAAAATTCCCCTGGCAACAAATGCATTTATTCCAAGAGAGAAAAAGAATGACTCACGCTATAGTATTAAATTCTGAGTGCATAAACAGGAGAGACTCATTTGATGTTAACATTTTAACTTTTTAAAAAAGGAAATAGCTTGTTTAAGCTGATTTGTCTTTAAAATTAAATAAGCTCTGTCATCTTATTTAAACCACAGGTTAATTTATTAAACCTTCGCAGGCAGAGGAGAAGTACACTTGAGCCTGGTGTATTTGAGACATTGCAGATTGTACATGGATGGAATTTGATTCAGTGAAGCGCCGCTCCATCCCTGTGTGGAACTAAATGGAGCTAACAAGGTAGAAACTGGTAAAAATTTGTATTAGCATGTAGTCAGACAGTGGGAAAGTATGAGCTTTTTTAAGACTTGTACTTCCCAATTGCTTTCCAGAAATGTGTGCTTGTCACAATTAGGTTTAAGCTTATACCAGCAGCAAAAGAGAACAGGCTCACTTTGCAACATACTCCCAACCTTGGGTATCATTGCTTTATTACCTCTTACCAGTTTAAACCCCTCAAGGATGTTATTGTTCTTTAACTTATAATTGTTAACCAGACAGGTAAGTAGAAACATACATAGTTAAAACACACAAAATTAGAGATCACAGTATATTGAATTTCCAAACACCCACCACTTTTAATTAATTTTTATTGGAGTATAGCTGCTTTACAAGGTTCTGTTTTCTACCCCATCGTTCGTTAAGCCAGGTTGCCAGGAATTTCTGCTAAAAGAGCCTTGATACGCAGAAATGGAAAGCTCTCACAAAGCATTGATTCCCAAGAATCAGCATTTAATGGAGTATGGACTTTATTGCTGATCCTGTTCGCTGTCTAACTAGAAGATGACTGCCTGAGCGCAGGGCATCCGTCTGCTTTGCTCACTGCTCTGTTTTCAGACTCTGGAAATGAGCTTGGCATACACAAGGTGCTCAGTAATTTGCTAAATGAATGAATAGAACCTTGCAAAGGGCTGCTGACCAGCTCCTGGGAGCGTGGCAGATGCCCTGGGCCTGTCCTGTCCACACTGGGCCTCTAGAGACAGCACACTGACCGCCAGCAGCTGGAGCAGATTTGGGTAAGGAAGCCACATGGAGAGGCTTCACCACGGTGGTCATAGGAGGACGCTTTTCTATCTTTCCTCTCTGAACCTGAATTTTAAAGAATGACTAATAGACTTCCTAAGTTACCAACAGCCTTTTGGGATTGTGTCGATTTAGCCAGAAATACAAAAGAAAACTGAGATTAGCTGAATACATCAAGGTCTTCCAAGCCCCTATTGTGTTGTCATTTAAAGTTATGTTTAATCTCTGCCATTGATGTCTGTTCTTTACTGCTTGGTCACATTTACCAGATAATTATTGTCTTCCAGTCATATTGTCTCAGAGAGCATGGCCTCCAGGGATGGAATTTTTTTTAACACCATTTGTTTCAAAACAGATTGTGATTAGGGATAAAATGTGAGGCAGGAAACAAGTCTCGGTGAGGCTGGGGCTTCCCTGGTGGTCCAGTAGCTAGTGCAAGAGCTGAGTGCTGAGCGCCAAAGAGTCGATGCTTTGGGACTGTGGTGCTGGAGAAGACTCTTAGAGTCCCTTGGACTGCAAGGAGATCCAACCAGTCCATCCTAAAGGAGATCAGTCCTGAATATTCACTGGAAGGACTGACGCTGAAGCTGAAACTCCAATACTTAGGCCACCTGATGCAAAGAACTGACTCACTGGAAAAGACCCTGATGCTGGGAAAGATTGAAGGCGGGAGGAGAAGGGGACAACGGAGGATGAGACGGTTGGATGGCGTCACCGACTCAACGGACATGAGTTTGAGTAAACCCCGGGAGTTGGTGATGGACAGGGAAGCCTGGCGTGCTGCGGTCCATGGGGTCGGACACAACTGAGCAGCTGAACTGAACTGAACTGAACTAAAATGTAAGCTCTGTGAGGGCTCTGCCCTTATTTTGCTCACTATGGTAAACCAGGAGCATAGCACTCTGCTGGGTATATAGCAGATGTTCAGGAAATATATATCAGGAGGAACGGAAGGAGGGAAGGAAGGAGAGAAGGAGGAGGGGAGGAAGGGGTCAGGAGAGAGGGAGGGAGAAAAGCAGGGAGGGCAAGAATCTTGCCGTCATTGCTTCTGTTCTGGACAACTATGGCTGATTTTCTTTTAAATCCCAGAGATCTGCTCTAGTGGATTCTTTCTCTGGTATCAGCCTCCTCCCCATGGCAGCATCTGGCTTAGAACAGTTGTGTATTTGCCTAAAACTCCAGCAGGCTCCTACCACCTTTCTTCACATCCTATCACATCCGCCTTCCTTTATATCCAAGTATCCCAGCCTGGGATTCCAGGCAAAGATGGAGAAAAAGGCCCTTTGCTCTATAAATTAAAGCTTCATGGCCTTTAACGTTCCTGATTGACATAAATGCTGCTGTGACTAGACGAGGAATGTGGAAACCCGGTTCGAGTTCCTTCGCCATCAGCAGCCGGGCCCTGCGATACTGCGCTTCCAGAGGTGCTCTTTGACGAATGGCACCCCAGGGATGCAAGCAGCTGATGGCACCCAGAGCTGCAGAGGCGGTTGCCTGGCCTCCTAACTGGTTGATGGATCTGCAGAGCCTGAGCAAGAGGGACCCAGAATGGTAACTGCGGCCATCTTTCTCTTTTATGATTTCTCTTTCTTTTCATTAGGTTTGACATCTTGGAGATTGAGCTTTGTAACTAACTATTAGCCCAAGGCAAGGACTGGGAAAATGAGACTTTTCTGAGAAAGTGACCCCCACCCCCGAACACAAAAGTGTGAACAACTGTACTTAGGACCTGCCATGAAAGGAAGTCGGGGGTGGATTTATGTCCAGACATTGCAGCTGATCCAGTCCCCTCTACACCTGCGGGCAGGGCCAGGGACTTTGGAAAAGAAATATTTCTATTCGTCCTATCTCTCTGTGTTGTGGGATTTGAAATGAAAGTCTGGGTCCATGCAGTGCCCACGGAAGACGAACTTCTGCCATCAGGGATGAGCTGGGAGAGGCGGGTCATGATAAACAAGACAAGAGGAAGCACGGCAAACCAAAAGCGCCTTGTGAGGACCGGCACACTGCAGCCCTTTCTCCAGGGGGAGGACCTTCCAACGCACCGTCTGTCTGGGGCGGATGTCCAGAAAGCCACCCCCTGGCCGCTCCAGTGTGTGTTAGTCTGTCTGGTTGGGATCCTCCTGCGTGATTATTAAAGCCTGAGTTCTGCCAAAGACCAACCAATGCTGCTTCGGATTTTTAGCTTCAGCTCAACAGTTTTCTTTCCAGAGTGCAGCAATGCCCTTAGCACAGGGACAGCCCCCAGGCAGAAAGACCACGCGCTTCTCTCTAGGAAATTCCCAGTAAAAACTTTTCCTCAAATGCTTTTAGCCATTATTTCCACAACAGGAGAATTTTTTTTTTTTTTTCCCTACTGACATTCTGAAGGGATAGAATTTTCCCACAGAAGACATGTTTCCCCTGCACTCAGAAAAAAGGCCAAAGAAGCTGCTGTGAGGCCAGAAAATCTCAAGGGAACAGTTGAAAACAAGAATTTAAAAAAAAAAAAAGAATTTCCAGAGGGCCTGGGGCCCCAACTGAAAGAGAATGCAGTTTTCCTGATTAAAATAAATTAATTAGCCTAGTAAATGAGGGAGAGGGTGGAACAAGAAAGAGAATTATCCTGTTTAATGTGTTTATTCAGGCCCTGAGGGGACAGAGGGGCTATAAAAATTCTGAAGGGAATTAAAACACATGTGTACCAGCAATGTGTTGTCTCCTTTCTCCACGAAAGGGCCAGAAGCCTCTAGAATTCTGTACAAAACATTTACCTGCAGAGCATCTATCAGAAGCAATCAGTGATTTCCCCATTGAAGTGTCTGATTGGTTACCTAACTTATTTTTAGCAGTAAAATAACCTTGTCAAGAAGACTCCCTTATATACACACCATGTATAAAATAGGTAACTGAAGGGAGCCTTCTGTACAGCGCGGGGAACTCAGTGTGGTATCCTAAATTGGGAGGGAATTCAGAAAAGAGGGAATATATTGTATACATAGAGCTGATTCACGTGTTGTACACATGTGTACAGAAACCAACACAACACCGCAAAGCCACCAGACTTTTATTTTTATTTTATTTTTATTTTATTTTACAATACTGTATTGGTTTTGCCATACATCAACATGAATCCGCCACGGGTGTATATTTTAAAAGTTTAAAAACAAATAAAATCTTTAAAAGCAAAGAATACTCCTTTATGCTTTTAATAGTATCTCTTCTCTCCAGAGCACTCAAGGTTTTATCTTTTTCGTTGTTGTTTTATGAAAATAAAACAACAACCAGAAATAAAAGTCTTAGACAAAAATCTTTGAGAATGGTTAAGGACTCATGAATACTGGATTTGCATATGCTTAAAAATATTTTTAACTGAATGCATTAATATCTCAGCTGCTTGGGATACTGGGAGAAGACACGAGCTAGACTGCTTATTCTCAAATTTCTTATCAATGATTTTGATAAGCAGTTGATGATACACTTCTAAGATGAAAAATATATAAAGTACTTTCAGTAACCAATGACTAACAGTCAGATTTACTGAATGCTTAAAATTCACAGACTCTCTTAAAGTGTTTACTTATTTATTTCTCGGCTGCCTCCAGCCTCAGTTGGGCCTCCGTTGTATCACGTGGGATCTTTTGTCGAGCTGCACGGGACTCCAGTTGCAGTCCTTGGGCTCTGGCACACAAGGGCTCAGCAGTTTCGGCACACGGGTCCTTAGTTGCCTGACCAGGGGTGGAACTCATGTCCCCTGTATCGCAAGGCAGACTCTCAACCACTGCGCCGCCAGGGATGTCCCGGCAACTCACAAGCTCCTAACTGGGCTTTGAGGATGCACAGAGAGGAACAGTTCTTGCCTTTGACAAGTGTGTAACCTAGTTGGTGGCTTAAAACTGGAACACATAGAAAAGTAACTCACCTTTGTAGGTAATAATGCCCAACAAAGCTTCTTTAAGGCCGGTCCCAGAGCTGGCTGGCACAAACCTTCCACTGACCACATCTGATGGTCAAAGAAAGTCACAAGGCCATTCCAGACTCAAAGAGAGAGGAGATAGATCCCATATCTTCCATATCAGAGCAGAGCAAAGGAAGCGACAGTGGCTTTTTTTTTTTTTTGAGATCGTCCTAATCAGAGAGAGGAGATAGATTATAGATCCTTCCTTGTATATGGACCTGTGAATATAAAAACCAACTTTTACTTGTAAGAGGTTTTCTATGTGCTCAGTAGTATACTAACCACAGGGGGGAGAGAGAAATCTATTGCTTGGTGCCAGGGTTCAGAGCTTTCAACCATTTTGTTGGTTTTTGTGGTCCTGGAGTATTTTTCACATAGATTCTTATGTCCAAATAAGATACAGTACAAAAATGATCAAAAATAAGCCTTTACTCCTCAAGTAGACTCAAGAATGGAACAGAAGTCATGTCTGACACATGGATTATAAGCAAGTAGAAAACACAATGGCCTGCAGAATGCTACCTGGAGGATGACAGAGAGACTTTAGTCTTCAGCTGAGAACTTTTTGCTCTTCAGTTGCTTTCCTGGCGAGTTCATTACTCCAATTTAAGTAACATTTAAATCCAAACACACATGTCTACTAGTTATCAGAAAGACACGTCTTCAGCGGTAACTCGTCAACTAAATGGACAGAATTATATCTCTGGGGTGCTGCCCTATTCCCTGTAAATGGCCATTCATAATACAGATGCTGTTGGGATTTTGAGAACAACCAATAAATAATACTACTGTTTTCACCATTTGAATTCTAAGCCCAACAGTAAACAAAAAGCAATGCACAAAGAAATTAAAATATTAGCTTTATTATAGGTGGAAACTTGAGTTGGAAGATGTTGCTTAGTTCTGCCATCAAGGGCTTCCCAGTACAGAAGCTACTTATACCCAGGATCACACCTCTCTTAGGTGCTTGACTTGTCCCCTGCAAACTCTTCTGCATGGAAGACGTGACTAGACCGCAGCTTGCTGAGAAAGGCAGGCTCCTGGGAGGAGAGAAGAAAACAGGACTGAGGGTCACATGCCTGCCTCCTCCTCCCAAATTAACAGTCAATTCACTTTGTCTTCTCCAGGGAGAAGTGAATGACAGCGTAGGGCACAAAGTCAAGGGTTTTTAGAAAAATTCCTGTCTTAAGGAAACCTGATGAGTGGAGATGAATTGTCTCCATGAACAGCTCCTTTGAAATATACATCCTTAATTAAATATTAAGATAAAATATATTAGTATTGGTTGCTTTAGTCGATAAGTTGTGTCTGACTCTTGACCCCATGGACTGTTGCCCACCAGGCTCCTCTGTCCATGGGGTTTCCCAGACAATAATACTGGAGTGGGTTGCCATTTCCTACTCCAGGGGATCTTCCTGACCTAGGGGTCAAACCTGGGTCTCCTCTGTTGCAGGTAATCTCCTACACTGCAGGCCGATTCTTTACTGACTGAGCCGTGAGGGAAGCCCCTTCATTATTAGAAATATAGGATAGATGCATCCTGACCCGCCGGAATCGAATAGCTTCTTCCTAGAACTCTACCCTGTTTGCTATATCTCACTTTCTTGCATCCAATTTCTAAGTCCAGAAAAACCTCCAGAAGGTGGAAAATCAAGACAGCTAAACACACACACACATCATGTGAAAATGAAAAGAAAAATTGTGAATCAAGAAAATCTTCATGTGGTCAGCACTCTTGATATAAAGAGCCAAGGGAAAATGCTAACAACTCTACCTACACACGATTGGATTTGCAGCAGTTAAGAGGAAGATAAATGTGCTTTTAAGAAAGTAGGTCCCATGGGGAACTCTAGTCAATGTTTTGTAATAACTTATGAGGGAAAAAATTTGAAAAAGGAAAATTCTACATATGTGTATATATAGAGATAGAGCTGAATCACTGTGTTGTATACCTGAAACTAACATGATATTGTAAATCAAGTATACTTCAACATAAAATTTT
Source organism: Ovis aries (assembly GCF_016772045.2). NCBI lineage: Eukaryota > Metazoa > Chordata > Mammalia > Artiodactyla > Bovidae > Ovis > Ovis aries. The sequence continues at coordinate 76,709,628 of NC_056065.1, read as the reverse complement.
AAAATTTTTATTGTGATAAGTCACATAATATGAAACATACTACTTTAACCATATTTAAGTGTACAGTTCAGTGGTACCTTCACATGGTACAACTCTCACCATTATCCATCTCCTGAATTTTTCACCTTTCTAAACTGAAACTCTGTCTTCATTAAACACTAAAAAAAAAAAAAATTTTTTTTAAAGTAGGTTCAGTTTGGACAAAAGCAAATAGCTTTCCCTTCATATCTTGTGACAGCAAAGATGACTTTGAAAACTAACCCAATATTCCAAAGTGTCTGCCCTTTATGAAGACTGCAATTCATGTTCTTCAAAATCTTATTATTGATGTTTATAAGCCAGTTCACCAGATTTTAAAAATCATCATCACTCAGCCCGTGGGGGTGCTGGCAGGGATAGAGTCTGCAGAACAGAGGACCCCCTCCTTCGAGCCCTGTGGACACAGTCCCAAAGCTACCCTAGTTCCATGGCGGGGTCTGGGCCGGTGGCTTCTCTGCCAGCGGTTTCCTCCCAGCGGTAGGCTCCTGCTCCCCGCTCTGAGTTAACCCGTTCCTGCCCGCACCCTGGCCTGTTTCTGCCTTTTCCAGCCTGACAGATACTCATCTCTGCCCCCGGCTTGCAGGTGGGGGCCTCAGCCGACGGGCCTTGATGTCAGGAAATCAGCAGCGGCTCGTATATCAGCCTGGTCATTAGCGGCGGATGGCGGTGGACCTTTGCCCAGCGCACCTTGCCGAGGCAGGAGGAGGGCTATAAAACCCCGGGCCCTGTCAGCCGTTGTCACTGAGGTGAGAATTTATCAGGTCTCCGGGTGCCCTCTGACTGGATTATTATGAATAATGAATGAGGCTTTATGCTACACTGAGGCATTAATAAGATGGGGGTGACTGGGAGACATTCCGGGCACCGCAAACACCCCGGCCCCCCGGGTGGGCGGCCCCCCAGCCGGTGGCCCCGCCGGATCTGGGGGTCTGGGAGCGGGCTCTGGTCCCCGGCACTGACAGAGCCCGGCTCGGCGTCTGCGGTCCAGCCCGTGGGTGGCAATAAAGCACGGGGAGGACACCGTGTGTCCACCCTGCTCGGGCAGACGCAGCGATTCCAGAGTCCCTCATAAATAAAGATCTGAAGGTGTAATGCCAATCATCTCGTTTACTATCACTCCAGTGCCAGAGTCCAGAGTTGAAACAGAAGCCCTGTAAGAAACTTCTAGGAAAAAATGCAAGGGGTTTTCATGACTCAGATATTTGGTGTTTGGAGAGGGGAGTTTTGCCTTTTTTTTTTTTTTTTCTTCTTTTCCTCCCTGGACAGAGGACCCTGTGGGCTACAGTTCATAGGGCTGCAGGGTCGAATAGGACTGAAGCAGCCTAGCACGCACTCATGCATATCTATATCTGTCTATCTATATTCATATACACATCGAAAGAGAGATACTATGGAATGAAATTCTTGGCCAACCCAACATGATTTTTCCCTATTCTTTTCCACTATGGTCTATCACAGGATATTGAATAGAGTAAGTTTTGCCACTTTTAATTTTATTTTATTGAAGTATAGTTGATTTACAATGTTGTATTAATTTCTGCTGTATAGCAAAGTGATTCATATATATATTTTTCTTTCCATATATATGTATATATATTCTTTTCCATTATGGTTTATCACAGGATATTAAATACAACGAATTTTTACCACTTTTCTAAGCATGGCTGGTCCTGGGTGAGTCTCAGAAATTTTACATGACCCAAAGGGAAAGAAGGCTTAAGAAACAGAGAGGAGAGGGGCCCGGATCAGATGGAGAACAGCTGTCTCCGACCCATCTGGGTGGAAATCATTTTCTCAGATCACGGGAGGGCTACGGCAGAGAACAGCTGCCCCCTCCTCCAGAACATATCCGGACATGCCCGCCACCTTCTTCCAGGGTTCCTAAGGGTTACTGAAACAATAAGGTCAGCTGAATATTCTTCTCAGTAAAACATTGTTCAGTGGAACAAGGGGAAGAACAATCTGGGTTCTTCTGATTTTCCACCTAAACCTCCTTCCACATTTCAAAGGCCAAGGATGAACATGTTGAATCGTCTTCTATGATAGACTTGCTGGCCAGATCCCACTCAACCCAATTTCATTCAGCAAACATGATCTGAGCCTTTAAAACTTTCATGACAGTGGGAGATTAAAAAAAAAAAAAAAAAAGTACCTCTCCCTAAATGAGTTGATACTCAAGAATAATGCATGGGAAGGGAATCCTTGTCCCAAGGCACCAGTGGTTACCCAGACGTGAAAAGCCCAGCTAGGAAGCACTGCCACGCGGTTCCTCTCCCCGGTGATAAGGTGTGGATCTATTCCCCGTCCTTCAGGAAAACAAAAGTTATCCAGTGCAGCCACCCAGCATCAACTTGACAGCTATGCTTCTCAATGATTTTACTGCTTCTCTTTCCACCTGGGTAGTGCTCCTCCTTCCCTCTTCTATTCCTAGTTTTGTGGTCCAGAATGAAAGACTTTTCAGCACTGGAGCGGCATTTTGAGTAGGTCAAGTTCAATTTCCTGCAATGTCCTTTCTCTGAAAGTCATCCTGACAGTCTAGTCGCTCCCAAGGGGTCTCTGTCTCCACCTACTCTACTGTTTCATTCATTAGGTGCTTAAAAACGGTAGGATTTTGTTGTTTTCTACAGCTTAATCGCCTTCCATTGGTTTATATGCACACGCCCACCTTTTTAATTCGTTCATCCATCAAGGAGCACTAGGCTGTTTCCGTGTCTTGGCTGTTGTGAATGATGCACCAAGGAGCAAGGGATGCAGATGGGTTTTTGTGTGTTTTTGCTTCCTTTGGAGAAATATCCAAAATTGAGTTGCATGATCGTACGTTACTTCCGGTTTTAATTTTTGAATCTTGTCCGTACTGTGGTCCTCAGTGGCTGCACCAGAGAACTGACTCTCTTCTTGCCCTCGTCACCAAGCTCTCGGTGTCCTGAGGGACACAGAGGAGGAGCAGGAGAAACAGTCAAGTGTTCTCGAGACCTCTTTGCTCTTTCCTGAGAGAGTCTGGTCAGAATAAGAGCTGCCACCTTGAAAAGAACTGGAACCAGCTAGTGGGTTGAAATTCTGTTCACACTGGAGTGCCGTGAGCTCCCAGCGGCTGGCAGCGTCCACAGCATCAGTGGGGCTTTGTGGGGGCCTGTCAGGGAGAGGGGCTGCGGGCATCAGGCAGGCGTTAATGAGGGCGACCCCCTCAGCCTCTCTGCCGTCCTGGGATTCCAGGCTCGAAGCGCGCTCGCTGTCCTGGCCAGTGCTCTTCATGCTGAGGTCTCAGTGAATGCCTGCCGGACTCGGTGGGTATTTGTAAACGCTCAGCTAAGCAAAGATCCTCTTATTCACTCACTCAAGCCTCAACATCAGACCGAATTACCCCTAAGTGAACAGAGTTTTCTGATCATCGTGAGCAAATTGTGCAGAGGAGAAGCCGTGTGTGTGTGTGTGTATGTGTGTGTGTGTGTACCCGAGTCCATGCACTCAGGCACACATGCTCTGCTAAAATATGTCTGCTGGAGAGGGGGCTCCCCTCACTAAGCCAACACAAGTCTGTTATGCAAAACATTGGCACTGGCAGAGTTTCTCACCACCACTAAGCCGTAATCTGCTTGGCAGGCATGAGGAATGTCACAGAATCCCAAGGTTAATTGGGAACAAGGCAGTAAACACTAGCCTCTCCCGGGGCACCCTTGGTACTTGGAAGCTTCATCCGAGGACAAGGTCTGTCTCATCATTAGTGGGCAGAACTTCTATCTGCCCTGTGAAGGCAAAGAAAAGCAGTGACACTAGGTAACAAGATTTTAAGAAAATCGCACACTCGCTTACTTTTAAAACGTTGAAAAGGCCATAAGGAGTTAGATGGTGCACCGCCGGAGTCCCAAGCACAAGGAACACTTCTGGTCACAGAGCCACACACAGGCATGTCAGGCCACCCGGAATCATGTCATATTTGGATATTTATGGGGTCTCTGTATACCTGAAGCTAGTTTCACTCTTAATATGTAAACTTATGTGACTCTCCTGGGAGCTGAATCAATGCTTCCCACTGGCGTTGGGGGGACGATTCATGGAGAAGGAAACGGCACCCCACTCCAGAACTCTTGCCTGGAAAATCCCATGGACGGAGGAACGTGGTGGGCTACAGTCCATGGGGTGGCAAAGAGTCGGACACGACTGAGTAACTTGACTTTCACTTTCCTGAGCAGGACCTGACGTAAAGAAGGAGGGGTGTACACTGAAGAGGTCTTCTCCAAAACAATGTCAGATGGAAAATAAGAGGAAGGGGGTGGGTGAGGAGAGGAAAGTGTAGGGAGGGTGGAGAAAAGCAGGAAATGGAAGGAAGTCTGTGGCAACAGACACCAAAGAGGATGATGACTAAGGCAAACCGGGGGATACCTTGCTACTCGGAATGAAAATCTACTCTGGACCAAAAGGGAAAGGTTTGAAGGGAAGAAAATGAGCGGCAATGATGAAAATGGAAAGATGAAAAGCGGCAGAGCCAGGAAAAGATCAAGGACGGGGCCCCCTGTGAAAGGGAGGAGGCTGAAAAGGGCTAAGCAGCAAACAGCAGCATTGTTTTGAACAGTAAAAAGAAACACAAAATCTTTTCTAATCAGTGGTTGCTGTCTTGGCCTTAAGAGCTCAAACAAAGGAAGACAAGATGCCCCGAATGATTATTTATTCATTCCCCTTGCTTCAGTGGGGTTCTCCTGGCAAAATTCCAGCAGCTTTGCCATTTTCAAGAAGGGGGATTTTAGAGCGTGGCTGCTCTGCAGGTTTGGTCCTGTAATCTCCTTTTAATGCTTCTACTGCAGGAAAAGGTCACTCTCGATTCAGCTGTTCATAAAATTGACATGAGTCTGGGGTCCCTTGGAGATCCAAAGCCAGGGCAGGCAGGGGGGTGGCTGTGATGAGGATCATGCCTCGGACAGAAAGGGCCCCTCAGGGTTCTGTCATCTCCGAGGGTTTAATCATCGCTTTGCCGTTCCAAGCCTGCACCTTCCTCCTGACTTACGTATGCATATATCCCACCACAAACCAACGTTTCAAGAGGAAGCCATCATGACTGATTTAAACAAAGTAGCCCTCCACAGGACATGGCGAGGGAGAAGGGGGCAGAGGAATCAGGGCTGAGCAGGGACCCGAGGTGCGTTTTTAATAATTACACAGTAACAGGATATTTCTCTGTCTCATACCTCATGGCCCTGGGAAATTTTCCACTGATTGAGCCTCTTTGAGGCCCCAGGTCCTTTATATTAATCCATATGGTCTCTGATAGTTATGCCAACCCTGTGAGTTGACATCAACATTCCCTACCTTGTGTCAGAAAGGACCGAGTCTCTGAGAGTTTGAATGGGAACAAACACGTAGGAGGGGTTGCAGGTGGGCTCTGGATCCAAGTCTTACTGGAGGCCAGCCAAGTGTGTTTTCCCCTTTCCCACCTCAGCCAGATCTGCTCCAGACTAGAGGTGATGGCGTCCACAAGTCCAGTGGATATTATTGCATGCTGTGTGTTTGGCTCAGGAGCAGAGACAGAGAGGAGAGCAGGGCCATTTCTCCCTTTGGGACATTGACCGTGAAGTGAGGAGCGGACGTGCGAACAGTGCTAAGGGCCCAGTCCCCGGTGGCTTCTCCTGAAAAGAATTTACATGGAAGTGAAAGTGATAGTTGCTCAGTCTGTGTTTGACTTTGTGCAACCCCATGGATTTAGCCCACCAGGCTCCTCAGTCCGTGGGATTCTTCAAGCAAGAATACTGCAGTGGGTTGCCATTTCCTTCTCCCGGGATCTTCCCAACCCAGGAATTGAATGCAGGTCTCCTGCGTTGTAAGCAGATTCTTTACCATCAGAGCCACCAGGGAAGCCCATTTAAAACCAATAAAACCATGTATGTTTGTTTTAATTTTAAAAAATCTTCTTTTTCAAGGACATATGAAGGCTAAGGTCATACCTAGCAGCAAGTAAGTTAAGTAAGTGAAAGTTGCTCAGTCCTGTCCAACGCTCTGAGACTCCATAGACTATATAGTCCATGGAATTCTCCAGGCCAGAATACTGGAGTGGGTGGCCTTTCCTTTCTCTAACAGTAAACCCATCTCAAATACCAAGCTAACTCTGCAAACCCTTTTCCCAGGGCCACTGACCACATTTCATGTGGTTAACTAGACTAGTGAGCTTCATACCTTGCCAGCCCCCATTTCAGGGATAACAGCTATCTTCTCTCCTACCAAGGCAGGCCAGGACAAGGCCACAGAGTGGGGTCTGTTTGTCCAGGCGGCTGTGATTTCAATGCCGCCAAAAAGGTCTTTGTATATGTTCTATGTATTTCACAGAGCTAACTGCCCAAAGCCATCTTCCCTGCCTTTTCTTCCGTTTAATAGAGACATTCTCACAAGATACTGAAGTGGGCAGGAAGAGAGTTAGACTGGAGGGGTTAGAAATTCACTGCCGCAGGAGGAGAGCGTTCCAGCACAGTTGTCTCCACCTTGATGGAGGCTCTTAGCAGAAGGCTGACCCAACGAGACTCCCCTCCTCTCCTCTCCCTCCGCTAACTCTTCTGAAGAGCCTCTGCGAGAAACAGCACCAACCTTGAAGGCCTGCCGCACCGGGTCCTCGGCCCTCCCAGCCACGCTCTCACCCGTGTTTCCTGCACAGGGAGGCCCAGCCCCTTCCCGTTTCTGTCCCTTTGCACACACCGTTCCCTCGGCCAGGGATGCCAGTCCGCAAGCCCATCACCCGCCTCCTGGGGCCAGCGACTCTCGCCCCTCAGGTCTGAGCCTCCGGGCCAGGCTTCTGGGCTGCCCTCCTGACCTCACCCCTACTCTGTCACCGGGCTGGTCAGCTCCTCCCACCAAATGCTGTCGGAGCCCTGCCCCTGCTCCCCCAACGCAGACTGAATAGCTGTTGGACGACCACTTCCGTCTACGTCTAGAAGAAAGGACTGTAACAGCCGTGGAGTCCGCCCAGGGCGCCAGGGCACTAACGGCGCGCGGCACAGTGCAAGGCAAATAGCGCAGAGGGAGCGACCGAACGAAGGGACAGACGGATCGAAGGATGGACGCAGAGCTAAAAGCCGTCCCTGGAGGAGATGAGGACTCCCCTGGCGGTGCAGCGGATAAGACACCACCGGCCAGTGCAGGGGACATGGGTTCGGTCCCTGGTCCAGGGAAGATTCCTCGCGCTGTGGAGCAGCTAGGCCCGTGCACCACAAGTACTGAGCCCCTGCTCCGGGACCCAAGGGCCGCAGCCCCAGGGCCCGAGCCCGGCGGCTACTGAAGCCCGAGCGCCTAGAGCCGGCGCTCTGCAGCAACAGAGGCCGCCGCGGCGAGAAGCCCGCGCGCCGCGAGGAACTGGAGCCTCCGCTCACCGCTCACCGCGGCAGAGAAAGGCCGCACGCCGGCGAAGACCCAGCGCAACCAGGAGGATTCAACACATGAGTGAATTATTTTAAAGAGAGAGAGCAGGAGTTGTGCCAAAGAAAGCTGACTAATCCTTAACCCGAAATCAGTTTCCTCATATTGTCTTGCAGTAGTTTGGTGAAAATTTATGCACGAGAACATTCAGAAATCGCCATGAGATAAACAAATCTGCCTGGTAATAAAATTCTGCTTGTGTCCACACATAAAATATTCTAAAACTAACTATGTCATAATTCAGATTTGTATTGATCAAAAAGTATAAATACACTTAAATATAAACATATTTAATAAAACATGAGAACTATAGCCAAAGACGTTTTGTTCTTCAGTGGAATTCATGACTAAAACTGAAGAATTAGTTTCATAACAATGAAGAATTGAAAATATTTTTGGAATTGTAATGTATTAGAGCAACAAAACTTTCAAGTGGATTAAATCATGGTCTTCTATTTATAAGAGAATTAATTTTAACTTTTCTGGAATGATGCAGTCTTTATTTGAAACTTTTAATCAAATAAAGTATTAAAATTTAATAATGATTTTAGTTAAGATCATCAATTTTCAAAAATCATTTTATCTAAAATGCTCAAACATTTTACTGGAAATCAAATAATGCTTCTCTGAAGAATGTGTAATTAGCCCTTTCATCTTTCTTAAACGTATATACTATATTACTTATCTAAGAGTTTGCAATGACTCAAAACTCTCCATATAATTACGTAATTAGGTGATTTCTTTAAATGAAGAACATGTATGCAAATTGAATATATCTGTTTTATCATGTCAATATATTATCAAACTGTAGACATTTCAATAAAATTCTGGCCAAAACTTGTATTAAACATACAGAAAATGCCATTTAGGTTTTAGGCTAATGAGAATTTTGTAAACATTACATCAACTAATTTCACTAACAAAAAAGACTCCCTAATATTGTATAAATCATAAGGATAATATGTGTGGGGATGAAATAAAAATAAACCTCTTCTCAAAAGCATTAAAAAATCAGATCAACCTAAAACATTTAAATTTATTATAGAGCTACATCTAATTTCTGGAATTATATTCTAATCAACATTATAGTAGTCAATCTCTCTCTTTATCTCAATGTACAAGTATAGAATTTCTTCTAAGTATCTGAGGATTAAATTATCCATAATATTTTTATAAAAGTAAATTTTATAGTATCTCCAGCCAAGACTATATCTGTGGATAACTAATTCTCTTATCCTACCATAGGTGGTCCCTTCCAAAAACCTTCACCTTTTAATTCAGAATTATAGATAGATACTAGTTTGATTAATTTTCCAAGAACTACATCAAAAAACAATTCGGAGCCTTTAAATTTATCTTTTTAAAAATCAGTTTGAAAGTTTATTTTTACTAGCTGCAAAAAGAATGACTGAATCTCTCAATATTTAAAATCTATTAGATGTATCCTGTTGAGAAATCTGTCTGTTGTTTTCATAAAGAGTCAAAACAAAACACGAAGCTAGCAACAGATATTTCTTACACTAAATGATGGTCTGGGTGCTATTTTCTTCCTGGCTTAAATATGTTCCATGTTCTTTTCACCCTAAACTCATTTGGCTTGAGTTGTTGATCAAAGAAAGTTATGCATGAGAGCCCATTCTGTTCAGGAATGAGGGTCTGTCATGCCCTGAAATACCCTTGTGATTTATAATATATGAACTTTCTGTGTGAAGAGGGGTAAATAAATTAAAACAATTCGAAAACAGCTGGAAAACATGCTGTGTATACAATTTATCGGTCACACAGCCATGGACATAATATTCTGATCCAATTTTAATTTCTAAAAATGCTTGGATGACATGGGCAGAAACTGTCCTAAATATATGTAAGGACACACACATACACACATGTCAAATACAATAGAATCACATTGGAGAAATAAATTTTCTGCTTATGTGACTTTTAAATGTGAATTTGATGCTTCCAAGTTCTTATTGGTGTAATTAAGTAACTTGCCTATTGCTAATACTTTTCATTTTTAACTTTGATTTCTGCAAGTAATTTGCAGTTCATCAGTTGCTCAAAGCCAAAATATTCTCTCTGCTAAACTAGGAAAAGTTTAAGCCACAGCAGTAACAAGCAGAGAGGAAAAAAGCAACGTCAGTTCAGTTCAGGTTATTCTTGCGCATCAAATTGAAAGACTGGGCGAGTCCCCTGCCTTGTAGGAAAGCAAAAGGGAGTTGATAAGGCAAGGTAATAGAAATTACAGGAATAAATTTGCAAGTCCTCCTAAGTCAAGGTTGTATCTTGACTTAAAGGTTGCTTTCTGAAAATTCTGAATGAGAATTCAGATGAACTCATAAGTGAATCCACAGCTTATTTCAGATAAGGGCATAGGCCACATCTACTTAATGGCAGCTTTGGGAAAGACCTTGGAAACAAGACCTCAGCTAATATACGTGTGGACTCCTAACTGGAGGAAATGATAAGGCCATAAACATTCTTTAAGTCACTAGGTCTTGCAGTAAATGAAGAACACATCAGGACTAGGACTGGACCCCAGTGTTTTCCTGCTTCAACACACACAACTCTGCTGGTGGTGTTTTTACAACTATCTTTCAAGAACTACCTTCCTCACAACTTCCATTTTTCTGCATTTATTTTAAAACTCCCTCTTTATGAAGTAAGTCTGTGTTTTACTAGCAAAAGAGTTTTTCCCTCCTTGTTACTTCTGTTGGCAGAGTTCAGGACAGGTCCTGTGTGCTCACTCACAGACAATATAAGTAAGTACAGTAGGTCAAAGTGTGTTTCCAGGGACTGTTCTGTTAAATACATAGCAGATCTATCTGTTCTTAGAACTCCACAAAGACTCAGACAAGCGGGAATACAAGAAATAACAGTCTCATCCAAGGGGTACACGCCTGCCTCCCCATTTTCCATAGGAGCTGTGTTGTTCCCATGTTTTATCCAGACCTTCTACTTAGTCTGGTGGTTTGAGGCTTCCAGGTAGGAACTTCTTTTTTTAAGCTTTTTTTTTTTTTTCATTTATTTGGCTGTGCTAGGTCTTAGCTGTGACGTGTGAGATCTAGTTCCCTGAGCAGGGATTGAACCTGGGTTCCCTGCATTGAGAACCCAGAGTCTTAGCCACTGGACCACCAGGGAAGTCCTTTCCAGGACTCTCCTTTCATAGCTTGGTATATAACCTTGGGCGAGTCACTTCAACTTTGCTGAATTAAGGCTAACCTTGCTGAAATTCTTTTCTCCTTCACATGAGTGAAAATAATATACCTTGTAAGAGAACTTGGAAATCTTGGGAGATATTATTATTGAAGAGCATTTTATCCGACAGTCACACCGTTGATTATATGATGTCATGTTTGTTCAGAAAATGGGTGTTCATGAAGAGTTACTCTCAGGGTGACCTGTGTGTGCGTGTGCTCTCAGTGATGGCCGTCTCTTTGGGAAACCAAGGATCAGAGCCCGCCAGGCTCCTCTGTCCATGAGAGTTCCCAGGCAAGAATACCGGAGTGGGCTGCCATTTCCTCCTCCAGGGGATCTTTCCAAGCCAGGAATCAAACCCTCATCTCTTAGGCCTCCTGCACTGGCAGGTTCTTTAGCAGCTGAGCCACCAGGGAAGCCCCTTGTGGTGATACTCATACTCAAAATCAACAACTCCGACTACGCTTTTTGAAAAGACGACACATTTCTTTTGCCTGTGTGCGCTGAATCCTATTTACCACATTTTGACACAAAATGCATAAAAGCGTGCCGTATCACCAGCGATAATATATCAACAGAGTAAGTACATCAATTTGTAAGATGTGTGATCATGATAGATTTTTGACCAAGCTTAGCTCAGGGGAAAAAAAAATGTCAGTCTATCATTTTAGTATCAATAAGCAATAGTTGGTTTTAAAAGATCCTTATTGTTCAAACAATTCCGAAGTGTTCTATTCCCCGTATTTAATTTATCACTCATTTTTTTGAAAATCAAAGATATGGGGAATAAATGAAATCTTACTGTTGGGAAAGAATGTAAGAATAGATTTTAATTAGATTTCAAATGCTTTGAACTAGCAATTCTTTGGAAAAAAAAAAAAAAAGACCCCACTAGTTGATACAAACAATGCGCTGAGTGACAGCCTGTCTGATTCTGTGGAATGGAGTCACAGTAGAGAAGCTGGAAACAAGACTGCTGAGAGAAACATCGATACACTCAGCTACGCAGAGGACACCACCCTCACGGCAGAAAAGGAGAGTAATTAAAGAGCCTCTTGATGAAAGTGAAAGAGGAGAGTGAGAAAGCTGGCTTAAAACTCAACATTCAGAAAACGAAGATCATGGCATCCAGTCCCATCACTTCATGGCAAATAGATAGGGAAACAATGGAAACAGTGAGAGACTATTTTCTTGGGCTCCAAAATCACTGCAGATGATGACTATAGCCATGAAATCTTGCTCCTTGGTTGAAAAGCTATAACCAACAGAGACAGCACATTAAAAACAGAGACGCTACTTTACTGACAAAGGTCTGTCTAGTCAAACTATGATGTTTCCAGTAGTTGTGTATGGATGTGAGAGTTAGACCATAAAGAAAGCTGAGCGCCAAAGAATTGATGCTTTTGAATTGTGGTTTTGGAGAAGATTCTAGAGAGTCCCTTGGACTGCAAGGAGATCCAACCAGTCCATCCTAAAGGAAGTCAGTTCTGAATATTCATTGGAAGAACTGATGCTGAAGCTGAAACTCCAATCCTTTGGCCACCTGATGCGAAGAACTGACTCATTGGAAAAGACCGTGATGCTGGGAAAGATTGAAGGCAGGAGGAGAAGGGGACGACAGAGGATGAGATGGTTGGATGGCATCACCAACTTGATGGACGTGAGTTTGAGCAAACTCTAGGAGATGGAGATGGACAGGGAAGCCTGGCGTGCTGCAATCCATGGGGTCCCAAACAGTCGGACACGACCGAGCGACTGAACTGAACTGAATTGCAGTGCAGCTTCGTTTCCCGGTGTGGGTGCTTAGTCGCTCAGTCGTGTCCGACTCTTTGGGACCCCACGGACTGTAGCCTGCCGGGCTCCTCTGTCATTTCCCTGTACTCTGTATTCTGTATTCTGTGCAAATCATCTTGTCTCTGACTTATTCTCATGACTTGACTGGTCCAAACTTGGATAAGACAGCATCGTATCGTGACTGTATAGTCGAAAGCACAGTCTGAAATCAGGCAAAAGCGTCCAGGCTCAGGTCATAATCAAAACTACACACCTGATTTAAAGGGGAATTTCCCTCTCCAGCTGGGTCCTGCTGTGGGCTTGCCATGACTGTGGGGAAGGCGGGGCCCTCTTTCTTCTGGGATCATCCCTGCTCAAAGATGTTTCTGACCCAGCCGGGGGCAGAGAAGAGTGGAGAAGAAGAGGGGACGTAGGAAGCTCTGACCTGACTGGGGCTGTCAGAAACCACCCCTGGTGCTCCTGGGGTGACAGGAGGTGACTCTCTCGAGGCCCCTCCTTCCCTGGGCAGAGAGGGCGCAGGGGCTCCTTGAACTGGCTGTTCCTGCCATTTGCTCTCCTCCACCCCAGACACGCTGGCACCAGGACATCCCTTCGGAGGCAGGGCCCTCTTCCACAGGGACCAATGGCCAGGCTAAGGGTTACCCTTCTGTATATTTGTCCTCTACGTCTGTGCCTCTATTTCCGCTTTGCAAATAGGTTCATCTGTGCCATTTTTCTAGATAACACACATATATGTTAATATATGACATATGTTTCTCTCTTTCTGAATTACTTCACTCTGCATGACATCTTTAGGTGCATCCACATCTCTGCAAATGGTGACCTAAATGGAAAGGATATCCAAAGAGAAAGAGGAGATATGTGTCTACGCATATATCTGATATACTTTGCTGTACAGTAGAAACTAACACTTTATAAAGCAACTATCCTCTGATATCCTGGAGAAGGAAATGGCAACCCACTCCCGTATTCTTGCCTAGGAAATCCCGTGGACAGAGGAGCCTGGCAGGCCACAGTCCATGGGGTCACAAAGAGTTGGATAGGACTTAGCAACTCAACAGCAATAACAAATTGCATTTGATAGTTATTTTTTCACACCAAGTATTTTTTTTAAACAAAATGCTTTACTCTTAAAATAAAAAACTTTGTATAAAGGCAAAAAGAAAAACCTCTATATTCCAATTTAAAAATTTTTGTTTAAATGTGTATATAAAAAACAGAAAGAAGAGAGTTCCTCATCTAGCCCTTGATATTCTGCCGCATTTAGCTTCCATGCTGTGCTGCCCCAGGCCGCCCTCACGCCGGGGTCACAGGTCCTTGACAGCAGTCACGTGCCCCGTGCCCCCTGCGTGCAGGGCACACGTGCTCCAAGGGGTCCACAAGGCCCCCTTGTGGAGCTCAGTGGACAAGGAGAGTGTTTCCTGCTCGTCCCACCATCTCCTTCGGCAGAGACCTCCCAGCTCAGTTCCCTCCAACAAGTTCCCTTTATAAAATATTTTCACCCCCCAGAGCCTTTTTATTCCCCTGGCAAGGATATGGGCCAAGAGTTGTAAAGCCTTTTTTTTCCCTTAGTTACCTTTTTTTTGTAATTTTGTTTTTTAAATTGGAGTATAAATGCTTTACACTGTTGTGCTAATTTCTGCTGGGTGGTGACGTGAGGCAGCTATATGCAAACATCCAGGCCTCTTGGCCTTTCTTCCGCCCGGCATCCCACCCTCTGATTCATCACGGGTGCTCCGCTGAGCACCCTGCGCTGAGCTCCCTGCGCTGCACAGCAGTTTCCCTCTGGTTGCCCATTTCACACACGCAGTGTACACTTGGAGCTACCCGTTTAATTCATCCCACCCTCTCCTCGCTGTGTCCACAAGCCCCTTCTCTATGTCTGTCTCTGTTCTTGCCCTGCAAATAGGTTAATCTGTATCATTTCTCTAGACTCCATACATATGCGTTAATGCACGATATTTGTTTCTGTGAAGCCATTGTTTAAACCCAGTTCTTTAGAAGGATGCTGTATTCTTCCTTTAGAGAATCTTATCAATTTCAACTTCTCCTTCACCAAAATTTCCAACTTAACCCGCCTGAAACATCATGGAAAAATCGAGTAGCATGTGGCTGAGTGATTCTATGAACCTAGTTGTTCCCACGAGTTGTTGGACGCTGCTCTTCCCAATGGCAACCCACTCCAGGACTCCTGCCTGGAAAATCCCATGAACGGAGGAGCCTGGGAGGCTGCAGTCCATGGGGTCGCTAAGAGTAGGACACGACTGAGCGACTTCACTTTCACTTTTCACTTTCATGCACTGGAGAAGGAAATGGCAACCCACTCCAGTATTCTTGCCTGGAGAATCCCAGGGACAGAGGAGCCTGGTGGGCTGCCGTCTATAGGGTCGCACAGAGTCAGACACGACTGAAGCGACTTAGCAGCAGCAGCAGCTCTTCTCAGAACGTATACACTGAAAACAGCATAAGGCTGTGCCTGCTTTTTGGAGCCGATTATAAGATAAACATAAAAAAGCCCCTTTCTGACACCTTAGATACCAGGGATCGAGGTCAAAGTGTTATTGCTATAAATTCCAGAAAAAAAAAAAATTCCTCTTGAAGCACAGATGTAGCTTAGAAGGGAGCCGGTGTGCAGAGTGCTGGAAGAGTAGAGAACGCATCCACAGGCAGGCAAGTGAGCTATGAACGTGCTTCGTCGCTCAGTCGTGTCCAACTCTGTGACGCCATGGACAGCAGCCCGCCAGGCTCCTCTGTCCGTGGGGATTCTCCAGGCAAGAACACTGGAGAGGGTGGCTACCTAGGTAGCCACCCCTTCTCCAGGGGATCTTCCCAACCCAGGAATTGAAGCAGGGTCTCCTGCATCACAGGCAGATTCTTTATCAGCTGAGCCACCAGGGAAGCTCAAGAGAGTGGTTTGAAGAGAGATGAGTGTGCCTAAGCAAAGGTCTCTGAAAATTGTAATCAATGCTTTACATGTATCACACCCTAGAAGACTCGTTGCTGAAGAATATGTCATTTGGGGCATCATTTTAAGGCTGATTTAATGAATCACAAATAGGCTTTCGCAAGTTCCCATGATCTGCTGCTGTGTAACAAACCACCTTCAAACTCGGTGGTTCAACCCACAACCGTTTGTTGTTGCTCAGTCACCAAGTTGTGTCCAACTCTTCGCCACCCCATGGACTGTAGCCCACCAGGCTCCTCTGTCCATGAAATTCTCCAGGCAAGAATACTGGAGTGGGTTGCCATTTCCTCCTCCAGGGGATCTTCCCTACCCAAGGCTCAAATCTGTGTCTCTTATGACTCCCAGGTAGCCCAGTGGATGAAGAATTTGCCTATAATGCAGGAGCCTCAAGAGATGCAGGTTCGATCCCTGGGTTGGGAAGATCCCATGGAGAAGGAAATGGCAACCCACTCTGGTATTCTTGCCTAGGAGATCTCACAGATAAAGGAGCCTGGTGGGCTAGTTCTTTACCACTGGCACCACCTGGGTAGCCTGGAAATACATTGTGGGGAGCAGCTGATGCTGGAGGAGATGACAGCACCCCCCATCACCCCAATCTCTGCTTTTTCTATAAATCATCATCATTGACTTCTCTGAGCTTGCTCACCCTAGTAGCAGTCTCCCACTACAACTTTAATCTTTCATCCATCCAGCCAGCCATGAATTCAACACACATCTAAGTACCTTTTATGTGACCCAGGCTGTGACCCACCCAAGTAACGTAAAAATAAGCAACACATGGTCCTTTCTCTCCAGATACTCATGGTTCTGTAGTTACAACACGAGTTCAGGGGGATGTAACAGAGACCAGCAGCTGCTGCCTCCTCCACCTCTGCAGGGCCTTGGTGTCGGATCAAATTCTGAGGGAGGACATGAGCCAGTCTTTTGAGGGATGAGCAGGAGTTTGCTGGGTACATGGAACTCACACAACATCATGGGGAAAGAGGAATTTTAAACTTGAATGCTTGGAAAGTTGAAAGTAGCATGGACAAAGAACAGAGGACGTCTAGGAAATAAATGAGGGCTTTCTCAGTGGCTCAGAAGGTAAAGAATCCACCTGCAATGCAAGAGACCTGGGTTCAATCCCTGGGTTGGGAAGATCCCATGGATAAGGGAATGGTTACCCAGTATTCTTGCCTAGAGAATCCCATGGACAGAGGAACCTGGCAGGCTACAGTCCATGGGGTCCCAAAGAGTCGGACACAACTAGACAACCAACAGTTTTACTTTTCAAGAAATCAACAGATGTCAAGGATAGAGACAAAGCAGGGCTTCATACATCATTTTGGGACATTGCTTTTTTTTAATTTTATTTTTTGAAGTGGACCACTTTTCAAGTTTTTATTCAGCTTGTTACAATATTGCTCCTGTTGTTTACCTTCTGGGTTTTGGGCCATGAGGTATGTGTGATCTTAGCTCCTTGACCAGGGACTGAACCCACAGCCTCTGCATTGGAAGGTGAAGTCTTAACCATTGGACCACCAGGGAAGTCCCAGGACTTTATATTTTAAAACTGTAGGTAAGCAGATGCCCTGGGCTTCCCTGGTAGCTCAGCTAGTAAAGAATCTGCCTGCAATGCAGGAGACCCTGCTTTGATTCCTGAGTCAGGAAGATCTGCTGGAGAAGGGCTAGGCTACCCACTGTGGTGTTCTTACCTGGAGAAACCCCATGGACAGAGGGGCCTGGCAGGCTACAGTCCCCGGGGCCGCAAAGAGTGGGACACCACTGAGCCACTAAGCACAAGCAGAGGCCCTGGAAGGAGAGGCAGCTCCTGGTTACTAGGAGGCGTTCCTTAAGGACTGCGGCTTCTTTCTGTCTTTCTCCTGAGCACCATCAGTCTTAGCATCTCCTTCAGTGAATAATCACACTACAGGCAGCATGTTCAGTGGTTCTGAATGCTAACAGTTATTCTTTAATTACTGCTTCAATTTTTTTTTTTCTAAACCTGAGTTTTAGGTGATGGGGACACTGTGGTTATTTATGCCCCATGGCCTTGTGTGTGGGTATTCCTGGAGGCAGTTGTTAGGATTATTAATGTCCCACATAGAACTGTGCCACAGAGGTAGAGAAAGGAGGAGAAGCAGATAAACTAGAGAGAAGAAGGAAACGTGACATGTCTCCATGCCAAAGGCAGAAAAACCAGTTCTTTGTTCTGTGAAGTAAAACGCAGAGACGGCTGTTTAACGTCCTTGCAGAATAAACATGATATGCGCAATTGGAATTAGTCGAGTGATAATCAGGAGAGCAAGGCACAGAGGCCAAACTTAACTCAGATTGACTAACACAAGCCCGTCCCCATCGTTCGTCTACTGACTGTGTCCCGGGCACCTTGGACACGGGCTATACGGCGACGCAGAGAATTCACTTGGTCTGCTGCCGTGGTGCTCACCGGCCTTCTCCCGGACCGTGTTTGATGAGAAACTTGTAATCATCATCACCTAGACCTCGTTTTCTTACTAATAAAGTAAGCGTTAAGGGATGGGACTTTCCCCAGGGAACACAAGTGTGAACGCCAGCCCCCCTCATCTTGGCTTGGCAGGGATGTTGTTAGGACCCACCGGGGTCACTACCTGGGGGTCTTCTTTGTCTAGAGTCAGTGAAGTCACTCAGTTGTGTCCCACGCTTTGTGACCACATGGGCTGTAGCCCACCAGGCTGCTCCTCTTTGTGGCTGTGTGGATTGTAGCCCACCAGGCTTCTCTGTCCATGGGATTTTTCAAGCAAGAGTGCTGGAGTGGGTTGCCATTTTCTTCTCCAGGGGATCTTCCCAACCCAAGGATCGAACCCAGGTCTCCCACAGTGCGGGCAGACGCTTTACCCTCTGAGCCACCAGGGAAGCCCCTGTCTAGAGTCAGGAAGGAAACAACTTGAGAAGAAGGAGGTGGAGCCGAGACAACTGTTGGTGAAGACTGCTGCGGAGTAAGGCTGGGACCAGGGCTCCTCCTCTGTCCTCCTTAGGAAATGTCTCCCTCTGAGTGCTTTCAGGGCCTTAAACAAGTGGGACACAAGGGGCAGACGAATGCCGTCCTCAGGGCTGTGCTCTTCCCTGGCACTCATTCTCCAGCGGAAATTAAAGCCTGGAACGTTCTGAATCCAAGGAGTCTACATTCTTCCCACTTCACGTGCAACTTAGAACCTGTTGTTGTCCCCACTCGTGTTCAGCTCTTTGAGGACCACTGGACTGTAGCCCACCAGGCTCCTTTGTCCATGAGATTTCCCAGGCAAGAATACTGGAGTATGTTGCCGTTTCCTTCTCCATGGTATCTTTCCAACACAGGGATCGAACCTGTGTCTACTGAGGCTCCAGCACTGTAGGCAGATTCTTCACCCACTGAGCTACCTGGGAAGCCCACCTGAGAACCTTCTTTCACTCTGTTCTCTGGAATTCGGTCCCTTATTTTGGTACAGCTCATTGCCAAGACCTGTTTGCCCAGTGATTAAAGATTGACTTTGGGCTCATTGTTGTAGAGTCTGGCATTACTAACTGTTCAAACTGCAAGAGCCTCAGAATTGCAGGTTCAAAACCGAAGGCTCCACTTTGATGCTTCTTAGATACAACTTCTGGATATATGCCATTCAGTCTGTTGAGAGCTTGAAGTATATGGCATCCATAAATGGAGTGTACTGAAGGACAGAGATGATCCCGAAAAAGGCGTACACCCCCACCTTGATATCTAAATCAGAACTGGGGCTTGGAGTCCCCATTAGAAGTCTTCAGAATTCTCACCTCTAAGCTTCTCACTTTCTCTAGGTTTATCTCACTCTGTCTGAACACAGTGGGTGGGTCCTGTGGCCACTTCCCCACCAAGCATTAAATATTAATAATCTGTTCATTTTGGGGAGTTGGGGAACATGATGAGAATTCGATTATTCTGCTAAGATCAATGAAAATAAGACTCTCAAAAGACATTTTATAAGATTTTCATCTCTACTCCCTAGCTCTTTAATCTGGCTCGTTTAGTTTGACTCCATGCTGGAAGGCAATTTGGAGGTAAGATGGGCTTTTCAATTTCGGCCCCCATCTTTCTCATCTTTTTTTATTATAGCCAAATGCAACATGCTGTTTTAAGATTCTCTAGATTGTAAACATTTATGTCCAATCCTCTTTTAAAATTATTTTCTTTTCCAAATTGTAAGTGGCTAGACCTATTAAAAAGTTTAAAATTTCCTAAGTCTTAGTAGGGGGAAAAACAAAATCGGTCCTACTCTTCAGCCTTTTGTAAGAACCAATTCAAGGATCTGTTTGTACAGAAGAATCTTTTTCCAAATTTATTTCCAGCTACTTTTGTTTTCCTTGAGGGACCTTTGAAACACTATATTGCTACTTTTCATGTTTTTTATTTGCCCTGTGGAACAATAAAAGCTCAAAGGTTCATAAATATGCATTCTGTAAATGTATTATGCTGACAAAGTGTTGCTCAGATAGCTGGTTTTGCCTTTGGGGAATGAATAAGTTTACAGCATGCTTAAACAACACCGCAAGGTGGGAAGAGAGAAAACGGAGGAGGGGAGGAAGAGGGGAAAATTGGAGATAAACAAAAAGGAGGAGACAGAAATAAGGAAAAACTGAAAAGCCACCACAGCGAAAGGTGGTGTATGTATGTGGGGGGGCGGGGGTGGGGGGGTGGGGGCGGGGTGGGGATTCACAGTAAATGAAAAATGCAGGAGAAAATTAAGAACAAAAGTGCCACCGTATTTTATAAACATTTTATAATGTCAAGACAGGGAAAGAGATATTTTGCTACCAAAGATCTGAGGTTGTTTTTCTCCTTAAAATGATTTGAGTGGAGCAATGTACAATATCTATATTCTAATTTGTATCGGGCTTTTATTAATGTAAAATTTGAACACAAGGTTTTTGTCCTTATTACTTCTAATCCCCTCTGGAATTAATCTAGTTCTGCTTCATTCATCTCAAATTAGATAAGCCACAGGCTTGATGATTACTGATAAGTAAGGACTGAAAAGAGTAACACATTTCAATGACAGAAGTGAAAACACCCAACCACACAAATCTCTAGTGACCTGTGCTAATGAGCATAAGTGCAGATATTAGGAAACTAGAGCTCTGATTTGGATTAAATTTGTCAGGTGCAGAAATGGTTACTGGTTAACTCTGTGTTCATTTTTCTTCTCACGAGAAATTAACTGTCAAATTTAGAAATTCTTTACATTGTTTAAATAAAATTAATTTTATACCCATAACAATGCAAGTTGGAAAGAAGGTAAACAAAAATGACATTTGTAACTTAAGGAAAAGGGCAAAATACCTGAGATATCAAGATACATGGGGTAATCTGCGTGTATGTGTTCGCTCAGTCATGTCCGATTCTCCGAGACATGTCCGAGACTCCATTGACTGTAGCCCACCAGGTTCCTCTGTCCACAGGATTCTCCAGGCAAGAATACTGGAGTGGGTTGTCATTTCCTTCTCTAGGGGACCTTCCCAACCCATGGAGTAATCTCTGGTCTATCAGAAATCATTACCAGGTATTTTATGCCACAGACATTTCATTAAATATGCTCAGGGAAAATGCTGAAAATATTAAATATCCTTGACTTGGAATATAAAGAATGAGAAGTTTACGTAAAAAATTTTTACCCACACAACTAACTCTCTGGGGACTTCCCTGGTGGTCCAGTGATTAAGCATCCACTTTGCAATGCAGGAGATGCAGGTTCAGTCCCTGGTTGGGGAACTATGACCTCACAAGCCAGTGAGTAACTACTGAGCCCTTGGGCCACAACTAGAGAGTCTATGCACTGCAATAAAAGATCCTGTGTGCCACAACTAAGTCCCCACACGGCCAAATAAAAAATATAAAATAAACAAGTTAAATAGCTAAATTTATTGTTTTCTTTTTTTTAAAGCTGACCTTCTGTGATTTACCTTCCTCACAGCTTCCTTATGGAATTCTCAACCACTGTCAGTTGGGTAGAAATGTCCTCCCCATCCACGGCCTTAATCCTGTTGCTTTCCTCAAGGTTTCCTCAAAATCCCATAATTATGAAACCAAAGCATCTTCTCTATATTTTATACAAGTTATGATTTCCCTAAAGCTCAACATTCAGAAAACTAAGATCATGGCATCTGCTCCCATCACTTCACGGCAAATAGATGGGGAAACAGTGGAAACAATGTCAGACTCTATTTTGGGGGGCTCCAAAATCACTGCAGATGGTGACTGCAGCCATGAAATTAAAAGATGCTTGCTCCTTGGAAGGAAAGTTATGACCAATCTAGATAGCATATTAAAAAGCAGAGACATTACTTTGCCGACTAAGGTCCGTCTAGTCAAGGCTATGGTTTTTCCAGTAGTCATGTGTGGATGTGAGAGTTGGACTGTGAAGAAAGCTGAGCGACAAAGAATTGATGCTTTTGAAGTGTGGTGTTGGAGAAGACTCTTGAGAGTCCCTTGAACTGCAAGGAGATCCAAGCAGTCCATTCTGAAGGAGATTAGTCCTGGGTGTTCTTTGGAAGGAATGATGCTAAAGCTGAAACTCCAGTACTTTGGCCACCTCATGGTTGATTCATTGGAAAAGACCCTGATGCTGGGAGGGATTGGGGGCAGGAGAAGAAGGGGACGACAGAGGATGAGATGGCTAGATGGCATCACCGACTGGATGCACATAAGTTTGAATGAACTCACGGAGTTGGTGATGGACAGGGAGGCCTGGCGTGCTGCAATTCATGGGGTTGCAAAGAGTCGGACACGACTGAGGAACTGAACTGAACTGATGATTTCCCTTGCGTTTCTGCTTCGCTTCCTCGTGGACATTGAGAGTGAAAGTTTCTCACAGATGGCTGTTCTCGGAGGAGGCTCTCACAGCAGAGAGAGGACACACAAAATAGAACCGGATGTGGTATGTGCACTGAGAGAGCTCGTGCCAAAGGGCAACCGGAAGTGCCTGATTCTGCATGCGAGGAACACGGAGGAGCGGATACGTGAACCAGGCCTTCCAGGTTCATGGAGAAGAGAAACGGGAGCGGTGGCATCAAGACGCACGATTTGTTCAAAGAGCCCAAAGAGGGCGCCACTCGGTTAGAGCCCATGTTTTAAAGGATGCGGAGAAGGAGAGGCGCGGCTGGAAACGCAGGGAGACCACCTGGGAAAGGGCCCAAAGGCCCCAAGTGTCGAAACTGCATCCTAGAGGCCAGTGGCTTTTTTTTTTTTTTTTAATTTTTTTTATTGTGATAGGGTGTTTCTGTTTTTTCTTTCTTTCTTTCTTTCTTTCTTTCTTTCTTTCTTTTTTGAGATATATTGTCTCCTTTTAAAAATGTATTTATTTGGCTGCGCTTGTCTTAGATGCAGCATGCAGGATCTTTAGTTGTGGCATGTGGGGTCTAGTTCCCTGTCCAGGGATCGATCCCAGGCCCCCTGCAACAGGAGCCTGCAGTCTTAGCCCCAGGGAAGCCCCTAGGCCAGTGGGTTTCAATTTCGAACCCCAATGTAGCAGGAAATGCTTTCTATATGTATCAAGGTGCAAAATGTACATGCAATAAATAAAAGTTTTGCGTAACAAAATGTAACCCTTCAGTTTGTGAAAATACTGATATTTCAGTCCTATTTAACCCTCTTTCATTTTGTGAAGGTCTGTTCAGTTCAGTCACTCAGTCGTGTCCGACTCTGCAGCCCCATGAATCGCAGCACGTCAGGCCTCCCTGTCCATCACCAACTCCCGGAGTTCACTCAGACTCATGTCCATCGAGTCAGTGATGCCATCCAGCCATCTCATCCTCTGTTGTCCCCTTCTCCTCCTGCCCCCAATCCCTCCCAGCATCAATCTTTTCCAATGAGTCAACTCTTTGCATGAGGTGGCCAAAGTACTGGAGTTTCAGCTTTAGCATCATTCCTTCCAAAGAAATCCCAGGGCTGATTTCCTTCAGAATGGACTGCTTGGATCTCCTTGCAGTTCAGGGGACTCTCAAGAGTCTTCTCCAACACCACACTTCAAAAGCATCAATTCTTTGGCAGTCAGCCTTCTTCACAGTCCAACTCTCACATCCATACACGACCACAAGAAAAACCATAGCCTTGACTAGACGGACCTCAGCCGGCAAAGTAATGTCTCTGTGGAACCCACCAAATGGACCATAACCTCAATTTGAAAGAAAATCTGCTACAGGCAATGGGTGTTAGAATGTGAAGAATACAGTTAATCTGAATTTTAGAAAGAGAACTGGCACCATAAGAGAAGAGAGTTTGGAAAGTGGAAAGCTAGAATCAGGCAATAAAGTGGTCTGGGCAAAGGGCTCAGAGTTAAAATAGCAAGATGCAGAATGTTAAGGTCAGATTTGGTGATTTTCTACATTACCATTTTCAGGATTATTCACATTTTCAAAGAAAATCTTGAAGAAAGGGAAGGCTGCACTGGGTCTTAGCTGCAGCACCAGAATCTTTAGTTGTGGTGTGTGAATTCTTAGTTGCCACATGTGGGATCTAGTTCACCAAGCAAGGCTTGAACCCTTGCCCCCAAGTTGGGAAAGCAGAATCTTAGCCACTGGTCCACCAGGAAAGCCCCATGAAAGGGAATTCTTCAGACAAAGGAAAAGCTCCTCAAGAGAGGAGATAATTTAGGAATGCACCTTTCTGGAGCTACTCAAGAAACCCTCCTAAGGGGATCCCCTGCACAGGATCTGGGCTTTGATTATGCACAGAAATTGGGGTTTGGGGAGGGTCTGTTAACAGACATAAGTGTTATAAACAAGAGGGATAAATAATGGTTATACATGGCTTTGCCACCAGTTTCTCCTCAAAGAATCTCATCTCTCCTGTGTCAGGGCAAGGGTCCCTCTGACATAAGGTGAGTGCTAGAAAACGGTCACTTAAACATTTTCTAACTGTGTGTGGAGTGAGGACTTGACAAACTGAAGGAATAAAACACCACTTCTACATCCTAGCAGCTGTGTGTCGACATATCTTTTTCTCTAACACTCAAAAGATTGTATAAATGATGTTAAAATGACACAAAGAAAAAATAGTCATTGTCTCTACCATATCAATTATCTCCTCTTTTTCTCTTGGCCATAGCCATAGTCAACGCGCAGTTTGAATTCTCTTTGTCACCGCCTTCAACGTTTCCACAGGCCACATGGTCTTGGTAGAACTGAAGCCAGAAGCATATTCCAGTTCCCACTGACGCTGTTTACAGATGTTCCCCCGTTTTTCCCCAACTCAGTTTTAAATTCACACCTCCATGCAGGTCCCTCTTGCCACAGGAGGGGACGAATTTGAAACGGGAGAAAATCACCGTGCTTCATCTAAGGTCTCTCAGAAAGGCAGTTCTAGAATTTGAATCCAATGCTGCTTGTTCACATGAGGTCTTTTCAACCCAAGTTCAAGGCTGAGCCTCTTCTGCGCAGCCGATGTATGGAGAGATTTAGAGGTAACGCTACAGTCCATAGACACGAAACAGAGTGGAAGCTCATTCTTTATTTTCCTGCTTCATCTCATCTAATTTAGATCGAACGCAAATCCTTCTTGTTAAGCAAACAGCCTCCTTCTTTTCATGATGCCAGTCCCTTCTTCAAAGGCCTTTTATTTTCTGTGGTCTTCAGTATTTCTCCACTTCACTCACCGTCTATTCCCTCAGCCCAAGTGACATTCCCTTACACGTGAGCCTTTTATTCTAATGTTTTCCCCTCTTCCTTACTTTGATTTCATCGCCTTTTACCTTTTTCATGCTTTCGGAAGAGAGCCCTTCTCTTCTGAAGCAATTTCATCTCATTGCAGAGGCTCCTTTAAGGAAAAATTTTAAAATCCAGCTTTCATGTGCCCCCCAATCCTGCGTCCCCTGAGAGCCTAACAAAATCAGCTGCTGCAGTGCCGAAGAACAGATCAAAACCAGCCCCTGAGCCCACCTTCTTTATTTGTCGTATTTATTTATTTATTTGTTGTGCTTTGCATTTAGAAGTGGATTCTGATAATTCCTCCCAATTCTAGGGTAGTCCTGGATCTGGATACCGATGTAAAATGTAAGTGAATGGAGACAAGGAAGAAGATGGTAAACCGTCACCCAGGACTCTTATCAGCCCAGGGTGGGCACGTCCCTTAGCCCACGAATGTGACTGTAGTGATGGGTCCATGCAGCGGACGAGTCACAGACCGAGGTCTGAGTAGGCACAGATCTCTTTGTGCAGCACGGGGCCACAGAGATGCTTCTCATTCCTTCAAAATCAGTTTTCCCTTGATAAGAGCTGAGAGTGGATGAGAGCTGTGTATAGATACCTCATCTACATGTTCAGAAACTTTTGGAAAAAATCCAGAAATTATCAATATTGAAACATACCACGTATCCTCTGCTCACTGATTTTCATTCATTGATTTATTCATTAATTAAGTGGTGTGTTTCTTCTTGTTCTATGTGAAGCTTTGTGTTAAAAACTTTAAGTGTAAGGTCCGCATTCCTGTCTCACCTTCATAACCTCATTTCTGGAGCCAACGGCTTCCTCTTTTCCCTTAGTTCTAGCAAATTCTCAGCCTTTGTCACCTCTGCCTGGACCCTCTTCTGCCAGCTTTCCCTCTCTTGCTGTGGGCTTTTCCAGAAAGATTTCTACCTTTCCTTCATACATCTGCTCAACTAGATTCCTTTGTTGGAATTTGGCGTTAACATACACATGACTACGTATAAAATTAACAAGGACCTACGGTAGAGTAGGCACTGTAGAACTCTGCTCAATATCTTGTAATAAACTAATGAAAAAGAAGCTGGAAAAGAATCACTAAAACTGAGTCACTTTACATCTGAAACATTATAAATCAATACATCAATAAAAATATGAAAATAGTCAAATCAAAATAAATATATAAATAACTCAAGGCTCTTTGGGATTAGAAGTTAATTTCTTCCTTAAACTGACTCATCTTACACTTTTCTACACCAACCGTAACTTTGCCTACAAATAAGACAAGCCTAGTTATGCTCTTTACTACACAGAAACCTTATCATTCAAGTCCCATAGTAAAACTGACAAACAATCAAAGCATTTATTTTTAAATGAGGTTAATTAATTATGTCTTTATTTTTGTGTAAACCCAGTCTAATCAGAGGTGTGTTTCTGTTTGTTTGTTTGTTTCGGCCACACCGTGCACAGCAAGTGAGATCTTAGTTCCCAGACAGGGATTGAACCTGGACCTCTTGCAGCAGAAGCATGGAGGAACAGTCTTAGCCACTGAATCATCGAGGAAGTCCCACGAAGTGTGTAAGTCATACTTACTTATTTTAAGTATAACACTCACTCACCTAGGTGTAAGATGATTTTTAAAAGGGTTAAGTATCGTCCCTTCATTCCAAATGCACGTGGTGAACTGAACAACAGCCCCTGAAGATATCCAGGTCTAATCCTGGGACCTGTGGCCGTCACGACACATGAGGAAAGGGACTTTGTGGCTGTGGTGACGTTACAGACCTTCAGATGGGACCGTTACCTGGAGTGTCTGGATGGACACTCAGTGTAAATACCAGCGTTCTTATAAAACGGGAGGCCACAGGCGATTTGAGGACAGATCACAAAGGGGCCAGTCATGAGACCCAAGGAGCAGAATTGGAGCAGTGTGGCCACACGCAGAGAAGTGCCAGCAGCCGTCAGAGGTTCCTAGAGGCAGGGGAACAGACTCCCACTCCTGAGCGGAAACAGCCCTGCCCACACCTTGACTCAGCCCAGATCTCTGGCCTCCAGAAGTAGAAGAGATTTATTCCTGCTCTTACGAGCCACCGAGTTGTTGTTCAGTCTGACTCTTTGTGAACCTCGGACGGCAGCACGCCAGGCTTCTCTGTCCTTCACTGTCTCCTGGAATTCGTTCAAACTCATGTCCATCAAGTCTGCGACGCCATCTAACCATTCATCCTCTGTCATCCCCTTCTCCTCCTGCCTTCAATCTTTCCCAGCATCAGAGTCTTTTCCAGTGAGTTGGCTCTTCTCATCAGGTGGCCAAAGGATTGGAGTTTCAGCTTCAGTATCAGTCCTTCCAATGAAGATTCAGAGTTGATTTCCTTTAGGATCAACTGGTTTGAGCTCCTTACTGTCCAAGGGACTCTCAAGAGTCTTTTCCAGCATCACAGTTCAAAAGCATCAATTCTTCAGCACTCAGCCATTTTTACAGTCCAACTCTCACATCCGCACGTGACTACTGAAAAAAATCATAGCTTGGACTATACAGACCTTTGTTGGTAAGGTAATGTCTCTGCTTTTTAATACACTGTCTACGTTTGTCATAGATTTTCTTCCAAGAAACAAGCATCTTTTAATTTCATGGCTGCAGTCACTGTCCACAGTGATTTTGGAGCCCAAGAAAATAAAGTCTTTCAGTGTTTCCATTTTTTCCCTATTGGCAACCCACTCCAGTACTCTTGCCTGGAGAATCCCATGGACGGAGGAACCTGGTAGGCTACAGTCCACGGGGTCACAAAGAGTCGGACACGACTGAGCGACTTCACTCATTTGCCATGAAGTGGGACTGAATGCCATGATCTTAGTTTTTTGAACGTTGAATTTTAGGTCAGCTTTTTCCACCTTCATCAAGAGGCTCTTTAGTTCCTCTTCACTTTCTTCCATAGGTGTCATCTACATACCTGAGATGATTGATGTTTCTCCCGGCAATCTTGATTCCAGCTTGTGCTTCATCCAGTCTGGGGTCGTGCATGATATACTCTGCACATAAGTTAAATAATTTGCAGGGAGTTTAATTGGAGTACAATTGCTTTTCAGTGTTGTTAATTTCTGCTGTACTACAAAGTTAATCAGCTCTCTGTATACATATATCCCCTCCGTCTTGAGCCTCCCCCCTAACCCCTAGCCCACCCCTCCAGGCGATCACAGAGCTGCAAGCTGAGCGCCTCCTGCTCTCCAGCAGGTCCCTACTAGCTGTCTGTTGGGCACAAGTTGAGGCACATGTGTCCGTGCTGCCCTCTCGATTCATCCCACCCTCTCCTTCCCCCACTGGGTCCACACGTCCGTCGTCTGCCTCTGGGTCTTTACTCCTGCCCTGCAAACAGGCTCATCTTTACCATGTTTCTAGATCCCACAGACATGGGTTAATGTATATGTTTTTCTCTTTCTGCATTCCTTCATTCTGTGGGACAGACAGGCTCTAGATCCATCTGCATCGCTACAAACGACACAGTTTCTTTCCTTTCTGTAAAAAGTAGCTTTTAAATGGCTGCACTGTTCAGTTGCCTTGTGATGACCAACAAGTCACTTTGCACCCCTGCTTCTGGTTTCCAGCACTTTCCTTCAGGTGCCGTCTTAAGGATCAAGTGAGGTGGCTTATGGAATGTCACAAAACATCATGGCCGCCTGGAGCAGATTCTCAGTTTGACCGTCCTTACGCCTCAGGCCTGGAACCACCTGCCTCAGCAGACCACCCCCTTCCCCGCCTCACTGGATGGACCACAGCCGCCCACCCCTCTTTTACAATAAGGACCGAGGCCCATGGCATGCTGGCCACCTGTGAATGATAGGCTAATCCTTAGGCTGTATTCCCCAGCATGGTGGACATGAACCCCATGTGGATGCTGGACATTTGCAATGCGTCCAGTCTGAATTGAGATGGGGTGCAAGTGTGAAATATACACCAGATCTGAAGATGTCATAGGAAAAAAAAAAGAATGCAAAATCTCAGCCATTCATGTATACACCGCTGATACTATTCGTATACACCCCACTGGTACTGTTCATATATACACGCCATTGATACTGTTCATATACACACCACTGATACTATTCATATACACACCACTGATACTATTCATATACACACCACTGATACTATTCATATACACACCACTGATACTATTCATATACACACCACTGATACTATTCATATACACACCACTGATACTACTCATATACACACCACTGATACTGTTCACATACACACCACTGATACTATTCATATACACGCCACTGATACTATTCATATACACGCCACTGATACTATTCGTATACATGCCACTGATACTATTCATATATACACGCCATTGATACTGTTCATATACACACCACTGATACTATTCATATACACACCACTGATACTATTCATATACACACCACTGATACTACTCATATACACGCCATTGATACTGTTCATATACACACCACTGATACTATTCATATACACACCACTGATACTACTCATATACACGCCATTGATACTGTTCATATACACACCACTGATGCTATTCATATACACACCACTGATACTACTCATATACACGCCATTGATACTGTTCATATACACACCACTGATGCTATTCATATACACACCACTGATACTACTCATATACACACCACTGATACTATTCATATACACACCACTGATACTATTCATATACACACCACTGATACTATTCATATACACACCACTGATACTATTCATATACACACCACTGATACTATTCATATATACACACCACTGATACTGTTCATATACACACCACTGATACTATTCATATACACACCACTGATACTATTCATATACACACCACTGATACTATTCATATACACGCCACTGATACTGTTCATATACACACCACTGATACTACTCATATACACGCCACTGATACTGTTCATATACACACCACTGATACTATTCATATACACACCACTGATACTACTCATATACACGCCATTGATACTGTTCATATACACACCACTGATACTATTCATATACACACCACTGATACTACTCATATACACGCCATTGATACTGTTCATATACACACCACTGATACTATTCATATACACACCACTGATACTGTTCATATACACACCACTGATACTGTTCATATACACACCACTGATACTATTCATATACACACCACTGATACTACGTATACAATAGATAACTAATGAGAATCTACTCTGCAGCACAGGGCACGCGACTCAGTGCTCTGTGCTGACCTAAATGGGAAGGAAATCCAAAAAAGAGGGGGGATATATACGCTACGGCTGATCCACTTTGTTGTACAGTAGGAACTAACACAGCATTGTAAAGCAACTGTGCTCCGCCAAATTTTTTTACTTAATCAAAGTAAAAAAGAAGAAAAATTGATCTCATTTTTATGACTATCTTATCAATGCAGCCAGTAAGGCAATGCATTCAGTTAGACATACTACAGTATTAAAATTGACTTCACCCCTTTCTCTTCCCTTTCTAATCGGTCTCTAGACAATTTCGAATTACGTAAGGAGCTCACATGTGTAGCTGGGCAGCAGCCCTGTTCTGGAGGGGGCCCTTCTGCTGCTTGTGTGCTTGACAAGAAGGAGCCGCGTTCCACCACACGGATGCTCATTGCCTGCTGTACTTATTACCATCATGATGCAACCTGATTAAATAAGAAAATGTAAGCACAAGAAGAGGCCTGTTATTTCTAAGAAAGACTTGAAAATGGCGAGTTGCTAAAATAAGTTACTATTAAGTGTAGATATGACAAATGAAAAAAATGGAGAGAAACTATAAAATATATCCAGCAGCACTTTATTGAGTTTCTTACATAACGTTCCTTATCACCCCCACTTTACACAAGTGAAAACTGGAAGTCTAGATAATACGTTATCACTTCAGTCACTCAGTCGTGTCCGACTCTTTGCGACTCCATGGACTACATTATACGCCTGACTTAGGTAGAGCTTCCCAGGTGGCTCTGGTGGTAAAGAACCCACCTGCCAATGCAGGAGATGCAAGAGATGTGGGTTCGATCCCTGGGTCGGGAAGATGCCCTGGAGAAGGGCAAGGCATCCCACTCCAGTATTCTTACCTGAAGAATCCCATGGACAGAGGAGCCTGGCGGGTTATGGTCTATAGACTCCCATTTTTCTGCAGTATCTCTACTTTCTAAAAACAAATTAGCCCAAGATTTACAGATGAATGAAAATGTCTATGTCACTCTAATTGCCCTAAAAAAACATTGATCTCCATAGGAGTAATTCTAGTGAATGAAATTAACCTAAAACCAAATTTTCAAAAGAGAGTTTTCATTGACCATATACAATTAAATTATCCTTTAAAAAATAAAACAATTTAGTCCAGGTGCAATTGAATTTTCCCATCTGGCCATTTCTTCCTCATTTAGAAAACGTAAGTGGTCAGTGCAGAGCTTAATGAAGCCCAGCTATTAACCTCCGCAGGTCAATATGGGTGCTCGGTATTAGTCAGACACAGTTCAGTTGTCACATCTGCAGTTGAGGAAAAGATGACTGCTTCAGTTCTTAGTACTTATTCCAGGAACCCTTGGATTCCCTGTGGTCGTCTGCATAGCGTATTTGTCATATTCAAAGCAAAGTGTGAAAGTGAAAGAATTAGTCACTCAGTCACGTCCAAATCTTTGCAACCCCATGGACTATAGCCTACCAGGCTCTTCTGTCCATGGGATTCTCCAGGCAAGAATACTGGAGTGGGTTGCCATGCCCTCCTGGAGGGGATCTTCCTGACGCAAGGATTGAACCCAGGTCTCCTGCATTGCAGGCAGATTCTTTACCACCTGAGTCACCAGGGAAGCCCTATTCAAAGGGAAGCTGCCTTCACATGCAATATTGACCTTACAGGGCCATCCTGCAGGACAGAGAAAGTGTTCCTGGCCTGGGTGTCTGTGCTTCGGCCACAGATCTATCCTAATCCTCACCAGTCATCTCGCTTTGGGAGAACCAGATGCTAAGGGGCACCAGGCCGGCTGTTCAGGGCAGGGGTGGGGGTAAGGGGGTGGGGTGGAACAGGGGGGTCTGAGCAGTAATAACAGTACCCTACCTGTTCTACATTTATTGTTTAATGAGTCTAATCGCACCTCTTGTGCTAAAAGACAAATTAACTGGAATTTTCAACTGTCAAGTGAGAAGACAACAGAAGACGGAAACTGCTCACATAGACCAGTGAAACCGCATCGCCATGTGGGAGGCTAAGCCTGGGGGTGGGGAGGGGCTTTCCCCTCCCACAGGCGCTAAGTCTCTGCCATTTGGCTTGAGGAGGACACGCGGGGCTGTCCTGCCCCCTGACCCAGAAGCAGAGGCAGGCGCTCCGGTGTTCGTGCCGTCACATCTCAGGAAGCTAACCTCCAGGTGCAGCGCCTGGAAGCGCCAGAAATACAATAGAAATGAAGCGCCTGATAGAGGGACCAGCGCAGAAAACTGCGCCCAGCCGGGCCACTTGGTCTGTAGACTGTAGTGGGATAATCTGTCTCAGGGGCCAGATTCTGAAGGGAAAACCAGGTGAGTTTCAGAAGGCACTCATGCTGGGAAGGAAATATGAGTTCTAAGATCTGTGTACCCTGAAACCATCTTGTCCTCACTTAGCCCTGCAAATAAAGCTGCATGCGTGCTCAGGTACTTAGTTGTGTCCAACTGTTTTGTGACCCCATGGACTGTAGCCCACCAGGCTCCTCCATCCATGGGATTTCCCAGGCAAGAGTACGGGAGTGGGTTGCCATTTCCTCCTCCAGGGGATCTTCCGGATTCTCGGATCAAACCTCATCTCCTGCATCTCCTGCACTGACCAGCGGATTCTTTACCACTGAGCCACCTGGGAAATCTCTATAAGCAAAGCTTCTTCCCCTCAGTCTGCCTTGTCCTCTGGCTCCCAGACACGTCAGATGCTCACCAGCCGCTCAGCCCTCCAAGCAGGACGGGGACAGGCAGGGAACGCCTCCCCAGATAAACCTCCATTGTCTCAAGAGTTTTTGTGGGATGCTGGTTAGACATTTCCACTCTCCTAGGATATTCAAAAATCAATCACAAAATAATCTTCCTAGTGAAGCTGTGAAAAAACATTTGGCAACTGATTGATGAGTGAAAACAAACCAAATGTCCCTTCATTAAGTCAGTGGGCCATATGTTCGGTTTTTATTGGGCATCTACTGTGTGCCAGCAATGAAACACTGTCCACTGAATCCAGGGTAAGCAAGGCGTGAGCGGGGACGCTGGGAGAAATCTCAGGAGTCGTAGAAACTGCAGACACGTTTATCCTCTCCAGGCTGGCACAGCAGCAAAAAGGCTTTCTCAGGTGGGGCTCGTACACCTTTACAGAACAAAAGCAGCCCGTGGCTAAGCGGGGACGACATGGCGCAATGCACATTGCTGTACGTGACCCCAGCTCTTACATAGCCAGGCAGTCACTGTTTACTGGCTGTGGGGCAAGAGAGCCTGACTGACGCCATCTTGGCTACCTGCTATTTCCCCACAGATCGGCGTCAGGACACAAAAATAAACGAGGAAGTCTCAGGCCCAAAGAGCTTGATGCCTAATGCCAGAGGCAAAGTGTAAATACAGCACAATCGTGCAAAACAGAGGTGTAAACCAGGGGGGCAGTCAGGAAAGGCTCCCACATGGAAGAAGCAGAACTGGCTCTTAGAAGGTTAGTAGAACTGTGCCGGAGAATAAAGGACAAGCACAGAGACCGGCCTTTGAAGAGATCTAGAGGCACGGAGAGGTTTGGTAAGGGAAGCATTGGCGGAGGCTGGAGAGAAATGCAGAAAGGCGGGAGGAAGAAACGGAGAAAGAAGAAGAAAGAAAGAGAGGAAGAAGGAAAGAAGGGAGGGAAGGAGGAGGGAAGGAGCAAAGAGGGTGGAGAGAGACAGGAAAAGGGTGGGGCTCGGTCTAAAGACCAGACATATCACGGTGAAGGGCCGGACATTGGCCTCAGAGGTTTCTAAGCCTGAGAAAGAAGAGAGACGAGGTCAGATGTATGTGCTGAAACGTAGACCTAACACAGTGACCACCGGGCCCTTAGTACATGTATGATCTCGAAAAACGAATGTCAAGACCATACCGGAGGGGAGATGCGACTGGTTTCACAGGGAGTGAAATGCAGGTGCGAGACGAGGCCCCCACGGTCAGGAAGAGGAGGATGAACAGGAGGGAGTGGTCAGCAGGGACTATGGGGTACGATGGACGTCGCTTGTTTAGAGGCTCCATGTCATGGGGAGAGGAAAGAACCCTGCTGGTGTGATTCAGAGGATGGGGGTCCCTCTCATGAGAGATGAAAGGTCACAGGAGGATCAGGATCTCTGGGAAAGTCATCTCTGTCGTAAGGATGTAGGTAATAGACATGAGATTATATCTTTAGTATGCCTTCCTTTAGGTTTTACATTTCACGGAGGTCACAGCATGATGTTTGATGGTTTCCTAGCGGCTCTAGCGGTAAAGAACCCGCCTGCTGAGGCAGGAACTGCAGGACGCGTGAGTTCAATCCCTGGGTCGGGAAGATCCCCTGGAGGAAGGAATGGCAACCCACTCCAGGGTTCTCGCCTGGAGAATCCCATGGACAGAGGAGCCTGGAAGTCCCTGGGGTCGCAAAGAGTCAGACAGGACTTAGCCACTAAGCAAAGGATGCTTGATACAAAGTAAATGTTCTGTTTAATTTAGGGGAGAAAGGAAAGGGGAGGGAAGGAGGGGAAGAGAGGGGGAGGGAGGCAGGGCAGAAGAGGGACGTGGCCGTTCGTGCTCATGGGCCTACAGTCCAGGAGAGAAGCACGCGGCTCTGCAAACAAAATCGTTCACATAGAACCCGGATTCTATGTGACGAGCACATTACTGCATCAGTGATGTGCACATGCAGCTTTGCCTTCTCAACCTCTGTACAGATTTCAAACACCGACAAATTGCTCCCCGGCTAAAGGGCACTTTTCACATATGCTTCTGTCTCTTTCCAGGGAAGTTGCAACCACATGATTAATTCTGAAGGAAGTCTTTGTAACTGAAATGTGATTCTTCTTAATTTCAAAGCGTCCTGAAAGTGTGGTAGGAAATTACTGACCTTTATTTCATGGCCGTGTGGAGGACTAGTGTGTCTCCAGTAACACACTTTCCTGTCCCGTTTCAAATGGTGAGTTGTAAACATCCAGAAAAACACAGGCGTTCTAACAGGCACTGTCTGAGAACTCCCAGGTGGTGCTAGTGGTAAGGAATCTGCCTGCAATGTAGGAGACACACCAGATGCGGGTTCCATCCCTGGGTCGGGAGACCCCCTGGAGGAGGGCATGCGACCCACTCCAGGATTCTTGCCTGGAGAATCCCAAGGACAGAGGAGCCTGGCAGGCTGCAGTCCATGGGGTGACAAAGAGTTGGATACAGCTCCAGTGACTCAGCACAGGGGCAAGCCAAAACATTCAAGACTGATGACCAAAGGCCCCACACAGCATTCAAACCAATCGGAAGACCCCTTTGTCATCACCAACTGTAAGAAAAAGGGTTGAAATGATTAGCACATTCCAGGAAGGAACAGAAAAGGAAAACTTACAGGAGACAGGAGTCTAACGCTGCGTGTCTTTAAATGTGGAGTCAAATATTCTACGAGAGGCTCAATTTTGCCTTTAATAAGCCTGACTTAATGGGACATGAGTGACATCCACCCCTATTTCATCTATTATAGTGTCTTCAATCGCTTGAGCGTTCCTTAATCAAAAAGAGAGTTCCTCACCACCCTTGGGTATCAAAGGAAAAGATTTCTATAGCTATTACTGAACCAAAGAATTATTCTTTGAAGACCCTAAAGTGAAACATGGAAAAAAATCCTTCCGGGATACAGAGGGAAAATGCCACATGCATGCGTCTCCCAAGTACCCGGTGCAAACCATCCAAAGACCAGTGAAAGCACAGGCCCACACTGACGGCACACAAGCACTCGCATCTCCTATTCTTCTCACCTTTCCGCTCGTCTGACTCACGCGGAGTGAAGAAGGACTAGGTAACAAGCCCAGCCCTGATTAATGAGCCAGGTGAGCAAGCGACCCCTGCAATGCTTTCATTTCCATAAACCTTTTACGCGAAGGAGCGACGCCAGGGCTGGAGGGATATCGCCATGGCAGAGCAAAAAATATGTAGCTATGTTACACACAAACAATGGTGAGAGCTCCTGCATTCAGGCAGGTTCTCTCTACGGCCGTAATGCCACCGGGTAAAAGTTGTTTAATTACTTTGTTCTGAAAAACATGCCTTTTGGGTTCAAAAACATGCCATGCCTTTTGGGTTCAAAAGAAACCTTTAGAAGGCCTGCTGGGAATTAAAATAATTAGCGCATAGCCCATTATTTAAAAGCTCGATCCTGTGAGACTAAGTCATTACAAAATCAAGTCAGAAATGACTCGACTTTTTTAATGCTGTGGCTGGCAAATGAAGTCCTTTTTTTATTATTATTATTTCTTTTTTAAGATAGAAACCTACCTATTTGAAAACAGAAGCTGTTAACTTGCTCCTTGAATTTAACATCTGGTAACATTTTCATCTTTTGCAAACTAGTAAAATGTTATAGTATTTTTGACAGCGGGAGTTCAGTGCCAGAAGAAATTTTATCAGTACAAAGAGACTGCTAAATGGGTTTCTTACTGGGCCATGGGGTTTCTTAATCCTTATCTCACAGCATTAAAAAAAAAAAAAAAAAAAAAGAAGCACTGCAGGGTGGGTGCTATTTGCCTGTGATTTCTCCAGGAATTAATTTAGGGAGAAATTAATGGCCAAACCATTAATGGGCCACAGCTCACCTCCTATAGTAGGTTAACATGTAGAGTGGAATCCACGGACGTTTGAACATCTGTGTTATTGAAAGCCTTTCCGACACCGTACCGTCACTGCCACCGCCCTTTGCTTCTTTTTCTATCGACCACCTCTGCCCTTTATTGGACCCCATTGGTCATTCATCAGTTTTGTCTGTAGAATAACCTTAATTACCATGGGGTAGTCAAAGGCAGGCTTCCCTGGTAGCTCTGTGGTATAGAATCCGCCTGCTGAGGCAGGAATTGCAGGACACGGGAGTTCGATCCCTGGTCAGGGAAGATCCCCTGGAGAAGGGCATGGCAACCCACTCCAGGGTTCTTGCCTGGAGAATCCCGTGGACAGAGGAGCCTGGCGGGCTACAGTCCATGGGGTTGCAAAGAGTCGGGAATGACTTAGTGACTAAACCGCCACCACCAGTCAAAGGCAAACGTGTGAAAATGCGACCAGCAAACTCTCTATATGGAAAATGGAAACGCTGGGGCCCCGAGCAGAGCCTTCTTGGGGTGTGTGCCGAGCGGTCTGTGCTGTGAGCAGCAGGATGAAACGGAAGAAGCGGTCACGGAGCAGCCTGACGCACAGACATCGGCTGTGGGCTGAGAATCGGGATGCTGGATTCTGGTTCTGGCACCTGCCGGTTCTAGAGACTTACTCAAGTCCCTCAGACTCTGAACTTCCATTTTCTCATCTGCAAAACTGGGAAATAAGTGAGGATTAAAGTCACGATCGCTTTGCCTGGCAGTGGGAGGGCTCCCTCTGGGCAGTGATTATGCTCGTTGTTCTTACACAGGCTCTTGGGAAGCTGCGATTGACAGTCATTATTCCATATTCCTGTCTCACTCCTTTTTTTTGGCAGCATGGGATCTTAGTTCCCCAACCAGGGTTCAAACCTGGGTCCCCTACAGTGGAATCGTTCGACCACCAGGGAAGTCCCAATAATGATTATTTTAAACAACAGATACACACTGCTAGATACAAAGTAATCAGCAAGGACCTACTGCATAGCATAGGGAACGCTACTCAACACTCCGTAATAATCTATGAGGGAAAAGAATCGAAAAGAGTGGATATGTGTAAATGTATAACAGATTCACTCGGCTGTCCACCAAGTGTACACACAAAATAACACACTGTAAATCAACTATACTTCCATAAAAAAAGGGAAAAAAGTTTCCGTCTCCTTATAATTTTGATCAGGAGAAAGCTGGAAGCTCACGCACATGAAGAGTTTGATTGACTGCATCGATATAATGTGAGTGAAACATTTGTCTGCTCAATTTTCCAAAGCCTCTGTACACAAATAAATTATTCAGCAAGGACTTGGAAGCACAGATCGCTTCTCTGAGGACAAGGAGGGTCATGCCCTGTAAATGCTCTGATTGCAAGGCTCTGCCTCCGTCTGATTTGTCAGTGGTCTTATAGAATCAACTCAGAGGTCAGAAAGAGAATTAGCACCTTTTCAAAAGCAAAACAATTATTTAAAGTCTTGGCGAAGGAAAAAAATAATGTTACTCTCACCCACGTGTTCTGCGCAGTTCTCACATGGAACTGAGGAAGAAACTCGGATGAGCAGGTCTCCAGGGCAGAGAACATGATTACATTGTTAGTAAAGTATATAATTGCTAATATTTTTTAACATTTACTATGTTTTTGGCACATGCTAAGTGATTTTCATGGGCTGTCTTATTGAGGAACTCTAGAAGGAAATGGAAGCTTTAAAAGATTAGTAATTTGTCCCAAATCTTACAGCTACAAAGAGAAATAAGGGGCCCAGTTCTTACCCTCAGTCTCTCTGCTTACAAAGCTGACAGCTTCTCATGCTACAATGTGCCCCTGAAATCACACTTTTAGAAAAAGAATTTGTAAGATTAGAATAATTCAGGTGTCTCCAAAAACCTCTTTTTACAAAAGAAAACGTATCTGGAGTATTTTCATGAAAGAGAGGACACTACGTGTACAGCCCTGCAATTTTATGGACTACAATCAAAGACACACGTTACATCCACGAAGAAGGAAAAACTTGGAAACGCATAGTCAAGTTTGCATGGTCAGTAGCCAAGAATTCATGTCACGAAGGTGGAGGAGAGGGATGAGGTTAAGCGGGCCTTCAGAACATCAAATGCCAGGCAGTGAAACGGCCTGAACCCAAAGCTTGATCAAAACTTTGGTCTGTAATGATAGACCCCTTAGCTGTTAACATCGGAGTTCGACTTCCCTCCCTGATTTCAGGACACCAGACAGAAAGCTGCATGTTAAGCCTTGAGCAGAGGCAAGAAGACGACAAAATTCATGTGATGCTGGAAACTGGGGAATCCCTGGGTCTCCGCTGTGCCGTACACGGACCTTGTTGTTGTTCAGTCACTAAGTCGTGTTGACTCTGCGACCCCACGGACTGCAGCACGCCAGGCTACCCTGTCCTTCACCAGCCCTGAACTTGCCCAAACTCATGTCCATTGAGTCGGTGATGCCATCCCACCGCCTCATCCTCTGTCGCCCCAGGGACCTACCTCATCCTAGATGAGACAAAGCCTGGCGGGCAAGCCTGGCTCCCTCTGTTCTCGGCGTGTGTCACTTTGGCAAGTGGCTTACCCCTCTTTTGTGTCAGTTCCATGAGCCACCAAATGGGGAAAACCATTTCGACCTAGGGATAGCACTGATGGTATCCACTTCATGGGGCTTTGATAAAGATCAAATGATTTGTAAAGCACATAGAACAATAATCAACTCAGAGTAGGTTAGTTTTCGGTTAAATAAATACCTTCAGGTGTGTGTCTATACAGAAATATTTGACCTATAGATCATATCTGGAAACTATATTGACTGCTTACCATGTTCCAAGTGCTGGGATAAATTCCTGAGTGTGATAAGTTTATTTAATCCTTGAAACAACATGTGGAGGTGGCACTACTCAGATGAGCAAATTGAAGTTAGAGAAATTTGTTCAAGGTCACGTGACTCATAAACCTTGGAACTAAGAGCCAACCCAGGCCATCTGGCTCAAGCCCTTGCTCTTAATTAGAAAACGGATAATTATTCTCCCAAGTACAGGAAGGAAATCTCATCATTAAAGGACTAGGAGAATTGGTTCATGATAAGCATCAAACGAATTCCAAAGCCAGCATGTAAAAAAAAAAAAATGTTTATTGGAGTATGGTTCCTTTATGGTGTTGTGTTAGTTTTTGCGTACAGCAGAGTGAATCAGCTGTATTCAAACATATATCCCTTCTTTTTTGGATTTCCTTCTCATTTAGGTCACCAGGGAGCATTGAGAAGAGTTCCCTGTGGGAAGTTCTCATTAGTTATCTATTTCATACAAAGTATCAATAGTGTATCTGTGTCAACCCCAACCTCTCAATTCATCCCACCGCCATCCCCCTACTCGGTGTCCATACATTTGTTTTCTGCCTGTACTTCTACTTCTGCTTGGTAAATAAGATCGTCTGTAGCCATTTTTTCAGATCCAACATATATGCATCAACATACACTGTTTGATGCTTCTCTTTCTGACTTACTCATTCTGTATGACAGTCCATGGGTCCATCCACATCTCTACAAGTGACCCAATTTCCTTCCTCTTTATGGCTGAGTAAAATTTCATTGTATATCCGTACCACATCTTCTTTACTAATTTATCAGTTGACAGATATTTTGGTTTAAATTTTAAAAATTAAAACAGAGGTAGCATTATATATTGTCTTTCACATAAAAGGAACATGGGCGTGTTTGTCAACGATCGTTTAGATGATTCCACATGTATCTTTAAACTCTTATGCTTCCAATATGTACTGACGTCAATATAAACAGACAAGAAGAAAATAGCCTCAGAGATTAACGATGACCTAAGTATATTAGCCTCATTCTCTATTGGAACTTTCCATCTTATTTATTAGGTCTGCATTTTTCGCTTTTTTGCATTTCTTTTCCATGGGGATGGTCTTGATCCCTGTCTCCTGTACAATGTCACGAACCTCATTCCATAGGTCATCAGGCACTCTATCTATCAGATCTAGGCCCTTAAATCTATTTCTCACTTCCACTGTATAATCATAAGGGATTGGATTTAGGTCATACCTGAATGGTCTAGTGGTTTTCCCTTCTTTCTTCAGTTTAAGTCTGAATTTGGTAATAAGGAGTTCATGATCTGAGCCACAGTCAGCTCCTGGTCTGGTTTTTGTTGACTGTATAGAGCTTCTCCATCTTTGGCTGCAAAGAATAGAATCAATCTGATTTTGGTGTTGACCATCTGGTGATGTCCATGTGTAGAGTCTTCTCTTGTGTTGTTGGAAGAGGGTGTTTGCTATGACCAGTGCATTTCCTTGGCAAAACTCTATTAGTCTTTGCCCTGCTTCATTCCACATTCCAAGGCCAAATTTGCCTGTTACTCCAGGTGTTTCTTGACTTCCTACTTTTGCATTCCAGTCCCCTATAATGAAAAGGACATCTTTTTTGGTTGTTAGTTCTAAAAGGTCTTGTAGGTCTTCATAAAACCATTCAACTTCAGCTTCGTCAGTGTTACTGATTGGGGCATAGACTTGGATAATTGTGATATTGAACGGTTTGCCTTGGAGATGAACAGAGATTATTCTGTTGTTTTTGAGATTACATTCAAGTACTGCATTTCGGACTCTTGTTGACCATGATGGCTATTCCATTTCTTCTAAGGGATTCCTGCCTGCAGTAGTAGATATAATGGTCATCTGACTGAAATTCACCCATTCCAGTCTATTTTAGTTCGCTGATTCCTAGAATGTCGATGTTCACTCTTGCCATCTCCTGTTTGACCACTTCCAATTTGCCTTGATTCATGGACCTGACATTCTAGGTTCCTATGCAACATTGCTCTTTACAGCATCGGATCTTGCTTCTATCACCAGTCACATCCACAACTGGGTATTGTTTTTGCTTTGGCTCCATCCCTGCATTCTTTCTGGAGTTATTTCTCCACTGATCTCCAGTAGCATATTGGGCACCTAATGACCTGCGGAGTTCCTCTTTCCGTATCCTATCATTTTGCCTTTTCATACTGTTCATGGGGTTCTCAAGGAAAGAATACTGAAGTGGTTTGCCATTCCCTTCTCCAGTGGACCACATTCTGTCAGGCCCCTCCACCATGACCCGCCTGTCTTGGGTTGCCCCGCAGGCATGGCTTGGTTTCATTGAGTTAGACAAGGCTGTGGTCCTAGTGTGATTAGATTGACTGGTTTTCTGTGAGTATGGTTTCAGTGTGTCTGCCCTCTGATGCCCTCTTGCAACACTTACCATCTTACTTGGGTTTCTCTTACCTTGGACGAGGGGTATCTCCTCACTGCCGCCATTCCTGACCTTCAATGTGGGATAGCTCCTCTAGGCCCTCCTGCGCCTGCGCAGCCACCGCTCCTCAGGTTGCTCCTCCCGGCCGCCAGCCCTGGCCTCGGGCGCGAGGTGGCTTCTCCCGGCTGCCCCTGACCTCGGACACGGGGTATCTCCTCTTGGCCGTTCCTGCACCGTTGCAGCCTGTCACTCTAGGCCGCTCAATAAACTATGGAAAATTCTGAAAGAGATGGGAATACCAGACCACCTAACCTGCCTCTTGAGAAATCTGTATGCAGGTCAGGAAGCAACAGTTAGAACTGGACATGGAACAACAGACTGGTTCCAAATAGGAAAAGGAGTACATCAAGCCTGTATATTGTCACCCTGCTTATTTAACTTCTATGCAGAGTACATCATGAGAAAAGCTGGACTGGAAGAAACACAAGCTGGAATCAAGAATGCCGGGAGAAATGTCAATAACCTCTGATATGCAGATGACACCACCCTTATGGCAGAAAGTGAAGAGGAGCTAAAAAGCCTCTTGATGAAAGTGAAAGAGGAGAGCGAAAATGTTGGCTTAAAGCTCAACATTCAGAAAACGAAGATCATGGCATCCGGTCCCATCACTTCATGGGAAATAGATGGGGAAACAGTAGAAACAGTGTCAGACTTTATTTTTCTGGGCTCCAAAATCACTGCAGATGGTGACTGCAGCCATGAAATTAAAAGACGCTTACTCCTTGGAAGGACAGTTATGACCAACCTAGATAGCATATTCAAAAACAGAGACATTACTTTGCCTACTAAGGTCCGTCTAGTCAAGGCTATGGTTTTTCCTGTGGTCATGTATGGATGTGAGAGTTGGACTGTGAAGAAGGCTGAGTGCCGAAGAATTGATGCTTTTGAACTGTGGTGTTGGAGAAGACTCTTGAGAGTCCCTTGGACTGCAAGGAGATCCAACCAGTCCATTCTGAAGGAGATCAGCCCTGGGATTTGTTTGGAGGGAATGATGCTAAAGCTGAAACTCCAGTACTTTGGCCACCTCATGCGAAGAGTTGACTCACTGGAAAAGACTCTGATGCTGGGAGGGATTGGGGGCAGGAGGAGAAGGGGACGACCGAGGATGAGATGGCTGGATGGCATCACGGACTTGATGGACGTGAGTCTGAGTGAACTCCGGGAGTTGGTGGTGATGGACAGGGAGGCCTGGCGTGCTGCAAAGAGTCGGACACAACTGAGTGACTGAACTGAACTGAACTGACTCAGCTAGAGACCAGCCCTTCTCTTCTTCATCATCCTCAAGTTACACTCTTAGACATTCAGAAGGAATGACGATCATTACTGAAATCTGTCCTCTCCCACGTGCAGCCCTAGCTCACCGCTTTCCAAACCAGGTCCAGGTAAGAATATCCTATGGGAAGTATGATCCCACAGGAATGAATGATCCAAGGAAAAGAAATAAATTGATATGTTTAACCGTGAACTGATTTCCCTTTTTAGTGCAGATTTACTCAGAGTGACTCACATATCGGCCAGTGCATGCACTGTGAACCTCCGCCAAGGAGATTCCATAAAACACTGTGTCCCACATTTGACCACAGAGACTGCAGTTGCTGGAGCACAGATTTCTATTTCCTGGAGGTAGGTGAGCCCCAGGGCACACTCTGGCCCCTGGCACTTTGCATTATCCGTGTTTTACACAGAACAGTGTGCAAAGGTCCATATTATTACCTCTGCTATGAGACTGACACTGAAGCTAGAGACGCCGAGTGACTTGGCTGCAAGTGTGAATCACTCAGTCGTGTCCAGCTTGTTGTGACCCTGTGGACTGTAGCCCACCAGGCTCCTCTGTTCACGGAATTCTCCAGGCAGGAATACTGGAGTGGGTGGCCAGTCTCTTCTCCAGGGGATCTTCCTGACCCAGGGATCGAACCCAGGTCTCCCGCATTGCAGGAGGATTCTTTCCCATCCAAGCCACCAGGGAAGCACCGC
This sequence comes from Ovis aries, assembly GCF_016772045.2. Lineage (NCBI taxonomy): Eukaryota > Metazoa > Chordata > Mammalia > Artiodactyla > Bovidae > Ovis > Ovis aries. Next base: position 76,665,440 of record NC_056065.1, on the reverse strand, counting down.
CTTGGCTGAGGTTGCAGTTATTAGCGGTTGCTACTGGATTCAAACCCAGGTCAACCTGCTACAAACGGTCTTGCTCTTCCCACCTACAAAGAAACGGGCCAGACCCTCAAACGGCAGACTGCCCGCTCACTCCCTGGTTTCCTCCCTCCCAGCCTTCTGGTTACTGCCAGCAGGAACCTGACGTCTGGATGAAAGGAAAGAAAGCCCGTAACTGTGTATTTGTTTTTTTTCCTCGTCCTCCTCCTTACCCTCTAGTGTAGAGTGCGTCCTGTAAAGTTACCACCACACTGACACTGAGGATTTTTATTTTTCAGTTGTAACAACTTGATTTCTGAAGCATCATTTCAAAAACATTACATAATAAATATGCTCCAGTGATTCAAATTGATATGTTCTGCAGAATCAAACAGAAAACAGCAAGACAATGTTCTTAAAGTTTTCATGCTGAAGAAATCATCTAATCCATCACTAAGAAATCTAGCACAAAGATTGAAGACTTTTGAAAACACTTTGATCCACTGGAACATGAGTGCAAACATCCCTTTCAAAGACTACTAGGAACCCAGAAACATCCAAGTGTAGGTCAGATTTCCGTCGGGAAAAATGCAGGTCCTGTGGTTGGGCTGAGCCATCACCTTCTATTGGTGGGCAGGCAGAGGTGGGACAGAATGCACTGTAAGTTCATTTAGGAGCTCAGGAATCAGACTTTTACCTTTCTTGCAAGAATCCTGTCCCCCCCATGCATACAGTACTTATTTCCTCAGGACAAATAAAAGCAGCCCATGGCACATCCAGACTTTTCCTGACGTGCTCAGAAACTGCCGATCATGCATTCAAGAGTCACAGGATTATTTCACTTGCTCTAATATCACCCAAACTCTTCTTCTTTCGACAGCCTTCATCCTCTTAATACTTTATCAGCAGTGATTTTATTGAGCTGCTACTGCACGCTGTACATATGATTTCTAATGCTCTCAACGACTATGCAAGATACATGAAAAGCAAGAATTTCTGAGACTTCCCTGGCTGTCTAGTGGGTAAGGCTTCACTCTCCAGCACAGGGGGCGTGGATCTAATCCCTGGTCAGAGGATGAGGCCCCACATGCCTCTCCGTCAAAGAACCAAAAACGTGAAGCAGAAGCATTGTTGCAAAAAATTCAATAAAGACTTTAAAAATGGCCCACCTCAGTTAAAAAAACAAAAAATTGAAAAAGATCAAGAATTTCTTAACCCCTCTGAGTACATTAGGATAAATTTACTTGTGAAAACATTTTCTTAATATCTAATATAAATCTCTTCTACTCCAGTTCAGGATTTCTGTGGTTATTACAGAAAACATACTTAGGTGAAAGTGTCAGTTGCTCAGTCACGTCTGACTCTTACAACCCCGTGGACTATAACAGGTCAGGCTCCTCTGTCCATGGGATTCTCCAGGCAAAAAACTGGATGGGTCGCCATTTCCTTCTCCAGGGGATCTTGCTGACCCAGGGGTCAAACCCGGGTCTCCTGCATAGATCCTTTTCTTGAGTGGAACAGTCATTTCCATGCACACAGGTTGTGGTTTTCATTTCTAGGTGGGGGATGGGGAAGGGAATTATTCAGAATCTGAACCTTCTACACAGTCCTAAACTCGAAGGTCTCCATCTCCTTCAGCTCCCACTCAAGTTTACACTGATGAATTTACTTTGGTCAAATCAACGCAGTGTTTTCTAAACTGCAGGGTAACAGGAACCAGATCCTAAACACTGTGGTAAAATAGATCATTTTCCCTTGTGTTCACGCATCTGACATGGCTTCACTGTATAAGGAGGCAGCATTTCTCATTTTTCACCACTGATCTGTTCTCAGCTTCTGAAATTCTTGACAGCAACGCCTCTTGAAATTTGGTTGGGAGTAAAGGCTGAGACAGCATGTAATCAACCATGCTAAACATAAATTCTTTTTTCAAATGCTTGCTTTTGAGTTGTTCTCAAAGTATCTATGGCTCCATAGTACACAAAAGAAATGAGAAGGCAGAAAGTCTACACTCCCTGCAAAGTAAATTCTTAAACGATTTTAAAATTTGCCCCCAAATCCCAATACGTTATATTTTACTCTGTTTGGATGTTTGCACGGTGTTCAAACATTCTTTGAGCACAATTATGAAGGTGCTTCTCATAAACGCTGCTGTCAACACCTACGTGTTTTTGGTAGCTAATAAACATTACCCAAAGAAACTTCTTTTTTCATTTGCTAATGCCAACTTTAGGGAGTAAAAGATGTGAAGTCAGGAGTGTTTGAACTTGACGAAGCAGGTGGAGGGGGAAGGTGGCTGAATTCAGACACAGTCTGACGGAAGGTTGGAACACATGCTCTGGGTCCTTCCGCTCAAAAATGAATAGAAAGAGAGTAAGTGGGAGGGGGCAAAAAGGAGAGAAGCCACAGATTTCAACACGGGGTGGGATCAATTCCCACTAAATGCTCCAGGTTTAATAAATTCCTCTACTCTCAGGAGTAATAAGTCTTTTAGGGGGCAAAATTTTATTTTGCATAAATTCATGCCCAAATATAAATGTATTAATTAATAGTAACCATTTTAACAAAGAAAATATGTATGCCATTAATGGCAATCTAGCTTTAAATCATTAACCGGCATGTTTCAAACCCAAGAGAGATTTGACATTATGACAACTGACTTGCAGCAGGAGAGAGAATAATCTGCCATCAAGAAAATTCCCTATAGCACACACACCTCGAGAGCAAGATATGTTTCTTAGGGGAAAAATACTGAGGCTAGAGAATTTTCAGTTGAAAACTCCTGTTTTCTCCATTGGAAGAGAGCCAGAAAAAGACTGAGAAACACAGAAACAGTGGAGGAGGCGGCGGGTGAACCGCAGGAAGGGGAGTTCTTGCCTTCTTATGGAATGTGGTGAAAGGTCCCCGAGTTCCGTGATGGCAGGTCACGCTAGCTGCAGTTAATGGGGGTGCCAGTCGGCAGGCATCTTCTTGTATCAAGCTGCCAGTTTAGCTCAGAATGTGGAGAACGATCAATCCAATTCCATACAAAGGGGAGAAGAATGCGGGAGCAGGACGAGGCAGGAAGATCTGGGAAAACTAGAATTACACGCTTTCCGGGGCAAAGCCCACTGGAGACGACAGGTGTGTACACAGCTCCAGATCTACCGTGCAGCTCAAGACGTGGCCCCCTCACGGCCTGGGCTCCTCCGACGTCTGGGGTGATGACCCAGAAATGTGTTCACAGGGGAATATTAGTTTGTAAAATTTGAAAAGTTTGACTATTTTAAATACAATAGGCTTAAGATTTCGGTCATCTCCTACTCCGGCTCGCCCTCGTTTTCCGTTTTGTTAAAGCGTGCGGAGAAGCTAGGATACATACAGCTGAGGGGCAGCTGAGATGGGGGTACATTTGATCTGGAATATCAGCCTGGATCACAGCAGGAGATGAGTGTTGTGGTCATTTTAGGTGGAAAAACTTAATGCACAGAATTTATGACTGGGAAAGTATATGGGAGTAAAGAGGGACTGGCTGGCAAGAAAGAAAATTCTGGGGGAAAAAAAAACAAAACATAGGAATGACAGAAATCAAGGACAGTCAGCGCCCTAGGGCTGAGATCAAGTGTGGGGCAGGCAGGGAGGGGGCGCTTCCTTACTAGAGAGCCTGACTTTCCTGTAAGAGCAAGAGAAGCAAGCAGCTAATTGATAAGAAATACTGTTACTTGTCTGGGCTTCTCAGGTGACACAGTGGTAAAGAATCCACCTGCCAGCGCAGGAGACGTAGGAGATGCGAGTTTGATTCCCTGGGTCAGGAAGATCCCCTGGAGGAGGAAGTGTTCTTCCCTGGAGAATCCCCTGGACAGAGAAGCCTGGTGGGCTACAGTCGCCGGGGCTGAGAAAGAGTCGTCTAGGGTGACTGAGCGGGCACACGCGCCTGCACGGCGTTCGTCAGGGTTTTAAATTTTTATTTCTTGTATTTCCTTCCCTCATTCTGGATACCTACATGCTTTTGTACTGAACTCTGTATTGATAATTTCGTACATTTCTCTTTAAATTTTCCCAAAGCATATAAGCTTCAGGTCCACCCAAACTTGGATCTACCCCTGTGTACATGAGTCATACGAAGATGGGTCTTGTGATGGCAAATCAAATCTGATGATTTAGTCCTTACACAGGTTTAAAATTTAGCATTATTTAGACACTCGTCTGAGGCTTTTGCTTTTTTAAAATCCAAAAACAGTAAAAGCAAATCGAAGACTTCTAATTATTATGGAAATATTGAGCTCCATCAACGGACTACTTTCTGCACCAAGATTTAACACAAAAACCAAGGTCTTGGCTTTCGTTAAGTTCCTCACATTATGGTGTTACATTTCTTAAAAATAAACTTTATTAAAATCAAAACTAAAAAAGAAAAAAAATTGTTTTCTCAGCCTCAAGTCCCCACAAGCCTGTGTGCCATTTAGAGTCTCATATTTATTATAATATTTTCCCAGCAGGTGGCAGTGAAGAGTCTAGTTCTAAATCAATTAGTGTATTACAATCTCCGACCAGATGAAAATAAAATGTTCTGAGGGCAGGGATTCTGCTTATCTGATTTAGACAAAGGTGCTACATGGGCTAGTGTCCCTGCTGAGCTGTTTCCGTTATCTGGGAATTCTAACCTAAATCAGATACACATTCACTTCTGTGAACCTGATGTCTTGAAAAGCTACCCAGAGTCAGGGATTAGCGTGCCTTGGAGGAGAGAGGGTATATATTGGTAGCCTCATATCGTTTCTTCAGGGAGGACCTTGTTGCACCCCTAACGAGGAGGTATTTCCCTGAATCAAGTTACTACAACTCTTGGAAAAGAACTCTAACCTGTTAAATGTTAATGGTTGGTGACTATCAGCAAAACCATTCCTTGAATAAGGTGAAAAAATATTCAAGATATTGTGACTTGTGATACCAATTTGGACCTGCTTTTCATTTTATTTAAAGCTCTGGTCTTCCATATATATATATATATATGTGTGTGTGTGTATATATATATATATACATATATATATATATATATACACACATATATATATATAGCTTAGTCTTCCTTATTTTATAATAATCTTCCTTGTTTACACACACACATACACACATATAACCGATATTCCTTATTTTATATATATATTCCTTATTATATATATGTATATGATTATTTGTTCTCATGCAGAAATGCAGTTATCAGATATATAGTTTAGAAAACCAGAATTTTCATATGTTAAAAAGGAACAGATGGTCCTATAAAAATTAGTGTTTGTATGGTATTATTGTAAGCAATGAAGTAAAAAAAAAAAAAGAGTTGAAAACGAAAGCTGACAAACAGCAAGAATGTCTTACATGTTGCATTTAAGATACACTGTGCAGCTGTGAGCTTTGAGGGTAACACCTCCTGGAAACAAGAATGAGACAATTCTGAATAGCATAAAGGCTTAGACATTAACCTCAACTAAAAGACTTATATGGAGTGCTGGATTAGTTATTCTTTTAATTGAAGACTGATACAAACTGTTCCATTATTTTAGCTGCATAAGATACCCACTTATTTGGTATAGCTTTTGCTGGCCTCTTGACAAATTAGACTTTAAAAGTCTCATTTCAAACTAAAAGGCATTATTAATATAATCACATTAAAGACATTTGACAGGTGAGCACCTCCTTGTTAAGTCCTTTTCCTGGTGTCTTCAAAATCTAAGAATGGTACAAATTAGGCTGTTTGTACTTAATTTTCATCTTTGACTGAAAAACTCAAAAAGTTTAAAGAATCTATTCACCATTGATTTGTCTGTCAGTCAATAAGATAGACTTTCTTTTGGGAATTCTCTCTTCTCTCCCTGCTCTTTTGTGATTCTGCACTGCACAGAATTCTTAAACATCAAAAAATATATATTCTTCCTGAACAGTCCACTCTTCCCGTTCCTACAGTCTCATTATATACACAGAGTGTGAATTTTCATCGTTGTTTTTTGTGTTTGGTGCATGTGTACACACAGGGGTTTGGGGAAGAGTTATTTTATTTGTTTTGGGGGTTTTTTGATTTGAAGCAAGTACCCTAGCCACATTTAAGAGTTTGCTAAATCAGACTTCCTTTGTGGTTGCAAACAAACATCTCCCTCTGAAGATTACTGCCTATTAAAGAGTGGTCTCATCTTTCCCAACAAATAAAAAGTTATCCAACATTAACAGTACCTTAGGAATGCATCATTCCTGGATGTTCAGCAACCCAAGAAGCAGTGAAGTTAGAAATACCAATGCAATCTTGTGTGCCAGTGGACTGGGAAGTTCAGTTCGGTTGCTCAGTCGTGTCCAACTCTTTGTGACCCCATGGACTGCAGCACGCCAGGCCTCCCTGTCCATCACCAACTTCCGGAGTTTACCCAAACTGATGTCCATTGAGTCATCATCCTCATCAACCATCAACCATCTCATCCTCTGTCACCCCGTTCTCCTCCCGCCTTCAATCTTTCCCAGCATAAGGGTCTTTTCCAATGACTCAGTTCTTCCTATCAGGTGGCCAAAGTACTGGAGTTTCAGCTTCAGCACCAGTCTTTCCAATGAATATTCAGGACTGATTTCCTTTAGGATGGACTGGTTGGATCACCTTGCAGTCCAAGGGATTCTCAAGAGTCTTCTCCAACACCACAGTTCAAAAGCATCAATTCTTCAGCTCTCAGCTTTTTTTATGATCCATACATGACTACTGGAAAAACCATCACTTTGACCAGACGGACCTTTGTTGGCAAAGTAATGTCTCTGCTTTTTAATATGCTGTCTAGGTTGGTCTTGGCTTTTCTTCCAAGGAGCAAGCGTAGAGTCAAGGATAAAACAAAATATGAAGATATTTAGAAAGACTTTGCGATGGAGGATGGTCCAATGAGTAACTGCTTGTTACAGGCAGCTAAAAGGGGGCTGAAGTCAAGAAATTGTTCTGCAGATCAAGAAAGGGTCCTTTTAAAACTTACATTACCATATGCAAAATAGGTAGCCAAAGGGAATTTGCTGTGTGGCTCAGGGAACTCAAACGGGGGGCTCCTATCAGCCCAGAGGGGTGGGGTGGGGACGGAGATGGGAGGGAGGTCAAGAGGGAGGGGACGTATGTACACCTGTGGCTGATTCATGCCGAGGTTTGACAGAAAACAACAACATTCTGTAAAGCAATTATCCTTCAGTTAAAAAATAAATATTTTTTTTTTAAAAAAGAAAAATAGGGTCCTTTTAAAGATAACTTGTCTGAATACTGCTTGATCCATTTATACACGGTACCAGAAGAGTCACCTTCATAGAGTTGGCAAATGCACTGGTGGATGCCAGGACCAGGGCAGGGGAGGGTGGAAGGGGCAGACAGAGCTTTCCTATTTAACTGGGACAGGGTTAGGGCTGCCCTGGTGGGTCAGCTCGTAAAGAATCCGCCTGCAGTGTGGGAGGCCCTGGTTCCATTTCTGGGTTGGGAAGATCCCCTGGAGAAGGGAGAGAATCCCATGGACAGAGGAGCCTGGCGGGCTACAGTCCAGGGGCCACAAGGAGTCGGGCATGACTTTCACTCACTTCACTCACTCACTGCAGCCGAGGACGGTGCACGTTTCAGGAGACGGATGGTGGTGAGCGTTACACAGCAATGTGAGCGTGCTTAGTGCTGCTGGACTGTTCCGTTAAATACGGTTAAGATAGTGCGCTTTCTATTACGTGACTCTTACCGCAATTTGAGAAATATTGTAATAAATAAATAAATAAATATAAAGATATTTGTCTGGGAGGGAGAGCTTTCTGTTCCTCGTGGTATGAGACGCCTGGACCATTTGCCACCTAAGGCTCCTTTGAATCGAGGAGTTCTTTGGCATGCAACACGATCTTCCTTAAACAAAGGAGACTCAGAGGGAGAAGCGGAGAGAATCGGAAACCGTGGACACAGAGGGGACGCGGGCAGAGCGGAGGCCTGCAGCGCAGACTGAAAGCGGAGCACGTGATGGAGAGGAATGGCCCATGAGCTCCTGGTGAAAGTGCTAACCCGGGCTCAAAACAAGGCTGACTTAGAAATTCTCTTCCTCGGTTACCCTGAAATTGGAAATGAGGGTTCCCCAAAGGGACGGCTTCTGAGAATACAACCAGCGACTGGGCACAGACACCACTTCAAGGATGTACTCGGACATCCTTGCCAACAACGCATCCGACGCCGGCGCCGTTCGCCGCTCCACCCCGAGCCCCTCAGTTCCTGAGCGGATGGCTGGGGAAGACGGAGAGAAGAAGCCGGCTGCCGGCTTGCGGGTTTCAGTCTGGAGGAGAGTCGTGAGTCCAGCGGGTGCGTCTCCTCCCGCGCATCCAAAGCTCAAGAACAGAACACCCATCGGGCAGAGATCAGGAAGTCCACGAGAGAAGAGCAGCGCCTTCGTGCAGGTTGGGGTTTTCTTTGTGATGGTTCCATCCCTCTGTCCCCTGCACCCCTTTGAGGGAAACGAGACAGGAAGCAGAGTGATGGGTAAAGAGGGGGGGCGGGGGAGCCGCAGAGCAGCTGACACCCCCACAGTCAGGTGGACGGAAGGAAGCTTTCCTAGTCCTGAAGGACCCCCCTGAGGGACCCCCCCATCAGCAGGGACCGTGAGCTCCAGGGCAGGAGGCAGGCACCAGGCAGGGAGGGGGCGAGGAAGCGGGCAGGGGGGCGATGGCTGGAATCAGCTCTCCAAGGCTCTAGCGTGAGGCGCGGGCTTGCTGCTGCGGGGCCCCCTGGCAGTCGGGACTGGAGGTCTAGCACCCGGGGCATGTTTTTCCATGAAACTAACAAGGCTGAAGTCTCCAAAGCCTGAGAAGGGGGCTCAATAGTCTACTGACATCATCCCTGGGTTCGGGTTTTTTCTAACTCACCAAAGTAGAGCATTGTAACTGAAGCGTCTGGAGACCAGCGTCTCTCTCCAGGCCAGCGTCTCTCTGGTGACATCTTCTCTCACGTGGGGTGGTGTTGGGATGCAGTTGAGAGGAAGTGGAGCTGGGAATAGGCTTAGTTTGGGGTCAGTGGGCTGTGTTCGTGTGGGTCTCTGTCACTCCCATTCAGTCAGGTTACCGCCCGCCGTGCTAGCATAGAAACGACTCCCAGAAATACTCCTAGACTCACGTGCCAACCCATCTGTGGTTATGCTGTGAAAACACAGGGCCACAGGTTGTCTTGTGATTTGAATACATCCTAAATGCCCCTCACAGAAAGTATATAAGTAGCGAAAGAGAAAGAAAATCTTCATTCTGATTTTAACCAGAAGCTGTGCTAGGGTTAGTCACTCAGTCATGTCCAACTCTTTGTGACCTCATGGACTAGAGCCTGCTAGGCTTTCTATGTGGATTCTCCAGGCACAAATGCTGGAGTGTGTTGCCATGCCCTCCTCCAGGGAATCTTCCCAACTCAAGGACTGAGCAGGAGTCTCCTGCATTGTAGGTGGATTCTTTACCAGCTGAGCTGGGGTCAGCTTCCCTGGGGCTCACCAGGGAAGCCCAACCAGAAGCTACATGCCGAGTATTTCTACCAAATAGTATAGCTTATAATCAAAGAAAAATAATTAGATAACTACCCTCAAATGTACTTGATATCACTAAAAACTAAATTGTCCAAAAGCGTGGACAAATAATATTCTAACTCTTGGAGGTGTGATCAGAAAGTTATCAGCACCATATTAGCGTTGGGAGGGGGGAGGGGCACATGCTGGAGGAAAACAGGTGCCTAAGAGTCTAGAGAGGCTTTCAGGTGAGATGTGTGTGCTCACCAGGAGGCAACACTCCTCCTCCTGACTCCAGCTCAGGTGGCAGATCGTGGAGATGGTTAGGAAAGAGAGGGCGGGGCGAGCTGGGGGTAGCCCTCCTGATGCTCCCAGTGTGGTGAGCCACCTGCCAAGTCCTAGCGAGCTGCTTGTTTTGTACACTCAGAGCACTTGTTACTTGTCTTCCTCTAACTTGTTATTTTATATTAGGGCTTCAGCAGTGGCTCAGAGGTCAAGAATCTGCCTGCTGTGCAGGAGACACAGGTTCGATCCCTGGGTCAGGAAGATCCCCTGGAGGAGGAAACGGCAACCCACTCCAGTATTCCTGTCCAGAGAATCCCATGGACAGAGGAGCCACGGGCTACAGTCCGTGGGGTCATAAAGAGTTGGACACGACTGAGGTGACTCAGCACGCATGCACAGATTAGGTTAACAATGCTGTGATACAGCCCAGTGATTCAGTTATACGCAGACGTTTGTCTATTCTTTTACGAGTTATTTTCCTTTTTAGGTTGTTACAGAATATTAAGCAGAGCTCCCTGCGCTATACAGTAGCTCCTTGTCAGTTATTATTTTATTTTTAACTAGAATATAGTTGCTTTACAATGTTACATTGGTTTCTGCCATTGGACAAAGCGAATGAGCTGTGTTCATACATCCCCTCCCTTGGGAGCCTCCCTCCGTTTCCTCCCCCACCCCACCCTCCAGGTCATCACAGCGCACCGAGCTGGCCTCCCTGGGATACAGCAGCTCCCCACGAGCTATCCATTTCACCCCAGACAGTGCACACTCATCAGCCCAACCTCCCAGCCCGTCCTCCCCTCCCTCCCCACCTGTGTCCACCCTCTTAATGTCCGCATCTCTATTCCTGCCTGACTTATCTTGAAAACAAGTAAATTTCTAGCTTTCCTATCAGTACAAAAGGTACTATGTGAAAGGGCTTTTTTTCCCCCTTGCAATCAAACCTGAAATAGCTTGATTTTTTAAATCTCTACTTTTGCAACGAAGAAACTTGAGACTCAGGGAGTCACAGAGTCCTAGGTAGCAGAAAAAGGGAAAAAAAGTCAAGCTTGTGTATGTGTATGAGCTCTGTCATGCTTGACCCTTTGTGACTCCATGGACGGTAGCTCTCCAGGCTCCTCTGTCCATGGGATTTTCCAGGCAAAATTACTGGAGGGGGTTGCCATTTCCTTCTCCAGGGATCTTCCCTACCCAGGGATCAAACCTGTGTCTCTTAGACTCCTGCACTAACAGGCAGGTTCTCAACCTGCCTTTCCCATGAGAAAGGGTGGCATTCATGTATGAGTGACACTCAGAGCGTATTATTAACTACTGGAATAAACTGCTTACTTTTTTAAAAACTCTAGTTCTCCAGTAACTCCTAACAAAGTTTGCATCTAACCTACCTATCGAACCTATTTGTAAAGCCCATCGCTTTCTGATAGCACCCTCGGTATGGACCCCATCATTAGAACATACGTAAATTATTTTAAAGGCATAATAGCTCTCCACGGACATCCTCATAGATTGAGTGTCAGAAATGAAATACAGCATTTCAACTTTAGAGGCCTTTTGGAGTAGGTTTGAAGACAATTGTTGACAGTCCTGTAAAGTGCAATTTAGGAAGCTGGAATTCCAGAGGTCAGCCATTCTTAGCTGAATAAAATGCAGGACTGACCTCCTAGGGCCGACTCTGTTCGGATCCTGTCCCCTAATGATGCCTTCCCATGCAATCGTGACATCTGTGAGAAGGACAAGTCTCATATCACTTACAGGCGGAATCTTAAAAATGGTACAAATTAACTTATTTATGGATTACATTTGTGAATCTGAAGGATTTACATTAGTGAGGTTCATCATCACAAAATTCTCCATGCTTTAGAAAAATGTATATAACCTGTAGTGGAGGATTTGCCAAACCCCTTGATCTCACCTAAGTGTATGGATTCGTTGGAGACCCGGATGCAAAAAACCAGTGAGGTTAGTAATCAGGGGAGGTTGACTTTGGCTCGAGGGCTGTTGTTCAGAATGCCAGTCCCAGGACTTCCCTGGGGGTCCAGGGAAGAGATTGAGAATATGCCTTCCGATGCAGAGGACATGTGTTTGATCCCTGGTCAGGGCATCTAAGCTCCCAGCTGCAACTAGAGAAGCCCCGCTGCGCTGCAACTAGAGAAAGTGCAGGCCACAACGAAGGCCCAGCGTGGCCAAAATGAGACACAATAAATAATAAAGTACCCACATGTTAAAAGGGGCAGAGGGCGGGGGGGGGGGGGGAGAACACCAGTGGCCAGCATGGCAACTCAGACACAAATGGGTGAGAGAATCAAAGAAGAACTCAAGTACCTCCTAGGCCCCTACCCTGCAAAGCAAGGGGTGAGCGCCTCTTCCCTCGACTTCTCCATATTCAGAGATACGCACGCAAAGCCGTGCTTCCTGGGCAGCCGGTGATCTGTAAATTCCCTCGTCCGCCCGGTTCTGCTCCAAGAGCTGCCTCACTGAGCCCTGGGATAATGCTGTTCACAGTTTTCCGTACCTGCTTCTTAGCTCTTCAAAGAATAGGGAAATCAATAAGGTTTTCTTCTGTTTGTTGATTGCGATTTGGTATGCCGTCACTTCATACCCCCCTTTCCGCACTGGCCGTAACGGCAGAGGGGAGGCGGGTGGGTAGAAAAGCGTGTCTTTCTTCCCACGGTTCGTGATCTCTGCCCGGTTCCCCACGGCTGATGACGTGATGGCTCGGCTCGCCGCGTGGCCAGGGGGGTGTCCTCATGGGTTGGGATACCCCCACCTGGGAGGAAGGCGAGCCCGGAGCCCTGTGACGGCCAATCGCAGGACAGAGCCCGCGACAGCGGCCCTCGCTCACCAGCAAATCTGTGGCTCTTCCGGGTTTGGGAAGATAGCGTCTTCTAGCAGGAATTTCTATTTCTCTGTGTTGTCAGGCTCTTGGACCACATAAGCAATCATTTTTGATGGCTGCTGTGTACTCTGCCAGCCTGCGGCCACTGGGAACTTCTGAACAGAGCCAAGCAAATGGCTACTGCTTAAAGACTAAGCTTTCTCTTCTGTAGGATTCTGCTTTAAGCCAAAATCTCCCTCCTGGTTATTGAAAACAAAACATCAAATCTGATCTTCTGAAGGTTGTTTCTTTGAAAATAAATAAATAAATATATTTTCAGTTCAGTTCAGTTCAGTCGCTCAGTCGTTTCTGACTCTTTGTGACCCCATGGACTGCAGCATGCCAGGCCTCCCTGTCCATCACCAGCTCCCAGAGTTTACTCAAACTCATGTGCATTAAGTCAGTGATGCCATCCAACCATCTCATCCTCTGTCGTCCCCTTTTCCTCCTGCCCCCAATCCCTCCCAGCATAAGAGTCTTTTCCAATGAGTCAGTTCTTCGCATCAGGTGGCTGAAGTATTGGAGTTTCAGCTTCAGCATCAGTCCTTCCAATGGATATTCAGGACTGATTTCCTTTAGGATGGACTGGTTAGATCTCCATGCTGTCCAAGGGAATCTCAAGAGTCTTCTCCAATGCCACAGTCCAAAAGCACCAATTCTTTGGCACTCAGCTTTCTTTATAGTCTAACTCTCATATCCATACATGACTACTGGAAAAACCATAGCTTTGACTAGATGAACCTTTGTTGGCAAAGTAATGTCTCTGCTTTTAAATATATGCTGTCTAGGTTGGTCATAACTTTTCTTCCAAGGAGCAAGCGTCTTTTAATTTCATGGCTGCAGTCACCATCTGCAGTGATTTTGGAGCCCCCCAAAATAAAGTCTGACACTGTTGCCACTGTTTCCCCATCTATTTGCCATGAAGTGATGGGACCAGATGTCATGATCTTAGTTTTCTGAATATTGAGCTTTAAGCCAACTTTTTCACTCTCTTCTTTCACTTTCATTAAGAGGCTCTTTAGTTCTTCTTTGCTTTCTGCCATAAGGGTGGTGTCATCTGCATATCTGAGGTTATTGATATTTCTCCTGGCAATCTTGATTCCAGCTTGTGCTTCTTCCAGCCCAGGGTTTCTCATGATGTACTCTGCATAGAAGTTAAATAAGCAGGGTGACAATATACAGGCTTGATGTACTCCTTTTCCTATTTGGAACCAGTCTGTTGTTCCATGTCCAGTTCTACCTGTTGCTTCCTGACCTGCATAGAGGTTTCTCAAGAGGCAGGTCAGGTGGTCTGGTATGCCCATCTCTTTCAGAATTTCCCACAGTCTGTTGTGATCCACACAGTTGCCCAAAACATTTGTTTCGGTTTTCCTGTAAGATGTTATGGAAAACCCAAATGAATGTTTTGGCCAACCCAATACTTGAGTTTACCCTGTTAATTGTCTACTAAAATCGGGGTCAGGGGGACCACAGTTCTGTACCAGTATACTGTAGACAGAGGCGAGCATGCTTCTTGGGTGTAAAGACAGGACACTTCCTGCAAAAAAACACCTGCCCTTATATTCAATATTGAATATATATTACATGTGTCCTTATTCCCCTTTCATTTCATTCTTCAGTACAGGAGAATTTAGCCCATAACCCATGAAGCTGTTTCACAGAATCTTTCTTGGCCGCCCTAATAAGTTTCCATTGTCATTTGCCTCCTTCTAAGCTTCCAGAGTCTTTTGTCTGATCCCCTTTAATAGCTCACATTCTCTTCCTTGAGTGTATTTACCAGCTGAGCCACAAGGGAAGCCCAAGAATACTGGAGCAGGTAGCCTATCTCTTCTCCAGTGGATCTTCCTGACCCAGGAATTGATCCAGGGTCTCCTGCATTGCAGGCAGTTTCTTTACCAACTGAGCTATCAGAGAAGCCCAGTGTGTATTATCAGTGTATGATGTTATCACCCATGGTTGAAGAAGAGTCTTTACCAACAAAAGCCATGACTTATCCATTTTTGAAATGTCCATAGTGTCTAGAACTCACTTGTCCATAATGGGTCTTCAATCTTTTGATGTTAAATGTAGAGGAAACTTACTCACTCAAGTGTATCACAAGTTAGCAAAATGTGTGGTGGAAATAGTGAACAGAAGGCAAGTTTCCTCCTAGCCCCCTTTTTTTTCCTCTTCAGAAGAGGGTATGTTTTAAAATAAGGGTTCTATCCTTATTCAAGTGGGGTGAGACGGACAGATCAGGACACAGCTGTCATTGGAGGGTGGCTTGTTGCTCACAGTTCCCATGGGAAGGGGTCACACCACACCACACAGGAACCACGAGGAGATCCCTGGAGTCAACCAGGGGGGCTCCTGGGCAAGAACCTTTATTGCAGCTCTTTCAGGAACTGAGTAGGTAAAGAATCCTCCTGCAATGCAGGAGACCCCAGTTCGATCCCTGGGTTGGGAAGATCCCCTGGAGAAGGGATAGGCTACCCACTCCAGTATTCTTGGTCTTCCCTGGTGGCTCAGCTGGTAAAGAATCCGCCTGCAATTTGGGAGACCTGGGTTTGATCCCTGGGATGGGAAGATCCCCTGGAGAAGGGATAGGCTCCCCGCTCCAGTATTCTGGCCTGCAGAATTCCATGGCCTTTATAGTCCATGGGGTCACAAAGTCACACACAACTGAGTGACTTTCACGTTCAGGAAAGAAAAGAGGTACGGTGAGCAGCTGAGCAGGGTTGTGAGTGTGTGAGTGTGTGTGTGTGCACGTGTGTGCACGCTCACTCAGTCGTGTCCACCTCTTTGCAACTCCATGGACTGTAGCCCGCCAGCCTCTGGCCATGGGATGTTCCAGACGAGAACACTGGAGTGGGTTACCATTTCCTACTCCAGGGGATGCGTCTCCTGCGTTGGCAGGCAGATTCTTTACCACTAGTGCCACCTGGGAAGCCCTGAGCAGGATTAAATCAGAATAATGTCAGTGAACTCGGGTGTAGGGCTCCAGCAATCCCTGGTGGGTCAGTGGTAAAGAATCTGCCTGCCACTGCAGAAGATACAAAAGGCACAAGTCCTTCCCTGGGTGGGGAAGATCCCCTGGAGTCGGGAATGGCAGCCCAGTCCAGCATTCTTGCCTGGGAAAGCCCACGGGCAGAGGAGCCTGTCCGGCTATGGTCCACGGGTCATAGAGTCAGACAGGGTTGAGCGCGCATTCTGGAAGAGCCTGATAAAGAAGTAGCTGGGGGTGGGTGCTGGGTTGGTTACTTTGCATATGAAAGTGTTGCCAGCAGGGGAGTCATGTGGTGTCTCTAGGAACTGTCTGAACCTGGGAAGGGCAGTCTCTCTGGGTCAGCAAGACCCCAGATGTCAAAGCATCAGAAACATGGAAAATAAATAACAGAGCATAATTCCTTTGGGGTCTCTTTCCTCCTGGAAGCTCCCACGTCTTCCTCACAGACATCAACAATCTCTGTGCTTTCTCCGGTTCTGCCCCGTTTATCTATAAATATAGCCCAATAGCACCAGCAGGAAAATACATTTTTCTATAAAATTTACAGAGAATTTAGAGGTGTTTGAGAGGTCTTTGAGACACCATGATATTCATCTTTTAAAAATTGAAAGTGAAAGTGAAGTCTCTCAGTCGTGTCCGACTCTCTGCGACCTGAGGACTGTAGCCCACCAAGCTCCTCCGTCCATGGGATTCTCCAAGCAAGGATACTGGAGTGGGTTGCCATTTCCTTCTCCAGGGGATCTTCCCAACCCAGGGATCGAACTCAGGTCTCCCACATTGCAGGCAGACGCTTTAACCTCTGCACCACCAGGGAAGCCTAAAGCACATGGTTAATATCTACAGAAAAGCACACTCACCCTAGGGATACATAGCTCTACGAATTATCAGAAAGTAATGGTGTCCCTCTTTTATTCTAACCACATTATGTGACATTTTTGGAAACAGTACACGTTTCGTTACAGTGTTGCCTGAAGTGTAGAATGTCTGGGTTCTAAATCCTGTCCCTGCCACTCCCCATCTGTTCCTGGGAGGCGTGACATTTAAACTTTCTGTAAACCCTTCTCAATTTTCCCACGTGTAAAATGATAATAATAGTAACAACCTTGTGGTGTCGTTGTGAGAAATACAAGTGCCTAGGACAGTTCCAGGTGGCTGATGCACGGCTCAGCAACATGTGCTTTGCTATTACTGAGAAACAGTACGTAGAATAATGGTTACTTTTCCTTGACAACAGTACACAGTGACGTAATGGACAGAAGCCACCTCCAGCTGCCAGCTTGCCAACCTTGTCTCGTGGCTGTCCTCTTGGTATTTTGCTACTTGCTTTCTGCAAAGTTTACTTCTTTCTAATAAGCCAGACCATTAGTCCCCGTGTCTTTGAGGGGACTTTCCTGGCAGTCCAGTGGTTAGGACTTTGCCTTCCAGTGCAGAGGCTGTGGGTTTGATCCTTGGTGGGGGAGTTAAGATCCCATATGTGCAGTGGCCAAAAAAAACCCCAAACATAAAACAGAAGCAATATTGTAACAGAGTCCATAAAGACTTTTATAATGTTCCATATCAAAAAGAAAGCTTAGAAAGTGTCTCTGGGTTTCTTCTTACTTCCATATCCTCAGCACCTGAAGCAGATCTTAAAACACACCTGTGTCCATTCAACGTTTTTGAAAGGCCAGATAAACTATCATTGCTTGCTTTTGCCATTGTATTTGCTTCCAGCACCAAACAGCAAAATCCGTTGCTTGTGATCAGCTCGGTTCAGGAAAACCAAATATACTGTCAGGAAAGGATGAATCAAACCCAAGAGGATCTCTTTATTAAGCTTGAAGCACCTTTTTGTGTTTGTAACTTGATTCTGACCCTGATGCAGCACTGGGTCTTGCCAGGGCTCCACTGGGCCGTGAATAAATGCTGACAGCAGCGTGCGGTGGACGCCAGCGAGCCGGCTGTGGTGTGCCCACGCCGGGCACAGCTCAGGGCAGAGAGGCTTTGCTTTCCCTTGGTGTCTTTTCCCCCACCTCTCCACGGGTCGCCTGGGAAGATGTCCCTTTGTTACCGTCCACTGGGGATGATGATGACAGCTGGTAGCCCTGAGATCCGGTGACAAGATAAGAACAGGGAGCAGGGGCACGCAGGGGGAGAAGGAGCCAGGTCAGCCAAGGCGAGGGACTCTTGGGGGAATGGCCTCAGTGCCCGCTGCAAGGGGCCATGCCTGGTGAGGTGCCTGTGGGGCTAGACACAGGGTTAGAAGCAGATGAGCGGATTTGGAACTGGAAAGCAATGAGATGGTCCTAGAGGTCCTTTTTATCTAACAGATACTGTGGTAGGTTTCCAACAATGTCCATACCCTCATCCTAGGAGCCTGTGAATATGTTACTTTATTTGGCAAAAGAGGGGACTTCCCAGGTGGGTCAGCGGTAAAGAGTCCTCAAAAGAGACTGCGGGTGCGATTAGGATCCAGAATCTTGGGATAAGGGAGTTGCCTGGCTTATCCAGGTGGACACAATCTAATCACATGAGGCTTTAAAAGCAGAGAGCCCTTCTGGGTTGCAGAGAGAGGGCGGCGTGAGGCAGACGTCACGCGCCTGGCTGGATTGACGCTGGAGCAAAGGGGGCTTCTGGGGGTCCCAGGAGCAGGAAAGTCCAGAAGGGTTTTCCCCAGAGCCTCTAGAAGGAACACAGCCCTGCCTAGACTTGATGTTTGACCAACTAGACTCATGCGGGACTGGCTTCCAATCTGCAGGCCTGTAAGGTAATGCATTTGTGTTTAAGTCATGAAATTTGAGATAATTTGTTCTAGCAGCAACAATGCCTGCATGTGTGTTTAGCTGCTCAGTCGTGTCTCTTCCTTCATGACCCTATGGACTGTAGCCTGCCAGGCCCCTCTGTCCATAGGATTCTCCAGGCAAGGATACAGCAGTGGATTGCCTTTTTCTCCTCCAGGGGATCTTCCTGACCCAGGGATCAAATCTGCATCTGCTGGGCAGGCGGACTCCTTACCACTAAGCCACCTGGGAAACCCAGGAGGAACAACACGTGAATATAAATATTTAGAGTCCCATCTTGGGCCAGCACTGAGCTAAATATTAAAGCTACCCCAGTATACAAAGTAAACCTAATTTCTGCCCTAATGAGGCTTACTTACGAACTAGGATTTAGAATTGTCAACCAACTGAAATCTATAGAACAAGTATAAGATAATAAGAGGTCTTGTTACAGCCATTCACCTTCTATTATATTAACTCTGCAAACCATACTCTGAATCAGAAGAAGCAGTTTCTAAATCAGTTTTTCTAATGAAAACATGTGCTCGATAGAAATATAACGTATATGTGTAAGTAACTTCTGACTACTGAGATGGAGTAGCGCTCAGAAACTACTTTTTAAAGGGGGCAAGCAGCTCTACAATATTAGCAAAAACCGACAGAGGGGATGAATATCCAACAAGTAACTTGGAGAAGGTAATAAGAACAAGTGACTGGAATTAAATACAGAAGGCTGACAACTCTTGCCTAGTTTCATAAAATTGGTTACTCATGAACTACTGTAACCGAAAGTGGGGTCTGGCTGCTGTCTGCTCAGAGGCCACTAAAGAGGCCAGGATGGTGGAAAGGAAAGTTTGCTTTATTTAGGATGCTGGCAACTGGCAGGGGGGTGGGGGAGGGCGGATGCCAAAGGCTGACGACCCCCTCCTCCCACCTACCCGCCCCAGTGGGCAACAGCTTTTATAGACAGAAGGAGGGGGTTACATGCAGAAACAGCACAGTCGGCTCTGACAGTCATCTTCAAATTGGTCACAGAAGGTCTGACCAGGGTCATCTTGATTGCTTCAGGTCCAGTTAGTCTTCAGTTCCAGGGTTGTTGGTTTTTTTTTTCCATTTCTTGAGGCCATGTCTCAGAATTGTGGCAGCTAAAGTCACGGCTGCAGTCAGTCATTATGTAGTTAACTTATTCCACCTGGTGGAGGTTTAGTACCAGTAGGACAGCTCACCGGATATGGCTCAGAAGGGTGTCTGTAGCCTTTGAGAAGGAACTAAAGGCCTTGACTTTGCTTAATGACTATATTATTACCTGGTCTCCTTTGACTCTTTACCTTTGTTTCTGCATTTTCTCACTTCTCTGATTAAACTTATCCTTTGGCTAAAGTTTTTCTGGGGCTTCCCAGGTGGCTCAGTAATAAAGAATCCTTCTGCCAATGCAGGAGATGAGGGAGACGTGGTTTCAATCCCTGGGTCAGGAAGGTTCCCTGGAGGAAATGGCAACCCACTCCAGCATTTGTGCTTGGGAAGTCCCACGGATAGAGGAGCCTGGCTGGCTACCGTCCATGGGGCTGCCAAGCGTCAGATGCACCTGAGCACGAGCCCCCAAGGCTTTTCCATAGACAAAGGGCATGCGGGGCAAAGACCATAGCGTCCTGCTCAGTTTCATTACTACACAGTAATGTAACTATATATTGTTAGGTAAAAAGAAGACCAGGGCACCAAAAAAGTGTCTAACAGGCTTTTTAATGGCGAAGCGCTACTGGGCGGGGTTCCCGGACCTGAACGAGGCAGGTCAAGGAAGTCCGGGCCCAGACCGTGTTGGAGGTGGCTTATATACGTCCTTGCGAGGGATGGTCAGGTTAATGGACGGGGTTCGGATAGGTCGCCAGGCCAAGGCGTCGCGGGCTGACAGGTCCTTCTACATGGCTGGGGCGGGGCGGCTTTAGCTGGCGAAGTGTGCTGTCTTTGGTCCCCGGGATCTGGCAGGCGCCTTCCGTCAGGGACTTCCCCCGCCGCGGGGTTGGGAGGGGGGGATGGGGGCGGCCCATCATGGCCCCGGGGTCTGGCCTTACATATATAAACTTACAACATGTTGACTAATGGATTTGCAGGTCACAAACATCTCAAGAAATGAAGCACATTTTTTATTATTTGACTTCAAAATTATATTTTGTATTTGAACTTAACATGTATAAGTTATTAAAGGGGCGCCATTTCCGAAGAAATGAGATATGCTCATTTTTGGTTGACACCAATGTCTCACAGGAATGAAAGGCAAGTTACAAGGGGGCAAAGCTATTATTGCTTTTGCTGTTGACTCAGCTTGGAAGACCAAAAAAAAAAAATTCCTTTTTTTTGCCTTCTCAACTATATCATACATTATTTTTCCTTCTGCATTCTCAACTACACCATGTCTCCTTGTAGAAATGCATCCTAATCTACATCATGATAAATTAGGAAGGGAGTAGGGGTCCTTATACACGTAGACTGAGAGGATGAGCCTCTATTTGACTTTACTGAAAGAACACTGTTAAGGACGATTATTCTAGATCATATAACTAACAGCTCTCAGTGTGACAATTTTCATGGGCACGGTCTTCGTGTAGGAAGCCAGCTTAGTTTCGTTTCCCCTGTTTCATGGTATCCCTCCATTGTTCCTGAGATCTCTCGACCTCTGTGCTACTGACACCTGGGCTGACCCGTGCCTTGTGACATTAGCAGCGTCTCTGGATGTCATCCCCTGGGCGTCTGCAGCATCCTCCTCCCGCTCATCATTACTCCTAGGCAGCATGTCCAGATATCGACCATGTCCCAGGGGGAAGGGCACAAAATCTTCTTGGTTGAGAGTCACGAGCCTAAGTGATTAGTGTAAACTAAAGTCACAGAAAAGAATAACTTTGGAGGCATGAAGTCACCCTGTAATTCTTGGCTGTGCTTCCTGTTATTAATCTGGTCTTCTGTTAGCAGGGCACAGGGGGATTTTCTCAGGGTGAGCCTTGTAATGCATGGACCATTGACACAGCACGGACCCCTCTTTCACTGCAGTGATCACTGTCTTTCATCTTCATAGCCAGCACTAAGATAAAACTGTATAGTTACTGGGAACTTCTAGAAAAACCACAATATTCTGTGGGCCACTCTCCCAATTCATTTTAGAGACCCTGTTCTAGTTTAATCAAAGGATAGTCATTTATGACTTAAAATATAAAAATCTTAATAGAAGCCCAAGAATTATTTAAATAGTGTGTATATTATCAAGAGTGAGGTCTTTAAAAATCACTGAAAAGCAGGTGCAGAGTTAGAAAAATGACAAGGTTTAATCTCTTCTCACGAAACAGGTGAATGACTCAAATTATGTGGGAGATAGGATGTACAACATCACATTAAATGGGAACGCATGTAAGAATTAGATTTTAAAATTTTAAAAATAAAAAACTAAAAAAATAAATAAATAAATGTTAAATACATACAATTCCATGTTTTCATTAGTTTGGATTTTAAAAATGCTTAGTGCCCACGGAGGAAACAGTATGTGGCAGTGGAGGTGGGGTGGTGGTGGGGAATGAAAAGAATTCCTCAAAGAACTGCTGAATTATGTATCATTTCTTTTGTAAATTGAAGTATAGTTAATTTTCAGTGGTGTGTTTCAAGTGTACAGCAAAGTGATTCAGTTATACACGTATATTCTTTTTTGGGTCTTTTCCTTTATAGGGTTTTACAAAATATTGAGCATAGTTCCCTGTGCTATATATCATTGCTATTCCTTTTATAATTAGAGTGACTTTGGGTTTATTTACAACACAGAGACAAGGGTTTTGAACAGTAATTCACGCTTGGTGTTTTAAAATGAATAGTGGTAAAGAATTGCTAGATTCTTTGTTTTCTT
This sequence comes from Ovis aries, assembly GCF_016772045.2. Classification (NCBI taxonomy): domain Eukaryota; kingdom Metazoa; phylum Chordata; class Mammalia; order Artiodactyla; family Bovidae; genus Ovis; species Ovis aries. Next base: position 76,643,149 of record NC_056065.1, on the reverse strand, counting down.
TTTAATATAATTGCTTTACAATGTTGCATTAGTTTCTTTTGTAAACCAATGTGAATCAGCTCCCCACACACACACACACCACGCGCACACACGTATATATGTATCCCCTCCCCCTCCCTCCCACCCCCCCCCCAGGTCATCACTGAGCAGCGAGCTGAGCTCCCTGCGCTGCACAGCAGCTTCCCACTAGCTGTCTATTTTACACGCAGTAGAGTATATATGTGCTTCTCTCTCTCAGTTCATCCCACCATGAAAAGGAATGAAACTGGGTCATTTGTAATGATGTGGATGAACCTAGAGTCTATCATACAGTGACGGAAGTCAGAAAGAGAAAAATGAGCATCATATATTAACTCATATATATGGAATCTAGGAGGCTTCCCTGGTAGCTCACAGTGAAGGATCTGCCTGCAGTGCGGGAGACCCAGGCTTGACGATTCCTGGGTTGAGACGATCCCCTGGAGAAAGGAATAGCAATCCATTCCAGCATTCTTGCCTGGAGAATTCCATAGACAAAGGAAAAATAAATAGTACAGATGAGCCTATTTGCAGGCAGGAACAGAGAGGGAGACGTAGAGAATGTATTGTGGGCACAGTGGGGAAGGAGAGGGTGGGGAGAATTGAAAGAATCTGTCCTTTAACTGTGGAATAATATACCCTGAAAATGGAAAGTCTCATCATATGATCAGTTCAATTCTCTACAGACACAGAGCAGAGGGTCCAGCTGCTGAAGCCGGGGAGCTGGCACATTGCTGTTGTTAAAGTGGTCACACCTGTGGAACCAAAAGGCACATCATTAGCTAAGATATATACCACAGTAAGGTTAGTTTCTAGATTTCTAATCATTTCCGGAATCTCACAGCATCAAGTTGGAGAAAATGGCATCGATGATTTAGCAGAAAGAGGTTTTAAAAAAATCAAACTTTGTCACCAAAGGCACACACAAAAAGGGGGACACGGTTTTCTGTAAGGACTTGGATCAAATTTAAGCACGCTCATTTTACAGCCCTGGCATTGATGTGTAATCCTAGGTCTCAGGGTATAAAGGTATGTCTAAAGAAGACTAAAGCCTCTTCAGAGCAAGTACTTTCTGAATTCCTCATTTGTAAGTTACCAGGTGAATTCCTGTGGTTTAGCCTATGAGAAGGCACCACACACACACACACAAGTGACACGTCCTTTTTGCCCTCGGGATATTGAAATCTGATTTCCCAAGCTGGCGGACAGGTTGGCAATTGAAATCAAACTGCTCTCTGCCTCTCAAAGCGCTGGCATGAGGGCCGTCCCCTGTGATTGGTCGTCCCTGGGGTGAGGGGCGGGGGAAGCGCTGAAGCCGGAAGCACCTGTGCTGGCTGCTGGATCAATGGTCAGAGTCAGCAGGGCTCTGTTTAATGAACCTTCCACCGGCGTCCCCGCCTTGCTGACAACAGTGGGTAGCTCCAGTGCCAATGCCAAGGACGCGGGATCTATTGGAAGGCGAAATAATTGCTTCATTTCCCGGTACAAAGATATAAACCTGATTTTTGTGTACATAAGAGCGCGCTTTCAATCCTTAACTGGAAGAGAGCCTGGCGCGGAGCACAGAGTGAAACGGGGTAGAAAGAGATTGGCTCTCAGAACTACAGGAGAATTGCCAAGGGCTTTATAGTCAAGGGATTCTTGGGCTCTGTGGGCCAGCACCCAGCCCAAAGCGTGCTGTCACGGTCACAGAGGGGAAAACGGTTGTTTCCGTTGGTGCCTTTCCACGAGAAAGTGTTTTGACAAATCAAGAGAAGCAGGGAAAACCCCACTGATGAGATTTGCACCTAATTTGTCTCGTTACTGCCTCGTTATGATGGCGCGCGCGCAGCAGGATGCCCGTCCCAAATGCGGCATCTGGCGCACGACTGAGTTAGGAGGAAAATGAATGCCACAGCCCATACCCAGAATATTCCTGTCATGCCTCCTACTTCCCTGAATTTCCTTGAACTGCCTTTGTGTTGGCGAGTGAAATTATGAGGCGGTTGTGCCCTTTTCAAGATGTGTTTCTAAATGCTGCTAAGGTTAAGATTAAGGCGCAATTACTCTGAAACGTGAACAAGTGCGTGCGTGCTCAGTCGTGTCTGACTCTCTGCGACTCCGTCATGGACTGCAGCCCACCAGGCTCCACCATCCATGGGATTCTCCAGGCAAGGATACTGGAGTGGGGTGCCATTTCCTTCTCCAGAAACGTGAACACAGAGCAGCCTGAAATTTCAGCATTCAGGTGATTACGTCAAATAGCATTCATACATACGTCTAGATTTCTACACCGTAGCCCATTTGTATTTGATTTTTTAAAATACATTATGCTTGTTTTTAAGCATTAGGATAAATCAGTCCTTCCCTAGATACTTGACAACTCACAAAACAAACTCAACAAACTTTGAAATGACACTGCTGTAATAGGCAGGACAGTAGAGAACAGTACTTGTTTTCACAATCTTACGTGAATTGAAACTGATGATCATCCAATTTGAAAGTCAGCTTTCAGGCAGAATCAATACTTTCCAGCCATGATTCTTTTAAATGAACCACTTCCCTTGAGTTTGTCAACATCTCAATATTCTTTCCCAAATCCCATTTTTTTTCTTGTCCAGCATTTTTCTCATTGACTGATTTTTCACACAAATATTTGAGTATATTGTGGACAGGAGGTTATTTTCTTCCACTGCTTCTGGGCTGTGTGACCTTGAACAAGTCAACGTTTGAGATTAATTTGTCTAATCTTGTTTAAAATGGAGATATATTGAAAAGCACAAATGTGTTAATCACTAAGTCATGTCTGACTCTTTGCAACTCCATGGACTGTAGCCCACCCGGCTCCTCTGCCCATGGAATTTCCCAGGCAAGAATACTGGAGTGGGTTATCATATCCTTCTCCAGGGGATCTTCCTGACCCAGGGATCAAACCAGGGTCTCCTACATTGCAGGTGGATTCTTTACCATCTGAGCTAGCAGGAGATAATATTAACAGCCACTTAATGAAGTAATGATGGCAACTTGCAAAAAGAAAGAAACAAATATAGGGGATATATCTAAGTATCATGTCTGGAACTTAGAATGTCCCCCATTGAATACAAATTAAATGTAAGTACCTCCGTCTTCTATCTCCTTGACCACAGTGAACAGACATCTTCCTGGATGCCGAAGGAGGGCTTTGTGGGCTTTCTTGTCAACCTCTCCCTCACCCTTGTGCTGCTGCTAAGGCCCCCTTTTCTCCATTTCCAGGTCATTCATTCATTCGTCAAGGGCTGCATCCAACATGCATGCTAACAGACTTTCTTCGAGTTGTTTCTGCTGAGAATCCCCATCAGCAAACCACAAGGAGCAACAAAGAATACAACAAATGACTTATTTACGCTTTGGCTTCCCCGGCAGCTCAGTGGGTAAAGAATCCGCCTGCGACATGGGAGACCCAGGTTCGATCCCTGGGTTGGGAAGATCCCCCGGAGAAGGGAATGGCAACCACTCCAGTATTCCTGTTGGGAAATCCTATGGGCAGAGGAGGCTGGAGGGCTACAGTCCATGGGACCGCAGAGTCGGACATGACTCAGTGACTGAACAACAATCCCAGCTTTGGGCAAAACTGCCAAGAGGCATTTTTCCTTGTACTTTCCCCCGACCCCTTCTGCTCCATCATGTCTTCTGTGGATGGGTCACCACCCTTCCTCAGCCCTCACTTTTCAGTGAAGAATTCCACTTAGCCAAATCCTTTTTATTAGTAAAATGAAAACCCCTCATCCCGCAGTAACCGAGTGTTCAGATTCTGTCTGGACTGTGAAGCTTTAGCAAGGAGAAAAGTCCTCTGGTGAGCCCTCTGCGCTGGACACTCTTACCTCCCGGCTACCGCCTCCTCAGCCGCCGCTGGCCAGCCAGCTTCTCCAGCGTGTGGTCTCAGCATCCATGTTTGATTCTCACTGCCTGTCCCGTGCGAGTGAAGGAGGCCTGGTCCCCAAGCGTGCATGGCTGGAAAGTGAGAGAGCTGACGTTGCAGGCCAGGGCCCAAACCCTCTGCCGCTCCCCAGGAGGGGGATCCCAGGGATGCGTTCTCCGGCCCAGGCCGTCTCGGTGGGGATGAGCTGCAGGGAGCACTGTGTGTTGTCTGCTCCTCCTTTCTTCCTGCGGCCTTCTTGGTCTTGTTCCATCTGATCACCTAGAAAAGTCCCCTGTGTCTAAGGGGGATCATCTCTAACAGTTCCTGGGGCACGCCCAGGCTAAGGCGTGTACTCACTTGCATCACGACAAGCAAGGAAGATTGTGAGATGATTCCAGAATGTGTTACATTCATTTTGTTTTAAAGTTGGGTGCGCCAGGCCTTAGTCGCGGCATATGGGATCTCCGCTGTGTCACGCGGGATATCTCAGCTGCGGCAGGTGGATCTTCTAGTTGTGGCTCACCGCTCACGTGCGCTCTAGCTGCTCCGAGACACGTGGGATTGCCGTTCCCCAGCCAGGGATCAAACCCTTGTCCCCTGCATTGCAAGGCAGATTCTTACCCACACGACCACCAGAGAAGTCCCCAGAATGTGATACAAGCTTTAAAGAAGCAAAGAGGGTAAAAGGGCAGTGACTGCTATTAAGGTCGGGATGCCCGGGTGAGGGCTGTGACATCCTCTAGGGTGGTCCGTGACAGCGTCTTCAAGAGAGACCTTGAACTGATGCCTAAATGATGTGAAGGAGCTGACGGTAGAAAAGCCTGGAAGGGAAGAAGTTACCTTCCGTCCAAACAGAGACTGTGAGCTCTGGAGGGGCCCAGGCAGGTGCCTTATAGAAACAGAAGAACCTCAGTGCGGCCACGGCAGAGTGGGTGGGAGAGAGATTCAGAGGCCTTCCCAAGCCGCGGTGGAATTCGGATTTTATTTTGTGGGCAACAGGACGATGCTGAAGGATTTTGAGCAGAGAAAGTGACGTGCTGTGAGTTCTGTGATAAATGGTTCATGCTGACCGTTGCGTGGAAGACTGCAGGCCAGGTGGGTCAGTAGGGAGACTTGGGTGATGGGTGATGTGGTCCAGACTTGGATAGTGGCGGAGGTGGGAGAGAAAGTCTAGGCTTCCCCTTCCAGACAATATTTGGGTTTAAACAACTTTGATTTGATGGCCTGCTGGTTGGATGTGTTGGTATGTATGTTTCTGGCTAGTGAGGGTCGGAGGCCTTTTCCCTGCTCTGGGGCTCCCTACACTGTAGGAATTTCACTTGTAAAAGACAGTGGCTGCTTTTCTTGTTTTGTTTTTCTTCAAACTGTGCTGTATGCCTGCAGGCTCTTAGCTCCCTGACCAGGGATCAGACCCAGGCCCCCTGCATTGGAAGCATGGGGTCTTAACCATTGGACCACTAGGGAAGTCCCTGAAAGACTATGGCTTCTTAATTTAGGATATATTGCTTGTGAAATAGTGTATCACTATAAGCAGTATATTCTGTTTTTTTTTTAATATATATATATCAGAATAACTTCAGAAAAGTCAATTTGCATCATGTGCCAATCTTGCTACAGGGCTGGTGTGAAGCGCCTACGGGGAGGGAATTTTGCAGACAGCAGAAGAAGAAAGATCCATACCCTGATCTGTGGGAGAAAGAAAGAAGGACGTCTGCTTGAGAAAATAACAACAGGAGTTTCATGATCTGGCTGGCGCACATTCTTAGATGAATAAATATTAGCACAGAGGTGAAATGTTAACTTTCCAGAAAATAACAGAACACTAACAAACAAGAGTAACTAATATTCTAAGAAGTGGGAACTTTCTTGAGATATTTGTTGCACTAAACGAATAGATTATTGAGGGGAAATATTTGATGGCAGGACATCTGCATACGTAATAGAAATATTATGGAGAGAACACATTTGCAGAAACTATTGTGGGAAAATTTTCCAATTTAAATGAATCATCCTGCTTGCCCGATTTTGGTTAGCTTATATATATATAATATGGATTGATTGTTGGTTAATAATTTCTGTTATATTTGAATTTAAAGGTTGCTTTAAAATTTCTTTACTTTTTTACAGTTTACCCTACACATGGTACATTGTATGAGTTTATGCTTTAATTGAAGTATAGGTGATTTTCAATGCATGTTTCAGGTATATAGCACAGTGAGACAGTTATACATATATTTTTAAGTATATATATTCTTAATCAGATTCCAACCCCTGTGTCTAGTGGTTAGGATTCAGCAATCTCTCTCTTTATATTAGATTCCAGTCCCTTACAGGTTATTGCAAAGTACTGACTATAGTTTCCCATCTGGCACAGTAGCAGGTCCTTTTTGGCTAACTATTTTATATATGGTAGAGTGTATACATTAATCCTAAACTCCTAATTTATCTGTTGTGTCTGCTTGCCCTTTGGTAACCTTTAGTTTGTTTCAACTCTGTGAGTTGGTTTCTGTTTTAGAAATGAGTTCATTTGTACACTGCTTTTTTTTTTTAGATTCCACATATAAGTAAAATTGTATGATATTTGTCTTTCTCTGTCTGGCTTACTTCCCTATGTATGGTAATTTCTAGGTCTATCCATGTTGCTACAAATGGCATTATTTCATCCTTTGTTATGGCTGAGTAGTATTCCATGGAGAAGGCAATGGCAACCCACTCCAGTACTCTTGCCTGGAAAATCCCATGGATGGAGGAGCCTGGTAGGCTGCAGTCCATGGGTCCCTTAGAGTCGGGCACGACTGAGCGACTTCACTTTCACTTTTCACTTTCATGCACTGGAGAAGGAAATGGCAACTCACTCCAGTGTTCTTGCCTGGAGAATCCCAGGGACGGGGGAGCCTGGTGGGCTGCCGTCTATGGGGTCGCACAGAGTCGGACATGACTGAAGCGACTCAGCAGCATCAGTATTCCATCGTATATATGTACCACATCTGCTTTATTGATTGATCAGTTGATGGATGAAAACATAGGTTTCTCCCATGTCTTGGCTATTGAGAATAGAGCTGCATAGGTGTCCTTGTATCTCTCTGAGTTATAGTTTCGTCTGGATATATGCCTAGGAGTGTGATTGCTGGATGACATGGTAGCTCTCTTTGTAGGTTTTGAGAAAGCTCCATTCTGTTTTCCACGGTGGCTGAACCAATCTGCACTGCCACCGACTGTAGGAGGGTTTCCCTTTCTCCATACCCGTGACGGCCATTCTGACTGGTGTGAGGGTGAGTACCTCACTGTAGCTTTTATTTGCATTTCTCTAGTATTAGTAATGTTGAGCATTTCTTTATGTACCTGTTGGCCATCTATATATCTTCTTTAGAGAAATACCTACGTAGGTCTTCTGTGCATTTTTTGATTGGGTCATCTTGTCATTGAGTTGGGCCATTTGTATATTTTGGAAATTATGGTTTTGTCCATACCCTCATTTAAAAATATTTTCTTCCAACCTGTAGATTGTTGTTCCTTTCTGTTTATGGTTTCCTTTGCTGTGCCAACACATTTAAGCTTGTTTGGGCCCCACTGGTTTATTTTTGTTTTTATTTCCATTACACTAGGAGCCCAATCTAGAAAGATATTGCTGTGATTTATATCAAAGAGTATTCTGCCTGGGTTTTCCTGTAAGACTTTTTTACTACCTGGTCTTAATATTAGGTCTTTAACCACTTTTGAGTTTATCTGGGGATGTGGTGCTACAGACTGTTCCAGATTCATTTTTTTACAGGTAGCATTCTACTTTCCCCAGTGCCACTTGTGGAAAAGACTGTCTTTTCTCCACTGCATATATTACTGCTTCCTTTGCTGTAGATTAATTGACCTTAGGTGTATGGGTTTGTTTCTGGACTTGTACCCTGTTCCATTGATCTGTATTTCTGTTTCTGTGCCCTTACCAAGCTGTTTTTAGTACTGCAGCTTTGTGGTATAGTCTGAAGTCGGGGAGTGCAATTCCTCTAGCTCCATTTTTCTCTCACAAGACTGTTTTGGCTAGTTCGTGTCTTTTGTGTTTCCACACAAATGTAAATGTTTTGTGTTCCAGTTTTGTGGAATAAACAATGCCATTGGTCATTAGATACGGATTGCTCTAGGCAGTGCAGGCATTTTAGCATCAGTGCTTCTCCCCATCCAGGTACCCGGCCTGTCTTTTCAGCTGGGTGTCAGCTTCAGTTTCCTCCATTAGCATCTTCTGGTTTTCAGAGTAGAGGTCTTTTGTCTCCTTGGTAGGTTTCTTTTTTTTATTTGTTTGTTTTGTCAAGTTAAAGCAGGTAAAATTAGCAATCAGAACAAAATGGGATTAACTAGGAAAAACTGAACATAAGAGATACTTTACAGGATAATATATCCTTTTCATGTTGATTATTTTGACCGGGTTTAATACAGGTGATTATTCTTCAGCCTTCTGAGTTTACACTGTTCAGGTAGCTGTAAAGTATGAAAATATAGACAAAGATACATAAGCAGCTTTACTGATCTTCCATGATATGTTCAGCATTCCTCACTAGCAGTTCATAATTCAGTCAGCAAATGTGCAGTGAGCAGTGTACACTGAAACAGCACTCCCACTGGTCCTGTACCTCCACTCACAGCGCACTGTCTCGCAGGATTTGTGCGTCTAATTTTCCCTGAATAATCTGCACCTTTAGCATATCCGAGAAGTGATCAAGGGAACCCGGTCTCTACTAAGAGACACTACACTGTCTATGTTCCCAGACTTTGTGGTCACCAGTGTTTTATGTTTTGTAAGATTCACCTACTGTAAGTCTTATAAACATTTTTGCCATTTACACTATACCCAGAAAAAAAGGAATACTGAAAATGAGATAATGGAAAAACAAACCCAGATTTCTTTTGCTTTCAAATGATTCTACACCAAAACATTTTCCTTAAATGATTTTAATCGATAGATGGAAGGCTCTTTAGATGGTACTCAGAATACATTACAGATTTTAGAACCGGTCTCACTCACAGTCATTTCAGATCACAGTGTAGAGGTGCAGCTGTCATGTCAGAGCTTCTTAATTATTCAAGAGGATAAAGATCTTCTTCAAGTATGGGAAGAAATCAAATCCTTCTATAGGATTAATCTCTAAGAGCTATTTTCCTTTGTAGACTACAATATTATTGTTGGTTTCATACACTTTTACTTGATAAAGAACTCCCACAGGAAGAAATTTCTGGAGGTTTTCCCAGGTATAAATGTCTACATTTTCTTTTGTGCTTACAATGTCTGCAAAATACGGCACGTCCAGACCCAAATACTTAATGGTCAAGGGGCTTCATAACTGCCTCTTCCATATACTCTTGGAGGTCAGTCAAATTCATGACCATTCCTGTAACAGGACTAATTTCTCCATGTACTGTCACCACAACTTTATAGGTAATTAAGCACCCCACTCCAGTACTCTTGCTTGGAAAATCCCACGGACGGAGGAGTTTGGTAGGCTGCAGTCCATGGTCGCTAGGAGTTGGACACCGACTTCACTTTCACTTTTCACTTTTATGCATTGGAGAAGGGAATGGCAACCCACTCCAGTATTCTTGCCTGGAGAATCCCATAGACGGGCGGGCTGCCGTCTATGGGGTCACACAGAGTCGGACACAACTGAAGCGACTTAGCAGCAGCAGCAGCAGCCTACATCTTGGTAACTCTTTTAATAAAATAAAATGAAGGAAAATAATACACAGAATCATTTTCATATTTTAAGGAAATCTACAGTGCATAGATTTCTCATGAAAGGGGCATTTTAGGTGGTGAGCAGGCCCATCTCACTGGGGTCCCGACCATCGCCGAGTCTCAATCGCACACAGTTACGCTGGAGCCTGCAATGGGGGCAGGCGGCCGCGACCGGCGCGCTAAGTGCAGCCAGGAGGAGCTACCCCACGTCCAAGGTCAGGGCAGAAGCCAGGAGGACCCCATGTCCGAAGGGTGGCAGCCAAGAGGAGTTACCCCATGTCCGAGGTCAGGGGCAGCAGACGAGAGTGCCAGGCTGTGACGGCACAGGAACAGCCGAGAAGAGCTAACCCGCGTCCAAGGTTGGGGTGGTGGCCGGGAGCAGCCACCCCGCTACTGAGGCCAGGGGCGGTGGCCGGGAGGAGCCACTGAGTCTGAGGCTGGGGGGGCGGCTGGGAGGAGCCACCCCACGTCCAAGGAGTGGTGGCTGTGCGGGCACAGGAGGGCCTAGAGGAGCCATCCCACGTTGCAGGTCAGAAAGGGTGGCGGTGAGGAGAAACCCCTCATCCAAGGTAAGAAGCAGTGGCTGTGCTTTGCTGGAGCAGCCGTGAAGAGATACCCCACGCCCAAGGTAAGAGAAACCCAAGTAAGATGGTAGGTGCCGCAAGAGGGCATCAGAGGGCAGATACACTGAAAACATATTCACAGAAAACTAGTCAATCTAATCACACTAGGACCACAGCCTTGTCTAACTCAATGAAACTAAGCTATCAGTTCAGTTCAGTCGCTCAGTCGTGTCCGACTCTCTGCGACCCCAGGAATCACAGCGCACCAGGCCCCCCTGTCCATCACCATCTCCCGGGGATTACTCAGACTCACATCCATCGAGTCCATGATGCCATCCAGCCATCTCATCCTCGGTCATCCCCTTCTCCTCCTGCCCCCAATCCCTCCCAGCATCAGAGTCTTTTCCAGTGAGTCAACTCTTCGCATGAGGTGGCCAAAGTACTGGAGTTTCAGCTTTAGCATCATTCCTTCCAAAGAAATCCCAGGGCTGATCTCCTTGCAGTCCAAGTGATCCTCAAGAGTCTTCTCCAACACCACAGTTCAAAAGCATCAATTCAGGGCAAACCAAGACTGGTGGGTCATGGTGGAGAGGTCTGACAGGATTTGGTCCACTGGAGAAGGGAATGGCAAACCACTTCAGTATTCTTGCCTTGAGAACCCCATGAACAGTAGGAAAAGGCAAAATGATAGGATACGGAAAGAGGAACTCCCCAGCTCATTAGGTGCCCAATATGCTACTGGAGATCAGTGGAGAAATAACTCCAGAAAGAATGAAGGGATGGAGCCAAAGCAAAAACAATACCCAGCTGTGGATGTGACTGGTGATAGAAGCAAGATCCGATGCTACAAAGAGCAATATTGCATAGGAACCTGGAATGTCAGGTCCATGAATCAAGGCAAATTGGAAGTGGTCAAACAAGAGATGGCAAGAGTAAACGTCGACATTCTAGGAATCAGTGAATTAAAATGGACTGGAATGTGTGGATTTAACTCAGATGACCATTATATCTACTACTGCGGGCAGGAATCCCTTAGAGGAAATGGAGTAGCCATCATGGTCAACAAAGAATCTGAAATGCAGTACTTGGATGCAAACTCAAAAACGACAGAATGATCTCTGTTCGTTTCCAAGGTAAATCATTCAATATCATGGTAATCCAAGTCTATGCCCCAACCAGTAACGCTGAAGAAGCTGAAGTTGAACGGTTTTATGAAGACCTACAAGACCTTTTAGAACTAACACCCAAAAAAGATGTACTTTTCATTATAGGGGACTGGAATGCAAAAATAGGAAGTCAAGAAACACCTGGAGTAACAGGCAAATTTGGCCTTGGAATGTGGAATGAAGCAGGGCAAAGACTAATAGAGTTTTACCAAGAAAATGCACTGGTCATAGCAAACATCCTCTTCCAACAACACAAGAGAAGACTCTACACATGGACATCACCAGATGGTCAACACCAAAATCAGATTGATTCTATTCTTTGCAGCCAAAGATGGAGAAGCTCTATACAGTCAACAAAAACCAGACCAGGAGCTGACTGTGGCTCAGATCATGAACTCCTTATTACCAAATTCAGACTTAAACTGAAGAAAGAAGGGAAAACCACTAGACCATTCAGGTATGACCTAAATCCAATCCCTTATGATTATACAGTGGAAGTGAGAAATAGATTTAAGGGCCTAGATCTGATAGATAGAGTGCCTGATGACCTATGGAATGAGGTTCGTGACATTGTACAGGAGACAGGGATCAAGACCATCCCCATGGAAAAGAAATGCAAAAAAGCAAAATGGCTGTCTGAGGAGGCCTTACAAATAGCTGTGAAAAGAAGAGAAGCGAAAAGCAAAGGAGAAAAGGAAAGATATAAGCATCTGAATGCAGAGTTCCAAAGAATAGCAAGAAGAGATAAGAAAGCCTTCTTCAGTGATCAATGCAAAGAAATAGAGGAAAACAACAGAATGGGAAAGACTAGAGATCTCTTCAAGAAAATGAGAGATACCAAGGGAACATTTCATGCAAAGATGGGCTCGATAAAGGACAGAAATGGTCTGGACCTAACAGAAGCAGAAGATATTAAGAAGAGGTGGCAAGAATACACAGAAGAACTGTACAAAAAAGATCTTCACGACCCGGATAATCACTATGGTATGATCACTCATCTAGAGCCAGACATCCTGGAATGTGAAGTCAAGTGGGCATTAGGAAGCATCACTACGAACAAAGCTAGTGGAGGTGATGGAATTCCAGTAGAGCTGTTTCAAATCCTGAAAGATGATGCTGTGAAAGCACTGCACTCAGTATGCCAGCAAATTTGGAAAACTCAGCAGTGGCCACAGGACTGGAAAAGGTCAGTTTTCATTCCAATCCCAAAGAAAGGCAATGCCAAAGAATGCTCAAACTACCTCACAATTGCATTCATCTCACATGCTAGTAAAGTAATGCTCAAAATTCTCCAAGCCAGGCTTCAGCAGTACGTGAACTGTGAACTTCTTGATGTTCAAGCTGGTTTTAGAAAAGGCAGAGGAATCAGAGATCAAATTGCCAACATCCGCTGGATCATCGAAAAAGCAAGAGTTCCAGAAAAACATCTATTTCTGCTTTATTGACTATGCCAAAGCCTTTGACTGTGTGGATCACAATAAACTATGGAAAATTCTTCAAGAGATGGGAATACCAGACCGCCTGACCTGCCTCTTGAGAAATCTGTATGCAGGTCAGGAAGCAACAGTTAGAACTGGACATGGAACAACAGACTGGTTCCAAATAGGAAAAGGAGTACGTCAAGGCTGTATATTGTCACCCTGCTTATTTAATTTATATGCAGAGTACATCATGAGAAAAGCTGGACTGGAAGAAACACAAGGTGGAATCGAGATTGCCGGGAGAAATATCAATAACCTCAGATATGCAGATGACACCACCCTTATGGCAGAAAATGAAGAGGAACTAAAAAGCCTCTTGATGAAAGTGAAAGAGGAGAGTGAAAAAGTTGGCTTAAAGTTCAACATTCAGAAAATGAAGATCATGGCATCCGGTCCCATCACTTCATGGGAAATAGATGGGGAAACAGTGGAAACGGTGTCAGACTTTATTTTGGGGGGCTCCAAAATCACTGCAGATGGTGACTGCAGCAATGAAATTAAAAGATGCTTACTCCTTGGAAGAAAAGTTATGACCAACCTAGATAGCATATTCAAAAGCAGACATATTACTTTGCTGACTAAGGTCCGTCTAGTCAAGGCTACGGTTTTTCCAGTAGTCCTGTATGGATGTGAGAGTTGGACTGTGAAGAAGGCTGAGTGCCGAAGAATTGATGCTTTTGAACTGTGGTGTTGGAGAAGACTCTTGAGAGTCCCTTGGACTACAAGGAGATCCAACCAGTCCATTTTGAAGGAGATCAACCCTGGGATTTCTTTGGAAGGAATGATGCTAAAGCTGAAACTCCAGTACTTTGGCCACCTCATGAGAAGAGTTGACTCATTGGAAAAGACTCTGATGCTGGGAGGGATTGGGGGCAGGAGGAGAAGGGGACGACAGAGGATGAGGTGGCTGCATGGCATCACTCACTCGATGGACGTGAGTCTGAGTGAACTCTGGGAGTTGGTGATGGACACGGGGGGCTAGTGTGCTGCGATCCATGGGGTTGCAAAGAGTCGGACACGGCAGAGCAGCTGAACTGAACTGAACAGTGGATAGACAGAAACCAGTGTATTTGTTACTATTTTCTGTCTTTCTGGCTCAAAGGAAATATATGATGAGATCATCTGTTTTAACTGTTCCACCTTTACTTGAAAGGTCTTCCTGGTGGCTCAGCTGGCAAGGAATACACCTTTGCAGGAAGACACAAATGCAGGAGACCTGGGTTCAATCCCTGTATTGGGAAGATCCCTTGGAGAAGGGAACGGCTATTCACTCCCGTATTCTGGCCTGGAGAATTGCACAGACTCTTCCGTGGGGTCACACAGAGTGGGAAACACTGAGCGACTTTCACTCACCTCACTTACTTGAAAGTACGGTTGTTGTTGCACCTCCCGAACAGTTTCAAGTTTTCCTCTTCACTCAGAGACTTGCTGTGGGGGTGATGGGTCATGCTGAAGAGGCACGGCGGGACACTTGTGCCCGAGGGCGAGGACCCAAGCCCGGGCCATTCATGGTTCACATCCTCGCACCCGGGCCAGCGTCTTAACCCCCTGGCCTACCGCCAGGCTGGCATGGGCAGAGCCTCCCCATGGCTTCCTTAGGTAGGTTTAGTCCTAGAAGTTTTCATCTTTTTAATGCAGTGGTAAATGGGATTGCTTCCTAAGTTTTTCGTTTTTCTCTTTTGTTGTTAGTTTATAGAGATAACAACAGATGGCTCTGCATGAATTTAGTATCCGGCTACATTACCAAATTCATTGAGTCCCCTCGGCTTCTGGTAGCATCATTAGAAATTCCTACGTGTAGAACCATGTTATCTGCAAACAGTGATGGTTTTACTTCTTTTCCAGATTTTATTTTCTTTCCTGATCGCTACTCTGATTGCTATTGCTAAGACTTCTAAAATACGCTGACCCTAAGTGGCAAATGTGGGTATCCTCATTTTGTTCACAATCTTAACAGGAAACGCCTTCAGCTCTTCACTGCTGAGTATGATATTAGCTGTGGGTTTGTCATATATGGCCTTTATTACTCTAAGGGTATGTTCCTTCTATGTCCCCACTCTGGAGACTTTTTAAAAAATACTGTAGTTTTGGCTGTGCTGGATATTCGTTGCTATGCAGGCTTGCTCTTGTTGCCATGAGCGGGGGCTACTCGTGGTTGCAGGGTGCAGGCTTCTCATTTCAGGTGCTTCTCTCATGTCGGAGCTCCGGCTCCAGGCCTGTGGGCTCACTAGTGTGGTGCGTGGGCTTCAGTTCCTGGTGCACGCAGGCTCAGTGGTTGGGGCTCACAGGCTCTAGAGCGCAGGCTCAGCAGTCGTGATGCTCGGGCTTAGCTGCTCTGCTGTATATGGGATCTTTCCAGACCAGGGATCTGGAAACCTGTGTCCCCTGCATTGGCTGGCAGATTCTCAACCAAATGCATTTTCAGGGAATTCCCTGGTGTGTGTCCCGGCAACAATACTGGAGCAGGTTGCTGCGCCCTCGTCCAGGGGAATCTTTCCAACCCAGGGATTGAAACCCTTCTCTTGCATCTTCTGCATTGTCAGGCGGGTTCTTTACCACTAGCGCTACCTGGGAAACCACTCAACCACCGGACCAACAGGGAAGTCCCAGTACTTTCTGGAGACATTCCTTGCATCCCTGGAATAAAGCCTACTTGATCGTGGTGTATAATCCTTTTAATGCATTGTTGATTTGGTTTGCTAGTGTTGTATTGAGGGTTTTGGCATCTGTGTTCACCAGTGATAAGGGCCTAAAATTTTTTCGTGTGTGGTCTCTTTGTCTGATTTTTGGTACCAGAGTGATGGTGGCCTCATAGAACAAGTTCAGAAGTGTTCCATCCTCTGCAGTGTTTTGGAAAAGTTGCAGAAAGATAGGCGTTAACGCTTCTCTAAATATTTGGTAGAATTCCCCTGTGAGGTCAGCTGGTCCTGGACATGTGTTCTTGGGGTGCCTTTAAATTCCTGATTCAGTTTCAGGAACAGCAATTGATCAGCTCATATTTTCTAGTTCTTCCTGATTCAGTCTTGCAAGGTTGTACCTTTGTGAAAATCTGTCCATTTCCCCTATATCGTCCATTTTATTGGCAAATAATTGCTAGTAGTATTCTCTTAGGGTCCTTTGCATTTCTGTGATGTTGGTTGTTAAGTTCTTTCTTTACATTTCTACCTTTGTTGATCTGGGGGCCCTCCCTTTTTGTTTTGTGATGAGTCTGGCTAAGGCTTATCAATTTTTATCTTTCCAAAGAACAAGCTTTCAGTTTCACTCATATATTCTTCGTGTGTTTTTTAAAGGCTCAATTTATTTCAGCTCTGACCATTATGATCTATTATCTATGCATTCATTTTTTTTCATAATGGTTAATTATAGAATATTGAATATAGTTCCATCTGGCATACAATAAGACCTTGTTCCTTTCTAGAAATTAAATCAATTTTTAATTTAAATTTTAAAATCTTTAATTTTTGAGTATAATTGAGTAACAATGTTAGTGCAGGCATACAGCAGACTGATTCAATTATACATATACATGTATCTATTTTTTTCAAATTCTTTCCCATTTAGGTTACTGCCAAATATTGAGCAGAGATCCCTGTGCAATACGGTAGGTCCTTCTTTATTGTAAATACAGTGGTATGTATGTGTCTGTCCCAAACTCCCCATCTATTCCTCTTTGCCACCCATTGCCCCTGGTAACCACATTTGAGACTATGCTATTTTGTAAATAAGTTCATTTAAATAAGTTTTTGTAAAGAAGTTCACCACTGTTTTAGATTCCACAAATAAGCAATCTTATATGATATTTTTCTCTGCCTGAATTATTTCACTCAGTATGACAATCTCTAGGTCTATCCATGCTGCGGCAAATGGCATCACTTCATCCTTTTTTATGGCCGAGTAATAGTCCGTTGTATATATGTACCGTGTTTTCATCCATTTCTCTTGATGGACATTTAGATTCCTTCCATGTCCTGGCTATGGAGCTCTGCAGTGAACATTCGGGTGTGTGTGTTTCAAACCAGGTATTTCTCTGGATGTAGGCCTGGAGTGGAATTGCTGAATCATACACTAGATAAATCGTATGCTAGGGCTTCCCTGGTGGCTCAGATGGTGACGAATCTGCCCACAATGTGGGAGACCTGGGCCAGGAAGATCCCCTGGAGAAGAGACTGGCAACCCACTCCAGTATTCTTGCCTGGAGAATTCCACGGACAGAGGAGCCTGGGGGGCTACGACTGAGCAACTAACATTTCATAGTAGCTGTACCAATTTACATTTCCAGCAACAGTGTGGGAAGGTTCCCTTTTCTCCAGGACCTTGTTTTTTAATCCACATTGTGTATTAATAATTTGAATCTGCCAACCCCAAACTCCCAATCTAACTCTCCTCTGCTTCCCCTCTCCCTGCCAACCACCAATCTCTTCTCTAGATGCTTCCCTGGTGGTTCAGCTGGTGAAGAATCTGCCTGCAATGTGGGAGACCTAGATTTGGTCCCTGGGTTGGGAAGATCCCCTGGAGAAGCTACGCACTCCAGTATTCTGGCCTGGAGAACTCCATGGACTATTCCATGAGGTTGCAAAGAGCTGGACACGATTCAGTGACTTTCACTTTTTTTCACTCTCTTTCACTTTCATCAAGAGACTCTTTGGTTCCTCTTCACTTTCTGCCATAAGGGTGGTGTCATCTGCATATCTGAGGTTATTGCTATTTCTCCCGGAAATCCTGACTCCAGCTTGTTCTTCATCTAGCGCAGCATTTCTCATGATTCACTCTGCATATAAGTTAAATAAGCAGGGTGAAAATAGAGGATTGACATACTCCTTTTCCAATTTTGAACCATTCCATGGTTCCATGTCCAGTTCTAACTGTTGCTTCTTGGCCTAAATACAGGTTTCTCAGGGGGCAACTCAGGTGGTCTGGGATTCCTGTCTCTTTAAGAATATTCCACAGTTTGTTATGATCCACACAAAGGCTTTTATGTAGTCAGTGAAGCAGAAGCTTTTCTGGAATTCCCCTGCTTTTTCTGTGATCCAGTGGATGTTGGCAATTTGATCTCTGGTTCCTCTACCGTTTCTAAATCCAGCTTGAACATCTGGAAGTTCTTGGTTCACATACTGCTGAAGCTTAGCTTGAAGGATTTTGAGCACTGCGTTTCTACCAAGCGAAATGAGCACAATTGTGCGGTAGTTCGAGCATTCTTTGGCATTGCCTTTCTTTGGGATTGGAATGAAAACTGATCTTTTCCAGTCCTGTGGCCACTGCTGAGTTTTCCAAATTTGCTTGCATATTGAATCCAGCACTTTAACAGCATCATCTTTTAGGATTTGAAACAGTTCAGCTGGAATTCCATCACCTCCACTAGCTTTGTTCATAATGATGCTTCCTAAGGCCCACTTGACTTCACACTCCAGGCTGTCTTGCTAAAGGTGAGTGATCACACCATTGTGGTTTTGAATACTGTATGCTGGTAGTCTAGTCTGAAGACAGGGACCATGATTTCTCCAGTTTCATTCTTCTTTCCAAAGATTGTTTTGGTTATTCAGGGTCTTTTATGTTTCCATACAAACTTAAATTTTTTATATTCTAGTTCTGTGAAAAATGCCACTGGTCATTTGATAGGGATTGCATTGAATCTGTAGTCCTCTGAGTATTGTGGGCATTTCAACAATGTTGATTTTTTTTTTTTAATGTTGATTCTTTATATCCAAGAACAAGTCATTCTTTCCATCTGTGTGTGGGCTTTGATTTCTTTCATCAGTGTCTTATAGTTTTCAGAGTAGAGGACTTCTGCCTCCTCAAGTAGGCTTATTCCTAAAATATTTTCTTCTATTTGATGCGATGGTAAATGGGATCATTTCCCGAGTTTCTCCTTAGGCTCTCTCATTATTAGTGTATGGAAATGCAGCCGGTTTCTCAGGAGTGATTTTGTGTCCTCCTAGTTTACTGAATTCATGTTGTTGTTTAGTCCCTAACTGGTGCCCAACTCTCTGTGACCCTGTGGACAGTAGCCCGCCAGGCTCCTCTGTCCATGGGATTTTCCAGGTAAGAATACTGGGTGGGTACTCATTTCCTTCTCCGGGGGATCTTCTGACCCAAGGATCGAACCCACATCTCCTGTGTTGGCAGACAGATTCTTCACCCTGAGGCACCAGGGAAGCCCTTACTGCATTCATAGATGAGCTCTAACAGTTTATTGTTCGCCTCTTTAGACATTCAGGGCATCGTAACGTGTCATCTGCAAGCAGACAGGGCTGCTTCTTCCTGTGCAGTGTGGATTTTGTTCTCTTCTGTTACTGCGAGGACTTCCAAACCTACATTATATAAAAGGTGAGAAGGGGCACATTCATGATCCTCTTGTTCAGCGTCCTAGAGAAAATTCTTTCAGCTCTTCACCAGAGGATGATGGTAACTGCGGACCTGTATGTGGCCTTTCTTTCATTTTAGTTGTGATGGTAAATATGATTGTTTCTCTAATTTCTCTTTTTCCTCTTGCATTGTTTGTGTACAAAAGTGCAAGATCTCTGTCTGCTGGTTTTGTAGCCTGGAGATCTACTGGATTCCCTGATGAGCTCTTGCAGTTTCCTGGTAGCATCCTCAGGATTTCCATGTGTAGAATCACATCCTCTGCAAACCTGCAGTTTTACTCCTTTTCTAGTTTAGATTCATTTTGTTTTTTTTTCTCTGATTTTCATGGCTCAGTTCAGTTCAGTTGCTCAGTCGTGTCCGACTCTTTGCGACCCCATGAATTGCAGCACACCAGGCCTCCTTGTCCATCACCAACTCCCGGAGTTCACTCAAACTCATGTCCAACGAGTCGGTGATCCCATCCAGCCATCTCATCCTATGCCATCCCCTTCTCCTCCTGCCCCCAATCCCTCCCAGCATCAGAGTCTTTTCCAATGAGTCAACTCTTCATGCGAGGTGCCCAAAGTACTGGAGATTTCCATGGCTAGGACTGTGTTAAGTAAACGTGATTCAGCTTTTCACCATTACATATCAGGTAGTGATAGGTTTTTCATATGTTCCTGGGGAGTTATTATTATGTTGTTGTTTTTCATCCATAAGTCATGTCTGACTCTCTGTGACCCCATGGACCGCAACATGCCAGGCTTCCCTGTCCATCACCATCTCCCTGCGTTTGCTCAAACTCACGTCCGTTGAGTTGGCAACCCATCCAACCATCTCATCCTCTGCTGTCCCCTTCTCCTCCTGCCCCCAATCCCTCCCAACATCAGGGTCTTTTCCAATGAGTCAGCTCTCTGATCAGGTGGCCAAAGTATTGGAGCTTCAGCTTCAGCATCAATCCTTCCAATGGACATTCAGGATTGATTCCCTGTAGGATTAACTTGTTTGATCTCCTTGCTGTCCAAGGGACTCTCAAGAGTCTTCTCCAACACCACAATTTGAAAGTCAGTTCTTCGGTGCTGAGCCTTCCTTAGGGTCCAACTCTCACATCCCTACATGACTACTGGAAAAACCATAGCTTTGACTAGATGGCTTTTGTTGGCAAAGTGATTTCTCTGCTTTTTAGGTTTATCTCGGTTTGCCTAGGCTGTCTAGGTTTGTCACAGCTTTTCTTCCAAGGAGCAAGCGTCTTTTAACTTCATGGCTGCAGTCACCATCTGCAGTGATTTGGGGCCCAATAAAGTAAAATCTGTCACCATTTCTTTTTTCCCCATCTATTTACCATGAAGTGATGGGACTGGATGCCATGATCTTCATTTTTTGAATGCTGAGTTTTAAGCCAATGTCAAGTTTAAGAACCTCTTGATGAGGGTGAAAGAAAGTGAAAAAAGTTTCATTATAAATAGGTGTTGAATTTTGTCAAAAACTTTCATCTGCTGAGCGGATCATATGGTTTTTATTCTTCAGTTTGTTAATGTGTGTATCACACTGATTTGTGCATATTGAAAACTCCTTGCATCCCTGAGATAAACCCTACTTAATAAATCCCACTTGATCCTGGTGTATGATCCTTCTAATGTGCTGCTGGAATCTGTTGCTAATACTGGGTTAATGATTTTGGCATCTATATTCATCAGTGATATGGGTCTGTAATTTTCTTCTTTGTATGTGATCCCTTTGGGTTTTGGTATCAGGGTACTTACTGGTGGCCTCACAGAATGGAAGTGCTCCTTCCTCTGCAATTTTTGAAAGATTTGCAGAAGACTAGATGTTAGCTGTTCTCTAAACGTATGGTAGAAATTCCCTTTGAAGCCATCTAGTCCTGGATTTTTGTTTGTTGAAACTTTTTAAATTACTGATTCAATTTCAGAAATTGTAGTTGGCCAGTTCATATATTCCAGTTCTTCCTGGTTCAGTTTTAGGAGATTGTACCATTGTAAAAATTCATTAGTTTTCTCTAGATTGTCCATTTTATTGGCAAATATTTGCTCATAGTGGCCTCTTAGGCTCCTTTGTATTTTCATGGTGTCAGTTGTGTTTAATTTTAACATTTGATTTGGGCCCTCTCCCTTTTTTTCCCTGTAAGCCTGGCCAAGGATTACAAATATTGTTTATCTTTTCAAAGCACCTGGCTTTAGTTTCACTGATCTTTTCTTTGTTGTTTTAAGACTCTATTTATTTCTGTTCTGATCATTATGATTTCTTTCCTTCTACTAACTTTGGGTTTTGTTTGTAAATTTTTCTCTAGTTACACTAGGTCTAAGGTTAGGTTGTTTGAGATTTTTCTCCTTAGCTTGTATCACTGAAAAACTTCTCTCTTAGAACAGCTTTTGCTGCATCCCATAGGTTTTGAGTCACTGTTTTTGTTTTCATTTGTCTCTAGGGATTTATTTTTTATTGATTTAATTGACATATAGCTCATTTACAAGGTTGTGTTACTTCTGCTGTTCAGCAAAGTGATTCAGTTACACATCTGTTTGTCTGTCCATTCTTCTCATTTTCTTTTCCATTATGGTTTATCACAGAGCATTGAATACATTTCCCTGTGCTTTACAGCTCGACCTTCTAGCCCCAAACTCCACAAGGTTTCTTGTTTCTGGTGTTGGCCCCTCACGGGTGAGGCTATTTCAGAGCCTGGTCCCTGGCTGTTGGGTGGGACCAGATCTTGTTGCTCTGGACTCAGGCAAAATGTCTGCCTCCAGTATGAGTCTGAGTAGATAACCCCTCCCTCGTATGTCCACCCAGCTTTTGGGACCCCAGGGAGAGCCACAGCTTCCCCTGCCTCCCTAGGAGACCCTCCGACACCAGCAGATATGTCTGGAGCAGACGCCTATGAAGTCACTGCTTTGCTCTGGTCCCAGTACCTCCTTTAAGAGTGGAGCCTGTCTCCCCTGTCCTGTGAAACTCCTGCAATCAAGCCAGTGGGATGGCTTGCGGTTCCTTCGCTATGTCTTTGGCTACAGAATATCTTTTTTGGTAGGTTCCGATCTTTTTAATCCATGTTTGTTCAGCAGTTAGGTGTGATCTTGGAATGAGGAGGTGAGCTCAAGGTCCTTCTACTCTGCCATCTATCCGGATTCAGTTCAGTCACTCAGTAGCGTCTGACTCTTTGCGACCCCATGAACCACAGCACGCCAGGCCTCCCTATCCATCACCAACTCCCAGAGTCCACCCAAACTCATGTCCATTGAGTCGGTGATGCCATCCAACAATCTCATCCTCTGTCATCCCCTTCTCCTCCTGCCCTCAATCTTTCCCAGCATCAGGGTCTTTTCAAATGAGCCAGCTCTTCACATCAGGTGGCCAAAATATTGGAGTTTCAGCTTCATCATCAGTCCTTCCAATGAACACCCAGGACTGATCTCCTTTAGGATGGACTGGTTGGATCTCCTTGCAGTCCAACGTTTTAAAAATGATCACAATTCACACTGCCAACAAGCAGCAGAAGGGTACATTTTTGGCATCTTCTCCGACACCTGATGTCATCATTTTTCATGTGGATTGACTGATCTCTTTTGCCATGGACTATTAATTCATAGGGCTTCCCTGCCTCCTCAGCTGGTAAAGAATCCACCTGCAATGCAGGAGACCCTGGTTTGATTCCTGGGTCAGGAAGATCCCCTGGAGAAGGGGTAGGCTACCCACCCCAGTATTCTTGGGCTTCCCTGGTGGCTCGGACAGTAAAGAATCCACCTGCAATGAGGGAGACCTGGTTTCAATCCCTGGGTTGGAAAGTTCCCCTGAAGAAAGGAAAGGCTACCCACTCCAGTGTTCTGGCCTGGAGAATTCCATGGACTATACAAGTCCACGGGTCGCAAAGAGTCGGACACAAGTGAGCGACTTTCACTTCACTATACACCATGGCAGGGGGGCTGTCCTGGGGGGCACAGCACCACCCTGAACAACACAGGAACATCTGTCCTCCTGGAGCTCAGGGTCCAGCAGGAGACTGCAAGTAAACAAGTCACACAAGTAACCATTTGGCTGCAGTGGGGTCAGCACCAAAGCAGAGTGTGGGATGCCAAGTGTGCATCTCCAGGTGGAAACAGGAAGTCTGGGCTTCCCTGGGGCTCAGATGATAGAATCCGCCTCTAATGCAGGAGACTCGGGTTTGATCCCTGGGTCACGAAGATTCCCTGGAGAAGGGAATGGCAACCCACTCTAGTATTCTTGTCTGGAGAATGTCATGGACAGAGAGGCCTGGTGGGCTACAGTCTGTGGGGTAGCAGAGTCAGACACCAGACATGACTGAGTGACCACCATGGCCGATTTCTGGGTTTCCTTCGGGTAGGAGGGGAGAGCTTTTAAGCTGCACTGGCCTGAAGATGAGAGAGAACTTGAGACCCTTGAAACATCCGTCCCATAGGCCTAGGAGAGACAGAACTGGCAAAAGTAGGTGAAGACTGGAGCCAGAAAAGATGAATACGGCGTAACAGCAGCTCTTTTTAGCAGGAATCACTAGGTACCAGGCACTGCGCTCAGTCCCTCATTAAACGCACTGCAGTTTAACTCTCTTGTAGGACTAGGAATTTATATCCCTACTTTATACTTGAGAAAGTGAGGATTAGAGAAATAATGTATGAACAGGATTATGCTTCTGGAAAGAATAAAAAAGAAATTACTTTCTAGACATTGTAATACTCGCAGTGAAAATAATTTACTTAAAAACCCCTGGTTACAAATGTGAACTTTCACGTTCTATTTCATTTTTCTCTTAAGGATTAAAAGTAGATTTAGAGACTCAGGTGAAGAGTGAAATGGGTGTGTAAGAAGACCGAAAAGAAGCTCAGATAAACCTCTCAATTAAAAATAAACTTCACAGATGTTCACATCTTTCTCTGAAAAATCACTCCAGGAATTAATTGTACCAGGAATTCACATGTAATTAGAAACAGATAATGCAACATCTCTGTGGATATTTTTGAGAGTCTCACTGCGCCGGATCTTTGTTGCCACATGTGGGGTCTTCAGCCATGTCGTGTGGGATCGGATTCACTGACCAGGGATCGACCCTGGGCTCCCTGCTCCGGGAGCACAGAGTCTTAACCGCTGGACCACCAGGGAAGGCCCCGTGGACTTTTCCTTACATGACTGTACTTATTCGTTGTCACTGCTGCTGCACGGGCTTTCTCTCGTTGCAGCGAGGCGGTTGTCCGTGAGCTCCTCCGTGGTGCTTCTCTTGTTGGGGAGCACAGGCTCTGGGTGCACGGACTCCAGCAGTTGCAGCACCCAGGTTCCCTAGTGGTGGCGCATGGGCCTAGCTGTCCTGAGGGGTGGAGTCTTCCCGGCCCACGTAAAGAACCTGTGTCCCCTGCATTGGCAGGCGGGTGCCTAATCACTGGACCACCAGGGAAGTCCACCCCGTGGGTATTTTCTGATAAGGTTTTGTGATGGTAATCTCTGTCCCTATGTTATCATTTTGACTTGAAAGTTGCTGTATCGGTTTGGTAAAGATAGCTATACCAACTAATGACACGTTTAAACATCTATGGCTGGTACTGGCTTTTCTAGTTAACATACTTTGAAATAAAACTTCAACTAGTCCCACACTATCTTGAACCTAAAATTTCCTGTGATTTATGATCATGCACACACACAGTGGGGCTACAAGTTCCTCACTAAAGGTCCTAGGTTATAAAGCTCTTCTTCACCCGTTTGGAATGTGATCCTGATGTGTAAGGATCACTCTACCGCCAGCCCAGCAGACTGTATCTCATTAAGATCTTTCAGCCTCAGAGTTTCCAGGCATGGCAGCAACTGTCACTTATTATGTGAAAAGAACATTCAAACCATCTGTACTATCAGTAGGGGTATATTACAGTGACAGGAATAGAATCTGTTGCCTGAATTTCAGACACTTTAGAGTTTCAAGAAATTTTTCTTATTCAAAGACAGCAAATGATGCATCAAAGAGAAGAGGGGCCTGTGAAGCTGTGCCTTAGTTTAATGCATATTTAAAGACGTCCCTCCTAGGGTCTGTCGGCCCACCGTGGTCATGTTTCAATATTTAGCCATCTCCCAAAGGATAAGGAAATAATTCATGGAAACGAATTAAGAACTGTTTCTGTGGGTTGACTGTTGAGTGAAATCAACAGTGGTAGAATTTAGTGGGGGGGGGGGGAGAATCACAGATACCTGAAAAACTTATTATGCTTATTTTTACTTTTATACTTTTATTTATATTAGGATATTATACAATTTTCAAAGCTAACAACAGTCTTTTTAGTATGTGTATTTGAAGCATAACAAAATAAAAGTATTTCACAAAAGTTCATATTACAGTACTATTGAAATATGAGGCATAAGATAATTATTCATTGGTGGGATATAAACATAATACATTCATTTTAAAGAAAAAACATTTAATATGAATAACATTGTGGTTAAAATAAATATGCAAATGTTAACAGCAACACCTGCAGTGTACGGATACAAGCAGGGTGTTTTGTAATGGAGACCATGCAGGATGGTAAGGGTCACGGAGTGGCCGTCACAGCTCACTGAACTCACCATCAGTGCACACTGCTGAGCACTTTATGTATACAGGGATACCCTTCGTCCACCATTCCTAGGCATCGGCACACGGACCAAGGTCACCCCACCTTGTGCCCTGGGGAACTGGTACCAAAGTCTGAATTAAGAGTTAGAAATCAGATGTACCTTTCATTTTACTGTTCCTCATTTCAAGTCAAATGTTTTATTTAATCAATACAAAATTTACTTATAAACAGAAATACAAAGAGAACATTTCATAGGTGATTATAAAACATTAAAACTTCTCATCGTCTTCACAATTCTTTGAAATATTCAGAATTAAAATTTGTTTTGTGCACAGTGGTTTCTTCCAGAAAAATGTGAACACTGAGATTAAAAAAAAAAAGAAAAAATATCCAAGACAGAAAGTTTCCACATGTAGAAAACAATAATGGATTCCCCTGATCATTAAATTCTTCCCAATTTCCTTATAGCAGATAGGGTCACTTAAAAGTTTAAATCTCTGCTTAGAAGTCCTGTGAGGGGATCCAGCTAATGGCTTTTAGATGGCTTTTTGCAAGAACAAGGAGCATATTTGTTCCAAGTAGACGACATCTCATCTCCATCAGTCATATTACATTAAAATGAACAGGACACTAAGGTCAACAGAGACGATTCTACTCTGGAGACGCGCGTGGGGACGCCAGGGGCCCGGGGCGTCCCTGCAGCCTGGGATGCAGAGCCACCAGCTCTCCCCGCCTGCACTGGGGTACATCACCCTAATTCACAACTGATACTGTAGCTGATTAAATTTAGAAAAACAAGACGTCTACACTTTGTACATTTTAAATGTTTACAAATGAAAGTATTCAAATGATTGTAAGAAAAATACTTCTATGGAAAAAACAAAACCAGCAGCTATACGGGCTGAGGGCAGGCGCTCTCTGAGCACGAGGGGTTCCTATCGGCAGGGTTACTGAGCAGGTTCTGGGGCGACACGGGGTTCTTAGGTGGTAACGGGACCGTGGCCTTGTGGTCCTTATGCAGCCGTGTGGGAGTGGGTCACCGCTAACACGGAGGCGTCCAGGGCAAACGTCTCCATGATGGCTGGTACTGAACTCTGCCCGCTCCTGTAAACTACACCACCTTGGGCAGCTGCGGGCATGAATACAGTACTTGGCTAGAAGCTTCTCAACAGAAATGTTTAGCTCATAAAACTTCCGACTGCGGTGTGGCTAGTTTTCACTTCTTTAAACATATCCTAAAACTGCAACCTTGTCGGATGAACTGAAACGGCGTCAGCGTTCACAGGCACAGGACAACACACACCCCTCTTCCTTTCTAACAAGACAGGGCACACACACACGGGGTAGTCCAAATTTTAAAAAGTTAAAAAAATGTTTTCCTTCCAGGAAAAGTGTTGGCATACCAAATATTCTTTCAAGGCTATAATGTTGTCAGAACATCTGAAACATTAGTGGATAAAACTCATGTACAATATAAATAGGAAAGTAACTTGAAGAATATAAAAAAAAAACTTTCAGAAGGGGACCAATCAGAATTTCAATAAACTCTATGAATAAAAACATATGCTATATACTATAGTGCACGATCATGAGTAGAGCATTTAAATTCATAAAGGAACTGAAGTATAGCACTGCAGGATTATTCAAATAATAGTCTTCAAATGTACAAATAGCAAGAACACACAAAAAAGCCTTGGGCAGTGTGCCACTTTGAAAATTACTATCACACCAGCCAGCCAAACGAATCCTTAACCACTTTTTAAATGGATTCATTTATACCATTTTAATGCAAGGAGAATATCAAAGATATTAAAACAAAGCAAAAAACTCTTCAGTGTCTGACTCACATTTTTGTCCCCAAATCTTTTCACATTTAATAGTTGCATTTTGAGTGTTTAAGCTAAGGATTTTAAATTTCTCAAATAGTTCATGAACAAAAATGTAGCTCATGTGTATATTTAGCTTTAAGAATTCTATTTGAAAGTTACAATGCTAAAACACATACTTCAAACTCTAAAAATAAAATAGTCACAACAGTTCACAACTGTGTTCATCTCAGATGTCCACACGTGATGGGAAAGCACGCAAGGCACGTGTTCAGACACTGTCCTCGGGCTTGCGCGTCTGTCCTGATGGGGCCAAGCCAGGTCGCCGGTGTCTGGCACTGAGAGTTTACCTGAGCACGACTGATCAGCACAAAGGCTAGAGATCGTTCTAAAAACTCTTTCGCCATTAAGAACCACTGTGTTCCATCTGCTCTCCTAACATGCAATCTGACTATTCCAAAGTCATTGGGGTTTGCGAGGTGACTTAAATTGGTACAAAATGAAGCTTAGATGAAAACTGGTTAAGGATTCAAAGCACGTTAGCTCTGAAGTAGGACTCTTTTAACACCCAGGAGGAGGAAGTGCGCTTTGCTCAAGAACACTCGAGCGGCGCGCTCTGCCGGCCGCGCTCAGGCGCTGGCGGTGCAGGCGTGCATCCGCTTCGCCACGTCGTACACATAGGTGATGTCTGGCCGCTTCTCCGGGTCTGGGTTGATGCACGTGTTCACCAGCTGTCGCAGCTGCGGAGAAGAAAACACAACCTGCTTCAGGAACCACTCCGGGCGGTGAGGTACAGGAACACGCTTTGCACAGCTCTGGGTTTACCAGGAATGCACGTGTGCTGGTAAATATTTGACTGGAAGTATGTGTGACCGCTGTCAGTGACTTTAGTTAGTTGAAGGCTCTAAGAAGCATATTCACTGGTGAGTGTTCGGGTCAAGCAAAGAGTATTTTCTACCATCTAGTGGCTTGCTGGTGACCTGATTATCTTTCAGAAAAGTCTAATCGGAGGATGGCAGTCACAGGAGACAGGAAGTTTTAAACTCCATGTCTCTGAGTTATTAATGACTATAGATCTCTACACATTGTTTGATCTAGAATTTACTACAACAATGTTCATTGTAAGTTTAAATTTTAATAACCAGCTTATTGTATATCTGAATTTATACAAATATTTTTTATTATAGTAAAAGCACTCCTTCAAACTAAGAATAATAAATTTAAGTAAGGTAAGAAACAAATAGTGCTCTCTCAACTGTATGAAGGCACACCTGTGTCCTCATGTTACAGATGAGAGGGCTGAGGTTTACTTACGTCACAGAAAAAAGTATATTTTGATAAATTAAGAAAATATCCTTCCATCTGACCCTAGAGCCGATGACTGAAGAATAGGGCACTTCATTGCTAATTCTAATTGCTGTGATTCATGGAGCCACATGTCTTCACAATCTGGTCTTTCAGAGGACAAGCCATATCAAGAGGAAGGACCAGACTCCCTTAGCCTTCAAGTGCTGCCCTCTGCTTAGTCACTCAGTCCTGTCCAAATATTTGCGACCCCAGGGACTGCAGCCCGCCAGGCTCCTCCGTCCATGGGGATTCTCCAGGCAAGAATACAGGAGTGGGTTGCCATGCCCTCCTCCAGGGGATCTTCCCGACCCAGGGATTGAACCCTGGTCTCCTGCATTGGCAAGTGGATTCTTTACCACCTGCATTTAAGTATGGAAGAAAGCCCTAGCATTTAAGTATGTCTTTGTCAAAAAACGACGATTAGCTCAGTCGGTGAAGAATCTGCCTGTAGTGCAGGAGATACGGGTTCGATCCCTGGGTCTGGATGATACCCTGGAGAAGGAAATGGCAACCCACTCCAGTATCCTTGCCTAGAAAATCTCATGGACAGAAGAGCCTGGTGGGCTGCAGTCCATGGGGTCACAAAGAGTCGGGCACGACTGGGCGACTAACACTTACTTCCTTACTTGTAAATTACTCAGAACTCTGAAAACTTGCATTACTCTTTCTCACGATAGTGGCACATAGTTAAATTATCAAATTACAGTTTGATAATTTAAATTATCAAATTACAGTTTGATAATTTAAATTATCAAATTACAGAGTTTTCACCAAGAAGATTTTTTCCACCAGGAAGATTTCTTCACCTGGAGGAAAAAGAAACTAATGCTAAAATCTCTGGGCTGAGTGTGTTAACAGCGGAGAAGCCCACCGCCAGTGAGAACAGTCAGCTGGAAAGAAGGTGTGTGTAAGGAGGCCCCCAGGGGATGGAAAGGGAGGAGCCCGTGGACGCCTGCTGGCTCAAGGCACTGTCTGGAGAAGTTTGTTTCTTCATCAATTCAGGACAGAGGCTGGAGTAGAGGACCCATAAGGATTCTTCTAGCGCTAATCCTCAGGTGATGTGATTCTATCAGAATGAAGCTTCACGAGTCAGCTTCACTTCTGGGAGTTCAAAGATGCCAATGATAATGGCAGACCTACTGGGAGGGTCCAAGGATTTCATGGTCTGTTCTCTGCAGTGGCACAGGGGACAGCATTCAACATACTGAAGGGGTGTGGCTACACACAAGCCTTTGTGTTATAGTGATCTGAATCAGAAAGAGATTGTTGGCATTTTACCCATTAAAATAAAAACAAATACATTCAGTTGTACACACAATAGAAGACAGGAGGAAAAGTATTTTTACTGATATGTATATATAAAAAGACTGTTTTCTAACAGGTTATCTAGTGGTCAGAAATTTTGTTCAGAGATAAAAATGATAAAAAGGAGCAGAAAGGATAACTGTGGTACCCACATTCATTCTATTTAACCAGGATCCAAGCAGATGCAATAGCCGTTTTTCGATTGAATAAAAGCGCCACACCCTTCAGGCTGGTCAGGAAACCTTACTTTTCCTGCCTAATAATTCGGAATAGGGTTTACTTTCCAATCGACTGTAGTGGATGCTTGGCCCTCACTTGTTTCTGCCACCAGGAGAAAGCAGCCAAGATTACAGACAATCACTGTGTAATTTCAAATCATGATCACTAGAAAGGGATGCCACTGGGTTAAGGTGTATCTGAGTTCCACTTAAGAGATGAGTTTCTGGGTTCTGAGAGAAAATGGTGGATACTAGGGGATGAGAAGTGGTTACCCAGGGGAGAGACACTAACATCTCAAGGACTTCATGCAGGTACTTGGAGGTGAGCAGAGTGGTGAGACACTTCAGCTTCGATCAAAGGTGTCAGCCTGCCTTGCTGTTTGAAGCAGCAGAACAGAACCTATCACCACAGGTCCTTGTCAAGGGATACACAATGGTAGAGTGAATATTCGAAAGTTTGAATATTCAAAAATATGAATCCGAGTATTGAGAGGTATGATACATAGCTCCTGTCAAACATGTAAAGAGCACGGGAGTTTAGGGAAGACTCAGAAACAGCGTTCATGCTCAGGCTGCTGTTGAGTCAGCTCCGTTGTGTCTGACTCTGTGACCCCCGTGGACTGTAGCCCGCCAGGCTCCTCTGTCCATGGGATTTCCCAGGCAAGAATACTGGAGCGGGTTGCCATTTCCTTCTCCAGGGGATCTTCCCAACCCAGGAATCGAACCTGTGTCTTTTGTACTGGCAGGCAGGTTCGTAACTGCTGAGCCACCAGGGAAGCCCCATTCATCCTAGTAACTTGGGATAAGCCGATGCTGGGTACATTACTCACAGACCCTTACAGGTGATATTCCCATCATAATTCAGCAGGGGAAAATTCCGTCTTCTCTGAGGGACAGAGAAGGTATACTTTTGTCCTTAAAAACATGGTCTGCTTCTGTTTCCTTTGAAACCAGGCAGACGTGCTGCAGCCACTCTGCTGGCCGAGAGGGAAGGTGTGTTTACGTGCCCTTCTCCCCTTGGTTCTGAACTTGACTTCTGTTTCTGCATTAATAACCGCTAACCTGTGTCTTCTATTGTAAGTCAGCTCAAATCCTTTTTGAAAAAAGGTGGACTGTAAGCATGTTATGGAAGATTTACCCAGGCCTGTATTCTTAGTTTGAGGGATGTTTCTCTGATATTTGATAACTATTGGTTATTCTAAAGATACATTTCAGTAGACATATTAACCCAGCAGAGGCCGGGGGTGGGGGCAGCCAGTTTCAGTAGTCTTTTGGCAAAGGAAATGGGGAAAAAAAAAAAACAACAGATAACTTACTACTTTTATGTTTCAAACGGCCATGGGCCAAGTTTTACATCTTTAATAATTTGCTTTTTAAAAATGCAAAATTCACTTTGATATATGCATAGTCTCTTGTCACGCCAAGTAACAATTTTAAGCTCTGCAAGTGAGGTCACCGCTCACCCTTCTCGTAATGTATACGGAAGGACAGCATCTCTGTGACGTGGGAGTTACGTGTGCTTCAGACGTGATGGAGACAGGATAAAACAGTTGCCCACACAGCAGAATACAGGAATGGTATTAAGAGATGGCAGTTGGGGTTAAGCAGTCATTAATTAGAGAATGAGGAAAAACTCTTCTCTTTGCTTGACAGCCCCCAGCCTTTAATTGTTAAACAGCTGAACGTGGCAGGCTGTCTCACTCAGTGCTCCGGGCATACTTTCTACAGCCAGCGGACAGTCTGGAAGCCACACTGCCAAGATGGAGGTGCTCCTAGGAATTGGCAGTTATTTCTAAGTTTCCAGGGGACATCTGGAACCTCATCTCCTGAACATGTTCAGATAAAAGGCATCTCCATGTGCCAAGAGGTAACTCTGGGGCTTTGAAGTTGCTTCCGGTGCCAATGCAGAGAGAGGACCATTTCCTGAAAGCTGTTGCTGATTTAGTTCTGCCCTTTCTCACAGCTGGATCCAGCTCAGAAGCTCTCTGCAGGGTGCAGGGGGCGGCATCCCAAGGCCACAGAGGCAGTAAGGCGCCCAGCCCGGAGGGGAACTGAAGTGGCCTGGCTTCAGACACCTGGCTTTTAAAACTACTGCTCTCCTACCCCAGGGAAAGCCCCACCTGGTCTGCAGGTTCCCTCACAGCCACCTGTGCACAAAGGTGGGTGACCTAACAGGCAAAGGCAGGCAGGTAGGATGGCATCACTGACTCAGTGGACATGAGCTTGAGCAAGCTCCGGGAAACGGTGAAAGACCAGGAAGCCTGGCGTGCTGCAGTCCATGGGGTCGCAACGAGTCAGACGTGAATGAGAGGCTGAGCAACGACAACAGGTGGTCTGACTCTCAAAAGACGCCAGCTCTGACGCTGGTTCATCTGGTTCCTAAGGTGAATGGGTCGCCCTCACAGTTCACAGCCAGCTCCGATCTAAAAACAGACCAAAAAATCTTCTCTAGGGCTCTGCCCAACATCCAGACAAGGGCCTTACAAGACACAAAACTGTTCAGATTCATATTCTGACTAGAGCGACCTCACTCATTAAAGTGACAGTGACTACCTCCGGAGAAAATGTACTTGAATTTTCACATGGAACCATTTTTTTATACCAGGTTAGGAATTTACACAGTGACATGATGCATCCAAAAAAAAAGCAGCCTCTAAGTGTTCTATCAGACAGACATTACATAATCAAAAAGGAATAATCATCTTAGTGAGCTCTCTCAGTGTTAGTCTTACATTTGAAAAAACAAACAAACAAAAACTTTCTCTTCCTGCAAACCTCTGCAAAAAATTACTTTAAAAATCCTGAACGACTATCCAACCTTTTGACATGATTCTAAGTACTACATTATTAAGTATGGTTGATGAAGACATCTGTTCATATAATCACTTTAAAAAGTTTTATATATATTCCTACATGTCAGGCTTTAATTTCTCATAATATTGTCAGGCAATCACTTGCTCAAAGAAATTTTGAGTTTGAATGGAGGGAATTAGCTTCCCATTTATTACTTTGTAGAAGTAATTCCCAAATCAGTGGATATTAGATTAATAAAAATAAACAGGAGTAAGTAAAATATTTCATGTAAGTAAAGACATTTCATAGTTTATCTCAAGAAAGCTGTTGAATTTGCATTACTTTACACGTTTATAAAAACATGTACTTTGTGTTGTTTTTAAACTGTTTTATAGAACAACCTAAAAATAAGGTGAAAAAGGTCTGAATTTGTAGGAGTCTTTACAAAATCAGAAGAAAAAACTTTAATTCAGATGATTAAGGGAAATTTAAAAAGCAACACAAACATTTAAAAGAGAAAAGTCATATAAAGGAAAAATAAAATGAATTCTCTGACATTTCTAAAGTATTATGAAGTCATCAGTCATATGGAAATAAATGACTATTTTCAATAAAAAAGAGAAAATGCTATGATTGATATGTTTCTAAAGAAATACCAAAGCATATAGGTTGGTACCAGAGATATTAAAAGGGGAGTGCTGATGGTCCCCACTGACGGGTGATGAAGCATCGAGCTCAGCCGAGTCATGGGAAGACGAGCGCGCTGTGTGCAGCCTGGCCTTGGATCGGGACACGACACCCGACAGGAACACAGACCCGGGCTCCGGGCGCTGCTGCCTACCCCAACCCCGTTCCTCTGAGACCAATTACGATGCATCTGCCTCCCGGACACCCCGTTTCCATCGAGCCAAGGACACACTGCAGCCCCCCAAAGTGGGTCTAATGCATCAACACACACTGGCTGTCGACGCTTTAGACGTTTATACAGAACGAGGAGGCAGATTCGACGTGTAGGCCAGAGAGTCACCAGCGACTGACTTGGGGGGCTGCCGGAGGGGAGAAAGCCCTCCCCCACAGAATCCTTACGAGGTGACGCAACGGCTTCAGCCCGCAGCTAAAGATCACTCAGCATCTTCTGAAACCTTACAGAAGCGTCTTACAGAAGGTTAATGGCTTCACAGGATCCCAGAGGATGCGTGAAATGTAGGGCACTGCTTTGGATTCCTCTTAGAGGAGTGAGTCCCCAGTGTCACTTCAGAAGCATAAGTGAACAAAGGACCTGCTTATATGTATATTTTTTTAAACAAAAATGAAACAGTCAAAGTTTAAAGATCTACTCTTACATGGCAACTCTGAGTGAAGGAAGGTGGTCAACTGATATTATAAATGATGGGCGTTATCAAACTTCCTAAAACCGTTTTCAGGAAGGAAAATCAAATGTTCCTAATAGTGTCTGAGGTAATTAATATTAACTTCAATAAATAATGGCACGGTTAGAGATTGTATTTAATATTATTAGATATCCTCCTACATTTTAAAGTAAAATATTCTCGGGGCTCCCCTGGTAGCCCAGTGCCGCCTCAATCCCCAGGCAGTAGGCCCAGGTTTGATCCCTGGTCAGGAAACTAGATCCTGCACACCACAACTAAGACCCGGAGTAGTCAAAACTTTTTTAAGAAATAAAGTAAAATACTCTCATATAACTTAGCATGGATTACATAATAATCAGAACTAGAGAAATATTTGTGAAAACAGATATACTTCCAAGTATTATTTGTGCCATATACTGTCTCATTTAAATATTCTTATAGAATGATTTAGACTGATCAAATGAATACAAAGATTTAAGTTTCAAAGTATGCAAAAATAATCTGTACCTGACACTTAAAAAAAATTTACGTACAGTAGCTCTTTTCCCAAGCTAAAACAAAGGTCATGTTTTTTGTCAATGAGGCAACTTTCTTAAAAAGCCTCTTTAAGCATATTCTGAATTTTACATATAAAAATAAATTACTTGTAAGTTTCTGCTTAAAACACCAGTTATGGGGCTTCCCTGGTGGTTCAGTGGTAAAGAATCTGCCTGCCAATGCAGGAGACGTGGGTTTGATCCCCGGCCTGGGAAGATCCCACGAGCCGCGGAGCAACTAGGCCCATAAACCACAGCTGCCGAGCCTGGGCTCCGGAGCCCCCGCACTCTGCGACAGAAGCTGCAGCGAGAAGCCCAGGCACTGCTCCTGGAGGGTCGCCTCCATCGCAACTGGAGAACAGCCTGTGCAATGAAGACCCAGCACAGCCGAAAATAAATGACTTGAAATAAAAGACCAGTTAGGGTTTTTAAAGCTTTCAATCGGTACTTTCCTTAAGGATAACCATTTGGGAAATGAAGCATCAGTAAAATTACAACACACTGCAAAAAACTTTTGTTTTTTGTTCAGCACAGCTGTGGATCAGTATTTCTGATACCTTATTTGAAACACGCAGTCGTTTCCATATTCTGATATGTAAACATCATTCCTGCCCTTCTGCAAAATTCCCTCCCTCTTTCCTTTCAGTGTGACCTGGCTGAGCCACTACCAGGCGGAAGGGTGTTCTGAGCCAGCTGCGGCACCCCCAGGGAAGCAGAGCCCCGCGGAGGTAGGAGGCGGCAGGCGAGAGCAGGTACAGGGAACGCAGAGGCGCCCGGGAGCCGGGGGAGGGACCACATGCGACCCCTGAGAGGCCCCCCCTCAGGCGCTTCCTTTGCCCTGGCACAAGCAGTGGATGCTGGAAGGGCGCCCTGGAGTCTAGGGTTCCTTCTGATACTGCTGGGTCCCCGTCTACTCAGGTGTGAAACGGGAATAATGTTTCCCGCAGACCTTTCTTTAGCAAAAAAGTTCTTATGTGGGTGAAAGAAAATGGTGATTTCACATGCTGAAATAAAAAAAAAAAAAAAGAAAGAAACCTCAGTATTCCAATTTTATTTAAAGCCATGTAAATATATCTATACTCTACAATAACCTATAACTATCTGAGGTCAGTTTAGTTCAACTCAAAGTATATTATTATTTTGTTATTCATATATAATAAAGCAGAGCAAGGACCAAGCTTTTTAATCCTTATATTGTAAATATTCTGGGGAAAAAAATCAATACTTATCTAATCTCAAGAATAATGAAAAATGCCATGATGAGGTATCACTTTACACTGGTTAAAATGGCCATCATCAAAAAGTCCACAGATAAGAAACTCTGAAGAGAAGGGAACCCCCCTGCACTGTGGGTGGGGATGTAAGCCGGGGCAGCCACTACGCAAAATAGAATGGAGGCTCCTCAAAAAACAAGAAGCTTCCAGGAATTAGAGGGAAAAGGGAGAGGAGGAGGGGCCAGTTAGGAGTTTGGGATTAGCAAATATAAACTATTGTACATAAAGCAGATAAGAAACAAGGATTTACTGTATAGCACAGGGAACTACACGTAATATCTTGTCACAGATATATAATGGAAAACAACATAATAAACAATGGAAAACAATCTGAAAAATTACATGCACATAACTAAATCACTCTGCTGTACAGCTGGAACACAATGCGTCAATCATGATGCTGCTTCAGCTTTTTTTAAAAACAGGAATCATGAAAATGATGTTGTAAATTCTTACTCATCTGAGTGAAGTGGTGGGGAAGAACATGTCCAGTGTGTACTGCTGAGCTGTTTCTGGGAAAAAACCCTCCTCTCCTGCCTTCCATTTCTCTAACTTAAAGGGGCGGAGGGCGGAGAAAAGAAAGGGACAGTGTCTAAGAAGGAAGAAAACATAATGGAAGAAGTAATAAAAAAAGAAAGAAAAGATGATTTTGGAGGTGAACATTTACGAGACTCCATCCATTCTCTACTAGACCTTTTAGGCTGGTATTTTAAAGGATTAATTGCATTATTTGAGTAGTCTCATTAACTGAGTTTTAATAGAAACAGATATTTTTCTATCTGTGGGCTGGAGATATAGAGCCACAAAACAAACAAACTTAATGTACAACAAGAGAGGCATTAAATAATGTGAAAAATGACTACTGTTCTAATAATTCTAATTCCAAGATTATATTTTCTTTTTTTTTTTTTTTACCTCTAAAAGTAGTAAGAGGTACTAAATGAGCAAGCTTTCAAAAATACAGTTATAAGATAACTACAATCCTGTCTTCTGCAAAGGTCTGTGTCACTTATATTAACAGATTTAAAGCTACTAGTAAACAGATAAGCATTTGCCTAACAGTTCAGGTCAGTAGGCACTGTTATCATGACACCATTCACTTCATTAAAATGGTTCAACCATCTTACCACATTTTAACAGGTGCTCAAATTTCTTTTTCACTCAAGTACTGTTTTCAAATCTTCAGTTTCTCCCTACTCTATTTTCTCAGACCAAGATCACTCTTATTCTTTCCATTTCATTTTTAACTTTCATCTGCAAACTCTTTACTCAAATTTCAGAACTTCCTTCCAAACCTCTGAGACACAATTCTCTCCAACTTTTCCTGTGTCTTTTCTATTTAGGCTAGCTAGGATTTTTTAATTAAAAAAAAAAAGCAAAGACAAATATATATTTTGCGTGGTGTTAATGCTCAGACTTTCAGATATTGACTAAAAAGAACCAACTTTCTAAATGATTTTCAATATAACTATTTACTATTTTTTTAATCTTAGATTTTCCTGAGATAATTTAGTAAACAAGAGTGAAAAATGCATAATTCTGATGATTGGTCTCCCAAAGAAACTAAACACTGAAGCTGAAGGGGAAAAAAATCCGTCTTATTTCCTAGTAAATGGATATGGACATTCTAGATGTGATATAGCTTGTTTACAAGATTGAAAAAGATCACTTGCAGGCAGTATCAATAAAAGAAACATCACACCCCTGACCTGTCTTTTGAGTAATTTCTTCCTTACTACCTAGAGGAACATTCACTCACTCATTCCATTGACATTAATTGGTTCATTCACTCTTTTTCTCATTTATTCCTTTAACTCACTTTCTCTATTGACTGATCAATCACTGAACCTTTTACTTTTTAGTGTGCTGGGCCCTAGAGACACACAGATGAAAAGCAGTCACTGCTCTTCAGGCACAGGAGCTAGACAGGTCTGAAGGTGGAGCCACCGGGCAATGAAGACCAGATACACATGCGTGATGGAATATGACTCAGCCATAAAAAATATGCCATTTGCAACAAGATAGATAAACTCGGAGGGTATTATGGTACGTGAATAAGTTAGGAGAGAAAGACAAATACCCTTTAAAAATTGTAACTTACTATGCTGTACACCTGAAACTTACATAATACTGTAAATCAACTATACCGCAAAGGAAAAAAAAAAAAAAAAGGAATTATAGAGCAGTGTGATTGCCAAGGGAAGAGGGCCTGAGAAGTGGAGAAAGGGGAGCAGGGTGACTTAAGGGGGAGGCAACGGCCAGGCTTTGTTCTAAAGAGAATGAGTTCACCTGATAAGGCACAGGGGGTGGGGCATGTCAACAAGAGGAAACAGCACCCACAGCCAAGATGGGAATTCCTGGGCCTTTTGGTAGAACCTGCATGGTGGAGTTCAGGAAAGAAGAGAGGGTGCTGTGACCACAACGTCTGGGCAGCTCAACCCAGTTCAGACTATGAGGGGCCAGGGGAATCAGGACTCCCTGGACACAGTAAATATTCAAAAATTGTTTGCTGCACTGATGTTAATTTCTTCATCACCAACAATTTTTGTTGCTGTTGTTTAGTTGCTAAGTTGTGCCTGACTCTGAGACCCCGTGGACTGACTAACCTGCCAGGTTCTTCTGTCCATGGGATTCTCCAGGCAAGAATACTGGAGTGGGTTGCCATTTCCTTCTCCAGGGGATCTTCCTGAATTACCAACAATACTAAATTTAATTAAAACTAAGAGAGAGTTCAGGGAAAATATCCACTTTTCAACCCAGTATTTCTATTGTTAAGTACAGTAATTCCCTATTATACATGGATGAGATCCCTACTAGAAAAGAATACTGATAACCAAAAGTCATAAAGCTATTATTTTAGGGAGCTCTTAAAATACACATTCTAAATATCAGTCATGTGCAGCTGAGATGTTTCAATCAAGAACCCTAATCATTTGCACATAATTACTATAGCACAGTTCAACAGGAAAGATCTGACAGACAACTTCATCTTTCCAAAGAACACTAGCAATACTTCTCAGTTTTGGTTTCTAATGCGTAAGTGAATCTATGTCTTAGATTATAAGAAATGTAAAAATCCCAAGCTCTTAAGCTCTGAGCTCTTCCCCACGGAAAGCCTGTATCTGGAAATAGACCTCATAGAGCTCCTCAGGACTCCTACCAGTCGAGGCTGGTTGGAGGCACAGCTTTTATTCTCATGAACAAAAATGTTCCCTGTGCATCTCCTCTTCGGGCAGGAGCCTTAAAAATTTAGCAGTAGCTAAATCAAACTGGTAAGCTTTCAAACAGGTATCTGGTAGGAAATTAATTTTGCTTAAAAGTTTCAGTTTTCAAACAGATAGAGTCTGTTGCCATCTGAGCTATAAAATTGGCACCTAATGGACTGGTCTTTTAATTAAAAGTTTTCCGTTTAAAAACTTTATATTTCACTTTTCACTGTTTCCTAAATTTTTGCCATACTAAAAAAGAAAAAAAAATTAGACTTTTAAAAGATCTAAAAGGCATACTATATAAAGGAGTATTGAAGATATGGTTGAAGTATGGCAGTATGGCATCTGTTCAGGTTTTTTGCTACCATAAACTCTGAATAATTATCTTCCAAACAAACCGAGTTCCTGCTTATGGAGAGAAAATATTTATTAGCACATCTGCATTTCAAAGCTCTTGTTCTGGGAACTTCTCTACATAATGGAACAGATTAAAGTAAGATCATTAGTCTGTATTTTTTGTAGCTCATTTCTTCCATAAGAATTAGTCTCCCTGTTTACCTACGTACTACAGCTTTCTATTTTATTGCTGTGCAGCCACAGAATTTACCAATCTGAGGGCCCATACTAGCTTCTTTTGGTGAGTACATCATATAACGTGTTTTGCTTTATACCTCGTTTCAAGACTGGTAAACTATATGGAGGGAAGTAAAAAGTGGAATCTCTCTTCCTTTCCCAACTGTGAGACCTTCTTCTGTCTGGGCCAGACTTTGATATGTGCCCCTTGGCTGAGAACCCGAGAATCCAACTTCACACTTAGCTGCAGTGAAGTAGCCCTGCAGGCAGGCCGACTTCAACGAACCACCAGTGGCATCATCATTAAAATCCAGCTGGAGGTCGCCATGGTAACCGCCTGCTGAGGCTCCGCTGCTGCGCGGGCATCTCCTCATCAGCTACCATGTGAAATGCAAATGCAGACGGTCTGAAAATTAGTCAAGAGGAATAGCGGATGAGGATGCAGATACGTGAAATATTCATGTGCTTCGTGGAAGAGAGGAGACAGCGTGAATGACACAACAAAGAGCGGCCCCTGACACCCGCGCCATCATTCTGCACGGCTGTTCACACCCTCCCGCGTTTGTGGGCCGAGAGTGCTGGAGCCGGTTTTGTGCAATGCTGTATTTATATTCCACACCCAAAATAGTAATTAAAAATGGCTAACATAATAACAGCATTAACATCAAATAAAGATAATGCTTCTAAAATTACCGGGGCTGTCTTGTAAGAGTTTATTCTAAGCACCTGAACACAAGTGCTGTGAAACAAAAAAAATCCAAGCGTCACTGATTATCAGTATCAAAACGATGAGGGAAAAAAAGTACTTTCAATATCCTAGGACCATGAGTGCTTTTCCCATATGGTAAAAATTCTTTAGAGAGATTTTACTATTCAAGTTACATGGACTCAATCTTCCTTATATAAAACTAGAACCAACTGCATTCATTTTGAAATAGAGTGACAAGACCAGCTGAAAGGTGAACACTGTAATTGCTTCATTTTTTTCCCTTTGCCCCTTTCCGTTTTCCTTGGGCAGAACCCCTGCTGCCCATGAGCAGGTCCTTGACACTGTGGTTTCTCTGGGTGGGTCCCCCGTGAGCTGTCCAAAGGGTTATGAGAACACATTAGTTAACCTGAGACACTGCTATTCTGCAGTGTCTCCTCAAATACTGGCAAAATCATGATGCATTAGGCAAAAATGGGAGATGTTTTGTTCAGGGGAACACTGGATGTTGGGTGGAGGCCAAACAACTCATTTCAATGGGCTCCCAAAGCAAGCAAGGACCCACGCTCAGATCTTCACTGGGCAACGTCTGCTAACACTTTCAGTTGACCTCAAACATTTCCCATAGGAATATGACTGCAGTGGGGAGGTGGTTATGGGACGGGCCTGGTGAGAATAAAAAGAGCAAGGAACAGGGCTGAGAGAGATGCAGCTGAGAGATGTTTGCTTCCATTCTGGGAAAACATGGGCAGGAGGGAGGTTCTGTCAGAAGAGGGGTCATAGCTGCTCTGAGACCGTGGGCATGGGGAGGGATGCTGGACGTGCCGGTCACCCAGAGCCTGGGCACCGTGTCCAGGAGGCGGTGACGTCAGCCACTGCTCCATTACAGCCACTATGAGACCGCAGGCGGTGCGGGGTTCCTCTCCATGTGACGGATGAACCATGGGCAACTCTTTAACAGCCAAGCCTCCGAGGGAACGAAAGCGGAATGAAGGTGTTCTCTCTGCCACCTACACTCAGCATGTGCATCATGGAATAGAGAAGGGCCCAAAATAAAATGCAAGCATTACCAAAACGAACAATGTGGACACACGAACTGAAAGATGACTTACTTCCTCTGAATAGTGGTCTGACGGGAGAGGCGGGTAGTCACACTGCTCTATCTTCTTACACAGCGAGTACAGGTTCATCTTGTCGCCATAGAAAGGACTCTGTA
Organism: Ovis aries; assembly: GCF_016772045.2. Taxonomy (NCBI): domain Eukaryota; kingdom Metazoa; phylum Chordata; class Mammalia; order Artiodactyla; family Bovidae; genus Ovis; species Ovis aries. The sequence goes on along the minus strand of NC_056065.1, from coordinate 76,601,050 downwards.
ACGCGGCCATCTGCAAAACGCTCCCAATGAAACTGATACACTTACATGTTAACTTTAAAGGAGGTTTCATCATGCATATGACACTGGAGGGAAGGGGATAACTGCAAACATTTTAAATAAAGTTCTCCAGGCATTTGGCGTTCCATGAACATCCTTTCCAGAGAATTAGTTCATAAGTCCTAAAATGTCTTTCTTCAATTTCTGGTTATTATTTTTAACATTGAAACTTTCCTAGAAGGGAGATATGGTTAGCATAGAATTACATATATACACCCCCACACACTTAGGCAGCATTAAACAGTATTACAAAAATAATATAACTTAGGACTCTTTGTAAATACGGTGCAGTAGGAACAACTAGTATATCTCATGACCAGACAGACACGAATGGTATAATATCAAACATTCAGTGGTTAAAATACAACAAAAATGAAACGAGCTAAAACTGCAGTATAATCCAGCAATGGTTCAGGGACCGGTACACATAGCATTTTATCTCTCACGACAATCTCTGCAGGAAAAGGCTATTCTGAAATAAAAAAATGTCTTCTCAATCTGAATGTTCTGATACTCAAACTAGTTCACAGTGAATCAGAACTCCTTTCCTATTGTGACGATGTTTCAGAAACACTAAATGTGCTCGAAAGCCCTACGAGTCGTGGCCACTGATGCAAGGCATCCAAATGGGATTTCTATGCAGGGGGGAGAAAAAAACACTCAAAGAATGAATGACTTTAAAAAAGACATTATCAAATTTAACTTTAAGACCAGGTTCTAACCTGACATTTCAAGTTCGAGCAAGGACTACGGTAAGCAGGGTTACAAACTCAAGATTCAATTGAGGATGTTCACCTCCTGTTCAAACCTCCTAAATCTCTGAACCGAGGCAGCACGACTACAACACGGAGTGCAAGGCTGCCCCCAAGTCAGTCACCCTTTTCTACATGTGCTAATAAGTTTGATTTTGGAAGGACAATGTGTACATTCCCCAGACAGGCCGGGCGTGCATGCAACACGCTGGGCCGAGCAGGGCTCCTCGGTGGGCGTCAGTGGGGATGGGACGAGCTGAAAATGGCTCTCATCTGTCGGAGCTGCAGCAGAGCTTAACTCCTTCCCGGCCTGGACCGTGGGGCTGGGGGATGTGGGCCCGCAGAGCCGCCTGCCAGCTCTTCGCTGCAGCTCCTGCCAAATACCTTTGGAAGAGGTGCTCCCCACGACGAGAAATCCCCAAACCAGGTGTGTGTCCCTACATGTGTAAAATGCTCCATCCGAGAGGACATTTCCAGAACAGCAATTACAATAATAATTATGTCTTCTGTTAAGTTACAAGGACACTCTGTGATAAAACAGAATCTTTTAAGATGCCCCCTTAAAAAAATAGACTGTGTGTAAACTATTGTCTCCTTGTGTTTGCAAAAACCCTAAGTAAATGTAGTGTGTTCGTTATCACGTGCCAGGAGCTCATTACGGTACTTTTGTCTCAATACTGCAGTGTTAAAAAAAAAACCAAAAACCTGAACGTCCCCTAAGGAGTTAAACAGGAATAGTATATTTTCATGCATCTCCTGCTTTGACAGATGAAAAATGTCAACTGTCCTGTTTTTATTTTCAAGCTTTTGCACTATTCATCTGGTTCATTAGTGCATCTCGATGCTGCCCCTGACAGCTGCTCGCCCTCTCCTCCCAGCAGCTGAATTTTTCAGGCTAATTTGATCCTCCACACTGAGACGATCGCTAGAATGATTGACTTGCTCCCTGACCTCCAGGGTCCGACTTCCCTGATTAGTATTCTGGGGGTGTCGGAGGGACGAGAGCCCACTGTCTGTCTTCGGGGCTGGTGGCAGCTCTCTCTTTTTTTTGAACTGTAAGCCACCAACCTACAACCCTGGAAGGATGCGATTGCTGCACTGAACAATAAAGGAAGTGTGTAAAACCTACTTTTCCATGTAAAGGTCCGTGTAGCAAAAGCACAGCATCTTGATTTTAATTAGTAAAGTCTACTTTGTTGCATATCAATTAAAACTGTACTGCCAGTTTTGTGTGTGTGTGTGTGTGTGTGTGCGCGCGAGGTTTCAGGAATATTTGAAAGTCTAATTTGCTGAGTTTAAATTACATTTTCAAAAAAGGGTTCCCACTCCTCCGTTGTGAATGGTAAGTTCTTAGTGGGATACGATAGAAAATGTCTAGGAGATGCTATGACCAGTTTTCTTAAAGATAAACTTCTGGGCATTTTTATTGACATTATATTAGAAAGAGATACAACATCAAAGCAAATTAAATCCTTAGAAAAAATTCTAGTTCTTCCCAATGACTTGCATGGAACAACTGGGAAAATGCTCTGAGCTGAAAACTAACGTCAACATATTAAATGCTTTCACTCAAAATCATTCCCAACACATAATACCCATGAATGTAGGAGCATCCAAAGAAATAATTTTTATTTTGGTGATCATTTCAAGTATACATAAAAATGGGACGCTGCCTCTCAAAGGCAAATTCATAATGTGAAGGATTATTTCAGTTCTGACATGGAAATCTTCTGGTCCTAAAAGAATTATGCAGACTTCTCAAATAACAACTGAACTTTTTCTTTTTCATTGCTAAATTTACTCTCCTTATTGGAAACCAATTTGCAGTTTACTTTGAGGTATATAAAGGGAAAATGTTGCTTTGATAATTTATTAGACTATGGCCTGAAAGAATCTAAGGTTGCCTAAATAGGTATAAAATATTTTAAAATGTACAAAGTGCCTTTTAAATTTTACAATAACAACATAGTCAAATCAGTGCAACACTGTACCAAATTATTAACAGAATATAATATTACTGAGCATAAACCTCTTTTAATCTCATGTGAACAGTGAATACAAACAAACATGTATTTTATACTATCACTAATTCATAACTTTTCTTAAAAAAATTATCCCAGGAATGTTATTTAAGAACATTTAAAAGCTCCTAAGTGGTTGTTATTTTAGTAGGAAGAACACAATAATCTCATGTTCCTTACATTAAGGAAGTCTGACCTTCAATCTGTAAACAATAATTGAAGATTATGACACACATTTTCAAAAACCTTCTGATGCTCTACTTCCAAGTAAAGGTGGAACAATTAAAATACATGATCTCATCATATTTTATTTAAGCCGAAAGACAGGAGACAGAAAATAGTAACAAATACACTGGTTTCTATCTATCCACTTTAGACTTCCTTTCTATGTCTTAAAATATGAAAAGGATTCCATGTATTATTTTCCTTCATCTCATTTTATTAAAAGAGTTACCAAGGTGTAGGCTAATGTTTAGTGAACAGCACTGACTAGAAGCCCACATTCCGAAGAAAATTACCATTCAGTTAAAGAAGCCCCTAGCTTAAGCCTTCTCTGACACCATTACTCTGTAATGAGCATAAAACGTGCTCATAGCGTGCTTTCTTCTATTCACCCAAACTGTCACACTGCAATATTTGCTAGAGGACCTGTCTACATAATTCCATCTTTCCTTGATAAATTATCACCAGCAGAACAGTTGAGAGAATTTTCACCAAGCTTTACCAGTACAAAGTGTTACTCACAGAAACTAAACTAATTGGTAACCTAGAATTTTCTCTTTATAAACTATCGTGAAAGCTGAGTTACTCTACATAAAAGTTAAAAAAAAACTGATAAAGATATTTACCATGCTCTCATATTTTAAATCCATTCCATTGTTATCTCTCCAGCTATGCATGGGCAAGTTGTTTTTTTTAAATAGATGTTCAAATGTATATTTTTATAAGTAAGATTATGGAGCAACATTATATTAACATAAAAACATTTAAGAAATTAAACTCTGATCAAAAGGAAACAATTTAAATTAGAGAAAATAAATGTGTAGAAATGTGTAGTTACTAAACTACATTATAAAACCAGTTACTAAGTCAGTGAATTAACTTCCTCATAATTAAACAGCTAATTCTTAAACATCACCTAGAAAAAATTAACTACATACTAAAAGGACAGGGGAAACACATTCCAGTAAGTAAAAGCACTTCCGTGTATGGAATTTATCAGCATTACCCACCTCATACAGTAGACAGCCAAGGGACCAGATGTCAGACTTGAAGTTGTACCCATTTTCGTGTATCCTCTCTGGAGACATGTAATACGGTGTACCCACTGCAGAAAGAAACCAGACAGAACAAGAGGAGGGTGAAAATGAAGATGCAGCTGTGATAAGAAATTACATCCAAAATTTTAGATTAAAATGTCATCAAAATAATTGATTAAGATCAGAAAACTATTCTGGGGCATACTCCAGAACGTTTACATTTCCTCTTTTCTCTCTGATCCTGAATCGCACATTCGCATCTGTCCCACATTAAAACGGGGGCGATGAGTGCTACTTGATTTTCTTTCTTTAATTCAGGTAGAGTCTAAGGAATTCTAACAAAATCTACTAAGTGGCTCACACTGGTTTCATTTCTTAATTTTTAACATGGCTTGTATGTCCCAAATAAGCATGATAATACAGTGATTTTAAAATAGATAGTAATACATAACAATTGGTGTAGTGCGTACAAAGCATACCTAGCAACTTTTACAAACATCCCTTAGAATACTGTTGTGACTCTTAAAATTACAAATAATATAGTCACCAACCTTCAGTACCTTACTTAACTCCCACTTTAGAAAGAATAAAACAGAATTTTGTATATGAAAGGGCTATATAATAACATCTGTGAAAGGCCACTGACATCTCTGGAAGAATGTCTTAGGCTGTTACTACTGAGACCTTTATAGACACAAGGTGCCCTGGATAATTTGGGGTTTGTTTCGATGTTAGCTTGTTTTGAATACTTTCTTTTTAATATTTTCAAGGGCAGAAACATTTAAGTAAATTTTGAAGGGAGAATCTTAAATCTCAAACTTAGATGGCTATTATTTCACCCTCATTTTGCCTAAGGCTTTTTGCCAAATAGAAAATCGAAGTTTGAGAACAAAATTTAGAAATCTTACTTGCTTGAGGCAACAGCTACCAAACTGTGCTGCTACTCCCAGAGAAAAGCTCTTTCTCCCTCTTGCACCAATTTTTAAGAACTCCCTAGGAGTTCACAGTAAATCTCGTGAGAGTGTAACTCGGGATGCTCAACAGGGGTGTTCGGGCAGAGGCAACAAGGGTGGACCCAGCAAAGTCAAGACGCCGTGCTCAAACACATCGTCCTCCACAAGGACGGCGTTACACCGGCTGTGAGCGGAAACGACTCGGCTAAAAAGGGAAAACACCACGGAACCATCCCTGCAGAGGAAATCCTAGCGACACTGAAACCCCTTTTTCCTACTAATGGATGGCCCTAATCAGAACGGATGGAAGGGGAGGTATTCATAAAAATGAGGACATGAAAAAAGGAGTGTGCAAACAGGAGGATAAAAGGCACAGAAATAAAGTGACACATTCGGATGCTGTCAAAGGCAGACAAGACGTCAATGATTTAATTGCAGCATTTCCTGCGAAGACGAGTAAATTCGCCGATTCCCATCGGCAGGAGAAAAGGCAGACAGCCTGTGGAAACGGCTAGGTGTGAAGAACGTGCACTGTCCTCGAGCCGGACACACACTCGCTCCGCGCCTCCGGGAGCCGCGAGCCCTCTCGCCCGCCGTCTTCAGCGGCGACGCCGACGGTGCTGACTGGACGCGCGCGGGCGACGGAGGCGGCGGTGCGGCTCGGGTAACACGCGGCTGTGCCTCAGCTCCCGGCCCGGGGCGCAGGGCCGTGACCCGCAGAGGGGCTCCCCGGAATCCACGGGGGCAGGCGAGGGCAAACACTGAGGCGTGAAGGTTCAGGGTTTACCAGCAGCGAAGGTGACTGGCCCAGGGAGACCTGCTGACACCGCAGGCGTCTGAGGTGAATGTGCAGGACGGGTGGAGAAACGCGGGCGTTTGCCCGGGCATCGCCCCTGGACCGCCGCACGGGGCCACGCGCCGCCGCCGGCCCACGCGGCCAGGAGCAGGGAGGCCGGAGGCCGGCACGGGCTGCAGGACACTGCGCCTGAGACGGCGAGGAGCGCCAGGCGCAGAGGAGCCGCTTCCGGGGCGCGGCGGGGGTCACGGGCAACCGTTAGCCCGCAGCCCGCCGCGCCTTCCACTCGACGCCGGGCCTCCCGCGCGTCGGAAGGAGCCAACTCCGCCTATCGGCGACCCGGAGAACCGCTCCTACCCAGGATGCCGCCTCCGTCCGTTCTGTGTCCTGCCCCCATCTCAGCGGAAATCCGAGCGGGCTACCCGCCTCGCTGCGCGACACCTCAGGACCCGGGCGCCGTCGGCAGTGAGGAGGAGGGTGCCTCGGGCGCACCCCGCGCCGAGAGGGGGGCGCTGCTCTCCGCCAGGCGCCCTGACACGGACCTGAGCACAGGCGGGGTCCCTGCGCAGCAAGGACCCACCCTCGCCCCCTCTACCTGACAGGGAGTCCGCAGAATTCAAGCACTAGGGGAAGGTGAGATGCATTGACTCTCCATGTTTCAAACTGAATGAATATATGATTATTTCCTTAAAACCCTTCTTAAAAAAAAAATCCCGACAGCTGTGCTGCCTCCAGCATGTGGGGAGCCGCCCTGACAGCTGTCCAAGGGGGAGGTGCGGGGGACGCGAGGGGACGTCACCGCGCCCCCGCGCCACGCTGAGCGCGAGGAGCCGCAGAGCGCGGGAGCGCGCACGGCCCCTCCACCGCGGGGGCGCCGCGCCACGGAGGGGAGGTCACCACAGCACGCACTTGGGTCATTTCAGGCTCCCGACGGGAGAGGTGAGGGACGGATGACACCACAAAAAAAGGAAAGGCCGAGACCAGACAAAAATTGTTAAAGAAATGAAAATGCTATCTGACCTTTCTTTAAAACATAGTAAGACAGTCATTCAAATATATATATTTTTAAAGTTTTCATTATGCTAATTGACTTATTCTAGCTATATGAGAAGAGTTGTACACGGAAAGCACTCTATTAACAATAAATACGTTCGAAAATGTATCCCTGTACAAATGAAGACTAATGTTCACAAGTTCTACAATATGTTAAGAGAGCCAAAGAATTCTGTTAAACTGTTATTACAGAATATATGACTAAAATAGTTAATAACTTACATTTCATCAGAATAAGTTATATACAGAATTTTCCCAAGAGTTTAGCTAAACATTTAGCAGTGCCATTGCTCCAAAGACTTGAAGGAGAAAAAATGATGGAACCACTGAAACGTCTTATTATACGGTTAGATCTGGGCTGCTATTTTTCTGTTTTGTTTAAGGGAGGGAAGGAAAAACCAGTCAGAGGTCAGGAAATTCGTTTCACACCTTTGCCGCGAGCTAGCCAGGACCTCTAAAGTTCTCTTTCTACTCACCTCATCTGTAAGATGCAGTGATGAGGAAGATAAGCTCATTTCTGAGATCCCTTTGCTCTAAATTCTGTAGCACTCTTAAAAACCCTACAAATGCCCATAGGAAAAGTGACGTGGAGAAAAGTAATATATTCCTATTTTAAACTATCACCTAGGACAGCTAAGTAGGGTACAAACAAGTAAAGTCAGTTTAGAAATGTTGCTTCTTAGAATAAACTGCAGAAAAGAAAGCTTTGAACATTCCTTGTTGGGAAAACTGAAAGGACACAACTCATCTTAAACATCAATCTGATTTAAACATGCGTGCGCACCCTCCCACACACACAACTTCAGGGAATAGGAATTAACTTTCATTTTTTCCTTCATACTCGTATGTCAACCCAGAAATTATGTTGGCAGACTTCATGGAGAGAGGCCAAATTTACTTAATTTGGAGTATTATCTCATGTCAGTACAGAATGTCTCAGTAGTAGATCAACATTTCTTCTATGAAAGACATTTATTAAATAAATTTTTCTTCTTTTCAGTGTAACTGATAACATTTAAAACCCAGATAATTTTACAGTTACTGTTTCTCTGTCCAGGCACTGTGTTAAATGGATCACATGTATTATCTTGCTGAGCTTTCAACAATGTTTATCAAGCCCCCCTGCAATGTTCAGGGTGCTGGCGAGACAGAAAAAAGCAAGCCAAGCCCGTCGTAGGGCTCACTGGCTAGAGAAATGGGGTCCATTTCATGAGATATTCCCACTATTATCTTGTAGAGAAGACGAATAAGGAAGTCAGGTAATCTGCCAAAGGTGACAAAGCCAGTAAGGTACGGACCTAGAATCCAGCCAGGTCGTCCTGTCCATTGCATTTTAACATTTATTTTGTTGAAAGTGACCACTGTGAAACATGACTGGGGAAAAAAATCTGAATCTTTCCAAATGAAGAAGCAGAGAACTCTTCTGCAAGTCTCAGCATGTACACACGAAAGGCCACGGGTGAGGGTCAGGGATCAGTGCTTCTCTGCAGCTCCTCTGCTTCAAATAAATACTTGTGATGGTAGTTGAGAGGTTAACCATGCACAGTTTACAATTAGATAACAGCTTCCTCCCAGCGTGATGATTTAAGTCAAGAAAGGACTGAAAGTTAAAAATAAACCAGTGCAAGCAGCCTTCAATACTGACCAAGCATATGCTGTCTTTACGGCTCCATCCACACTGAACTGGAGGGAGACCAGCCAAGGAAAGCCCACAGAGAGGTGCTAGGGAAGGTGTGGGAATAACAGGCAAGTGACCACAGGTGGCACTTGGCACCAGAAATGAAACTGCTTTCATGCCTGGTTTAAGAACACTAATTTTCTAAGTTGCAATTGGAGGATGTATCACACCCGGAAATAGTGTGGGGAACATGAATTGTACACTCAAGAGACCCCAGTGTGAAAATTCTGAGGCTGGCTGAACGGCAGCCATGCATTTACCCTGCTGGCAACATCACAAAATCAGAGAACCATTGTCTCATTCTGAATAGCAAAGAGGAGTTCAAACAATCCTGTAACACAAACAACAACGACATCACAATTGCCCCCAAGTGGTTTCAGATATTTGTCCAGCATGAGGACCAGTCTCAGAGCATTGTAGCCAGTGCTTTGTAAAAACCCCTTCCATCCTCAGGAGGTGCAGCAAGCATATATAATAACTAAATCACACATGTACACACAAAAAGAAAATTCTCCACTTTGCTCTTCTGGGAGACATTAAGAAAGCAAGTAAAGTGCCATATTAGAACATGATGAAGCCTTCCCCCCCCCCCTTCTTTTCACTAGAACAAGCAGTGAGACAGGAAACACTTCACTATATATAATAAATGCAACTTTGGTGCAAATGGATTTGCCTGAATAACAGATAACTACTCTTAATTACTTATATACACCTTTGGAGTACATAATGTGGTTATATTTCATGGCAGTTTAATTTCTCTAAGTTTTGTTAAAATTACTTTCTATCTCTTATATACACTAAAGTACATGATGTACTCTATAGTACAAAGGGGAGACACCCCCTGAGAATTAAATAATTTGTAAATAATTTAGAAAAACAGAACTGCTAATAAATTAATAGTAATGCTAGAAAACAACTTTGTTGCTAGAAACGTTTATTATGACAAGTGTGGTATTTTCTCCCTTGAAAGTAAACATGTATCACCAATAAAGGTCTATAATTAAAAAAAAAAGGTGAAATTTTAACGCTGAAACATCTGCCTAAAAAAGAAAGCACTTAATTTCAGTAGTATAAACATCAACTGAAGCTTCTGACCAAAACCATGTCACCTCATCGGGCTTTAGGGGGAAGACTGTCAAGTGGACTAAACCAGGGAGCAGGCAGATCTCCAGCCCTGGGGTTACACCCATGTGCATCATGCTACATGGCACAAGAACTCTGCAGGCGGAAGGTGATGGACCTGAAAACGGAGACCACCCGGGACTGTCTATGCCATGTGCAAGGGTCTACACCTGCCATGCTGGCTGTGAAGATGGAGCAAGGAGGTAGAGGTCACGCCCACAAAGGCTCTTCTAGGAGCTGACATGCATGCTCAGGTGACTCCACAAAGGGACAGGGTCCTTGGTCCTGCAAGACCAAATACCTGGCTTCTCCCCACAACCTGGAGAAGTCTCCTCTTTAAACTCCAGAAAAGAGCAATTCCATAGATGCCTTGATGGCAGCCTAGGGAGAGCAATGCTGGAATTCTGACCCACAGAACTGTAAAAGCCGTACAGTTCTGTTAAGCCACTACATTTGTGGGAATCTGTTAGGGCAGCAATAGGAATCTGACACAAATGCGCTAACGATTCACACACCACCTGGGCCATGTCCACATGCTGAGTCAGCTGCAGGCCAAGAACCCACCAGGCGCTGGGAGAGATGGAAAAGCTTGTGACCTGAAGCATCCATGACCTCTGCAAGCTCACTGGACAGTCTGGGGATGGGATCAGTTCGGTCTTTGAGGGTTTTTTTTTGGGGGGGTGGGGCATGGAGGGAGAAGCCAGTATTTTACAATAAGACAAATGAAAGGATAAAATGATGATCTTGTATAATTTAAAAGCACCCTGGTTGTTCACTGACTGCTAAGGACCCTAAACCAGGTAATCACAACCACTTTAAAGACTCGAATTAGAGACAGAGAAGAGAAAGCAAGTCACATGCTACATGGCACTCAGTTCACAGTTAATGTTTGAAGCTTGGTAAAAATAATTTTTATTATAAATGTTTTAAATTTGCCAAAATAAGGTTCCTATCATGTGTATGAAGCACAAGCTGGAATCAAGATTGCTGGGAGAAATATCAATAGCCTGAGATATGTAGATGACACCACCCTTATGGCAGAAAGTGAAGAAGGACTAAAGAGTCCCTTGATCAAAGAGGAGAGTGAAAACGCTGGCTTAAAACTCCAGATTCAAAAAACTAAGATCATGGCATCTGGTCCCATCACTTCATGGCAAATAGATGGGGAAACAGTGGAAACAGTGACAGACTTTATTTCTTTGGGCTCCAAAATCAGTGCAGATGGTGACTGCAGCCATGAAATGAAAAGATGCCTGTTCTTTGGAAGAAAAGTTATGACCAACCTAGATAGCACATTAAAAACCTAGACAACATATTACTTTGCCAACAAAAGTCCATCTAGTCAAAGCTATGATTTTTCCAGTAGTCATATATGGATGTGGGAACTGGACTATAAAGAAAGCTGAGCGCGAAAGAATTGATGCTTTTGAACTGTGGTGTTGGAGAAGACTCTTTAGAGTCCTTTGGATAGCAAGGAGATCCAACCAGTCCATCCTAAAGGAAATCAGTCCTGAATATTCATTGGGAAGGACTGATGCTAAAGCTGAAACTTCAATACTTTGGCCACCTGATGCAAAGAACTGACTCATTGGAAAAGACCCTGATGTTGGGAAAGATTGAAGGTGGGAGGAGAAGGGGACAACAGAGGATGAGGTGGTTGGATGGCATCACCAACTCAATGGACATGAGTTTGAGTAAACTCCAGGAGTTGGTGATGGACAGGGAGGCCTGCAGTCCATGGGGTTGCAAACAGTCGGATATGACTGAGCGACTGAACCGATCACGTGTATGTCCAGTATTTTAGGAGGGAAAATCACAGATCTACTGATAAGAGAAAACTTACCAGGGATCAAGACTCTTAGCATACCTCATGAATTATTCTGTATTTTAAAATAATCCCTCTGCGCAGAATCACCTAATTCAGAATGATGGACACGCTCCAAAGCCATGTATGGTTCCCTCCTCCTTCCCTACCACCATACAATCCCATCGAGAGAGCTAAGTACTCTTCAGGTACAATAGCTACAAATATGTCACAAAAATAAACAAGCAGAGAAAGAGGACAAATCATACAAAAAAAAAAAAACCCCGAGGTGTTTTTCCTCTAGCTCACGGTCCTCACTGCCTCTTCCTGGACACACAAGGGAATTAAGATGGGCATGGACACGAGACTTGTTTTAGCCAATAAAACATGAGTGGGAATCAACCTGTGTTACATTCAAGCAGAAAGATTTAACTGAGAGCCAGTAAGTCAATTCTTCGTGATCTCTTTCCCTTGTGAAGATTATACAAGACGGAAACCCCTGAGATGCCAAGTGACCATGTGGAGGCAGGGCGGCCACCTGGGCCCACAGTGGACTCTGGATAACCACAGAAATAATATGCTTCAGTGCTGACTGCTGTTGCTTCCTGCAGCATGCTCTAACCTGTGCTCTGTGACGGATTTAGTTAAATCCACCCTCTGATGCCCAGCCCACCTCTAATTCATTCACTCAGGAGGTACTGAGCATATGTCCTCTACTATACACTTGGGACACAGGAGGTACGAACCCAAACCACAGAGACCCCGGTCCTCATGAAGATACATGTGGTGAGGGAGGGAGAAGGAAAGGACTAGGCATACTGAGTGAGTCACACACCGTGTTCCAAGGTAAGAAGTCTAAGAAAAACAGGAAAAAACAAAAACACGATAAGGATCAGGAATTCTGTGTCAGGGGCAGCAGATTCATTATTAAATAGAGTGAGCTCAGGGATCGCCACCCGACCCCCACACTACGTGACGGGACAGAGGAGAAGAGGCACCTTCAAACTACTTGCAAATATCAAACTGCTGTGCCCATCTTCACTGCCACACTGGCTGCTGGTACTGAGGAGCAAAAGAGGACTCCTCTGGGTCAGTATCACAGGAAAGACGGGTAGTTGGATATGGCTTGAATAATCATATATTTTTTAAAATCATATATTTGGATTATTTTAAAATAATCCAAGGTGACAAGAGAAAACGCACACCGTGACTGCCATGTTCCTACTTCACAGGTTTTAGTTTCCAGTCTCGAAGGGGTGCTTCCCTGGAAATGTCAGCCCCAGCTGTGGGTCGACAGGAGGATACAAAGAAAGACCTCTGGATCCTGCTTGCTTCTGAGGCTTGGGCACGGAGAACAGGCAAGTGCAGGGCAGGCACAAACAGCGCTCCCCCTGAGGCTCCTCAGCTGCGTGCAGAGTGGGATAAGGTGACCCCAGGTGGAGGTGAGGGGCAAATCGGGGACCCGGCAGAGTCAGGACCATGCCACCAGGCCCCGATGCAGCGCGCCCGCAGGCCGGGCAGGGGAGCACCTCACTGCCTCCTGCGTGCACAGCCCGCCCACCCCTGGGCCTCAGGCTCCTGGACTCTGGAAGGCGAAGAGTTTGCACCCATGGCTCGCGCCTAACCCCGGGCCTCAGGGAGCCCAAAGACTGTGAAATGAGCAGGACAATCAAATACGTGAGTCCTGCCCTCACAAGCACGTGCAGCTCCATGAATGACTGAGTCCTGTCTGACCACCCGAACTGGCCCGGCCAGCAGACTGCCTAACAGGAGGCAGAAAAACAGGACTCGGTCCTTAAGTAAATGGAACAGCATGGAAGTACTGTAAACACAGACTAATGTTTTCCAAATTGCAGGTTATAACCCATTAATGAGTTGTGAAATCAATTTACTGGATTGCAAATAGCCTTATTTTTAGTAACACAAAATAGAAGAGACAGTATCAGGAGGAACCACCACGGTTGTAACAGGGAATTTCCACTTCCGTTTTGTGCAGTGAGGTTTCCATGGGGTCATGGTGCAGCTGGGGTGTGGGGGGCAGGAGCACACTATCGGGAAATCTGGGAGCCCCTTATCCAGAGAGCTTGACTTAAGGGGGAGACGTGCCCTCCTCATAAAATTAGAGATATACACACACACACACACACACACAACTCATTTTCCAACAAGTCTTACATCTGTACAGTCGGTGAACAACAGGAAAGGACAGAGTGAAGTTTATATGTGGGGACATACATATTCCAGCGAGCAGTATCCCAGCCACACCCTCTGTCGAACTGCATACAAAAGCACTAAATGAAGCCCTGACTTAGCTAAGTCCATGGAGAAAAGGAAAGGGGAAGCGGACACAAACCAGAGCACCCTGAGCTCAGAGCACACACAGTGATACACCTGGCACGCACCGGGCTGGCGAGCAAAAAGACGTTAGACTGCTCAGCTCTGGGAAGCACGTGCTGCGGGGCCGTCACAGAGCCACAGAAGAGGCGGTCAGCACAGGGGAGCCCCCGAGGAGAGCAGACCACACTGGGTGTGCTGACCGCGAGGACAGGGGAAGGTCACGGCTGGGTCCTCATGCCAACGCTGCAGGGCTGGCCCGAGCTTGGAGGAAGGGGCAAGCCACTCCCACGTGTGGCTGAGGCCCCCATCCCGCAAACCTGCAGAAGCGCCTGCTCTGCTGCAGCCCCTTATCTGAACCGCCTCTGGTCAGCCTAGGATGTCACTCCCTGGGCCTCTCTGTACCCTCTCATCCGTGTTCAGATGCCACCTCCTGGCAGGGGCTGTGCCATTTCTAAAATACTCCCCCTGCTGGTCACTCCAAGTGCAGGCTAACAAACCCTGTTGGTTCTTCGTCTGTTATTCATCTATTTATTTCCTCCCACCGCAAGGTGAGAACCTCTGGAGGGCTTGCCTTGTTCAGGCTACGTACCCAGAGCCTGGAATGGCACCCATTTTTTCTGAATGGATCGGTTCAGCTGTTTCAAGAGGAGAAATAAATTGCTCGTAACCTCCCTCTCTGCTTCCCCTTTTCCTGTCTCCTCACCACCATCACGGTCACAAAGGCAACTCAGCATTTATGCAGTACACCACAGTGCTCAGAAAGCATGTTTACCTCCATTTCATGACTAGGCTAGGGGCTGAACACAGCACAGTTACTACCCACATTTCTACTCGTAGAAACCTGGAAACTGAACCTGAGAAAAGGAAATAAATGGCCTGATCAAGGTCCTACAGCACAGCGGGCAGGTCAATCCAGAAATGCACCATCCTCTACAAACGTCCTTCTGTTCCACACTCATAACAAGGCAAGAAGAAAAGCGTGGCAGACATCATGGAGGAAGGCGTGTAGCCAAGGAGGGGAGCAGGCCAGAGGACACCACCCCCAGAGGACCCCAAATGCCGAGCCAAGGGCTTTCCATGGTAGTCCTTAGGCCATAGAGAACAGGTGAAGATTTGGAGGAAGTAAGATAATCAGATAATGTCTTTAAAGAAAGAGATTTTCTCTGCTGGGAATATGGTAACCAGAATGGATTAAAAAGGAATATTACAAACACAGAAGGATCTTCTCCTAGTCCAAACAGGAAGTGCTTACAGTGTGAGGAGGACAGAAAAGAAAGTGGAGAGGCTGGGAGAGGGTGTGTATGGTGGGGGCAGAAATAAACTAAAGGCTTCTGAGATTTTCTTTTTTTCCCTCCAGTTTTGAAGATCTGGACATGATCTGAACATCCAGCAACATCATCTTTGGTATGTAATTTTTAACCCCAAATTTAAGGAATTATTATTGCTCCATGCTGACATACTTTTAAGTTAAAAACTTGGTTCTGAAAACTGGCTGGAAACATGACTGTCTATACAACCTTATCTGCTACAGAAAATGTGACAGAACCAGAGATTTTACTGCAGGTTGACACGCTATCATGGAATTAAATGATACATATTAGAGATAGAAACTGGAGAGACAACTAAAAAATTCAAATAATCTCTTAAGGATTGTTAAATACAAAAAACTTTGGTAGTGTTCCTTATAATGATTAAGTCAAAATAAGTGAAAAAAATTTGCTATTTGAAAAAAAGACATTTTGGAATAAACAAAATATAAATGCATAATTATAAGATGTTTCTAGAAATCCTTGGTATTTCTGTCCTATTGACTTAAATTCCTGGAAGAAAATCTCCTTTACAAAATTAAATGAAATTTAGCTCCAGAATAGAATTCATTCAAACTAAACTTACTCGAATTTTCTTTTATGAACATACAGATCTCTTTTATTTGTAGTTTCATAATATTTAGACCTAAACTGTGAATAAATCGGAGAAGCCAATGGTACCCAACTCCAGTACTCTTGCCTGGAAAATCCCATGGACGGAGGAGCCTGGTAGGTGGCAGTCCATGGGGTCACGAAGAGTCGGACACGACTGAGCGACTTTACTTTCACTTTTCACTCTCCTGCATTGAGAAAGAAATGGCAACCCACTCCAGTATTCTTGCCTAGAGAATCCCAGGGATGGGGGAGCCTGGTGGGCTGCTGTCTATGGGGTCACACAGAGTCGGACACGACTGAAGCGACTTAGCAGCAGCAGTGAATAAATCATGCCCTACAGATTTACTTCTCAGCAAAAGCAGAAAAAAAAATCAACATACAATAAAATAGTTTATCAAATTTTCTGGGAGCAAAATAATTTTATATAGGTGACCACATTTTCAAGTACTTTTTGGAACCAATTCTTAGAAGCAATCTTTTATTTTTAGTTTTTAAACAGAAGTACATTTGATTTATAACAGGTGTACAACATAGTGATTCAGTATTTTTATAGATTATACTCCACCTGAAGTTATTGCAAAATAATGGCTAAATTTTCCTGTGCTGTATCATATATCCTTAGTATTTATTTTTAAAACACTCTTTCAAATTTGCTCTTAAAAACAAAAGTGTAAGTCAATAACACAGGAGGGCAATAATTTTTTAAAAGCAAAAATTAAGGTCAACTTGTCAACAAACGTAAGTCTGTGTCACAATTTCTATCCTTGTTATTTTATACATATTCTTTGTTAGCAAAGAATTTTTCCTGATCCTTCTACATAAGATTTTTATTGGGTCCAAACACCTTGTTGGGCTAGAGTTCAAACTTTAATTCTTGATATTCAATGTACTTTGCTTAGTGAACTTCAGTTTCAAACCATTAATTTCTACTTCACAGAAAAGACAGGCAGAAATACAAGATGCTTTCTTATGTTAAGAATACTTTCTCAAAATAACATGGAAAACAAAAATACTTGGGAAATAAATTATTTTCCTATTGATTCATTCATCGAAGCAATCAGTCTCATTGCTACTTCCTCACTGGCTGTGCCTCAGCGTGCTTTATGATTATGGGCATCCCCAATTCGTGTGTGTGTGTGTGTGTACACGTGCACACACATATAAACTACATGCAACTACATGACCCTAAGTGAATTGGTTTAGATAAAAATTGACATTCAGTTCAGTTCAGTCGCTCAGTCGTGTCTGACTCTTTGCGACGCCATGAATCGCAGCATGCCAGGCCTCCCTGTCCATCACCAACTCCCGGACTTCACTCAGATTCACGCCCATCGAGTCAGTGATGCCATCCAGCCATCTCATCCTAGCAATTCTTAATTGTTAAATCTATTAAAATTTTGCTCTCTAAGTCACATAGCTTGGAATAATACATCCCCTAAACCTAGAGACGCGTATACATTTGGAACCCCACTGAGAGCATCTGTAAGGAGCAGTGGCAGGCGAGCTAAAGGAGTGCACTTCCAACCTGGCTTCGCATGACAATGCTGGGTCTCCAGGGTCAGGCGACTACAGCATGTACAGAGTGACAGCTCGCAGAACGGCATGTACACAGTGCACACACGTGTGCAGGAACACGCGCACGCATGTGCAGAGCGACAGCCTGCAAAGCGGCATGTACACAGTGCACACGCCTGTGCATTCGTGCGTGCACGCGTGTGTAATGATGACCAAGCATTTGTAAGTACAATAGATCACTGACAGAGTGCTGTCAGGACATTCCGTTCAGGTGAGTAACAAAGTCAACACGGGTTATCTTTCCTGAGGGCCAGTGGCACTGGCTTGGAACAGTCTGAGGTTTTCTTCACAGAAGTCCTCTACTATTTGCATGGTAAGAATTGGAACTTCCAAATAAAACTTTATTCAAGTGCTATGCAAATTCATGCAGTTCTCATGGAATTTTATATCAAATTTCCCTATCCCCCTCAAAATTGCAATGTTCTATGAAAATAAATATGAAGTGAAAGAAATAACTAAAGCAGTACTACTCAGTATCAGTTGAAATTTTATTTTCTTGAAGTACTAGACAAAACTGAAACTCTGTGTGGCGGAAAAAGTATTATCTGCCCACAACTCCTTAATCTAGGGTCCAATGCTCTGTCATCCACCAAATATTGACTATATGCCACACACCATCCCGGATGCAGAAGAATCAAGCGACAGGTTCAAGGTCTCACAGAGCTTCAGCGACAAAAGTCAGAAAACTTTAAAAATGTCTAGTCACCTAATTTGGCTCGTTTTATTATTTTGTCATTCAGTGAAACTCATTCCTCATTAGACCATTTAATTTTTATTTCTCACTTAAAAACAATAACTTAATTTTAAAAAATCAATTGTTTTCAATGAAATTATGACAGCAAAGATGAGGCATCATTAAATTAAAGCCAAATTATTTTTATCTTAATTCTTATTTGATGGTTACCATTTTGTCAAAGTCTTATGTTACAAGGAAACTATGATTTGAAAACTTTTAGGAGAAACTATCATTCCCTTTAAGTTATTCAGTCTAAAAATAATTTCTTCCCAATAATTGCTATGTTAATGGAAAACCAGTTTACATTAAGGTACTGTTGGACTAGCTACATTCAGTTCTGTTTTAGGTACAAAGGACACGGGTATGTTATCAGCTCTAGAATCAATAAATTACAAGTGTCTTCTACTTGTACTTTTACACTTTAGGGGAGTATTTCCTCCTGAGCCACAAATCATCTGTAGGTCCCCCCACGAGTAATCACAACCATGTATGCTACTTTAATAAATTTGCAAACTACTCTAACATTTTTAAATGGTAAGGTGAGGTCTTCAAGATACAGTTTATTCTTCATACTATCTTAATATTATCAAACATAAAATAAAAGGGAAGGTCCATGGTAACAGTTAAAACTAGATTTTTTCACTGGCATTTTCTTTTACTAAGTGGCTGCCTGATGGTCAAAGAGAAGTGTCCAAGTGTCATATGAATGGACACATTATACCTGATAGGTTTCAGCTCAGGACCTAAGGATTTTTAAAATATTGATAGTATTTAGACGATAAGAGCTGGCATATAATTCATATGTCCCTTATATTTTAATCATGTGGGTGGGGTGGAGGGAAGCAGACAGATAACTGAAATTATCTTGTGTCTCTTACCTAAAGAATGTGCAGCTGTGGTTTTGGAGCTGAAAAAACGGCCAAGCCCAAGGTCTCCAAGCTTGACCACCCCAGTGGCTGTAATGAACACATTAGCTGGTTTTATATCTGTGAATTAAAAGAAGGCATTGGGTGAAAAATGATGTCAGTGTAGGTATATTCAAGGGATTAAAAATACTTCTCATTGTAGAACTTAAAATATATGTTAAAAATGAAAGTCAGTTTGAATTCTGAACCAGTTATTTATTTTGAGTAATTTTCACATATCCTAGTATTTCTGAGTTCCTGGTCCTTTGATAGACAATCATCAATACAGGATGATGAGCACCATTAATTTTCATTTTAAATGTATTTTTTCCATTTTCAAATGAACTTCTGTGTAATTCAAAGCACAAAATAAATGTGTGGCCTTCTATCAGTTTTAAACACCCTGTTGCTGCTGCTGCTAAGTCGCTTGAGTCATGTCCAACTCTGTGCGACCCTATAGACAGCAGCCCACCAGGCTCCCCCGTCCCTGGGATTCTCCAGGCAAGAACACTAATAGTAATTTATTGACATGTTTACATAAAATATAAAATCAAAAAAGATGCAGATAATTACTTAGATGACATTATTTCAATTGCTTAAGTCAACTGTACTGAAATTTTTTACATCCCAAAATGAAGGGACCACTGCCTCAGTGATGTAACCTTCATACATTTGGTCTGACCATTTGACTGGGAATCATGAATATATTATGAGTGAATGCTGAACATTAAAAATCTGAGTAGCTATAAGGTATACTGTTCATAAAAAAAAAAAAAAACAACTCTTACTTAAGCATATTCAACTGCTTTCCTGCATCTTTTTTTTTTTTTACTTTTACTAACATAATCAGTAAAAAAAAAAAGTTAAACAGAAAAATAATTCTCATTCTTATTTAAAACCAAATATGGCTTTACTTAAAGGCTTATCATTCTGGTATTAATAAGATTATAATTTGGAAATCAATCACCTAAGAAAGCATGATAACACAATGGCTGGAAGGAATTTATTCGTAAACTGCCTAGTACGCTTTACAACAACAAGAACAGCTTCACAAGCCTGGACTCACCCCGGTGCATGACTCGTCGAGAATGCATGTGATCCAACGCACTGCACAGCTGCACAAAGTATTTCCAAACGGTCCTTTCAGGAATTAGCCTCTTTTGTTTCTTAAAATGCTGTTTAAAATATTAACAAGAAGATTAAAAAAATTTTTTCAAACTAGATTCTGACTTAAGTCAGAAAAACACCTATTCTCACCTACCTATTAGAAGCTTAAAAATATATGACTTTTCATAGTGAAATGATACCAGGATTTGTACCTGATATCACACCTTTAATTTCTCCCTACTGTATCTAAAGTCAGCATAGGCCATATCAGGCTGCATCCCTGTGATGTCCACCTGTTTCAAAAATTTAACATCCATGTAAGGTGATTTCTTATCTAAAAGAAGGATGTCAAATTTAAGAGTAGCCAGAATAAGAAAGTCTAGAGACCTGGAGGTAATTACGTTCATTACAAGACAGGGCTTCTCTTGACAGAAGGTAGTGAAGTAGAATTCCTTTTAAATACTGAACCACCCTTGGTGATTTGAAATATCACTTCATTTATTAAAAATTAAATAAATAAGAGGGAACTGAATGAAGAGTTTTCAGGAATATTTCCACTGCATATTCCAGGTCAAACCTGCACTTTGCTTTGAACAAACAAAACTAAGCATGGGAGCGAAACGTGACCGGAAGGCCAGGGCAGAAAGCTGAGCGTGCACATCCTACTTTGGAAGGACTGCACCATCATTCGTAAGAGGGGCCGTAACTGAGTACCCCAAGGGACATGTGTGTGCCCATTTTTCTGCATTATATTTGTTGGAAGAATATACTAATAATATCCTAATTCAGGAACAAAGACCTTAGTTTCATTTCATAGGATTTGTAAGGATTCTTTACATAAAAATTATTTTTCAAAGCCAAAATGTAACTGGTTTCTTAGCAAAATTTGTAAATGACCAACATGAAACAGTATTGCATTTAAACAAATTTTCAGACAATTTTAACTTTTTAATATTTACACAGACATCAACATTTAAACATGTGCTTTAACGCACTTTATCTGATGATGTGACATTTTAGAAAGTTCAGCTGTTTTGATTTTTTTGGTAACTGAATATGGAGAAATGGTATTTCAGAGGATTCCAACACAACACACTCTGTCAGTCCCTACCCCTGTGACCAGATGAGGGCGGGCTGCAAGGAAAGCCAATACAGGGAAAGAAAGCTGCCAACTTGCCTACCTCGTGCTTAGCACAGGGTCAACTCTATCGACTCACATGCACTCAGTGCGCCAAAGGATACCTCTTCAAGGAAAAGCAGATCACTTCAGAGTAATCTTTATCGTAACATGTGCTATAGAAATGAACTTATTAGCAACTTCAATGACTATTACCTCAGTAACAAAAAAAAACAAAAAACAAGTAACAATCAGAAGACTAGGTAAGAAGCAGACAGGGTTATTACTAAAATGGTAAAAACTCCCAGATCATGTTTCAGCGTTAAATCTTATTAACCGCAGCCTGCATCAGCATCAGTTTTCAGTCTATGGGGCAACAGTGCAAAATCAGTTTTAGACATCTAATTTTCTTTCAGACTTGGAATGAGTCCAAATAAAGCCTATGCGCTCTCCCTGACGCTGGATTAGCATATCAGAAGACCGTTTGATGTCAACAGGAAGATGGGGAACAGGCTTCTTTTCATTCAAAAATAAATATACCATATCATGTAAGTATCAGACCATGAAAGAATAATTTTATGCTTCAATATAGATTCTGAAATCATCATAATTAAAATTAACCTGACAGTTTACCTTTAAAGTTCCATTATGAAAAAATAAATTGTTTATTAAAAACAGGGCACAATGAGGAAACTGCCCTCAAAATGGAAGATGGGATCAGGCCAAGGACTGTTTCTTTCAAGAAGTTAAAGATTTTAACAATGAACTGGCATCAATATAATGCTAGCTAGACAGAATGACTTGGCAAAATAAATGTTAAGTATCCAAATTAGTAAAATGTTTTTGAAGGGTAATTTTATGAATTTGATTCAATCAATCATAAAATAAATCAAAAGCAGTTTTAACATGTCATTGGTTATCTCCCAATATTTTTTCCATGTCTATTTAAACATATAGTTTTCAACCATCCTTGAGTTAAAAAAAAAAAATTTTATTGAGAAAAACCAATACCTATGATGAGAAGAGCCTGTCTGTTCTGATGGTGGCACTGTTGGCTATCTCTTAAGGGGATGAATAGAAAAAAGGCAATAAAAATTTGAATTCTGGTAAAATTTATATTAGCACTATAAAAGAAGAACTCACATAATGCCAATATATTTTTAAAAAAACAACCTTCTCTTTACTTATTCTAAAATACACATATCTTTTTAAAGTTAATTATCTAATCAAATAGCATTACTGTTCAAAAATCCTATCTTTCTCTGAAAAAAAGACAATTTAGCTCCAGATTTGGGGGAAGAAAATGTAATACCAATATATAGGAATAAAAAATGTACATTTATTTGTCATGCGGTGTGTTTTTAATAAAGCTAAATCATTTTAAAGGGTTACTATTAATAAAGATTTCTATGAAAAAAATTTTAAAGTCACTTTTACTATGTTATAAAACAGAATTTTAACCTCTTATATCTGAAAATAAAATATCTAAAAAGTCATGAAAGACAGAAATGAGCACTCAGATATACCTGATCATTTGAACAGAATTTTTATTGTCTTTTTTAAATTTTTAAGGTGGGTTCATCTTTTTTTTATGCAAAGCTTCAAATACTGTTTATTTTAAGAGCATATTTTCTACCTCCTTCAACATTCAAACATACATTGAACATTATTCATATCAGAAAAAGGAAACCAGATGTAACAAAAAGCTAACCAGTGTATTTGTAAAAGGCATATACAAACATCAGATGATACTGTTCTCTCACTCATGTGTAACAGGATGACCAGCATCTCACCTAGGTGGAATTCGGCATCCTTGGTAAAACACGCAGTGTCACTAAGGTGAGGCTAGCTGATGCAGGCTGCCTCCACGCAAAGGTTTTTTGGAAAATGGGCACGGCTTTTTTTTTTTTCATTGTCAAACATTCTCTTACAAACTAAATGCCCCAAAACCAAATTATACAGCAGACACTGCCTATCACGTAACAATTCTGGGGAGGAATCACTCCTCAGTCTGGACACTCCCACTCCAAGCAGAACATACAGTTCTTACTTCTACGTTCTGCAATTCCAGCATTCCTCCTTGGGAAGTCTTAGGAAAAATCACTATTACACAGTATAAACTAATCAACAGAGAAAGAACAGAAAATTATCTTGTTGGATCAAAAAAACAAGCTAATTTCCGTAGTGTATCAAAATATATAACCCTACAGTTTAGTATGTTCATGTTTAAAGAAGGACATTTCAGACAAAACACCCAGATCCATAGGGTCTGCTTCATGAGTGTGCGGCCCGCACGGTCACACGGGCCCTGTGCTAAGTGTAATGCTCTTTCACCAGCTAGAAATTCCTGGTCACTTGTTACGGGGACCCGAGACAGTGTAAGCTGGTCCCAGGAAGCACATAACCAACAACCTTGGGAAACAACGTACCGCTGTAGTTAAAAAACAAAACCAAAGAACAACAAACACGATCCTGGGAGGCAAGTCGTTCCTGAAGAAGATTAGGAGAAACGGCAATTAAACAGTAAGAAATAATGAAGCCATATGAGAACTGGCATTGCAGGCACCAGCTGGTTTCCATCTCTTCCAAGTATCACAAGGAAGTAGGTGATTTATGTTCAATGTTAGGAACTACTTCCTGCTCGGGAGTGTCGTCAAACGTTTAATGTGCCACTCACATAATCCATATGCACCTTTCGTAACAGACCTGATGATGGGGCTTGGCAGTAACAGCTGTGTGACCTTGAAGAAGCCACTTAACCTTGCTGGGCCTTGGTTTCCTCACTATATTAAACAGTTTTGGAGATGAACAGAGTAAGTGGCTCCTGCTGCCTCTAAAATAGCTCAGTTACGAATAAAACACAAAAAACAAATGCCCGATTGGCACATTTTCACACTGAAAAATAACAAATTTTAGTATGTCCGGTCCTTTAAATCTTCAGCTAATAACAACAAAGCAAAAATAACAATCATAATACCTCCAAATCCCCAGAGGTCCAGTTAATCCTATGAATGGTCTTCACATGAGATGACAGGTCAGATTTTTATAATAAGGTAGTTACAAGGTAATTAGATCAAACCTTTACCAACAGAAGCAATATTATGTTCCCAAGCATCTCTGTAATTATAATGCAGTTTTATAAGACTACATATTTCACAGTGCTTCTTTCAAAGATTTAAATGCAGAGAGACTGGATGATGGAAAAGACAGGATGCTTCTGAAAGTATTAACTGGCAGTTCTAAGTGTGATTTCTATTAGATATCAATCTTTCCATGGAAACATTTTTCTTCCAAGGGTATAAGAAGGTCTCAACAGACTAAAGTGTACATGTACTTGCCATATACAACCCTGGGTATTATATAAATGGGTAAAATAGTTATGCAGAGTTTTGGTATGTGATACTAATTTTCAGTGTGTGAACACTCTCTCTCTTGGCACTCTGGATAAAGCTCAGGTGCCTAAGTTGCTTTGGAAGATGCTAGTAGAATGGGCCTGCCAACCAGAGGCGCACTAAAGAAAACAAAAAAAAAAAACAAAAAAACCTGCATCTAATTTTATCCTCTTTGATAAAATACTTCCCACCCAAGCTCTACTCTCTTTTTCCTTTCCTATAAATGTCAGAAAAGCTAAGTGTACTCAGCTGCTTCTAATTATAATTTAATAGACTATCAATGTAATCCATCCATTCCCCAAAATCAAAATCATACAGGTTAATAACAGAAGTGGAAAACATATTTTATGTTATGGTAGAAAATGTGAAACATATAAGATTTTTTTTTTTCCTGAGTAATTGAGCCTTGCGGGGGGCGGGGGGTGGGGTGCGGGCAGAAGAAAGAGAAAAACCCTATTTACCAAACAAGAAAAATGAGCTCCTATAAAGTCAAAATGTTCTTCCCCTAACTCCTAAAAGTTGCCTTCTAAATGTTAGTGTACCAGTATCAAGGAAACTTGGAATATTTTTTTATATCAGTGAAGAAAGGTGGGAATATATCGGAATCACTAGGAGGAGTGGCACTGCACTGCTGCCACATGCGTAGCCTGGGAGCTCCCAAGTGCCTGAAGCTGACAGGAAAATAAATGCCTGAAAACGCTGATGCTACTGCATTAGAGGACTAGAGACAGACGGTGAGACGAAAAAGTGGCAAGTCTGTCTGTAGGGTGACGTAGAAGGCTACAAAGGCAAACAAGAGCACTTGTCTCTCTGATGACGTCTTTCTGGTTATGTTAAACCAGACAACAATGAAGAGAGAATACGGAAATATATTCTTAATGGACAAGGAAAACAGTGGAACGATAAGGAGCCAGTAAAAGTCTATCAGTAGAATATGAACGAAAGAAAATGAAACGGAAGTCTGAACCCCTTCTCCCTTACTGGGCTACAGCTACCAGCACTGCTGTCTATCTGCAAAAAGTTCACAAAGGCAACTTTCCACCAACACTACCTTCAAAGGGAGCAAAAAGTGCCCTTCTAATTTTTTCCTAAGTAAACACAGTTCAAAACTTACACACAGTTCAACAACTTACTCCCCTTTTCACTATGCTTACATTATGGCACATAATTTTCAGTTTATTAGAATCCCTAAGTTCAATACTATTTCATTACCAAATGTCTTAGGTTTCAAAGAAAACCCAAGGGATATTTTATAAGCAATACTGCTTCTATTAAAAATAATGCTGTGTAACATACCCACATATGCATACAACACAGACAGACCTTTTCGGCTACACACACACACAGGTGTACATGCATAATGTGTAGGTGCCTATGTATGGAATATTCAGTTCTACATAGCTTTTTCTAGACAGTGCCACTAATTTGTAACCGTAAGACTTCAGAATAATTTTGAAGACATAAGATAATGTAAGACAGGTGGCACCCTTATGTAAGAGACCCAGCAGGAAACAGCCTGTGCTTGGGAGAACTGGCCATTCTCCCTGTGGGCTGGCCCGGACGGCACACTTTACGCCAGATGCTGAAATAGACAGTGTCTGTACCCTCCAAGCCATAAACTACCATCAACAAAGATAGATGGCACTGCTGGGGAGACTCTGCTGCTTTAAGGAGCCAAAGGTCAAGAGTGTAGAAGACATTTCTAAGTGCTTTTCCTTCCAGTACAGCATCTAAATTTGGATAAGAACAGATAAGAATATGTCTGCAGATGTAAAAAAAAAAACAACCACACAAAGAAGGTGAACAAGATTTACAAGTTGTAATAATTGTAGATAATAATTATCTCCAAGATTTGTTGATGTTTTCAGTAATTTATCAAAGTCTGTGGTGTACCCACCTCTCTCCCCTTGAGTGTGAGCTGGGTTATGAACGTGATGAACTGTCCCCTCCATATTAGGTTATCTTACATGACAGAAAGGATTCTGCAGATGTAATGAAGACTCTCTAATCAGCAGTTTTTGAGTTAATCACTGGGGAGATTATCCTGGGTGGACTTGATCTGATTGGGTAAGCTCTTCAAAGAACTCAGAGAAATTCAAAGCCAGAGACTCTCTTGCTGGCCATAAGGGAGCAAACTGCTAGCTGCAGAGACAGACAAGTGGCCTCGAGGATGGCTCCCAGCTGACACTCGGGAGGCGAGCACGACATCAGTCACACAGCCACAAGGAACTGAATTCTCCCAACAGTCCAGTCAACGAGGAGGAGAACCCTAAACCTCAGATGAGATCATGGCCCCAGCTGGTGCCTCGATTTCAGTTTCTAGCATCCTGGGCAGAGAACTCACAAAGCAGGATGTGAACTCACTAACCCCCCAAGTTGTGAGATAACATGTTTGTGTTTTAAGTGGTTTGTGGTAATTAGCAATTAAAAACAAACACGAAGTGCATTTCCACAGACAGCCAAAAAAAAAAAAAATATAAAAAAGTAAGTTTATGTTTTATAAAGGAAAAGAGTCTTAATGCTCCTACCAAATTTAAAGGAAATGCCACACAAGTGGTAACCATAGAAAATATAAAGTTGACAATTTAAGAATAAGTCTGTATCTAAATATGTTATGAATAGGAAGAGAGGGTCTAACTCAGGAACAAGATGAGGGATCGCACTCTCTCCACCTCTATTCAGCACAGCCCTGGAAGAACCAGTCAGAGCAATCAGACGAGAAAACAAACAGACAACATGCATCAGAACTGAGTAGGAAGAAGTAAAACTGTCTCTGTTTGAAGATGACATCATTTTATAGGTAAACAAAATTCTAAAGACTCTATCAAAAAAGCAGTTCTAATCAAATTCAGTGAAGTCACAGGATAAAAAAATTAACAAGCAAAAATCAGTAGCGTTTCTATACAGTAATAGTGAATTATCTGAAAAAATAAAATGCATTCCATTTACAATAAGATATTTAGGAGTAAGCTTAAAACTAAGGAGGTAAACAGCCTCTACTCATAAAACTACAAGATGAAGAAACAAATCAAAGACACAAATAAATGGAAAAGAATCCCATGTTCATAATCGGAATAATTAATATTATTAAAATGTCAATACTACCAGAAGCCATCTATAGATTCAACGCAATCCACATTAAGATTCCAACGGAGTTTATCACAGAAGTAGACAAAACAATTCAAAAATTTATGTGGAGCCACAAAACACCCCCCCCCCACAAAGCCAAAGCAATACAGAGAAAGATAAGCAAAGTGGGAGGCATCACAATTCCTGATGAGACCCACATTATGAACTTACAGAAATCAAAACAGTATGGTACTAAAAACAGACACATAGACCAATGGAAAAGAACTGAGAGCCCATAAATAAGCCTAGGCATTTATAGGTAACTAATATTTGACACGGGAGCCAAAAATACTCAATATCAGTGCTGGGAAAATTGGATATCCACATGTAAAAGAATAAAACTGAAACCTTAATTTTCACCACTCACAAAAATTAACTCTAAACAAATTAAAGACTTAAATGTGAGACCTGAAACTGTGAAACTCCTAGAAGAAAACACAGAAGAGCTCCTTGACAATGATTTTTTTCGATATGATACCTAGAACGTAAGCCGCAAAATAACAAGTACGGTGACATGAAACTAAAGAGCTTATGCACAGCAAAAGAAACGATCAAAAAGCGAAAAGGCAGCTTACAGGATGGGAAAACATATTTGCAAATGTATCTGATGAGGGGTTACTATCCAAAATATAGAAAGAACCCACACAACTCAATAGCAAAAAATAACCAAACTAAATAAGTCAGTTAACAAACAAGCAAAAGACCTGGGTAGACATTTTTCCAAAGAAGATAAAAGAATGGCCAAGAAGAACATGAAAAGATGCTCAACATCGCTCGTCATTATAGAAATGCAAATCAAAATCGCAATGAGATACCATTTCATGCCTGTTAAATTGGCCACCAAAAGAAGACAACAGGTACCAAACACTGGTGAGAATGTGGGGAAAGGAGAACCCTTGTACATAGTTGTTGGGGTTTCAAATTGGTGCAGCCACTATGAAAAACAGTATGGAGGATCCTTGAAAAGTTACAAGTAAAACTACCATATGATCCAGCCATTCAACTTCTGGGAACATATCCAAAGGAAACAAAAACACTGTCTTGAAAAGACATCTGCACCCCATGCTTACTGCTGCATCACTTACAATAGCCAAGATACAGTAACAACCTAAGTGTGCCTCACTGGAAAAGACCCTGAGGCTGGGAAGATCGAGGGCAGGAGGAGAAGCAGCCAACAGAGGCTGAGGTGGTTGGATGGCATCACCGACTCAATAGACCTGAGTTTGAGCAAGCTCCGGGAGTTGGAGATGGACAGGGAAGCCTGGCGCGCTGCCGTCCATGGGGTTGCAGAGTCAGACACAAATGAGCAACTGAACTGAACTGATTGGCCAATAAAGCAGTTGCAGCATGTATACAATGGAGTACTATAAAGTCATAAAAATGAGGATATCCTGTCATGTACAAAATCACGGACAAACCCTGATGGCACTGTGCTAAGTGAAATAAGTCAGACAGAGAAAGAAATACTGCATGATGTCACTTACACATGAAATCTAAATGCACAAACACACACACAATCTCATGAAAAAAAAAAAAAAAGGTCAGATTTGTGGTCACCTGAGGCAAGGGGTTAAGTGACAGGGGGAACTGGATGAAGGGGGTCAGGAGGTGCAAACTTCCAGCTCTGAGATAAGTACATACCAGGGCAACGCACAGCATGATGCTCCAGACAACACCGCTGTCCGGATCAGTGAAACTGTTGGGGGAGTAAAGCCTAAGGGTTCTCATCAAAAGAAAAAAATTTTTTTTTCCTTTTTTGCTAGGAACTAGGAATTGAGCTCCCAGTAAGGAGATCCAAGAAAAGTGTTCCCTTCAGAAAAGTTGTTAGTTTGCACCAAGAATTGACTGCACTGAAGAATCAGCACCCAAAGTGGTTTCCTTGGTGGGTCTGAGGGTGAACATTCTAGCTTTCCCAGGGTGAGCACACTGTGTGCCAATAGACCCCAACTGACAGATTCCCACCCAGCGTATTACCCTGCAGTGTCCCAGACTGAAAATACACAATCAGGACAAACTAAACCTTTCCAAGAAAGAAGCTGTATGAACTGGCTGTTTTCTGGGGGGTGAGTGGCACAACTCTACAGCTCATCATGAGCCTAGGTGTTCTATTAGATGAGTTCCTAGTAAAGAGATCAAAGCAAGTATTTTCCTGCAGAGAAGTCATTTGCTTTCCCAAGAATTGATTCTAGTAAAGAGAGAATCAGCACCCATAGTGTTTTCTTGGGTGAATTTGAGAGTGAAACATTTTGGCATTTAGAGGGTGAGAATACTGTTTTGGCCAGTGGACCCAAATTAGCAGGTTCTCACCCAGCATTGTCTAGCACTGAATATACCCACTTGAGAAAAACTGAACCTTTCCATAAAGGAAGTCGTGTGAACTGGTGGTTCTCTAGGTGGTGAGTGGCATACCCATACAAAGCATTATAAACCTAGGGACTTTATTAGAGGAGCTCATAGTAAGGAGATCCAAGCACAGTGTTTCCTTCAGAAAAGTGACTTGCTTGCGCCAAGAACTGACTAGTGAATAGAGAATCAGCACCCAAAGTGTTTTCTTAGGAGGGTTTGAAAGTGAAACGTTCTAGCTCTTCCTGGGTGAGAAGTGTTTTTGAAGGCAGATACAGCTGGCTGGTTCACACCCAGCATATTTCCCTGCAGTGTCCCAGCACTGAAAATGCACTCGGGATAACTGAACCTCCCAAAAAGGCAGCTGTGTGAACTGGTCGTTCTGTGTGTCGTGAGAGGCATACCCACACAGCACACTGTGAACCTGGGTGTTCTATTAGATAAGCAGCTGGTAAGGAGGGCCAAGCACAGTGTTAGTCACTTGCTTGCACCACAGACTGACTGTAATGAAGAGAAAATCAGCACCCGAAGTGTTTTCTCAGGTGGGTTTGAGAGTGAAACATTCTAGCTTTTCCGTGTACCTTGATGAGATGGTGGATGTTAGCTAAACTTACTGTGATATTCATTTCACATACATACATTCACTCATACAGGTAAGTCAAACCAGTATGCTGCACACCTTAAACCTACACAGTCACGTATTTCAGTTACAGCTCAACAAAACTGGGTGGGGGAAGAGATAGCCTTAAGTAATGATCTGAAATTGTGCCAAACTCTTGGCACAAAACAGAGTTCAATTTAAATTATCTGTATTGCATATGTCACTAACAAACATCTGTAACAATAACATTCACTTTCCTCTTAGCCAGTGAGGTGCGGTATGACAATTTTTCGGCAGATAAAAACCTTCTGAGTTTCCCTTCAAAGGATTTATTATATTGGGTTATATTTTGTTTTACTGATATTTTAGTAAAATATAGCTTTAAAAAATATGTTAAATATATAAACTTATAATCTGACTTTCTAAAAGGCAATTATAAATATAAGAACTTATAAATAGTTCAAAGAATAAACTATATTTTGGAAAAATGGGCTACAAAAATTTTAAATATATTTTAAGAATATTTCTACTGACAAAGTGAAATGAACAAAGCTCGTGTTTATATAGTTCTGAGATTAGTCTCTCATCTCCTCTATACTAAGTCTCCATCACCAAATATGTTTCTTAGCAACAGAAAAGTGAAATACATAGTATTAATAAGGCATACTACAAAGTGGAACATGTACTGGTTCAATTTAGGATACAGTAAAGGAAATGTACAGCATATATATCACAACTGGATAAACTGCAACCCAATCGGCACTCTGTAAGAATCTTTTCCTTTAAAATTCTGATTATTGATGATAAAGAAATACATGATGAAAAATTTTGGATTTCCTTTCATCTTAGAACTCATCTGGGAAGTATTTCATCTGACCACAGCCTCAGGTATTCCTCTGTCACTAATTAGAGAAATACTGAATATTTCAACTATAAATTGCTTAATTATATTTGTCAGCCTGCTCTAAACCAATTAATTATTTACTTGTAAAAATCTTTGATGCAATGCTATCCAGAGGTTCCTTCCTGGAATACAGACCAGGAGCGATCTTTCCGCTGCCACCCAATTAAGCAGGAGCTGAGACAGTGGGGTACGCTGTGATGTACCATGATTTACAGTATCAGGTACCATCAAGAAATGAACCAGGCTCCTTACAACCCTCGGATCTATTGCTATCCTTTGCGAAGCATCAAGTCACTGCCACACTCCTTCATAAAAGAAGTCCCTATCATTTTTTATTTTTTGGTAATGTAGTCTCGTATAAAGAATGGCACAGAGCACAATTAGAGGGTTGAGAAAACAACATTAGCATTTCTTAGGGCCAAAAAGCCCCTTCTTGTGTCAGAACGCAGTCTCCTCCCCGGCCACATTCAACTTGGATGTGAGCAAGTCCTCGTGGGACTCAAGTGTGAAACGGGAGGACACGGTGTGCCTGCTGGACCACCAGCCACGTTTCCCGACAGGCCCCTGGAACAGAGGGGCGAACAGAGGAGAGGGCATCGGGTCTCACACATACCGTCTCCAGACATTTCCTGAGTTGCTGCCATCAGCCAGGCGCTCCCTAGAAAATGAAAGCCCAGGGAGCAGAGCAGGCAGTCCCCACGCTCAACAAGGTCACACGGGGAATCCAGACAGGAGAACCACCCCACAAGCAAATGCACGATGGTGTAAGGAGTCCTGAAACACCATCCCTGGTCCTGGTCTAAGAGACCATTCCTGAGGAAGTGGTGAATGAGCCGGGAGCGGCAGGACTGACGGACATGCCCCAGCCTGGGGACAGCGCACGGGGGAGGGGGGGAGGGCGGGGCCGACTGCAGCAAGTGTCCTCGAGCGCCTACCGGTGCGGGAGGCCACGCCTTCCCCCAGGGTCTCTTATGGACGGCTCCGGGGCTCAACGGGGCGCCAGGGCGGTCTGGGGGCCGAGGCCTTTCTTCTCTGTTTCTCTCTTCACCTCTCTTAGAGACTGACGGAGGAGAGGATGTCGCGTTCCGGGGCACAGGTGCCGGTCCTTCCCTCAGGGGAGAGGGTGGACAAGGAGCTGCTGGAGAAAGCGGAGCAGCATTCGGAAGGAGGGGAGACGACTCTGAGCGCGGGCCGGTTCCACAGGGTCTCCCCGGGGGCACCGCGGTCTGGGCGGACCCGGGGGCTCGGATGCGCTCAGGGTGCAGACAGAGCTCCACGCTTGAGACAAGAACCGCATCCCCGGGAGCCTAGGGAGTCAGTGATGCACAGGAACCAGCAAGGCCAGCCCAGAAAGGAGGGGAAAGCAAACAGCAAAAAAACCCCGGACTGAAGCTCTGAAAGCTCAGTCAGGAAGGACCAGGAGGAACAGAACGACTCAGTCAAGAAGAATCAGGAGTGTCCAGAGAGGCGAGGAGAAAACAGAGGCGCTGCGGGCCTCTGGGCAGTGGGGGGAGCCTCTAGGAAGGAGCGGGGAGGCAGAGGCTCGGGCGGCAAAGGACCGAGCAGAGCGCGCGGGCCCGGGGGTGTCTGAGACTGGGTCAGCACGGAGCGGCCGACGGTGGAGACACACAGAAAGCGGGTGGCGGGAAGCAGAAGCCAGGCGGCAGCGGGAATGCCAGGACTGAAGGCGCAGGGCCGCCCTGGTCACCTGTCCGGAGAGCAGCGCCCTCTTTGAACCTGACCTTGTCCTCCTCACGGTGCTGACTGACATCGGACATCCTGCACATCCGCTCGCCTATCCTTCTGTCTTCCTGCTAGAGAACGGGTTCTCAGATGCATCAGAGAACGCGTGGAGGGACACGTGTGTGCATGTGGGCATGTTCAGGTGCCAGGGGCCTGAGTGTGTTCACTGCCAGCACAGGAAGGTGCACTCAGGTCGGGGAATACATGACGGAGGTTTCTGATCCCCGCGGCAGGGACAGGACAAAGAACCCACGTGGGGGAACACACAGGAGCTCCCCCTGTCCAGCAGGGAAAGTGGCGACAGGGCCAGGCTGGTCCGGCAGGTGAGGCCTTGGGAAGGGGAAGGCATCCCTGACTGGTGATGCCCATTCCCTGTGAAGAGGAGGCAGGCTGTCATCTGTGAAGAGTGTGATGAAAAGGGGAGAAGCGATACTCAGAGTATTTAAATAGAGTAACGCACATTCCAGTAATACCTATCGAACAGCTGTCGCATATTCAGACAGCACAGGTAATTACATGTATGTGCATATACTTGTACATATACCTACAAAAACAAATACGTGTACACACTGTTGCTGTCCAGTCTCTAAGTCGTGTGCACTCTTTGTGACCCCATGGACTGTGGCACGCCAGGCTCTTCCATCCTCCACTATCTCCCGGAACTTCCTCAAATTCATGTCCATTGAGTCAGTGATCCTATCAAATCATCTCATCTTCTGCCACCCATGTCTTCTCCTGCCCTCAATCTTTCCCAGCATCAGGGTCTTTTCCAATGAGTCAGTTCTTCGCATCAGGTGGCCAAAGGACTGGAGCTTCAGCTTTAGCATCAGTCCTTCCATTGAATATCAGAGTTGATTTCCTTTAGGACTGACTGGTTTGATCTCCTAGCAGTCCAAAGGACTCTCAAGAGTCTCCTCCAACACCACAGTTACATATACATATATATATAAAAGCCCTTATAAGGACACGGTAAGGCAGGTAATTATTAACCCAATTTCACAGATAAGGAGACTGGAGCTCAATCACTAAGACTAAGTACCTACATCACAGTACCAGTGCTTAAAGTTCTCCTCTCGCCCTCAGAAGCTCCCTGTCTAGATTAGGCTCTCTGTTGTAAACTACCACTCTAATTTATCCTACGCCCTTACAAAACTTACAACTTTGGTTGTATAGTTCTCTAAGCATCAGACAAATGCTTCTCTCTCCTAGACAATGAGTTCCAAGAAGGCATATAACAGGAATACAGCACACAGTCAATGTCCAGTAAATACAGAATTAAACAACATATTTTTAATGGTTACAAATTGGTATAATTATTTGAGAGAACAATTTGGCAGTATTTGTTATGATTTAAAATACATACACGTTCAGTTGCAGTTCAGTTCAGTCGCTCAGTCGTGTTGTATCGGACTTTTTGCAACCCCATGAATCGCAGCACGCCAGGCCCCCCTGTCCATCACCAACTCCCGGAGTTCACTCACACTGCCATCGAGTCCGTGATGCCATCCTGCCATCTCATCCTCGGTCGTCCCCTTCTCCTGTCCCCAATCCCTCCCAGCATCAGAGTCTTTTCCAATGAGTCAACTCTTCGCATGAGGTGGCCAAAGTACTGGAGCTTCAGCTTTAGCATCATTCCTTCCAAAGAAATCCCAGGGCTGATCTCCTTCAGAATGGATCAATTCTTCGGCACTCAGCCTTCTTTACAGTCCAACTCTCATATCCATACATGACCACAGGAAAAACCGTAGCCTTGACTAGACGGACCTTAGTCGGCAACGTAATGTCTCTGCTTTTGAATATACTATCTAGGTTGGTTATAACTTTTCTTCCAAGGAGTAAGCATCTTTTCATTTCTTGGCTGCAGTCACCATCTGCAGTGATTTTGGAGCCCAAAAAAATAAAGTCTGACGCTGTTTCTACTGTTTCCCCATCTATTTCCCATGAAGTGATGGGACCGGATGCCATGATCTTCGTTTTCTGAATGTTGAGCTTTAAGCCAACTTTTTCGCTCTCCTCTTTCACTTTCATCAAGAGGCTTTTTAGTTCTTCTTCAATTTCTGCCATAAGGGTGGTGTCATCTGCATATCTGAGGTTATTGATATTTCTCCCAGCAATCTTGATTCCAGCTTGTGTTTCTTCCAGTCCAGTGCTTCTCATGATGTACTCTGCATAGAAGTTAAATAAGCAGGGTGACAATATACAGCCTTGACTAACTCCTTTTCCTATTTGAAAGCAGTCTGTTGTTCCATGTCCAGTTCTAACTGTTGCTTCCTGACCTGCATATAGGTTTCTCAAGAGGCAGGTCAGGTGGTCTGGTATTCCCATCTCTTCCAGAATTTTCCACAGTTTATTGTGATCCACACAGTCAAAGGCTTTGGCATAGTCAATAAAGCAGAAATAGATGTTTTTCTGGAACTCTCTTGCTTTTTCCATGATCCAGTGGATGTTGGCAATTTGATCTCTGGTTCCTCTGCCTTTTCTAAACCAGCTTGAACATATACATTATTACTCAGCTATTTTATAGAAGCATCTGTAATCGTCTGTTAAATAGTGTGTATGAGACTGTTGTATTAAAATACACAAGGTTTTGTAGTAGAGCTTTCCTTGAACAAATTAAACAATGGAAATAGTCCAACTGTTTATCAATGAAGCAATAATAAAATGCACTGTGATATGTTTCTGAGAAAGAATACATGTATCAGTATATATTTTTCTATTTGTGTATGTCAGATATCAAAAAAGCAAGAGAGTTCCAGAAAAACATCTATTTCTGCTTTATTGACTATGCCAAAGCCTTTGACTGTGTGGATCACAACAAAGTGTAGAAAACTCTGAAAGAGATGGGAATACCAGACCATCTGACCTGTCTTCTAAGAAATCTGTATGCAGGTCAAGAAGCAACAGTTAGAGCTGGACATGGAACAACAGACTGGTTCCAAATCAGGAAAGGAGTACTTTAAGGCTGTATATTGTCACCCTGCTTATTTAACTTCTATGCAGAGTACATCATGAGAAACGCTGGGCTGGATGAAGCACAAGCTGAAATCAAGATTGCTGGGAGAAATGTCAGTAACTTCAGATATGCAGATGACACCACCCTTATGGCAGAAAGTGAAGAAGAGCTACAGAGTTTCTTGATGAAAGTGAAAGAGGAGAGAGAAAAAGTTGGCTTAAAACTCAACATTCAAAAAACTAAGATCATGGCATCCAGTCCCATCACTTCATGGCAAATAGATGGGGAAACAGTGGAAACAGTGAGAGACTTTATTTTGGGGGGGGCTCCAAAATCACTGCAGATGGTGACTGCAGCCATGAAATGAAAAGATGCTAGCTCACTGGAAGAAAAGTTATGACCAACCTAGATAGCATATTCAAAAGCAGAGACATTACTTTGCCAACAAAGGTTGTCTAGTCAAAGCTATGATTTTTCCAGTAGTCATGTATGGATGTGAGAGTTGGACTGTGAAGAAGGCTGAGTGCCGAAGAATTGATGCTTTTGAAGTGTGGTGTTGGAGAAGACTCTTGAGAGTCCCTTGGACTGCAAGGAGATCCAACCAGCCCATCCTAAAAGAAATCAGTCCTAAACATTCATTGGAAGGACTGATGTTGAAGCTGAAACTCCAATACTTTGGCCACCTGATGCGAAGAACGACTCATTGGAAAAGACCCTGATGCTGGGAAAGATTGAAGGGAGCAGGAGAAGGGGAAGACAGAGGATGAGATGGCTGGATGGCATCACCGACTCCATGGACATAAGTTTGAGCAAGCTTTAGGAGTTGATGATGGACAGGGAAGCATGGCATGCTGCAGTCCATGGGGTCACAGAGAGTCAGACACGACTGAGTGACTGAACTGAACTGTGAACATAGAACATAAAGTTGGAAAGGTTTTATGCACATTAAAAGTCAGTGGTTAATCTGGGAGATAAGAACATAAGGAGGAAAGTTAAGGATATTCACCGTTTGAGAAAACTAATGAGAGACATTATGTATTTAAAAAAATAATAAATAAACCCTAGGCTTACTCAGAGAAGGCGATGGCACCCCACTCCAGTACTCTTGCCTGGAAAATCCTATGGACGGAGGAGCCTGGTGGGCCACAGTCCATGGGGTCACTAAGAGTCGGACATGACTGAGCTACTTCACTTTCACTTTTATGCACTGGAGAAGGAAATGGCAACCCACTCCAGTGTTCTTGCCTGGAGAATCCCAGGGATGGGAGAGCCTGGTGGGCTGCCGTCTCTGGGGTCGCACAGAGTCGGACACGACTGAAGCGCCTTAGCAGCATCAGCAGCAGGCTTACTAAGTCAAATGAAAAGAAAAGTCACAACTCGGTGTTCAACTGAAATGCAACAATCCATAATCAGAGTGATTTTATTTGCTGAAGGACCTGGGGAGATCCCACAGGTCAGATTCTCCCAAGTTAATAAATTACCCCTTCCCAATACAACTAGGCATTTGATCAGATCTGAAATATCATCCCACAAAAGACTCCCAGGACTAATCAGGATGTGAAGACATTCCACTCATGTGAAACTGCACAGTCAAACTTTCCGTTCTGCACACTGGGCAAGCTTTCTGTTATAGTCACTATGCTGAGAGAACCATCAGATCTGCAGGTTTGATAATACAACTTTCAGCCTTTAGAAGCGCTCCAAGGACCTGGAAAACCAGAACCAGAGTGTCTTCTATCTTGACAGGCAAACTGATGGCAGCTCTGATGAAGGACAAGACCAGGACAGGCTGACAGAGGAGCCCATGGGGGAGGACGCAGGGATGACGGTGCTAACCCTCTGAAGAAGAGTCGCTTCCGTCTTCTACCAAAGCATGCTAAGCGGCTCTGTAAGCGTCTTACTAGGAATCAGTTGATGCTTCTAAAAAGCTTTTTAAGTTTTTTTTTTTTTTTTCTTTTAAAAAAGTTTCCCAAATCATCTTCTACATGATGGATGCTTTAAGGGTCTAGCTGTCAGTTCTATAAATGGTTAAGTTACTACTCATCACCAAACAGAATTCTGTTCTCAATCTATCTTATAAGATCCACTGAGTCAGTTGCTTAAACATTTTCTTGATAATGTCAACTTATGACACATGTGTTTAAACACGGAGCTGAGCTCATCACCACAATAAATGTAAGTTCACACTGACAAATTTTTCCTCCTTCACTTGGCCAGAGAAACCCGAGTCTGCTGCCGACAGAGGTTAACAGGGCTTCTGTAAGGTGCTCTGGTCTAGAGTAGCTTTTCTCCAGCGGTCGGAGGACAGAAGGATTCTCCCAAGGTAAATCCTGTAGGCGCAGGCACGCCTTGGCCACAGGCCAGGAACGGCAGCCTTTATGTGTGAAGGAAGAAAAGCACACCAAACAAGAAAGCAAACTCTAAAGCAAAGCACTCAGTCTAGGGTGAGACTCGACAACTGAAATGGTCTCTCTTATCTGCTTCAGCAGGCATTTGCCCAATAGGGACTTGCCCACTTTCCTTCCCCCTGTAAGTAATTAAAGAACTCTTCTACCTAAAGGTTCAAGCAAAGAATTTTGCCCTCCGTTCCCGGTTGATCTGGTTCATGCCTGTGGATCAGTTATCTCGGGACTCCTGTTGGTCCAGTTTCTTATCTTCAGTGTGGGTCTCTGTCTGAGTCCTGGGGGCCCAAGACACTCCACGTCCACACGGGGCCCTGTGGTCCCTGTCCTCTGGCAGGGATCATTTACAGCTGCTTTTATATGTATCATCTCCATAGACAGCTGTTTTTCTAAGATTTTCTTTTGTGCATTTGCATTTCTTTCTTTGTTAATTAAATTGCAAAGACACACTTGGTTGGTGGTTAGCTCTCTGTGGCGGTGGTGGGAAGTCCCTAAAACAGAAAGCTGATGAGCAGTGAGTCATCCTAGCACGGGAGAGTCAGCTTGATAGTGTTCTGTGATAATGAGAACATTACCTTCCTTTTATGTAGACTTTTTATACTTAAAAATTGTAAACCTCTGTACATCTCACAGATGAGGAAACTGGGCCTAAAAGAAGTTTACTGATACGACAGTGTTTAAAAGGCTGATGCCAAATTCACCCTGGAAAGCAGGATCGCTGCTAGCAAATCCAGACACCTTGATCAGGACATCTGCGAAGGCCTGGAATGGAATGCAAACTGTGTGCATCAGCATTTTCCAGGTAGAGACGGTCAGAGGTTTTCATCTGATCTTTCCAAAGGAGTTCTGTGATATAAAAATTCTTCAGGGCCTCTCACGGAAAACACATGGATTTTTACATCAGACAAACCTAATTTCAAACAGAGTTCTTCTATTTACTGGTAATGATACTTCTCTTCTCTAGGTGTCAAAATTACCTCCCCAAATCACTGTAAAGAGTAAACAAGATAATGCACGCAAAGCACCTAACACTGTTTCTAAAACCCCCTTGCGAGAACTCCACAAGGCAGACTCCCGGCTGTGCTCAAGTATCTGCTGAGA
This sequence comes from Ovis aries, assembly GCF_016772045.2. Classification (NCBI taxonomy): domain Eukaryota; kingdom Metazoa; phylum Chordata; class Mammalia; order Artiodactyla; family Bovidae; genus Ovis; species Ovis aries. The sequence continues at coordinate 76,561,288 of NC_056065.1, read as the reverse complement.
GGCTGGATATACTGACAGACAATGGGCAGAGCACATGTAAAAACAGACCTTCGAACCACAGTCCGCAGCAACCTGGTCAGGAAGCCAACCTTTCCACTCTAGCAAGCTGCCCAAGAAGCCAGCCTGCTCCATTTGACTTGCAGGAGGTCACACTGCTCTCTCTGGTGACAATCCAGGAAGCTAAACAATAACTTCTGTTAACAATTAGTCCCAGATGGCCAGGACTCAGTAACTGACAGCTTCCCCAATTTCTGTCCCTGCTTCCAACTTAGGACAACCAGAGGAAGCCAAATAGACATGCGAGCCAGTCACCTAAGATGCCCAACTGCAGTGGGCTCTGTGGTGGCTTCAGCATGCCACGGCCACGCATCGGGACACACCCGAGCCCCCCTGCTTATCCACCGTAGAGACGCCGTCCTCCTCCCCTTGACTGGGAACCTTGCCCACACGCTGGTGATGGGGTGGCTCCTCTGCTGGAGCAGGCTCAGAGCTCACAGCCCTGACTTTTCTCACTCCATTGGCCTTGGCTGATTTCTGCACTGTTTGGGTCCACTTGCAGAGTTAAGAGGAGGTTAGCTCGCACATGGACAGCCAAATGAAGAGCATGCAGGCCAGCCTCCCCACACCTGCACGTGTTCCTAAGACACCATTCTGGTCAACGGTGTGAAGCGGAAGACACGGGGTGGCAGTGAGCATCCAATGACGTGCCCACAAACATAGCCACCGAGTCCCTGTCTCCCCTCACGTCTCAGGCCTGAGAACCTGAGGTCACGACTGCCACATCAGTCCCGGGACAGAGAAATACACGTAACAACACATAATACAGCAATGGCCTCCTCTAACATAGTGTTCCTACGGGGGGGGGGGGGGGGGGCACTCTTCAGAGTTCTGCTGTGAGTGTACACGTACGTACATACATATATGTAAATATATGCGTGTGTGTATAAATTAACTGATCATTTAAAATGCCCCACGAAGCAGGTTCTGCCATTAGTCTGTCTTGGGGGAGATGTGGCACACAGAAGAAGGTAAGTTAGGCCAAGGCCAGGGATAACCAGTTCTCAGGCTACTGTCACTGGGCCGTTTCTGTAACTTGTAGGTGAACTTCAACCCAGTGGCTCAAATGGTAAAGAATCTGCCTGCAATGCAGGAAACCCAGGTTCGATCCCTGGGTCAGGAAGACCCCCTGGAGAAAGAAATGGCAACCCACTCCAGTATCTTTGCCAGGCGAATACCATGGACAGAGGAGCCTGGTGGGCTGCAGTCCACAGGGTCACAAGAGAGTCAGACACGACTGAGTGAGCAACACTTTCACTTCCAGAAAAGAAAGTTAGATGACTTCTAAGGGGTCAAATCAGGGTGTGACATGCAAGACTGAGCGCGGGGCCCGCTCTCCTCTCGGCACGTCCCTCCCACGAGCAGGGGCGGCCCGGCTAGGCTGCTCCACAGTCCCTGCCAGCCCCTCGGCCTGACGCCCAGACACGTGGGATGGAGGGTGACCTTCGTGGAGAAGCCAAGCTGCAGAGCTGCACCTTCAGCTGATACACAACACACCCTCAGTCTTTTTCCAAGTTGGTTCTGGAGTGTTCATACATCCAAGGGAACCACTTCACCAGGTACCTAGCTTCCTAATCACAACCATCACCATGGCCTACCATTCATTACATGGCTACCGAATGTCAAGCATCGTGGAAAGTGTCCGATGTGCCTACACATGCAACATACAACTCCCCAAAAAAGAAGTAAATCGTTAGTTTAAAAAAAAAAAAAAACAAAAAACAAAAAACCTTACCTTTATCATTCTGGATAGATCACCAGCATCGGCTAATTCCAAAACTATGTTCAGTTCATTATCTTCAATGAATGATGCATAATATTTAATTACATTTGGATGGTTAAGTTGCTGAGAAGAAAAAAGGCATCAAAAAGTTTTCTTACTGTAAATTCCCTAGAGTCACTTACAGTGACTTTAAAACTCAAGAATAAAATTGGTGACTGCATTTCATTTTTAAGTTACAGAAATCTTAACATGACTATTTTTCTTTATCTAGTGAATTTTGAAATAAGTATTATAATTATTGAAAGTAAAACTACACAACAATTACTTTTTAGTAATATTCTTAGAAATCATAGAGTACATTAAAATTTTTAAAAGTACTGCTATGCCCAATGAATATATAAACTATGCATATAAATGAATGACCAAATTAAATAGCCAATTGTTCAAAATTATATCCTTCTAAATGATAACTATTATTTAAAGGCACTCAATGGTAAGTGCACTTTCCCTTTTTATTTTGAAGGCTGATCCTAGTATAACTTCAGCCAGTGATAAAAATCTGACATCTACTATATCTAAATATATCTAAATATATCTAAATATATCTGATATCTACTATATCTAAATATTGCGTTTATATCAAATACTATAAACACTCTGAACCTATCTGTGAGGCTGATTATTAAATTATCTTTAAAAAATTCACCTTGTAGAAATATATACATTAGTCTACACATATTAACAATCTTTTCGTTCAATCTTTAACCAAGGTAACATAAGACAAATCATTTCTCAAAGAAAATTATTCATGAATTATCCCAGAGTATACACAGGCTTTTCTTCTCTTCTTCCTACTTATAGAAGATAGGTTTCCCTCCCACATTCTCTGTGATGATACACTATTTCTCTAACAAAGGTTTGTTAAAGCAGTCACTTCTTGTCCCAGGAAATAACTACAATAAGTAGAACAGTGGGATGCATGGCTTATTTTGAGCTTGCTTTTTATCTTTTTTAATAAATCTGATTTATTTCAGGCACAAACAAAAATGGACAGCATAAACATCATCCAAGCTTTATTTGAAAGTTAAAAGTACAACATAAGCCACAGCATTCCTCAAAAGAAATTTCACTATAACAAACGCATGTGGAGGTAACTCAAACCTCAGACCTATTCTCTGAGTGGGCGAGAAACTGACTTTACACCACCCTTTCTAAATGTGGAAAAAAGATATGGAAGTACTATTTTTATAATGTGAACCCCTTGGATCAGCTCACATTCTCAATCTATCACACCAAATATGCATTTGCATTATCTAACATTTAGAATATGTCTAATTGGGATGGTCAAGAAAAAAATTTCTTCCACATTTTATGTTTATGTCTATTTCTAGTTTGAAATGGGGGAGGGAGTTAATCCTACCAAACATTCCAATTAAATTAGTGTACAATGAATCCAAAAGGCAATATACTGATTTCAAATTTATACATTATTTGAATTCAATGTGGCATAAGCTACATCTCAAAAACAGTTTTCCTTATAAGTATGAAATCTTAATAAATCACTTTTATCAACCCACTCAGTTATGTTCAAAACAGTGAACATTTCATTTGTTATTTACCTTAAGGAGATCTATTTCTTTGATACAATCAGCACGTGCTTTCGCATCCATTAAATCAAATATCTAAAAATAAAATTCAGTATTACTCAATAAAACAGTAATCCATGGTTCAAACTACCATATAAGTCCACTGTAATAGTCCACACATAATTACACACACATTTAGTAGTGCACTTTCCAGTTAGCATTTAGGAGCTATGGAGATCAACAGGTAATTTATCTCACGTTACTACTAGAGGGTATACGTTTTTCCCTCCAGAGGCAGTCAGTATTAAAAATGGGAAAAGAGAACAGCTACATATTTCATAAATAATACAAAAAGCTTTAAAATATACAATCAAAAAAAAATCTCTCAATGTTCCAAGCATGTGGAAAATTAACAGCAAAAGCAAGCATCATATGTTAACACATATATGTGGAATCTGAAAAAACTGGTATAGACGACCTCATCCCAGAAATGGAGGCAGAAAGAGAGAGAGAGAGGTAGAGAAGAAAATGCACGGATACCAAGGGGCAAAGAGGGGAGGGCTGGGATGAACTGGGAGATTGAGATTGACATATATACACCACCGTGTGTGAAACAGACAACTAACGAGGACCTGCTATGTACGCAGGGAACTCTGCTCAGTGCTTAGACCTAGATGGGAAGGAAATCCAAGAGAAGGGATATCACGTGTACATATGGCCGAGTCACTGTGCTGTGCAGCAGAGATCAACACAACATTATCAAACAGCTACACGCCAATAAAAGAGCTTTACATGGTTACATATTTTTAAAAATACTTATAATTAAACTAATTTAGAACTACAGATTAAACTATCTTTAACTGAATTCTCAGTACCAAAAGTGACTTCCAAACAGTGAGGAATGAAATACTGCTGGCTCATTTAAGGCAAAACTATAAACTTTGAGCCATAGATACATTTCACGGGAAATTCAAAAGAATTTTATCTTCCTTTTCTCTTAGGCAACATTTCAAGACAAAAATAAAAACTGTATCTTTAGCTTAAATCATTTCCAGACACAGATTCAAACCTGATTCCATGAGCAGGAAAAGACAACAGATATGGGGAAAAACAAAATCTGGATTTTCATAAACTGTTTACAGGGTTGTCTCTAGAAAGCATCTTCACGGCTCTACCCAAGTTTCTGTGGGTTTTTAAATTTATATTTGAGAAGAGCAAAGCAGTGTTTAGGGTAAGTGATTGGCTGATAAGCTCTTGGTATTCTCTGGATCATTTTAAAAGTTTTCTTTTGTCATCTTTAAATTTTGCCAGAATTATTCACAACTGATGAAACTGAAAATGGTAACGCCTATACCTTTAGGAAGAAAAAGGCCTTCAAGTGACTTAACACAAATGTCCTTGAAAGGGCATCTATCAGAAGAAAAACACTTAGAATGTAGTAAAGAAAGTACTTAAAAATAGCACTAAGAGTCTGAGAGTGTTGTATCTTACTCTAAGTTAATCTTGCATAAATGGAATCCTAGCCAGGAGTCCAAGGAGAAGGCGATGGCACCCCACTCCAGTACTCTTGCCTAGAAAATCCCAGGGACGGAGGAGCCTGGTGGGCTGCAGTCCATGGGGTTGCTAACAGTCGGACACGACTGAGCGACTTCACTTTCACTTTTCACTTTCATGCATTGGAGAAGGAAATGGCAACCCACTCCAGTGTTCTTGCCTGGAGAATCCCAGGGACAGAGGAGCCTGGTGGGCTGCCGTCTATGGGATCGCAGAGAGTCGGACACGACTGAAGCCACTTAGCAGCAGCAGCGGCGGCAGCCAGGAGTCGGAGCCCAGGGGAACCTGGACGAATGGCCCGTGGCGAGTCCTGTTCTGCGGTCCCCCACCCGCCGGCCGCCCTCGCCCGCACGGTCCCCCTTCTGCCCGGGTTCCGTCCTCGCAGCCCCGGCCCGCAGTAGGGTCCAGGCCCCTCTCCTCCGCCCGCGGGGCCTGGCTGACCGAGGGGGCGGCCTCTCCTCTGCCGCGGGGAGAACCTCGGCCGTCAGCCGCCAACTGCGGGCCTGCGCTCGCCGAGGGCAGGGAGACCAGACCGTCCCCTTGTCTGAAGGGCGGAAGTCGGCGCGGGAGGAGGTAACCCCCGGGGGAAGGGCTGCGGCTGCTCAGAAAGAAAGGAGAAATGTGCGCTCCAACACAGGCCCCGGGGCTGCAGTGGCCGCGGGCCGGCGGGCGCAGGGGCTCCCCAGGGCCCTCGGCCCCTCTCTGCAGGCGCCTGCACGTCCCAAGGCACATCAGAGACAGGCCTCAATGCTTCCTCGTGGGCTCCTAAGGTCCCGGCAAAGGACGGCAAGGAACTGGATACCTGTGTCCTTTATTAAAAAACACGAAACCCCTGTTTCCAAGGGGACGCCCCACGTCCTTAAAAGCAGAAAGCCTGGGAGAGGTACCACCGGAAATCCATGCTTTGTTCTGACTTTCCGAGAGCTTGACGCTCAGCCAAGTTTAGTCAGGGCTTCGAGGGATTCAGAAGCCACCGTTCGGAAGTCAAGGAAGGCGGCAACTGAGCCAAACCCTGAGGATGAGACCTGCCCCGAAAGGCGTGGGGGGAGGAGGCGCCATGGGAGGAAGATGGGGACCCCAGGCAGAGCGGGACCGAGCCCGGGCAGGGAGTCGGGGTGGGTGCTGGAGCGGCAGCGGCCATGGGACCCCGTGAGGACAGCAAGGGGTGAGACTGCAGGGAGGAGGGGGCCCCCCTGGAGCACAGGCAGGGGGAAGGGGAGCAAGAGCGGCCACGACGGGAAAGCGCGGACGCGTAGCAAGGTGGGCACTTTCCGCTGAGCCTGGGGGCACAAGCCGGCTAAGGCACGGCCACCGCCAGCACTGTAGTCATGCACGCCTGCTGGTTTGGTTCTGCTTATCCTGTGGCTAAAATACATCCAAGCAGGACGTGCAAGAGAGTACATCTCCAGAGAGAGGCGAGCCGTGCCCCTCGGGGCTGTGGGCGTGGAACAGGGACTCCGGGTGAAAGCGGAAATGAAGAAACACGCGGCAAAGAGAAACCCTGCCCGGGGCTGAGCAAGACGGGGCGATTCTGAAACGGAAACATGCACGTTGCGCTCATAGCTGACAAAGGTCCAAGTAACATAGCCAGACAACTGAGGTCAGACCTGGAGTAAGAGGTCTAGGGGATGTGGGCCAGTGTGCCGTGGTCAGGGTGAAGTCAGAGACAAGCAGGGGAGAAGGAGAGGGGATGTGGACGCCTGAGACAGAACCCCCGGAGCGCAGTGAGGGCCTGGACTAAGCAGACCGACCAGGTGCCGGTGGCTGGCCTGGGGAGAAACCAGGATTCCTGGTCTCGGCAGAAACAAGGAGGTGCTGGGAGCTGCACAGGAACATAAGAGCAGGGGCTGAGAACACACTGTAAAAAGGAGAAAATAAAGAGAGGTCCTGCAGACTGGAAGACTAGGGACAAAGATGGAGCCAAATATTTAACTGGGATAAATTCCATAATCACAGTGAACTCTGAAAGAGACTGCATATATGGCCATAAAGGGTTAGAAATATATTAGAATCACTGCATGCGTTACAAAAGAAACTATCCATAAATTTTTAAATGCACGAAAATCCTAATTGCAATTAGGACTGCATGCAAAATATGCAGAATGTAGAATCGAGAATTAACACAGGTAGAAAAGCATTAATATGCTTTAAAAAGGGATAGTTTTTTAAAAGCTTGAATTATGGAAAATTTGACTTGCAACTGATTTTCTTGATGAATGCTTTAAAATAGCTATTAAATATAAGCAAATATGGGGCATCCCTGGTGGTTCAGATGGTAAAGAATCTGCCTGCAATGCAGGAGACCCAGGTTGATGCCTGAGCTGGGAAGATCCCCTGGAGAAGGGCATGGCAAGTCACTCCAGTATTCTTGCCTAGAGAATCCCATGAACAAGAGGAACCTGGTGGCCTACAGTCCACAGGTTCTCAAAGAGTCAGACAAGAATTAATGACCAAACGATGGATGAGCTAAGTATAACTAGACATTGCATGGACCAGATCAAAACAACTGGCTGCTGATCTTCTGATACAACTGCGGTTCTAAGACCCAGGCCAAGTGCCCCGGGAAGACTTTCTCAACCTCCCTCTCACTCTGGGCTCCTCAAGGCTGCTCCCGCGTGGTTCCTCTCTCACTGTCTTGGCTGCACTTGCACTGGGATCCCTGAGTCCTGTTATTTCGTTCATCTTGGTTCTCAAAGCCTTTGGCACTAACCACTGAACACCAGACGCCCACTCCCACTGGAGGAGCAGCAGGAAGGGAGGCCGGGAGGCAGGGCAGCAAGGCCAGCCCGTGCCCCCCAGTTAAGGAGCACCTTAACGGTGGCGAACAAACCGTGACGGGATGGGGCGAATTGTCCAAAAGACCCGCTAGTCTTGTCACCACCGCAGGCTCCCAATCCCTGCATGATTTCGAGAAGGAAGGTGCACTCAGCACATACTCCCTCCCTTGCACACGCAGGTACCAGGCAGACATCCAGGAAAGTCACCGGGGCTTCCAGCAGGCCGGTCACGGCCAACGGGAACCTGACACGCAGACGAAGCACAGAAGCGCCCGGAGAGCGGCTCGGAGGAGGCTGGACGCTGCTCCTGCAGAGTCTCATGAAATATCTGTGAGCAGAGCAATGAATTATAGATGCGACATTTCAACACAGGGACTCCTCCAGGAAGGGTCCTGAATTAGCTGGAAACAGTGACGCAGCCCTTCAGACCAGTAAGAAGCCTTAAAATAACAAACTGCAGGAGGAAATCCAATGTCTGGTTCCTGGTGAAGTTTCTGAAGAGAGGCTAGGATTCTTCAGACAGGAAAGGAGTCTGGTCAATGGTATTTTAAAACATTTTCACACTAAGCTGCAGAGGTGGCTTATTAAAAAGGAAGAACCCTGGTCTCTCTTGCTCAGCACAAGTGCAATATAGCACAAAAATCAACAACACGTCTGAAATGCAAATACATTTCTTCTTGTAAAGGTTCAAGATAACTGTTCCCTAATTACATAAGCTAAGAATATCTTCGAAGCATCATTCCTCTCTTGCGTATATAGGGAGTTATGCTTAAGCTAGAAGAGGTCCCAACTGCAACTCAACACAGCAGAGAAGAAGGCTCATTGCTTCCATCTCAGGCACATCCAAAAGGGAGATTCCTGCATGTGTGCGCCAGGAGACACACAGGACCTGACATGAACGTGACAAATAATTCGAAGGCACACAACCGTACACTCCCGAAACTAGTAGCACGCAAGAAGAGGACACTCCACACACGACAGGCAACGCTACACACGGACATGCGGGTCCACACCCTGACTACTGTGCGTGTGAAGACGAGCGCGTAGCCACACACCAACACGTGGCAATATTTAATTCACAAATGCAGAGGAAACAACGGATTCACTCAGAATTTACACCGATGTGGATAAAACTCTAGAGAAAAGCAAAGGAATGATACGCAGAAAATTCAGGACGTGGTGACCTGCGAGGGAAGGGAGTGATGGATGTGTCTGAGCCATGTGGTGGGTATGAGGGCATCTGTTTCAGTCTTGACCTCTGACATGTGTGTCCTATAAACACTTTCCTAAACATTTACTGCACAAGGGAAAACTGTTCACCTCTGCTGGTGATGGCTGCTGCAAGGACACTGATCCTTCATGAAATTAAACAGAGGAAGAGGACACTGAGGTTTCACAGGACTCGACAGAGAAAACAGCACCAGGTAGCAGAATAAAGCAGGAGTCTACAGGCGAGTGTCAACAAGAACGACCTTCTCCCTGAAAAGAGAAGTTACACTGCAGGACGGCAAACACACACCGAGGCAGAAAGGGAGAGCGCTCCAGAGGGGAGGCAGTGGGCCCATCGGGGCAGGGCCGGGCCAGGGGAGCTGGGCAGACCCGGGCACCTGAGGAGCCCGCACACAGCCAGGGTAGGAGGACGGGCCGATGCCAACACAGAGTGGGCATGGTAAGCGGGACAGCAATTGCCTACGTTCACCTATCTCATTTCTCGTCTCCTCCAGTAGATAAAGTTCACCTTGGTTTTCTGTCTTTTACTGCCAGGCTGGTTTTCCAGCCTAGTCTCCGAGACCCGCCCCGGGGTGTGTCCGCCGAGTCCTCGCTTCAGGCGGTGCATTCCGTGAGTCAGGTTTCCGTGCTCGAGGCCTGCAGCTGAGGCTACAACGTGCAGCCACACACCCAGCTAGGAGCCGTGGGGACAACTCCAATCTGCCTCTGAAAACCAAGAGCTGTGAAAGCTTTTCTAAGACCGTCCCAGCCATGACTGATCTTCGTGAACAGAGCCAGCTCAGTTTTAAAAGTAGCCTTACAACTAAAAAGTGATTTCCACCATACACAGCACTTAATGCAAGCCTTTACAGGACAATCTTTACTCTCTCCCATCATTCTCAACTCGAGACTGTCGTGACCCAATCGTTCAGGACATACTTTTCTCTATTTATTATTCACAGCATATAATTTTACATGGATTTATAGAATTAAAGTCATCTTACCTGCACTTTTTTTAAAGCTACTGGTACTCCATCCAAGAGACAGGCTGCCCTATAAACTTCGCTAAATTGCCCGCGACCGATTTTCTTCTCTATTCGAAAGTTGGCTAACGTATTATAGCCCATATCCGGTCGTAAGGCCTTCTGTAATTAAAAAAGTCAGGAAAGTTTTCAATCACACAATATGCACACAATTGTCAATTGTCTTCACTTATGTAGGTGATTTCTATGGTAAACCTGCAGACAGTCATTTGTTTGACAGGCATTTATCAAACTATTCATATTATATAAAAACCAACACACACATTCACTCAGTCAACCTGCCAACTAGCACATGAAAACCTTTTAAACTTTCTGATGATACTTAACTTCTGCAAAGAACAATTCCAGGGGCAGCAAGTCTACCACCTTATCATTACATTTTTTTTTAAAGACCTAAGTTTTTAAAAGCAGAATATTAAGAGGAAAGTAGAGAGGTTCCCGGTACACCCCCACCCTCACCCGGGCACTGCTTTTCTCGTTATCAACACCCCATCAGAGCCGGACCCTGGCCACCACTGAACCTACACTGACAAGCCACTGTCACCCAAAGTCTACAGTTAACACTGGGGTTCACCCTTACTGCTGGATACTCTCAGTTCAATCGCTCAGTTGCTCAGTCGTATCCGACTCTTTGTGACCCCATGGGCTGCAGCAGGCCAGGCTTCCCTGTCCATCACCAACTCCCGGAGCTTACTCAAACCCATGTCCACTGAGTCGGTGATGCCATCCAGCCATCTCATCCTCTGTTCTCCCCTTCTCCTCCCCCTTCAGTCTTTCCCAGCACATTCTATGGGCATGGACAAATGGACAACAACCTGTATCCATAATCAGAGTGCTTGTGTGCATGCTCAGTCGCTTAGTTGTGTCCAACTCTTCGAGGCCCCATGGACTGGAGTCTACCAGGCTCTTCTGTCCATGGGCTTGGAGTGGGGTGTCATTCCCTTCTCCCGGGGGGTTTCTTGATCCTGGGACTGAACCTGCATCTCCTGCACTGGCAGGTGGATTCTTCTACCCCTGAGCCACCTGGGAAGCGCCCCAGAATTTTAGCATCATAGTGTATTTTCCCTGCCCCAAAACCCCTCTGTTCTCTGCCTGTTCAACCCTCGCTCCCCACCAACACCTAGCAGCCACCAATCTTTTCACTGGACCCATAGTTCTGCTTTTTCCAGAATATCACATAGTTAGAATCATACAGTATGTAGCCTTTCAGATTGGCCTCTGTCACTTGAAGAAGGAATGGCAACCCACTCCAGTATCCTTGCCTGGAAAATCCCATGGACGAAGGAGCCTGGTAGGCTACAGTCCACAGGATCGCAGAGTCGGACACAACTGAGCAACTTCATTGTCTGTCTTTCTTTCTGTCACTTCGTACATAAATATCTTTTAAACAATATACTTTTTGCTGTTCGTTGGGAAAAGTCATTTCTTTTTGAAACTCACACTTTTTAGTACTCATTAGACAGAGAAGGCAATGGCACCCCACTCTAGTACTCTTGCATGGAAAATCCCATGGAAGGAGGAGCCTGGTGGGCTGCCGTCCATGGGGTTTCGAAGAGTCGGACACGACTGAGCGACTTCATTTTCACGTTTCACTTTCACGCATTGGAGAAGGAAATGGCAACCCACTCCAGTGTTCTTGCCTGGAGAATCCCAGGGGTGGCGGAGCCTGTTGGGCTGCCGTCTATGGGGTCGCACAGAGTCCGACATGACTGAAGCGACTTAGGAGTAGCAGCAGCAGCAGACAGCAGGCACTGGACTAGCCCCTAGGGAAACAGATGTATCCTAAGAAGTGTTTCTGCTCTGAAAGAGCCCACGCGGAGACACGAAGGGGCCTCAACTGTGCCGACTGGGATCACGGGGCCAGGAGGCGGCATCACCGCAGGCCCCTCTGGGGGTGGATGTGCTCTGCCCACTGTCCTAGTTCTTCTGTCCCTTGCTTACAGACTCAGTCACCATCACCCAGCCACAGGACAGACCTGAGCTGCGCGCCCACGGGGCTGAACGCTGCCCAGCGCGGAGGCCACTGCACATGCTCTGGGAAGGCTGCCTCTGCACGGCCTCATGTCACTCCTGCTCTACCTGCAGCATCTCAGTCTACTGAAATATAACAGCTCAGCGATCACATGTGCTTTTCCATCTTCTCTTTTTTTGGCCACTCATGGGCCTCTCCCAGATCCCGGGATTCCTGATAAGTAGACCCTTCTTGGCCTGGTACCACTCTGCTCACATCTGAATGGACCGTCTCTACTCTGGACCAACTCGAAGTAAACATAACATTCTTGCAGGGCCTGATTAAGGCCGAACATTAAAGACCTACTGGTTCAAACAAAGGGCGCATGGGTTCCTAAACCCACTAAGGTAGCTTGAACTCTTAGTCGTCAAATAAACCTTAGTTAGGGCTGATGATCCTATGATGTAGGCAAAAGGCTGTTTTGACATATGGGCATTACATTAACCCCTAATACATGCAACCTTGTCCATGTCACTACACCTATCATGCTAGCAAAAAAACCTGTAAAATTCTGCTGGACTTTCACTGCCATTCAAATGCAACGTTTATCAAAAAAGAGGGGAAAAGTAACAATAACTTGTTACTGTGCATTGCTTTTCTTTCTTCTGAAAAGTACAAAATAAGAGAAATACCACTCTTCCTTTAAGAGATGCAAAATAATCAGAATACAAGTTTCACAAATTCATTATGTGAATATAAACCATAAATAACTGCCAGAATAGAATAATAACACTACTACAATAAAAAGGTCCCATTTTGGCACCTATAATGTAACAGGTCCTATAAATTAGTACTTTTTATGCTATTTAATTCAATTCTCATGATGATCCTATCAGTTCAGTCGCTCAGTCGTGTCCAACTCTTTGCGGCCCCATGAATCGCAGCACGCCAGGCCTCCTTGTCCATCACCATCTCCCAGAGTTCACTCAGAGTCACGCCCATCGAGTCCGTGATGCCATCCAGCCATCTCATGATGATCCTATGAGACAGATGTTATCACACCAGATCTATGGCTAGCTGATGCCCAAGCCCCAGTTCCCAAGCACAGGGTTAGTCATACAGCCACCTACAATATGATAAATATTACAGTACCCTATGCGATAATCCACAGTATGTTCAGTTTTAGCCTTTTCGATGAGTAAAACAGAAATGGGACTAGAAACACACATACCGAAAATGAAAATAAAAAATAGGAATGAAATCATAAAATAAAGAGAGGCTACTTGCCACGCTGTTCAAGTATAAGATTTCTTTTTGTGGTCACTGAGATGAATTCACAACTGTCACTGTAAAGTGAAGTGAAAGTTGCTCAGTCCTCTCCGACTCTTTGTGACTCAATGGACTATATACACTCCATGGAATTCTCCAGGCCAAAATACTGGAGTGAGTGGCCTTTCCCTTCTCCAGGGGATCTTCCCAACCCAGTGATCAAACCCAGGTCTCCCGCATTGGAGGTGGATTCTTTACCAGCTGAGCCACCAGGGAACCCCAAGAATACTGGAGTGGGTAGCCTATCCCTTCTCCAGGGGACCTTCCTGACCCAGGAATTGAACCAGCGTTTCCTGCATTGCAGATGGATTCTTTACCAGCTGACCCATCAAGGAACTGTCCCCTACTTAACAAAGGAAACCTAACGAAGTCTCACTTCTCAGATACAGTCAGTGGATATTAGCAACTTCTAGCTTTCATAACTTCATTTCACTCAACGAGGAGAGACTTTCAATTGTCCAAGCTTCTCTAACAAATGTTTGTTTGTTTGTTTTAATTTACACACTAGGACAGACTGCAACATCGAAGAGGTGGGTTTCCTTCCTCTCTTCCAAACATCTAGACCGCTCCTCCTCCAGATGAAAACGTGCCGGTCTCCAGGGACACTCGGCTTCCTCATCGGGAACGCTACCACGCAAGCCCTGCATGCACTTCAGGCCTGCCAGGGACCCCGTCCCCTGTCCGCGCGGTAACTGACAAACGTGCGCAGGGGCTGCTGAGGCGCTGTGATGACCGCATGCTGAGCGCGGAGGCCGGCTAATGTGTTTTGGCATGCAGGCGCGTAATCACACATTTACATATGCAATGACCTATATTTGCATGTCAGATCACACACTGTCTGGGTTTATTAAGGCTGGGCGCCTCCCTGCGCGTGGCCGCCGGAGTGGCGAGTGAGGGCCAGAGGGCGGCGTTTTTTTGGCAGCGGAGGGATGAGCTGCCACCCAGGATTAGGCTGATTCGGCCTGAGCATTAGACACTTCATTAGACGTAATCTGTTTAACAGTGGGCAGTGTATGTAAACTTCACAGCCCATTTGCGGCACCCTTTCCCCCCGTGGCCTTTCTTCAAAGGGCAGCGCGGCTGACTGACAGCCTGTCTCATCTGCTCCCATGTCCTGTCGCCCGGCATAGACGCGCGGAGCAGACACGAGACGGAGCTGGGCTGCACATCTCGACACCCACGCCCCGAGGCTCGGGCACGCTGCGGCGACCTGCGGAAGGATCAGCCTGGGCGCGGGGTGGTCTCCTTTATGTGGCCGGGCAGGCGACACACACCTGGGCAGTGATTCTCAGACGCTGTGGCCGGTGCCCTGCTGCATGCGGATGAGTTATGTGCCCGGTAAACAGCACTGTGTGAGGTGCTTAAAATAAAAGAGATGGCATCATCAGGCCAGTGCCCATGCAAGTAAAGAACTATTTTTAGGGAAGAGCTGTATTTTCTTTTTTCTTTTGGATGTGGTCCAATTCCCCATGTTTTTTAACTTAGCACCTGAGTTATGCTGGGGAATAAAATAACTCAGCAAATACTGAGATGCAAACTGGATACAAAATAAAGCAAGTAGAAGCACTGCAACTGCCTTACTCTACTCTCCATGCGGTGCATAAACAGGGTCCCAGGCCCTGCAGCCCCTTCACCACCAGGCTGTGTGTCTGAGCAGCTCGAAATGACTTCTGGAATAACGTGAGTCATTTAAAGGATTTTCAGCTTTTATGAAAGTTCACCACTCTGCCTCTTCCATCACACACTGAGCCCACCTACACCTACAGCAGCAGCTCACTCCTCCACACACAGCGTCCAAGTGACCTGGCCTTCTGGGGACCTGTGCTCTGCACACGTGGCCCACTTCTGCTCACTGTGGAGACCCATCTGACGGCCCTTCTCAGGGGCCCCTGCCCTGGGCCCACAGTCTTCAGCAGCAGTCAACTCTGCAGACAGCCGTGCAAGCTCAGGCACTGGTCTGGGTTCCAGATCTCATTGGCTTTTAATTATTTGTTTACATAGGTCTATTTCTCCCTCCAAGCACAGCTTCTCAAAGGCAGAAACCAAGCTTGTGTCCACGAAGCCACATGCCACGAAGGTGGCGTGACATGAAACAGACAGTAAGTATTTACTAAATAGGTAAATGTAGCTGAAAGAACTCCCTCTGCCCTTAACAGCTTCCAACGGGTGAGACGAGACTTGCCTTGCGAGACTTGCCTTGCACCCCTGCCAGGTCAAGAGCCTTGAGTGCTAATCCCCTGTCCCTGCTGGGGTGATATGCGAAGCCCTGAACACTGCCATCTGAGGCCTGACCTGACAGGGATGGTGCTTTAGTCACCAAGTCAAGTAAGACCCTTTTGCGACCCCACACACTGTAGCCCACCAGGTTCCTCTGTCCATGGGACTTTCCAGGTAAAAATACTGGAATGAGTTGCCATTCCCTTCTCCAGGGGATCTTCCTGTCCAGGCACTGAATCTGAGTCTCCTGTATCGGCAGGCGAGTTCTTTGCCACTGAGCCACCAGGGAAGCCAGGTTCTCACAAAGCCCCAGAGAAGCACAGGGTCTGCCGGTCACTCCACAGGGCTGGGCTGGAGCCTCACATCCGATTCTCAGTGTCTTTCTCAGCTGGGCAGCTGCCCAAACCTTGTACCCACTCCTCCAGGGCAGGCGGGAGCCCACCTGAAGGCGGCGTGCAAGTGTTACCAGGGACAGAGCCTTGCACACACACGTGCTCACTGTCACCTATGCCCCTTCCCCGGGGCACCTGCGGGCACAGCCTGGCACCGACCCTCTCTACTCACAGCCTCCTCCAACTCTAGGCATCAAGACTGAAATTCCCTAGTTCTGACCTTGATTTTTTTCTTTGGCCCTCCTCTGGGCCCCAAAAAGCTTGAATCTACAGCCAGACTTCCTCATGCCAGCAGCCTCTCTACTAGGGTCTCCAAGCACTGCCCAGCCCTGAGCTCGCCCTCCAGCCAGACACTCCAGTTAGCACGTGGACTCTTGCCCTGATCCATGGATGAACACAGCTGGACTCCTTGCATATAAGGCTCCTTGGAGACATACACTATATCTAAGTAAAATTTTCCTGCCCAAAGGGCTTCTAATTACTGTGAGGGAGCAGGTAATACCTAAAACCACATGTGGTTTTAAGTTGGCTTCTGGCTGGAACATGGTCACACTCAAGTTTAAAGTCGCAGGCAAACTGAAGAGAGCAACTGCTTAAAAGCCTGTAAACCTTCCAAGTTTGAAACTGCAAGCTCTTGGTGACAAAAGAAACTGAGGGACATGACTAGTTCAGCACAGAGTAGTTTCCAAAATCATGAAATAAAGACCACACACTCCATAAAACATTTTTCAAATGGATTCTTTTTTGGATTAAGTCTTAAAATGTAACTATTCAACATGGACAATATAACTGCAAGCTTATACAGCTTTTCTTACTGTTTGATTGTTTTTACTGGTGTCATTTCATTTCTTAATTACTAACGGTAAGACACCCGTGACTCCTTAAATAGAGGGCATGGTTATGACAGACGCTGGAAGCATGTGCATTACATTTTTGTGGTAAATTATGTTTAATCTCCTGAGATGTGTGAATCCGCAAGTTAAAAGTAAATTATTTTACTCAGAAAAGTAAAATAATTACTCAAAATCACATATGACGACTAAAAAAATCAAACCTGAGAGTGAAGGAAGCTTTATCTAACACCTTAAATGTCCGGCATTCTCACTAAGGAAACTCTTGTTGATCTGAATGTGCTTTAATTACCTACCACCAGATCATGCTGACTAACTGGGATTAACTTCTCCGTGTCAGTCCCCTCCTGCACATAAATACTTTTCATTTCAAAATAAAACACAGTCTGCTGTGCCATTGGCTCATACTCTCACAGGTGCAAACTCGTTAAACAACGATTTCCCAGGACTAAATTAATTTCTCTAATTTCTTTTAAATTTGAAGGCAAGAACGTTTAATGAGCAGTAAGATAATTCAGGGTAACATGATGATAATAGTTCTCTCTGGGGAAATCAGAGGAGCCCCGCCATGGACTCGACAGACTCTCCAGGGAGAAAATCCTGTCCTGACAATTCCTGGAGGTACTGTTATCAACGATCTAACGTACAAGCCAGGATTAACAATACTTAACACCATTAACAAGGTTTTCACTATTACTGCAAACTCATCTCTTACTGGTGATTTTCATCTTACCAACTGTGTAATCTAACAAATATTATACTTTATGTTAATATTATTAAATGTCTCCAAAATTTGAAAGTAACAAAACTTAAAAATGCCCTTCAATTTTATTTGGCAATGAAGCTCATTCTATGGATGATCTTTAAAGAGACATTACTCAGTTCCCAACTACACAAACTGGAACGCCCTTTTGACAATATCTCACACAGAGCTCTTACACACTACTTTCTATATAAACCTCAACAGAAATTTAAAAAACATGTTAAAACAAAAACATCACAGGTGCCAGCAATCTAATTAAGTCATTCTTCTTCCCATTTGAAAAATCATCTCCCTGAAATTTGTTAAGCTATTTCAAAAGTAACCTATTCCTAAAGACACTAAAAGTCTGAGATTTAAGTCAGCTGGAATGATATACCATTAATCATTGTAACTGGCTTTTTATCAAACAAAGGAGAGAATTCACTACAGCATAAGAAAAATGAGTGATCAAATACAATCAATTATTTAAACATTTATAAGATCTTGGTATTTGTATCATTTAACCATCATTAGTTATACTACCTAGCATGATAATTACTATATCCAAATTATGTAACCAAAAATACCAGTCACCTCTCCTGGCATTTCAGGACCAGGACAGAGATACCGGCACCAGCCCAGTGAGCACCAGCAGCTGCAGCTGGTGAGATTCAGCACTGCGACCAGAAGCCTTCCACTGCAGCAGAGACAGATGGAAGACGTTTTCTTCAATTTATTCATTTATTTCACAGTTATTAACAGAGGATGGGCTTAAACAAACATGTAATCCAAAAACAGTAAAAAGGCAATAAGCAATATTAGTATCTGGGAGAAGGAAATGGCAACCCACTCCAGTGTTCTTGCCCGGAGAATCCCAGGGACAGAGGAGCCTGGTGGGCTGCCGTCTAGGGGTGGCACAGGGTCGGACACGACTGAAGCGACTTAGCAGCAGCAGCAGCAGCAGCAAGATTAGTATCTAATATTTAGGTACTATGCAGAGAAATAAAAGAGTGATATAATAGGAAATAAACGATGGTTATTTTGGATTGGGTGATACTAGGATGACCCCACGGAGGTGGTGACATTTTGGTTGAGATTAAAAGACCAGAAGGAAAAGAAAGTGCTGGAAAGCAGCCCTGGGAGAAACCTTCAGGGAGCAAGGAGCTAGGTGTGTCGGAAAAACACTGGCTGGAGGGTGGTGAACACTGGGGTCGCGGGTAAGGACCGGGGTCAGCGGTGAGCACGCTGAGAGCATTGGTGTGGGCTGTGGGTCTGCAGCAGAGAGGCTCGGAACTCAGGACCCTGACCCTGCGCGGAGAGAGGCAGGGAGAGGAGGAGAGCCAGAGAGGGGGAGAGCGGGGAGAGCACGGAAGGCCTGGCCGGACCGGACGGTGACAGCGAGGCGCGCGCTGCGACCCCCAGGTGGACCCCGAGGACTCGGACTGCGGGAGCTGAACACAAGGGCGAGGGGCGAGGGACGCCGGACGCCAAGGACGGCTCATGGGCTCGGGGCTTGAGCACGTCGACGCGGGAGGGAAGTCGCTGACTGGGGTGTGTTGGTAACAGGTGTGACAAAGGACGGAACACGACACAGAAGCAGGCACGGCAGAGAGACCTGTGCGCCGAGAGCGCTGCATGTCTCTGCCGCACGCGTCCTCGCCCACCGAGACCCAGCATCTCGTCCCCGCCTCCGAGCGCTGTCCACGTGCCGGGCACAGCACGCGGGCTCCACGGCCGGGACTCGGTAAAAACGAGTGCTCCCTAACCCACAGGGCGGAAGAGCGAGGCGTAGGTGTTCAGTAATCTGCCCTCCAGCACGCAGCCAGGAAGTGGGGGTATCCAAGCCCTTACTCGGGGCAGTGCAACGTCAGGGCTCAGGCCCTAAGCCACCCTGCTAAACGTCAGCCCTCCTGTGTCCTCCTGGTCCCTCAGACGGGACCCCCGTAAATGCTGGGGTCCGCGTGGCGCCAAGCTCAGCCCTCTCCGCTCGCTGCGCTCATCACCGGGCCACGCAGCCCCGCATCCCGCCTCCTCCTTGCCGGAGGACTGTGAAGAAGGCTGAACGCCAAAGAATTGATGCTTTTGAACTGTGGTGTTGGAGAAGACTCTTGAGAGTCCCTTAGACTGCAAGGAGATCCAACCAGTCCATTCTGAAGGAGATCAACCCTGGGATTTCTTTGGAAGGAATGATGCTAAAGCTGAAACTCCAGTACTTTGGCCACCTCATGCGAAGAGTTGACTCATTGGAAAAGACTCTGATGCTGGGAAAGATTGAGGGCAGGAGGAGAAGAGGGCAGCAGAGGATGAGATGGCTAGACAGCACCACCGATTCAGTGGCCATGAATTTAAGTAAACTCTGGGAGATGGTGGAGGACAGAGGAGCCTGGTGTGCTGCAGTCCATGGAGTCACAAAGAGTCAGACACGACTCAGCGACCAAACAACATCATCTTTGAACACATCAGACTATTCAAACAGACATGTCCAAGACAGCAGATGGGAGAACCCTTACTGTATTCCCATTCTTTTAAAAATCATCTAAATTTCTCAAGGATTTCCTTTAAAAGCTGAGAAACATCTAGCCCTAAATACATTAAGTATGAACAACCAATCTAAATTCAAAACTCAATCAAGCTTTAAATATTCTGATGTCACTTCTCATTTGACAGAGTTCTTTTTAGTCTACATTACCAAGTCTTTTCCTAAAGGAGCTTTCAATAACTAAAATCCATATAATATTAAGATAATTAGGCTGATCAAAATTAAGCTTTCATTTAGAGATTAATTCATTCATCCAACAAATATCTGGGTACCCATGAGCTACTCATTCATATAAAGTATGGTCTGCAGAAGTGGACAGTGCACAGCTGGCATAGTGCATTCTTATTTATTAGAAGCGTATCAGTGTAGGAAACTACCCAGTAGTCATTATTTCCCTGAGAGTAATCTTTCTGCTCTCTTCCAAATTACATGCTTCCTCTAGGATAACACTCTTCTTATGGCCTCTGCCATGTAGCTCACATACATTATAATGAGCCTTTATGCTGATTACAGTCCACTGTAGCCGACCAGGCTCCTCCCTCCATGGGATTCTCCAGGCAAGAGTACTGGAGTGGGTTGCCATTTCCTTCTCCAGGGGATATTCCCGACCCAGGGATCGAACCTTGGTCTCCTGCATTGCAGGCAGACACTTTAACCTCTGAGCCACCAGGAAAGTCCTGATTACAGCCCATTACGGACTAAATCTCCTTGAACAGCTCCTGAGACTGCGATCAAAGTTCCTGAAATATGGAGTTGAAAGAGAGCTTAGTATAAGCGAGATATGACTGAGTCTGTGTCCAAAATAGGGACAGACACAACATGCAGCTGGAGAAGAAAAAGGAGCCCCATGACGCGAGACCCTCTGCATTGCACAAGAAAACGCAGAGCCCTTCCTCAAGCCCAGAGATCACCGTTTCTCGGACGTGTGGCTCAGCGGTGAAGGATCCACCTGTAACACAGGAGCAGCGGGTTCAATCCTGGGTCGGGAAGATCTCCTGGAGGAGGCATGGCAACCCACTCCAGTATTCTTGCCTGGGAAACCCCATGGACAGAGGAGCCTGGCGGGCTGCAGTCCATGGGGCTGCAAAGAGTCAGACACGACTCAGTGACTAAGCAACAACAAGAAGTAATAACGATGAAACACACACTTTGGAAAGATGACTCTTGCTACAGTGTGAAGACTGAACTAGAAATGGCAAAATGAGAGGAAAAGAGACTGGTTCAGAAGGTTCCACAATAATCCAGGCAAAAGGCGGCAGTAGGCACAGTCGGGATGCAGAGAACTAGCAGATTCCAGAGGTGCTTAAGGAGCAAAGTCGAGACAATGTGAAACGGCCCGCATATGAAACATGTGACTAACCTGCCTGCAGAGCGAGAGGGACGGTGCTAACAGTCACAGGCGAAAGGACAGCCTTGGGCAGAAGGCAATGCAAGCCACCCTGAAAGGAGGAGCTTGCGGGAACTATGAAAGCATCGAGTCACAGCGACTGAGATCAGACTGGCCAAGAGACAGGTGAGACGCTGCTTCTGTGAAACCAAAGCGGGAGGCAGACCCGGCTTCAATCCCAGCCGCCCTGCTTACTGGCTAAATGACCAAGGGCGAGTCAGATCACCGGTCTGAGCCTCGGTCTCTTCGCTTGTGAAGCGCCACTGATAATGCCTCCTGCGGCTGGTGTCAGGAATGCAGCAAGGCCCCTACACACGAACTTCAAGTTGCAAACTTTCCAAGATGAGACCCTGCCTCTAGTTCGAGGCAGCAGAACCCTCTCCTTCCTCCATCAGTGACTCCGCCCGCCTGTCCACTGGATGCCAGCCCCTATGCCAGCTGCTGTGCTGCACTACTGTACTGTCCGGTTAAAACCGTTTCCTCTGCTTTCTGTGTTTGGTGTTTATACATTATTGGCCTGGAAAGTATTATGAACCCAGTGAAGTGCAGTACTATATGGGTGACTGTTAGCCGGGTACCCAAGCTAACGTTGTTGGACTTATGAACACATCCTTGGAACAGAACTCGTTCATGTGTCGGGGACTTACTGTAGCTGAAACACATGTTCACAGGGTTCAGCGCAGGGTGGGTGCTCTTGGAAGAACTCTCACAGCAGCAGGGCTTCTGTCCTGGACAAAAGCCAGATGATGCTGAGAAGGAAGGTGGGGGCTGGGAGTCAAGCGTCCAGCTAGTGTGAGGGCTCAAAAGGAGGTTGGGAGACAACAGCAACAAGGAAGGTGAGCGCCCTTCCTTTGGGAGGCGGAGCCTCGAGGAAGCGGGTCTTGCCCCCGTCACCCCAAAAACAAGGAGAAGTCATGGGCTGGAAGAGGCTCTGTGGATGGAGAAGTGGCCCCTGACCCCGGACTCTCATGGTGCACAGTTTATCATTAATATCATCAGAGAACCAGCAGCCTCCAGGGGAAAGGATGCTGGGAAACAGCGGCCTTGGGGCAAAGAGGTCTGTTCCAGCCAGGAAGCTTAAAGTGACGGCCGGCCAACCTCACTGCTTTCTGGCTAGTCCCAGACAAGACCCTTGTACCTTCCCAGCAACCAGAATGAGGAAGGCCCCTCTTCCTACCTGTACCCCTGGGATGCTTTCCCGCCTTCACAGGGAGCCAAAGGGTTACAAACAGTAACATCTTCAAGTTTACAAACAGTAAGTATGACCTAAGTCCTGGTGATGATCATAATTAAAATAAATCCACCCTCTAGACACACCCAGGAATTCTTAAAATTGTGCTCTGATTATAACTGTTTCATATTTAACTTTATGATAAAAAGTGAAGGCAGCAGAGTGCTCTTCAATGACGAGAAATCAAAATAGTCACAAAATGTTAGCTGCAGACTTCCATCGTTTAAAATCAGCCTCATACTAAAATGTAAATATCTTACCATTTCTGTGTCACCATCAATGATACAGTCTGCAGGTTTTTTTTAATTAAGCTATAATAAATTTGTTGTTCCAAAAACAAGAGTCCAAAAGCAACGTGAGCGTAACAGTGTGCAACTCTAGTCAAAATGCCCTGTCAGTACTTTTGAGACTTTAGTGGAAGGAGTCAAAGAAGGAAAACAGGAAGGAAACGGAAGGTGACAGAAAAAAAAAATTCCCTGAGTTCAGTGAATGACAATAATGACAACAAAAAAAATTAATAGAGCTACATAAATCTCACATCCTAGAGCATGGGAAAAAAAGGAACTCATATGGCACTAAAAATGAGGCCACACAGTACGCACTGCAGGGTTAGAGTATTCATCTCAGAACAAGAAAAAGACACACGGAGAATGTACATCGCATGTCGTCACACAGGCAGTGGGTGCCTGACACTGAGAAACCTGACTACCTCGGTTCCCTGTTTCTGTGCAGACGGCATGTTAGGATCACAACAGAGAAGGAGCCGCTCAGCTAACCGCATGCTGCCTCATCACCCTGTTGTTCGGGCCAATGGTGTGGAACAAAACAAAAGGAGGCTGTCAACCCGGAGCAGAAGCTGTCCTTTGCCAGCTTTTTAAAACCCTGCTCCTGAGAGCGTTCACATTTTTCAAAGACTTAATCAGCAGTAATGCTCGTGAACTCTTGTCAGGTAATCTCCCACCATCGGTCTGGGTGCAGAGACAAGGGTCCCCCTGCCACCCCCCGCCTGCATGGGCGGCACCGGCCTATTTCCCAGGAGAGTGGGGGTACCTCTGCCCACTGGGGGGCAGAGGCAGGATGAAGGGAACCGTGTCAAAGAGACACAGAGCCACGGACACAGCTTTAGACTCGTGCTGCGTGGCAGCCGTGGGTCCCAGGAAACCGCAACTCCTGGCTGGTGAGTCAGCAGCAACAAAAATCAAAGTGCTCCTTTTCCTTTCCTTTGGAATTTGGAGCTGTTCAAAACAGAATTTCAAAATCATGACACAACTGCCTAATTTCAGAAGCGCTGCTTTTACCGTCTGCACAGAAACAATATACAAAACAGTAATATCCGTGTGTATCTGTGTGTGCGTGTGTAAAACTGGCACGAAGATACGGCTGCATCTAGTAGAAACTGCATACCATGATCTTGGACATTTTATGACCGTAATATAAACTACAGATGGTAGATTTGAAAAAACAATCCTCTTGAATTTAAAATGCTGGCCTTCCTAAAGCTCTTAAGGGTCTCTTTTGTGAATACAGTACAGAGAATTCAAACAAGTGTAACAGAGGGAACACCATAAAATTCAACTAGGTAAAGGGCCAGCAGACACACGCTCGCCTGCCTGCCAGCGATGAGGGACCTGTATCGTCACAGTGCACCCAGAGAGAGCAAGACAAAGCACAAACCCTCAAGGTGTGGAGAGAGGTTTCCTATCCTAACCCGATGGGAAAGATGAGGTTTCATGTCCATGTGAAGTGACAGGGCTCAGAAACACCAGAAGAGATGTTACCAAGGGTGCATCATCAGGGCTCCAAGAAAAAGTATGACATTCACAAAATCAGAAAAAGCTTCACAGTGGAGACAGCATTTTAGACAGTCCTTGAAGGGTGGGCAGATGTCAAACTCTGGAGAGGGAGAAGAGGGGTCAGGCAAGATGAGTAGTCACACAGGCAGAGAGTTCAGCTCAGGCGCTCAGGCGGGTCTGACTCTCTGTGACCCCATGGACCACAGCACGCCAGGCCTCCCTGTCCATCACCAACTCCCAGAGTTCACCCAAACTCATGTCCATTGAGTCGGTGATGCCATCCAGCCATCTCATCCTTTGTTGTCCCCTTCTCCTCCTGCCCTCAATCTTTCCCAGAATCAGGGTCTTTTCAAATGAGTCAGCTCTTCGTATCAGGTAGCCACAGTATTGGAGTTTCAGCTTCAGCATCAGTCCTTCCCATGAACACCCAGGGCTGATCTCCTTTAGGATGTACTGGTTGGATCTCCTTGCAGTCCAAAGGACTCTCAAGAATCTTCTCCAACACCACAGTTCAAAAGCATCGATTCTTCACAGAAAAGACGGCAGTATTTCCTGGGCTGTGCCTCAGACACGGATTCTGAGAAGCCAATAGATGCGCTTACAAAACAGTCCACAGTCAAATAAGTTTGGAAAACACTAACCCTGCCTGGAAATTCACAGTGCACACCTCTCTGAGGAAGCAGCTGTGCAAACCCAAGCTTCCCAAACTCATCTCACTCACTGCAAAGCACATCTGTAAAAGACCAATCGCAAAGTACTGAAACTGAATCTGCAATTTTAAAACTTCCTACGATCAGAAGTCCAGGACCAGGTGACCTCACAAGCAAACTCTACCAAATATTTGGAGATGAGTTAACACCTGAAACTATTCCAAAAATCTGCAGAGGAAGGAACACTTCCAAACTCACTCTGTGAGGCCACCTTCACCCTCATACCAACACCAAAAACACCACGAAAGAACACCTATGGATTCTTCGTTTCTAGAATGACTGCCAAGCAGAGCTGGAGCAAGGCTAGCGGAGTAAACCTGGGGCACTGTACAAGGCCTCCAACACCGAACTGAGAAACACGGAATTTATGAACGACAGCTGTGCAGGCGTGAACGTGATTTCAGACACGTCATCACATGCTGGGGCTTCAGCGCGAGCGTCCACAGGCAATCAGCACAGTAAGTAATTCATTTCAATAGTGTGTGTACACCTTCTGCCGAAACCTTCCTTTAGCTTCACCCTATGGTACAAAAGAACGCGCTAATACGTAACGGGAGAAACACACTGCTGGTCAGAGAGGACGAGAACAGCCACAGTGAAGACGGCACTGTGGGCAATGCGGGACCCCAGGCTGAGGTGGAGACAGGCTGAACACAGGCACCGCCTCGCCTCCGCTCCTCCCCGAGCCCAACAGGAGCTCCCAAACCAGCAGCTCATTCAAGTCAAAGCTACAGCTGCCTCCATTTTTTGTTTTCAAATATATGTCCATGAGAACTAAATATTCTAAAACAGTATTTTATATTGGAAACAATTCTGATTTAAGCTTGGAAACTCATAATCAGCATGTTCAGCACCTTATCCCTAAAGGAACTGTACAGGTTCTGCTTCCTTTCTCACTGTACCTGTATCCACTTGTGAGCGCGCGTGCTCATGCACACATAGACACACACACACAGTCTCAAGGCAGCCTTTATCAGAACAAGTTACCTGCGGCTGGAACTGAGGAACAGGTGGCCCTTGCATTCCTTGTGATTGCTCATCCATTGTCTGAAGCGACAGGAACTTCTGAACTCTGCAAAAAATGTTGAGTCAAACTTTAAATAATGCAATCATTACCATAACACAATCCACACTTGAGATGAGCCCAATGCTTCAAAAATGGCCATTAAGACATTCCCTACTCTCACCTGCCATTTGCTAAATCCAAGCACTGTTTGGCTAACACAAACAGTCATTGTCTCAACTCATTTTCTCAAAAGCAGCATTTCCTGCTTAGAAAATCCTGTTTTATGCGATGAAGTCCTCTCTTCTCCATTGTTTTACAGATCACAGAGGTTCCCCCACTCCCTCCCCAACAGGAGAAGACAATCACCATGGAAAGATTCCTGCAGTCATGAGCAATGCTTCAGATTCCCAAATCGCACCTCATCTCCCACTCCACAGACGTTAGCACTTGCGCTCTTCAGGTCCAACTGAACTGCTTCCTGTGATTTCCAGGCCTACGTTTAGAAACCCAGTCCTCCTATGAGGACTTATGCAGACCTTCCTTGCGATTATAAGGCGTCCATCCATTAATTCACTAAACACAAGCTGAAGACCATACGCCAAGTCCTGCACAAGGCTGAAGAACTGAGCTAGAAATGCAACACAGCAAACACCTGGGTCCACTTCTGATTCTACACAACACCAAGAATCTTTAGGCTCTTCATAACTGTAATTTTATAACTAAAATCTGTGGGTTAAAAAACTAGGGTCCATTAGGATCAACAGATAGAGAAACTAAAACACATTTTCACTTCATTATACCCTTTAAAAACCTGTGAAAAGGTTCTAGACATGGGGCATTTGTATTGCAAATATTTTTCCCATCCCGTGACTTGTCTTTTAAAAACCTTCCCAATGGCATCTTTTAATTAACTTGTTAACTTTTGAAATTTAACAGTTCTAATTAACCAATCTTTTTCTTTACTACCGTTAATGCTTTTGTATACAAAATGCTTAAATATTTAAGAATAATTTTCCTATTGTATATTCACACACATTATCTTCCAACATAAGCTTTATTGCTCTTTCATATTCCTATCTGCAATTGGCCTGGAGTTAAAGTTCTGTACAATGTAAGGTGAAGTCAATATTCAGCTTATTTTTCCACATGGCTATCCAACTGACTTCAATTTACTGCAAAGATTATCCTTTATCTTCCCATGTCTCACTACACTATACCAGCCTCAACATATATCAAATGACTGCACATATATATACTAGACTCATGTCTGGTGTAGTTTTATTATAAAGTCTAGATATATGCCTAATCATATTTCTGATTTTAATATAAAGTTTAGAACCAGCCTATTTGTTTCTACTTAAAAAAAAAAAAAAACCTACTGGGATTTTGATTAGGATTACAAGAACTCTATAGATCAATCTGGAGAGATCTTTCATTTTAATAACACTGGGTCTTCAAACCCATAAACATAGGATATCTTGTTAATAGGTTTAATTTCTTTCAAGAATGGTTTTCACTTAACAAACTGGTCTTTCCCATATTTTTTTTCAGGCTATTTCCTAAGTATACCTTGATACTATAAGTGTTTTTATTTCAACTTTCTGATAGTGTACAGAAATACAACTGATTTCTGTATATTGACCCTTTATCTTACAAACCTGCTAAGCTCACTTAATGGTTCCAAGTAGATTTTTTTTTTTTGTAGATTCTTGTCTCATTGCAATGGCTAGAACTGCCAGTACAATGAACAGAATCAAAGACATCCTTTTCTTGTTCCTATCTGAGGACGAAGGCATTCAGTCATCTACCATTAAGTATAATGTAAGATGGGCATTTTATAAATGCCCTAATTTATCAGGATGAGATAGTGCCCTTCTGTTTTCACTTTGCTGGAAGATTTTATAAAGAATAGATGTTAGGTTTCTGTCAAATTCTTCTGTGTCTGAACTGATTAAACACTTTTTTTAAATGCTGAATTTTGGTGGCTCATTTATTTTGAATTTTGAACATTTATTTTGGCAACTGTTCAGCCAATATTTCTGGGATGAACCCCTATTTAGCCATGATATAGAATCCTATTTATGTATTGTTGGATTCAAGTTTATATAGTGTTTGATTCAAGGAGGAAGAAGAGGGAAGGAGAATTAGAATCCTGGTAATGAATTAGAATACCTTTTAGTGTGAAATCTGAATCACTAAACAATCAAGAAACAATTATTTAAGGCTACACATTAAGGCTACACTGATTATTTAAAATGTGTATAAGCAACAAGGACACTTTTGCAAAAGGTAATATAAATTAAACAGTATCTCCAGCTTAGGAAAAGAAAAACTATTACAGGCCAACTACACATCCAAGATGGTGTCTTACAACTTATTGCTATTATTCTAATGCAGGACAGATTATTGCTCAAAATTGCACATGTCAGAACATCAAGATATTTTCATTTTTTAAAGCAAGGTGACATCAGAATAAAGACTTTTGAAATTTAAAAAATAAATCTATATCATTAAAACCAGTATTTCACATCTAGTGCCCCATACAATTTACATGAGACAATCCATGGGAAAAAAAAAGGCCTCCTGGTCCAAAACCTCTGTGAAATACTACTTGCTATATGAAGCTCTCTTAGAGGATCATAGTGAATACTAGCACACTAAAGGATCCAAGCAGGCCAGCAGCTAAAAAAGGAAACAAACAAAAAACTTCATTTGCATTTAACTTATTTAGTCACAAAACACTTTCCTTGTGCAGCATATTTTAATAGTCCACAGCTTGCCTAACTGTAAGAAGATGCTATGAGAAATGAGCTAGATTATAACAAAGTGGGTTTCATCATACCTCCTGATGTGTGCAATGCCTAAGCAAATAAAATTATGAAGAAAAGAAGGCAAAATGAAAAAAATAAATAAAACACAAAAAAAGAAACATAAAATTCGAAGAAATCTTAGAAGTGACTAGCAGTCTGCATCACTGGGAAATCAACTCCCACACCATCCCAGACAAACAGCCCCTGCTTAGTAAAGGAAAGCCTGAGTGAAATTCTCATACTGCACATAAACCTGGTAATACAATGAACAAGGAGCAAAAAAATTTTCTTTGCATAATATCTAACATGGATCCAGGTGTCACTCGATTCTAACTGCTTCTGTTGAAAAAGAAAATAGCAGTGTTTACATGCTGATCTAATATTATCATATTTTCAAAGGCCATATATGCTTACATATTATCTTCCAGGTAACCCCGTCATAAATAAAGACACTCAATGTATAAATGTGAAACACACATCCGGTCTTCTAGTTGTGAGTTCCATGCTGCAGGGACCTGTGTTTGCTGTCCACAGCTCTGCTCACAGTGCTTAGGCCAATGCTTGACACACAATGAGCGCTGAGCAAATATTTACTGAATAAATGAATGAATGAATCGCTATCCAAACATCAGGTAATAACTGCTACACTTTAATAAGTCTAAAATCAATGGTGAGTAAAATTACGATCCAATTCAACAAATCTGGCAACCAGTCTTCCATCAAAAAAGGCTGCCCAAAGAAGATGCTTCTTGAACTGGGTTTTAAATAAGGAGGAAACACTCACACAGGTTAGATGAGGCAAGGAAGACAGGAAGTCTGGGGAAAGGAAAACACACATCAAAATATCCAAAAGCAGAGCACAACATCATGTAAGTAAAATGAAAATTGGCAAGTGGTGAGAGATAGCTGGGGGAACTCAGGCTAACTTTTATGATACCCCCTTTATTCAACTGCTATCAGAGAGCTAATGCTCTGTTTCAAGCAGCTAAGAGAGGGAAGTGCCCTTTCTGAAATACAATCTTTCCTGCCGTATGACAGAGAGGGGCTCACAACCACAAGACAGACGTGTCAAGAAGCGATAGTAACAATCCAGACAGGAGATGATAAGGGCCCTCACCAAGGTCCTCTGACTTGACCTCAACCAGCATTCAACACAACTATCTCATTTTCTGGAAATGTTCTGTGCCCCATGGACTCTCATATAATCACTCCTTTTTCTGAGTTCTTTTTCCAGTCTAACATGTATGTCCAAGTGCTATATGATGTGAATCTTCCTGTTTTTTTTTTTTTAAACCTACATTCTTTCAGGTCATCCTTTCCTGTCCCATGACTTGATTACTCTGAAATCATTACATCTATGATTACTCTGAAATTTATCTCATCTGTTCTGAGTTCTGAACCACAAACACCAATATCCAAATGACCACCTAGTATCTTCACAGTTTTTGAACAGAAGATTCCATCTGCCATTTCTAAAAAAAAAAAAAAAAGTTGCTAAGTTCTTTAATCATCTTTCTCTCCTTACATTATCACCACCTACTCAGCTGATCCAGCCCAAACCTCTCAAATTTCTGCATCTCAGGACCTCTTTATCTGAGAACCCCAAAGACCCCACTCTTTGCTCACATGGGTCATAAATATCCCTATTTCTCATATTAGAAATCAAAATGGAGAAAAGTTTAAAATACATACTAATTCATTTACAAATAACAGTAACAAATTATTACATGACTATAACATATTTTTATGAAAAATAGCTATCTTTGCAAATATTAGCCAGAAGAGAAGCACTGTTTTACATTTTGTTAATCTCTTTAATGTCTATCTTCAGAAAAGAAGCAGCTTCTACATTCAAGTTGTTGAGATGTATTGTTTTGGCTGAGGTGTATTTTTAAAAATCTGGTCTTACACAGATATACAGCCGGAAAACAGAGCTGTTTTTTCATACCCACTGTGGATATTCTTCTTTAACACTACATCAAACTTGACAAGTGGCAGATTTGTAAAGGTTAACTGCAACATGGACTCTCAAAACTTATCAATGAACTTTTGTACTCTGATGTGAAAGTCTAACGGGCTCTCTTGCCGTCTAAATAGATCCTCTATTCATGCATGATCTTACAACATCCGTGCATGTCACCTGGAAAACTTTAGCTCCTTGAGTTACACAGATCCACTGAATGCTGACCATCTCATTATACAGCATTCATAAACACACTCAACAGTGTCACCACTCATCTCATCAGAAATCTTCAAGTACCAGGAAGATGTCAAGGTCAGAGTGATGGATATAATTTTTCCAAAATTCCAACCTTCACTTTAGAAGTTCAAATTTCACCATGAGGAACAAATAGTATCACTTGTTTTCCCTTAAATGACAGGAAAATGTCTACAGAAGTCCCAAGTTTGAGTGTCTGTTTTTGTTTCAAGTGAAAACAGTGTCTGGTGAAAACCTGAGCTGGCCAGTCCAACAACTGCAGAGATGCACGTCCTCGACGCAACTCCATCTGCTGCCACGGGGCTTCATGTCGCCCTCCCGCTGCACCACGCAGATTAAAGGACTTGTGCTCGAAGGTCGAAATGTGATCAAAAATAATACTCTCTAACTGCTTCATCAAATACAGGTTAAAAGGAAACTCGTCTTTTTTATTACAATTTTATACAGGTAGATAAGACAAGGACTAGTAGTTTGGTACTGCTGCACCAGTTTAAGCTAAGGCATCCGTGCTTTTACAAACTTGTTTGTTGTTTAGTCGCTAAGTCGTGTCCAACTCTTTGCGACCCCATGGACTGCAGCATGCCAGGCTTCCCTGTCCTTCACTATCTCCCAGAGTTTCCTCAACTCATGTCCATTGATTCACTGATGCCATCCAACATCCCATCCTCTGTCAGCCCCTTCTCCACCTGCCCTCAACCTTTCCCAGTCTTTTCCAATGAGTCAGCTCTCTGTATCAAATAATGTCTTAGTATTACAAAAATCCTTCGTGCAGACCACAAGAATGAACCTCAAGGACCCCACCCAATTCCAAACCCCCACGGTCCGCCAAAGTGGACAGACCACACTTTCCGAAGCTCTGGTCTAGTCAAAAACCTAGAATTCATCCTGACTGTTCCCTTTCCATCATCTCTTTGCTCCCCACTCCAACACATCAGGAAGTACCATTTGCTCTATTTCTAAGACAAATCTGAAAATTTTCCATGCTCCTCTAGCGCCACTAATACAACCCTACAAGGTATCTCTGTATCTCTGCCAGGGATTACCTTCATATCCTATGAAGTGGCCTCTCTTTCTCCACTATTCTCTTCGCAGTGATATTTGAAAAACACAAATCAACTCATGATGCTCCCATTGCTCTTGGGTTAAAGTCCCAACTACCTGCCAAATACTGCAGGGCCCTCCCTGTAAATCATCTCCAGCCACCTCTCCCACAGCAGGTCATCCCAATCTCTCTCACTAACTCCCTTCCATCAACACAAACCCCTCTTCTGTCCCTGAAACTGCTGGCGTCCTCCCTGGCTTCAGGGCCTCTGTGCTCGCTGTCTCTATGCTAAAAATCCTCTCCAAAGTAGGACCAGACCTCCCCCAGCCCACTTACCTTTCACATCATCACTCTGTTCAGGTCTTTTGCTCATTTTTAAAATTTATACTGAGTTGTATGAGTTCTTTATATATTTTTGGAGATTAACCCCTTATCAGACATGTCATTTGCAAATATTTTCTCCCATTCAGTAGGCTCTTTTCATTTTGATTTCATTCTCTGTGCCAAAGCTTTTAAATTTGTTTAGGGTCCATTTATTTCTTTTTGCTTTTGTTTCTCTCACTGGAGGAGATAGATCAAAAACTATATTGCTAAGATCAGTGTCAAAGAACACACTGCCTCTGCTTCCTTCTAAGACTTTTACGGTTTCAGCCCTTACATTGAGGTCTTTAATCTATTTTATTTTTGCATATTGTATAAGAAAATTTTCTAATATCATTCATTTACATATAGCTGACCAGTGTCTGCAACACCATATGTTAAAAGAGACTGTCCCTCCCTTACTGTACATTCTCGTCCCCTTTGTATACATTAGCTGACCACATAAGTACGGCTTTATCTCTGGGCTTCCTGCTCTAGTCCACTGACTGTTGTGTATATTTCTGTCCCAGTTCCATACTGTTTTGATTACTGTAACTTTATAGCATAGTCTGAAATCAGACAGCATGATACTTCCAGCTTTGTGCTTTTTTCTCAGGAATGCTTTGGTTATTTGGGGGTCTTCTGTGTTAGTCACTCAGTCATGTCCAACTCTGTGTAACCTCATGGACTGTAGCTTGCCAGGCTTCTCTGTCCATGGGATTCGCCAGGCAAGTATACTGGAGTAGGTTGCCATTCCCTTCTCCAGGGGGATCTTCCAGACCCAAGGATCAAAGCTGGGTCTCCTGCATTGGCAGGCAGATTCTTTGCAGTCTGATCAACCAGGGAAGCCAACTTTAGGTAGTGTAGTAATAATACCAAATCTTGTTTTAACAGCATTAATGTCTGTTTTATTTATCCCATTTTTTGTTGTGGTTCCACACTAATTTTAAAATTATTTGTTCTAATTCTGTGAAAAGTGTCATGGGTATTTTGAATAGGAATTGAATTAGATCTGTATATTGCTTTGGGTAGTATGGACATTTTAACAATATTAATTCTTCCAACTCATGAATATGGTATATCTTCCCATCTATTTGTATCATCTTCCATTTTTTTTCATCAATATTTTATACTTTTCAAAGTATAGGTCTCTCATCTGCTTAAATTTATTCCTAAGTATTTTGTTCTTTTTGATGGTGTTGTACATGGATTTTCATGATTTCTCTTTCTAAAGATAGTTTCATTATTAGTGTACAGAAATGCAATAGACTTCTGGATATTAATCTTGTATCCCGCAACCTTACTGAATTCATTTATTAGTTCTAACAATTTTGGGGTGGAGAATTTTAGGGTTTTTTATATACAATATCATGTAACCTATTGCTTCTTCCCTTCCAGTCTGGGTGCTTGTATTTCTTTTCCTGGGTCTGATGGCAGTGCCTAGCATTTCCAATATTGTGCTAAATAGAAGTGGGTAGAGTGGGTAGAGTGGGCATTATCTTACCCCTGATCTCAGAGGAAAAGCTTTCAGCTTCTCATCACTGAGTATGAAGGAAGCTTCGGGCTGTCATTACGGCTTTTATTATGTTGAGGTGTATTTCCTCTATACCAACTTTGTTGAGAGTTTCTATCATAAGTAGATGTTTAAATACTACAAATATTTTCATGTAGATCCACAACCTCAGTACACATTAAAGTAAAACAATCTTCCCATATTCTTGTGTGTAGTCACATATTTTGCAGAAAAGAAAACTACAAAATTAGGAATCTGAATCTCAAGATATAAAAGCTGAGTGACAAACTATTTTTATGCAGTTGTGTCTGCCAGTGAACTGAAATTTCGTAATTCACATGACCCTGGTAAGAAAATTGTTAAAAATCAAAATACTATATATATAATAAATAATAAATAATACAGCCCTCAGGGACACAGTATGATATGGCCATCTTAATTTAAACAGTGAAACACTTACAGCACCATTCCCTAAGTGAAAACAATACCTTTCCTAGTTCCCATATTTTAATAAATGTGTAAAATACAAAGCCCTGAGACAGTTAAAAGGAAATTAAATCATGCTAACTATATACTTTTTTCTGCATAATACTTGAAATAAATACCTTCAGTTAATATATTCACCTTAGATAAAATCTTCAACAAAATGAGAATCTTTATTATCTGCAGACATCCTCAATGAATTTCACCTTTAAAAATTTTTAATTTTTACAGATACTGACTTAAAAATCATACATTTCAAAACACAAACCTGACTTTTTGTCAACTGTAAAATATAGTACTGAAACATATGTAATAGAATATAAAAAGATGAGACTTAAATATTTATTTGTAAGAAAATTATTTAGTGAATTTTACTTGTGATCATGATGTTGGTCAAAAAACCTAACTAGCCATTAAATTTTAAAAAGGTAATTATAGTTAAAGAATGCTGAGCTAAAGAAAAATATTTCCTTCATGCTGCAACAAAAATTACCTAACAATGAAGACATAAAGGCCAGTCAATCTTGCAATCTTTCAATTTCTAACTTAAAGCTTTAGCAAATCCAAATCATAACAATGGATATGTATTGGTTCTGTTCATTAAAAATCTTTCTCCTTCTGTTTCCACACACATATTTTGACAGTTTCATCACTACCCAGGTTCTCTGCAACCAATGCAGACCTAGTACAAAATCCTAAATATTAAACTATTAGCAGCAATCTGAAGACAGATTTAAGATAAACAATGATCAATTATATGGTTCCTTCTCTAACTAACATATACTTTTCATTTTACTAAAGACTTCAGAAGTTATTTCCTGCTACTCATTACGGAACTTTTAAAAAAGTATTCTCAACAAAGGCAAGTTAAAAATTGCAATCCAAGTATAAATAATAAAATAATAGCACTGGGGAAAAAAAAGTAGAAGATCTAATTCTAGTTTTAAATCGAACACTACAGTTTCATTCATAAAGCAGAATGTCCTATCTTAACATTGTGTATAGTTTATAGGCACAAAGAAATGACATTAGAAATAAATATAAAACATGTTGAATATTACTGATAAAGAAATACAAATTTAAACAATGACAAAGTATGCAATTGCTAGCCTTTCAGAATGACACATATTTTTAAATTACATGTAATGCTTACATATATGTAGTAACCTTTCTAGAAATCAAAACAGAAATAAACATTAATAATCATTCATACCCTTTTACTCAGTACTCTTAATCCCACAACTCAGTCCTAAAGAAATAAATCAGTGACTGAATTCTGGATTACATACAAGAATGTATATTAAAAGACATTTATCAAAAAGGAAAACTATGAACAACATAATGGTCCAACAATAAGAAAATGTCTCAATAAATTATAGTAAATACAGAAAATGGAACCCTAGACTGACCAAACGTTTATAAAAATTGCAATGATAGTTAAAGATGTACCCAATACAATGTGAAACGAAAAAGCAAGATTCAGAGACAACTTCCATGTTGCTGCTGCTGCTGCTGCTGCTAAGTCGCTTCAGTCGTGTCCGACTCTTCGACCCCATAGATGGCAGCCCACCAGGCTCCCCCATCCCTGGGATTCTCCAGGCAAGAACACTGGAGTGGGTTGCCATTTCCTTCTCCAAGGCATGAAAGTGAAAAGGGAAAGTGAAGTCGCTCAGTCGTGTCCAACTCTTAGCAACCCCATGGACTGCAGCCCACCAGGCTCCTCCGTCCACGGGATTTTCCAGGCAAGAGTGCTGGAGTCGGGTGCCATTGCCTTCTCCGAATTTCCGTGTTAGATGTACTCAAAGTATACTGTTTTTATCACTGACAATTAGATGATCATGCACTTGTTTAAGCTAACTATTTTACCAGAGGATCAGCCGGATGCAGGTAGGAAATCGTCTATTCTATACGTCACTGCACCCCCTCGATACCCGGCACGGAATTAAACATACAGTGACTAGACAGCCATCTATAATTCTAATGTTAATTCACAGCATAGTAAATCAAAAATAGCAAGTTGCAGAAGTATCCTAACAGTTGTTGTTCTCTTTTTTAAAGCACATTTGAATTACATGTATGGGTATAAAAAATAATACAGGCAAACTCCACTTCCATAATGGCAAAAGGACAATTCAGACAACCCCCTACCCCCAGGAGGACAGTTAGTTATACAAATGCTTTTTAATCTACTATAAAGCATCACAGTTTGGAAACAGGGAAGAGTTAAAGGACCAGTACCTGAAGGGTGGAGGAAAACCCAGAGATGGGGGTCTACTATCTGGGCACTCCCCACTGAGCACTGGGGCTGCAGAGCACTCCCCACCCCTGCGGACGAGAGCAACAGTGCAGTCCACAGCTCCCCACCAGGCCTTGGCGACACCCCCGCCAGTGGGCTGGGACGACCTTCAGGGCATTACATCCCCCAAAACTGGACTGAGGTCATCTCTGAGAGAATGGGCTTCCCAGATGGCTCAGGGTTAAAGAATCCGCCTGTAATTCGGGAGACAGGGGTTCGATCCCAGGGTCGGGAAGATCCCCTGGAGGAGGGAATGGCCACCCACTCCAGTACTCTTGCCTGGAGAATCCCATGGACAGAGGAGCCTGGTGGGCGACAGTCCATGGGGTTGCAGAACCGGACATGACTGAGCGACTAAGCACGCAGGCACACACACAGAGCTAAACCCCCAGGCACCTGGCAGAAACACCTGGAAACATACCCTGGACAAAGAGATTATCTCAGGCTTCAAATCACTTCTACTATCAATCTTAAACATATAATTTCAGACAGGTAACAAAAAATAATCAGGCACTCTAGCAAACAAGACCACACAGACAAAAACCAGCACGGAACAGACAGAATGAAAGCCCTCTCGGAGAGAAGGCAGAAGACGCAGGAAGCAATCATAAATGCGACGGCAGACATTTGGCAGACATTTAAGTAAGTGTTATCGGCATGAGCCAACAGATAAAAGTGACAGTAGGGCTGAACACGTGAAAACCGCCACATGAACAGAAGGCTACGTGGAGATAAAGCGCTGTGAGGTTCCTCTTAGAATGTCTGGGAAAGAGAAAGGTACAAATTAACACTATCTTTACCTTGCTAGTCTATATATCTTGTCTAAAACTTATGTTAGCACTTTTTTTATTGTAGTATAATTTATATACAGGAAAATTTCCATTTTCCTGTAAGATTTTCATACATTTGGGCAAATTTAGCCTTGTTAACTGCCACCAGAAACAAAATGAGAAGGTCTGTCGGCCCATACAATTCTCTGTGTCCCTTCACAGTCAAACGCGCCCCCCCCCCCCCCACCCATTCCCAGCAACCGCTCATCTGTATTCCGTCCCTTCCTTTCCCCTTTACCAGGAGAGCGTGCGGATGGAGCCACCCGGAGCACAGCCCTCTGAGCTGGGCCTCCTCTGCTCAGCCCAGTGTCCCTGAGACGCATCTGTGCTGCTGCACGCAGTCTGCTCAGGCTTTCTGTTTGCTCATCCATTCTCTAAGTAAAGGACATGTGACTTGTTTTCCAGTTCTGGGAAGTTACAAATAAAACCATTGTAAACATCTGCGTACCGGTTCACACTAGGTTTTCACTTCACACAGGTAAATATCTAGCAAAGAGATTACCTGGGTAACGTTAAGATTTTAATAACGCTGCTTGCAAAACAGAAGGTCTTTATCTGGTATGCTGAGAAGTAAGGAAATGAACAGTGCCTGCTGCCAGCCTGCGTTCCGCGCAGCCCCCTGCGGTCTCAGTGAGTGGCTCCTTCCTCATTCATCGTTTGTTTACTCTAGGGAGGCCATCGTAAAAGACAGGCATCCTATTTGCCTACAGGATTTGTATTTGTCAAGTCATCACGTGGGAAACAAGGAAATAAGAGAGAGAATTTCTAATAAAAATTATGGCAGACTGAGAAATGTGTTGAACCTTTCGCTTTTCTGGAAAGGCAGACATTACTGCCCCGTGATTATTCACTGACTCAGAACTGGCCTCAAATAAAACAGATAATAGGGTGTGAAAGAATGTAAGTGCTGTATTTTCACACTGAACAATTGAGCCCAGTATGAGGACAGTTTGTTTATGAATTCCTATTCCTACTCCTATAAAATGCATACGCTTGCTGACTAGTCAATAGGAGTGAAATATGGAAAAAAGTAGAACACAGCCAGCCAGAGATATGTTTAAGTAGTAAAATATAAACTTTCTGGATATGGAGTAATTTACGGTGAACTATTTTTCAAGAAAGTGAAAAGAAGAAAAGTTCAGTACACTCGGTAAATATGTCCTTCTCTGAACTAAATCTTTTTAGAGCCACTGCTACAGTTCAAACATGCTCCCTAGAACATCTGAAAAGAAGGGTTCGACACGAGAAGGCAGAGAAGTGTCCACTGAAAAATCATTTTAACGTTGTTTTTTGGTAAAGAATCACTGAAAAGTAACAAAACAAAGGTTGAGATAATCAGGGCCAACGTTTTCATTATGGTTCTTGTGACACCTGCTGGTTTGATCTTATCTTCGTCCCTAATATACATCCTTGTGTGAGACAGAAGCATTTTATATACAAACTCTGTAGCACATGAAACAGAATCCTGAGATTAATCAAGGGACCAAAGAGCCAAAAGCATAATGAGCACACGCCAGCCAACTACTCACTCCTCACAGCCACTGAGTGACTGAAATCAGTGTTGCTGGGTTTACTAGAAGTCACTTCCCAATGAATTTGATGAAAACAAGCTGTCTGTGACCGAATACTTTGATTCTACCTTATTATTTAATTCTGATACTAAAGTTACATTTTTAACCTTCAACTGCAAAAGACAGTAGAGCATGCTATTAGAATTCAAAAATGCCAAAAAGTAAATGTCTTCAAATATATTATCTAGGATAATTTTCTGGTTTGTTTTCAGCAAGTCCAAAATTGTGTCTTGGTAAAATAAGATAACACACATCCCTAACTCAGTCAGTCCTCAAATTTTTACCCCTTCCCTTCCTCCTCCTCTCTCCTAAATCCATTATAAAATATGATGTCAGAGGTTTATGCTCACAGCCACCGCTGCACCGCAGTCTTTACTGCCGATCACATCAGAGGTCACGCGAAACACCTGAGTGCATGGGAAACTCCAGATGAAAGACACTCTTCAGGGTTATAAACCTGTAATAGAACTGCGAAGAAAAAGGTTTCCTAACACTGGATTTCATAATGCTAAAAAACGCTTCATTCCAGTTGACTCACCCTCTGAATAAATATATCAAACCTGAAAAAAATTAAGTTTCTTCTTCCTAGGATCTTTGCTGTTTCATACTGCTAACATTTTAAAAAAAAAAATGTAATGTCTCTAAAGAAAAAGAAATACTCCAGTAAGTCATCTTTTTACTTGCTACTTTTTCCCTAGTTCAGCAAATCTAATAAGCAACAGGCTCCACACACCACCATTCAGTAGAGGCTGGATTAATTCAAACCCAAGACGGTGCTCAAGGATACATAAGACGAAGTCAGAAAATGTGCGGTGTAGGTTGTGAGTAAACACATCACCTTCACTTCTTAATTATGCACTGATGCAGCAAAGAGTTGCTTAAACCTAAATGAGATTTACTTTCTAACAGCCCGTTCTGAACAGAACCAGTCCTGAACGCAGCCTGTGAAGCAGTTCTCAGCCGTGCCTGGCTACCAGGTCTGTGCTGCTGCTGCTGTTCAGCTGTCTGGACCACCGCCCCGATTCCCGGCCCCTGATTCCAGCCGATCCGTCTGGAGTGGGACCTGCATCTCTCCGCTGAATAATATACACAAAAGGTACACAGAGGAGGACGGTGCACGACTTGGTTTGTGAACTACACGGTGTTAGAACTTAACAGGCTATGTCCCACTTTGCCCTGGTGTCCGGGGCATCACTGCAGCTGGGGTGACCAGCTCGCTGGCCACCAAACCTGCCCCACAGGCCGGGCCCACCAACCGGGCTGCGTCAGACACGGCAGACAGGCGGCTCACGCTCCTCTGTGTGAGTCTAAACTGGACCCAAACAGAAAGAAAAGGTGGGTGGGGGGTGGTGTGGTTATTCCAGGACACTGACCAGTGATCTGGGGAGGGGAGGGAGGTGGGGGTGGCGGACGGGGCAGGGGGGAGTGACCCCAGTAGGAGCTCCAGACGCTCTCAGGTGGATTTCTGTTGTTAACATGTTATTATTGTATGTTTGCCTTTTTAAGTAAAATTAGAAGGAACATAAACACCTCTCAGCACACACAGAAGTCTCTTCTGAATGTCTTCCCCCTCACTATTTAAAACAGATCTAAACAGATCATCCATTGGTTTCAAAACCATGTATTAGGATCTAATTCCCTAAATTACAATGTTTGGAAGAGTCATGTCAGACCATACTTACAAATGAAAATCTGAGTTTGATTTTTAAAATAACAAGTAAGTATGTCTAAGCTGTTGAGCCTAAGAGCCATCACGCATCTTCCTTTCTGTGGGTTCAGCGCAGCGACCGGTCAGGGCTAAGACGTGCGCTCCTCTCTTGAGCCCTGGATGGGTTGCCAGGGTGCACCCACCGCTGCATTCCTGGAGAGGACCTCTGAGAAAGAAAGGCTCGGGGAAGGAAATCAGGAGAGAGGGAAGAGCAAGGAGGAGGGAGCCGCGGGAAGAAGGGAGGCCAGCGAGGCAGCGAGGCCTGGTCTAGGCTGCACCAATGCTGCTTTTCCCAGACCCAGGGGCGGGGTGCGGGCGGCCTTCCCATCCTTTCAGCTGCAGGCCTGTCCTGATGGGGAAGTGTTCCGGGAATGGGGGCCGCAGTCCTCAGCGGCCCTCACTGTGGTCCCCACTCCCCGGACAGGGCTCTCGGGCTCAGAGGCGCAGCAAGAGTGGCCAAGCGAACAGGAACCCCATTCTCGGTGGAGACAGAAGCACGGCACACACTCCTGCTGCCCCCGGGCAGCGAGGTCCCTGAGTGCTGGGGTGTCCTGTGCGGCTTCTCCAACCTCCTCCAGCGCAGGAGGAGCTGGACTTGGGTCACGTTGGGGAAACCTTCACTCCCAGTCAACTGTTTCTGTTAGAAGATGCCAAGTTTTTACTCTCTTTGTATCACGCAACACATGTGCCCCCCAAAATAACCATGAGAGCAACTGACGCCCCAGGATCATGGCTCCAGAAACCAAGCTCATGAGGCGCGGCCCCGGACGAACATGAACCGCAATAAGCTGACCCGCAGGTGCTCCAGCGTGGATGTGGGCGCGCACTGCGCCATCTATTTCAATTCAGTTCAGTTCAGTTCAGTCGCTCAGTCGTGTCCGACTCTTTGTGACCCCATGAATCGCAGCATATCAGGCCCCCCGTCCATCACCAACTCCCGGAGTTCACTCACACTCACAGCCATTGAGTCAGTGATGCCATCCAGCCATCTCATCCTCTGTCGTCCCCTTCTCCTCCTGCCCCCAATCCCTCCCAGCATCAGAGTCTTTTCCAATGAGTCAACTCTTCGCATGAGGTGGCCAAAGTACTGGAGTTTCAGCTTTAGCATCATTCCTTCCAAAGAAATCCCAGGGTTGATCTCCTTCAGAATGGACTGGTTGGATCTCCTTGCAGTCCAAGGGACTCTCAAGAGTCTTCTCCAACACCACAGTTCAAAAGCATCAATTCTTTGGCACTCAGCTTTCTTTAGAGTCCAACTCTCACATCCATACATGACCACTGGAAAAACCATAGCCTTGACTAGATGGACGTTAGTCAGCAA
This sequence comes from Ovis aries, assembly GCF_016772045.2. NCBI lineage: Eukaryota > Metazoa > Chordata > Mammalia > Artiodactyla > Bovidae > Ovis > Ovis aries. Next base: position 76,519,039 of record NC_056065.1, on the reverse strand, counting down.
AGTAATGTCTCTGCTTTTGAATATGCTATCTAGGTAGGTCATAACTTTTCTTTCAAGGAGTAAGCGTCTTTTTATTTCATGGCTGCAGTCACCATCTGCAGTGATTTTGAAGCCCCCCAAAATAAAGTCTGACACTGTTTCCACTGTTTGTCCATCTATTTCCCATGAAGTGATGGGACCAGATGCCGTGATCTTAGTTTTCTGAATGTTGAGCTTTAAACCAACTTTTTCACTCTCCTCTTCAATTTCACACAAGGATTACCATCTCTGAGAGACTAAATGGACTTTGGAAATCAATGGCGGGGAGAGAAATGATTATAAATGCAATGTGTGAATGCATGCAAACTTCATATTATTTTATTCTAAAAGCACTTGTGGTTCAAATGTGCCGAGTCTAGCTCAAAACCAAAAGCAGCCACAAGATTTTTTTGCAACAAATTTTTGTTTCTGTTTTTTTCCTTCACCCTCTTCCCTCCTGACGAGAGAGTGACATTAGCTAGGAGGGAGACTGGGGAGAATACTGCTCCCCTCCACCACCCAGGCCCCCAAGACTCCCGGCCAGACCAGCCTGGTGGAACCATCCCAGCGAGACATTCCCAGCGGAGACTGCCTGGGAGGCTACTCCAGTGAGACCCCTGGTGAGCAGGTGCCAGGGAAGGTCGGGGGCGAGGAGCGCACACCGCGCTCCAGAGATGCGACCATCATCGGCGTCCAGCCCAAGATCACACCTTCCTGAGCATGGAGCCTCCACACAGATTTCGGCACCTTCCCTGAGACTGGCAGGGGAACGCCAGGCTCCCGGGGCGCCCAGGCAGCCCTCCGAGTGAACAGAGGTGGAGGCCGCGTTGGTCCGTGCTCCGGAGGACACCAGAACCTGAGCAGGAAAACTGATGCGTGCGAACACCCAGCCCCTGCGTGCGCTGGGGCAGCCAACGCGGACTGCAGCACTGCTGAGGCCACGCCTGAGCTATTTCTGGTCTGGAAGGAGGCCTGGCGCAAGCACCTCTGACTTTCCACATTCAGCCAGGGACAGTCAGCAGCCCGGAGGCCTGAGACGGATGATTGTAACCAGGTGTCCTCAGACGTGACATTTCAGCTCGGGGCTGAAGCTAAACCACGCTGTTCTCTGCACTGCCACGAGGGTTATTAAAAGCCCTGCTGAACAAAGGGCTCTCCCAGGCTGATGACTCTCAACCGGCAGGGTCTCACACCAGTCTAGTCTCTGCTGCACTCTGAAACGAAGCTTCAGGGTGACCTTCCCACGTTCCCTGTCTGTGGCCCAGGAGGGTAGGTGCACCGCCCAGTCCTGCTACTTCCTCAAGGCTCACACAGCCCCGAGCAGACACCGTGCCTGCCAGGGCCACTTGCCCTCTCCCAGCAGAGTATCAACAGGGTGAGATTCAGACACAGGAGAGACGGAAGCATTAAAAAGCCGTGCCCAAAAACCGAAGGCAGGAGAAGGGGACAACAGAGGACGAGATGGCTGGATGGCATCACTGACGCGATGGACATGAGTCTGAGTGAACTCCTGGAGTTGGTGATGGACAGGGAGGCCTATCGTGCTGCAGTGCATGGGGTCGCAAAGAGTCGGGCATGACTGAGCGACTGAACTGAACTGAACTGAACAAGAAAGACAGAGGCTTTTTTCTTTTCAGTGGCGGCCAATTTCATAGCATATTAATGAAGGATTCTGTGAAGGAATTCAGTCACTTAAGTCTGATGATCTAAAGCAGGGACTGGCACCCTTGTTCAGCGAAGGGCCAGAAAGCAAACATGTCCAGGTTCACAAGCTGGTATCAGTCACTGAACCCTGATAGCAAAGCCGCCATGGACCATCCACCAAGCAATAGGGGGCTGTGTTCTCGTGTAACCTCATTCAGGACAACCAGCTGGGGCCACATTTGGCCACAGGCCATAGTCTGCCCACCCCTGAGCTAAAGCACATATCTGTCACACTTGGGCTCAGTGAACATCCAGTACCTGGGAAATACTACATTGGCCCTTTTAATCTGAAACCCTCTCCGGTAACCTTGGAGCCTGCCCACTCCACTAAGTACTCCACTACATACTCCGGGTTTATCAAAGGAATAAAGTCAATCAATGAGATAAAACAGGATACAGACCTATTACATTTATACTAAAGTTAAAACCGAACTTCCCTGCTGGCTCAGTGATAAAGAACCACCTGCCAGTGCAGGAGACACGGGTTCGATCTCTGGGTCGGGAAGATCCCCTGGAGAAGGAAATGGCAATCCCCTCCAGTGTTCTTGCCTGGAGAAACCCATGGACAGAGGAGCCGGGCAGGGTCCACGGGGTCATTAAGAGTCGGGTACAAGTAAGCACCACCACCGCAGACTGAACTACTGTGTGGCTGCCCCACAAGAGTAATTCTGGTAGGACTCACTTCTGCTACTCCCCCCCTACCACAATGGAGATACAACCCTCTTCCACTAAAACCCCACAGATTAATAAAATAACATACAATAAACCATAGTCTGTACATCACAGACCACAAGAGTTACAACCTAAAAACTAGGAATCGCAACAACTCAACATTTAATGAGTTTAACATTCAGAAAACTAAGATCATGGCATCTGGTCCCATCACTTCATGGGAAATAGATGGGGAAACAGTGGAAACAGTGTCAGACTTTATTTTGGGGGGCTCCAAAATCACTGCAGATGGTGACTGCAGCCATGAAATTAAAAGACGCTTACTCCTTGGAAGAAAAGTTATGACCAATCTAGATAGCATATTCAAAAGCAGAGACATTACTTTGCTGACTAACGTCCGTCTAGTCAAGACTATGGTTTTTCCTGGGGTCATGTATGGATGTGAGAGTTGGACTGTGAAGAAGGCTGAGCGCCAAAGAATTGATGCTTTTAAACTGTGGTGTTGGAGAAGACTCTTGAGAGTCCCTTGGACTGCAAGGAGATCCAACCAGTCCATTCTGAAGGAGATGAACCCTGGGATTTCTTTGGAAGGAATGATGCTAAAGCTGAAGCTCCAATACTTTGGCCGCCTCATGCGAAGAGTTGACTCATTGGAAAAGACTCTGATGCTGGGAGGGATTGGGGGCAGGAGGAGAAGGGGACGACCGAGGATGAGATGGCTGGATGGCATCACCGACTCAATGGCTGTGAGTGTGAGTGAACTCCGGGAGATGGTGATGGACAGGGAGGCCTGGCGTGCTTCAATTCATGGGGTCGCAAAGAGTCGGACACTACTGAGCGACTGAACTGAATCCACTGAGTTAAAACAGAAGTAATCTCTGTTAAACTTGATGTCTGTTATGACTTGTTTCTAAACACGTTAAAAATATAAAAGATACTAAGGGATACACCAAATAAAATAAGATCAAAGGCCCCATACCCCTCTAAGCCTAAAAAGCACTGTACGCATGCATGTTAGCTGCTCAGTCATATCTGACCCTCTGTGACCCCACGGACTGCAGCCCGCCAGGCTCCTCTGTCCATGGGATTCTCCAGGCAAGAATACTGGAGTGGTAGCCATGCCCTCCTCCAGGAGATCTTCCCGACCCAGGGATTGAACCCGAGTCTCCTGCATTGCAGGCAGATTCTTTCCCATCTGAGCCACCAGAGAAGCCCAAAACAAAATACTACGTAAAATTTATGACTGGGACCTCCCCGGTGATCCAGTGGCCAAGACTTCCCACTCCCGACTGAGGGGCCCAGGTTCGACCCCTGGCTGGGGAACAAGATCCCATATGCCACAACTAAGACTTCACAGGCCACAACTAAAGATTCCACACGCCACACTGAAGAGAGAAGATCCTATCTGCCCAAATTGAGCCAGTGCAACCAAGTAAATATTGTTTAAAAAAAAAAAATTCATGACTATCCCTTTACTGTTTACCTAATAGAAAACACAGCAAAAACTTTCTACTGATTTAGAAAAGTCAATATTCTGACAACTCCCACTTGCTGGAAAGAAAACAAAATTTAAAAAAAGAAACCATTCTTCTCTTCTTGGGCCAATCTTCTAATAAATGGTAGGAAGAAAGAAAACAAAACACTTTCAGAAAAAAAAATGCTGAATCTCTAAAAGTATAATTATAGTGATAATTATTCATTTAGAAAAATTGTTAGTTTAATTCTAGCATTCCAGAAAACAGCATACTCAATAAACACAGGTTTTATTAAAGCCTAAGTCATTCAAAAAGCCTTAAAGAAAACTAATGGCATAAAAACTCCTCATCTCTGACAGTTCAAGTGGGCTTGCTCGCCTTTTGAGAAAGTTTCAGTGAGTGGACGTAGGAAGACTGAGGCATGCTGAAATTCGGACGGGTCTTGTGAGTCTGCCACGTCTGCCGCAGCGGACAGAAACCTCCAGAGACCGCCCGGAACCCGCCTCCACTCCGGGGTCGCACGGTGGATTTGGACAGCAGTCCTCAGCACTGGGGGTGCGAGAGGGCGTCGCTGGGTATCTTGTATGCATCTCCAGAAGAAAACTTGGTGCTACAGTAATACTCTCATCAGAACACTGTCTTCTGGATTCATCCGAGTCAAGCAGGGGACAAGCACTTTCGGAAACAGCGCGTAGGAAAGAATTATTGGTGGTGCTGGGAATGGTGCATTTTATGTGTCGGGTTGACTGGGTCACAGCTGCCTGGGTCTTCGGTTGGACATGATTTCTGAGCATCCGGGAGAGAGTTTCTGGCGGAGGGGAGCGCGCAGTTAAGCCACCTGTCCGCCCACACGCACACCGGCCCCCAGTGCGGGGGAGCATCACCCACCCTTCCAGGCCCGCGGAGGACAGACAGGCAGGGAGAGGAGGGCGTCCCAGAGCTGCAGAGCCTGCGCCCCGGCCCGGCAGGGACCGCCCCGCCGCACGTGGGATCCTCAGGCCTGCAGACTCGCCCGCACCCATGCTGCTGGTTCAGGAGCCTCCGGCCTCGGATACGACACCACCACCGCCAGCTCCTCTGGGTCTCCAGCTTGCAGATGGCAGACCTGGGGCACCCAAGCCTCCGTGACCACACCAGCCGATTCCTCACAACGGCTCTCTCTACATGTGTGCATCTGTATATGTGTGAGAGTGGGTACAGAGCTAGGTACGTGGCAGGCTACATATTAAGGTAACCACATGTACAGAGAAAGGTATAACTTGAGTGCGTGTTTATATACATATCCTCTTGGTTCGGTTTCTCTGGAGAACCCGGACTAATACAGCACTGTGCTCTTAACAAATTAACACGTCTGTTTGTACTGTGACGGCCATATGGATCAAGTAATTTAAGTAAACACAAAAGGATGACACTCACCCCTTCTTTTTCTTAAATCAGTGGAATCTAAAGTTTAAATTTTAAATGATACAAATTCTTTATTCATTCTAACAACTTCTTAAGACACATTCAAAGCCCTTTAACTGAGTCCTTACATTTTCTATTTTTTTAAAGTGTATCATCAGCGCTTAGTAGCTATTCTGAGCAGAGCCCCTCCAGGAATGAATAAAATAATTTTCAGTGGCTGGTCCCCAGAGAATAAATATTTTGAAATATCTTAAAACATAAAATCTGACTTCATCTTAAAAGCCCTTAACGTTCATCTGACTGTTTAAAGAGGACTGTAAGTGGGTCATAGGATATGTGTTCCCACACGAAGATCTGTATACAAATTGTTCCCTGGAAAGAATGTTTAACCAGAGGTTATAAAAACCAAAAGCAGGATTAACAATGGAAAGTCCAACCGAACGTCAGCTGACCCTGCGACGCTCTAGCCGGCGGTGTCCTGGGCCTGCTCATTCCGGGTTCAGAGGGACGCTCAGTCCACCTCACTGCAAATATGCAAATGTCTTTTTCCCTCAATTGTGCACTCAACATAACTAATCAAAGAATAAGACACTGGTTTATACAATCAACAATCAATTATGTTATCATTAACCAAAGGCAGCAAGATTCTCAAATGTCTGTTTCCAATGACAGCCCTGGGTTCAGGAGCTCTGACCCAACTCAAAGTGAGAACAGGGGCCATCCAGGCCCCTACTCTGCTCCAGGTCAAGACCCCAGCAGGAGGACGGAGGCTGCTGGGCTGGTGCCTCCTCAGCGCTGCCTCCATCTCTGAGTCTCCCCGCCCACCTTCAGCATCCTTGGCACAGCTCAGGCCAACCTGATCACTTTCCATGGACTGCAGAGTCCAGGTGGTCGCTCTGCCGCTTAACTTTCGAGTCTCAGTACTGACTCCTTTCCAGCCTGCAAGACAGCCACTAAATAACAACAATAAAAGTAAGACAGAGCGGCAGCTGTGCAGTGCTGCAGTGGCGATTGATTATATCAGATATCAGATCGATATATCAATCAATCAGACTGATTACATTCTTTGCAGCCAAAGATGGAGAAGCTCTATAAAGTCAGCAAAAACAAGACTGGGAGCTGACTGTGGCTCAGATCATGAGCTCCTTATTGCCAAAGTCAGACTTAAATTGAAGGAAGTAGGGAAAACCACACCACCATTCAGGTATGACCTAAATCAAATCCATTACAATTACACAGTGGAAGTGAGAAACAGATTTAAGGGACTAGCTCTGATAGATAGAGTGCCTGATGACTATGGATGGAGGCACGTGACACTGTACAGGAGACAAGGATCAAGACCATCCCCAAGAAAAAGAAAGGCAAAAAGCAAAATGGCTGTCTGAGGAGGCCTTACAAATAGCTATGAAAAGAAGAAAAAAGCAGAGGAGAATAGTAAAGATATACCCATGTGAATGCAGAGTTCCAAAGAATAGCAAGGAAAGATAAGAGAGCCTTCTTCAGTGATCAATGCAAAGAAATAGAGGAAAACAACAGAATGGGAAAGACTAGAGATCTCTTCAAGAAAATTAGAGATACCAAGGGAACATTTCATGCAAAGATGAACTCAATAAAGGACAGAAATGGTATGGACCTAACAGAAGCAGAAGATATTAAGAAGAGGTGGCAAGAATACACAGAAGAACTGTACAAAAAGATCTTAATGACCCACATAACCATGATGGTGTGATCACTCACCTAGAGCCAGACATCCTGGAATGTGAAGTTAAGTGGGCCTTAGGAAGCATCACTACAAACAAAGCTAGTCGAGGTGACGGAATTCCAGTGGAGCTATTTCAAATCCTGAAAGATGATACTATGAAACTGCTGTACTCAATATGTGAGCAAATCGGGAAAACTCAGCAGTGGCCATAGGACTGGAAAAGGTCAGCTTTCATTCCAATATCAAAGAAAAGCAATGCCAAAGAATGCTCAAACTACCGCACAATTGCACTCATTCCATACACTAGTAAAGTAATGCTCAAAATTCTCCAAGCCAGGCTTCAGCAATATGTGAACCATGAACTTCCAGATGTTCAAGCTGGTTTTAGAAAAGGCAGAGGAACCAGAGATCAAATTGCCAACATCCGCTGGATCATCAAAAAAGCAAGAGAGTTCCAGAAAAACATCTATTTCTGCTTTATTGACTATGCCAAAGCCTTTAACTATGTGGATCACAATAAACTGTGGAAAATTCTAAAAGAGATAGGAATACCAGACCACCTGACCTGCCTCTTGAGAAACCTCTATGCAGGTCAGGAAGCAACAGTTAGAACTGGACATGGAACAACAGACTGGTTCCAAATAGGAAAAGGAGTACAACAAGGCTGTATATTGTCACCCCACTTATTTAACTTATATGCAGAGTACATCATGAGAAATGCTGGGCTGGATAAAGCACAAGCTGGAATCAAGACTGCCAGGAGAAATATCAGTAACCTCAGATATGCAGATGACATCACCCTTATGGCACAAAGTGAAGAAGAACTAAAGAGCCTCTTGAAAGTGAAAGAGGAGAGTGAAAAAGTTGGCTTAAAGCTCAACATTCAGAAAACAAAGATCATGGCATCCGGTCCCATCACTTAATGGGAAATAGATGGACAAACAGTGGAAACAGTGTCAGACTTTATTTTGGGGGGCTCCAAAATCACTGCAGATGGAGACTGCAGCATGAAATTAAAAGACGCTTACTCCTTGGAAGAAAAGTTATGACCAACCTAGACAGCATATTAAAAAGCAAAGATATTACTTTGCCAACAAAGGTCCATCTAGTCAAGGCTATGGTTTTTCCAGTGGTCATGTATGGATGTGAGAGTTGGACTCTAAAGAAAGCTGAGTGCCAAAGAATTGATGCTTTTGAACTGTGGTGTTGGAGAAGACTCTTGCGAGTCCCTTGGACTGCAAGGAGATCCAATCAGTCCATCCTAAAGGAAATCAGTCCTGAATGTTCACTGGAAGGACTGATGCTGAAGCTGAAACTCCAATCCTTTGGCCATCTGATGCAAAGAACTGAGTCACTGCAAAAAGCCCTTGATGCTGGGAAAGACTGAAGGTGGGAGGAGAAGGGGACAACAGAGGATGAGATGCTGGATGGCATCACCGACTCAATGGGCATGAGTCTGAATAAACTCTGGGAGTTGGTGATGGACAGGGAGTCCTGGCATGCTGCAGTCCATGGGGCTGCAGAGTCTGACACGACTGAGCGACTGAACTGAATTGAAAAACAAGATAAAACGACAACCACCTGTTCTTCACACAGTACCCTGGCATTTCAAACCTTTAAAGGAAACTGTAAAGGCAAGAGGAAGTTCAACAAATCAGAATTCTTACCTCGATGAATTTAGTGTTCTATTTCATCAAACACACAACCAAGACTCCTTTATAGCTGAGTTCATTACTAAACCGAAAACTAAGTAAGATAGTATTTCAATAGCTACGGAAATAATTTCAAATATATCCTTTCACAGGTTAAAATAATTTCCATGAGTCAGTTTACTGTTCTAAACTTACTGACCGTAAGTTTAAATAAAACGACCATTAGAAAGGTGATCTGGTGACATAAATCTTCTGGCTCATTGAAGAAGCGCAGCATAAGTTCTCTCTTCTCTGCAACATGTAACTCCTTTGAGATAAGGTATCTTTGAGAGCCAAGATTCTGGGTTCATGTTTTAACAGAGAAAATGATTTACAGATTTTCATTTTCACATTCAGTATTTCTGCATGCACCCGACGGTATGGCCTCAGGAAATTGAAATAGAAATGACAGGTTACCTGGAAGACGACCAGCAACCAATCACCAATCAAACTGAACAAATCCTTTCTTTTAATAAAACCCAGCTCTATATATTTATACATAACTTTTTATACCAACATTGTTTCCAGTGAAACAAGTAACAAGACTACCTCTCTCCCCACTCTGGGCCCTTTCATCAGCTGTTGTTCCCACACCAATTTGTAGGTAAGCCTTAAGCAACCATCATATTAATACGATGCACAGGACCACTGCGATCTGTTTCTTTAGCAAATTCAATAATTTGCAGCTTTCTGAAACCAGTTCCCTGGGTGACACCTCGCAGCTAACAAGAAAGCTTAAGATTACACAAGCAAATGTACATGGAAATCAACTTCTACTGATAGCTCAGTCGATAAGGAATCACCTGGAATGCAGGAGACTCTGGTTCGATTCCTGGGCTGGGAAGATCCGCTGGAGAAGGGACAGGCTCCCCGCTCCAGTCTTCTTGGGCTTCCCTGGTGGCTCAGCTGGTAAAGAATCCGCCTGCAATGCGGGAGACCTGGGTTGGGTAGATCCCGTGGAGAAGGGAACAGCTACCCAGTCCAGTATTCTGGCCTGGAGAATTCCATGGACTGTGTAGTCCGTGAGGTCACAAAGAGTCGGACACGACTGAGCGACTTTCACTTTCAGTGTGTGTTGCTCACATGTATATTCTGTGCTCCGTCCAGAACGCTCATTAGTGTGAGAAAAGTTCAGAATAACTGTTTTTAATGTTTAAATCAGGTTGGCCATGATTAAGAACAAGAACACTTTAAAAACAGAGGGAAAACCCTCCTTGAGAGCCTGTCCTCTTGTCTCTCCACCATCAAACCTATTTCCACAACTCAGCAGCCATCAGAAGGTCACCACACCAGGCAGTAAGCAATCACAAAAACAGTTTCCAAACCCATGAGACCCTGGGAGGGAGGAGGAGAGCCATGTTTTCCAAGAAAGGAAACACTGAAATCAGATACCACGGTGAACTTTTGAGGAGAACCTGATCAGTAAGGCCAGGCAGAATCACACGGGCTACAGACGCTGGGCGGGCTGCAGGGGAGACGGCGGCGCTGTCAGTGAGCACAGCTGATGCGTGGACAGCTGCACAGTCAGGACAGAAATAAAAACTAAGCAGCTGATTGGGAGGAAGGCCCTGGGGAATTTATTTTCAGGTTCGTTCAAATCCACAATGGGAAGCTGGTCAGCATGATTATAAATCTAATCTTCTGGCATAATGTGACTTTTAGGAATTTCGGCAATTACCATTATCATACCAATTTTCTCTTCTTCATTCTCAGATTGACTTGTGTTTCACCCAATTTCATGAACACGGATGCTCATGGACACAGATTAAGTGTTTCTGATGGCTTTCCTGTCTCCTTGGTCAGCTCACGGACACTATTTATCAGGGCCTGTGATAAGCAGACACGTTCTAGGCACAGGGCATCTGGCCTGCACAAAAGTGACAGGGCCGCCGCCCTCGGGGCGTCTGCAATCTGGTCGGCAAAGCTCACCGTGAGGGCCAGTAATAAGCACGGTCCGCTTGACCCGTGAAAAAGGCCAAGTGATAAGGGGCATGGAACAGTCTGGGGGAAGGGGGTGGGGGTGTCCAGGAATCCTTCCACTGAAGCCTCAAGGGTCAGGGGAGGGGGGTTCACTTGGGGAGGGAGGCAGAGAAGAGGAAGCAACAGGGCAGGCGGGACTCCTCCCAGCAGCAACCCCCACCCCCAGATGGGGTGTTCGGTCTGTTCTCACACACAGAGAGGATCCACTTCACGGATGGCCAGGGAAGGCTGCGTCCTTCTGTGCTGAGACACCATATTTCTGAAACGTCAACTGTTCTTATATCAGAGCACTATAGTTTAAGAAATGAGATTCTAAGTTCTGCAAGTCAGAACAAACTTTAAAAGAGCCATCAAGAAAGCTTTGCCGGGGGACGTTCTAAATTGGGAGAACTCATTTCCTCCCTCCCAGAGGGGTGCAAAGTGAAAGTTTCACATCTCAGGTAGTTTCACGAGGCTGACCCACACCTAACAGGGGGCAGCCACTGAAAACACTTCTTTAAAGCAAAACACCCACCAGAAAACCTCACTAATCTCAGCTGAGGACACAATTCCCGTTCATGACAGAACCAAGTTCAAATACAGATGAGTCCAGCGCAGTGCTCAGTCGTGTCCCACTCCTTGCGACCCCATGGACTGCAGCCCACAGGCTCCTCTGTCCATGGGATTCTCCAGGCAGGAATACTGGAGTCGGTTGCCATGCCCTCTTCCAGGGGGTCTTTCCGACCCAGGGATCAAGCCCAGGTCTCCTGCATTGGAAGGAGAATTCTTTACCATTGACCCACCAGGGATACAGGATTAGGTCAAAAACAATCACTAGGCAAAAAAGCTTCTCTTCTGAGAAAAGCAAAAATACAGAATGGTACAGTACGTGCTGAGCAGAAGACACTCCCCAGAGAGGAGAGGTAGGCGGCCACGCTCGTGCCCTCACTCTTCACAGGCAACCCTGCTTGTGTTTTGAAAAGAGCAGAGTGAAGACACTTTTTAATACAGATTTTCCTAGTAGCTTTCCAAAGGGCACTGTCACTGGACTTTCCCAGAACCACCAGTAACGCTCTCCTCTGGCTTAGAACGCTGTGTCGTGACGTCACTGGACCTAAGGACAATCTTGTTGGCACAGCCACCATCATGTCTGCTGGGTGTGGGTGTGTTCCGGAATTGGCAAAGCCACTTCAAACACAAATCAAATTCGTCTAAGAATCCTCAGGTCAACCATTAGTCACAAAATATTCCAGATTTTTGGATGATCTAGAGAGAAATGAAAGTTCTCTGAATATATAAGCAGTTTGACTATTTTAAATTGAAAATATATTCCAAATTTTCCAATAAAGCCATTTAAAAACTCTCAAATAGGTTGACAAGAAGTCAGTCAAGCCTGTCAACTGAGGAAACAAAGTTCTGAGCTGCACGGTGCTTATTAATAGGCTCCTTCTGAAAATGGTGCTGAGGCAAAGTCATAGACTTATTACTATGACGAACTCCAGTGTCTACGGAAGTGGAGTACCATGCACACTTATTTATAACGTATTCACCACCTGTGAAAACTGCCCAGTGAACAAAGTCACAGCCCTGCGCTCTGCCAGGGTGCCCAGTATACTGTGGACAGCCAGGGAGCACCAACAGCATAACACTGACACGCGTTCCTAGAACTGAAATCCAGCGAGGGCATATCTTGTTACTAAACCACCTGAAAGGTATCGCTAATTAAACACCAAACTGTTAAACGGTCCGGGTACCGCCAACACTCACAGTGTCTGAGGATCATCAGAGGAGGCCCCTACTCTCCCAGGACACTAGCGATGTCCTTCAGAGACATGTGAAGAGAGCAAAGGAAAATGTCTCTTTACTGACACGTTCTCTTCACATGATTTTTGAGCCCCTCTAGGGTTCTCAGTCATTCAAGCATTAAAAATCCTTCCTGCAGTCACATGCTGTGCCCCATTACAGCTGTGTCCGCCAAAGCTCCGAACGTAGCAAGCACAGAGGAGACATTCAAATATTTGCCAAAGGAATGAAAAAATAAAGTCCACCTAGTCCTGCTCCATCTCGGTAAACTTAAAAAGCCGTGGTTACAACTGACTCTACATGCTACTTCAGCGTAAAATTAAGAAGAGCAGCTGGAGAAGACTCTTGAGAGTCCCTTGGACAGCAAGGAGATCCAACCAGTCCATCCTAAAGGAAATCAGTCCTGAATATTAGCTGGAAGGACTGATGGTGAGGCTGAACTCCAATACTTGGGCTACCTTTTGCAAAGAGCCAAGTCATTGGAAGACCCTGATGCTGGGAAAGACTGAGGGCAGGAGAAGGGGACGACAGAGGATGAGCCTTAGTGACTGAACAGCAGCAAGGAGCGGCTCCATCAGTAACTTACCCAAATGTCTGGGACTACAAATGTGTACTTACTCTAAGTCTGAGGCGTTTCAGAGCATAATGCTTAGAAGGCTTGCATCATAATAATCTATTGTTGATAAAGATCCTAGAATACCTTCACCATATCATTCTTGTGCTTAAAACTGCCTAATTGTTCTCCACCATTAAAATTAAGTACAAATTCCTTAGGCTGGAATTACAGTCCCATTTATCCTACAGAAAGGTACTGACTCCCTTCTGTGGAGCTGGCGGGTACCAAGGAAAACGAGACGAACAACAAAGGGAGCCTTCCCTGGAAGAGCTCCGAGCCCAGAAGAGGCTTTGGAGGAGACGCAGCCCATGGAAAGTCAAGGGCAGGCTCGGGTTTCCTGCTACTGCATGCAGCCTTGGAAGACTGGCTGGTTCTCAGACGGGGCGTCACAGCTAGTTTTCCATTTCACAAATTCCACTTTGGCAGCCACAGAGAGAATGAATCAGAGCCTCCTGCCCCACTCTTTTTGCCAAACTGGCCCATTTTTGAGCTGCAGAAGTCCTAACTTCACTTACCTCCAGGGCTTCCAGGCAAAGCCCGGCAGCCAGGGCCCCCCGCCCCACCGTATCCCCTGGAGCCAGGAAGACGCACCCCCTCTACGGTCCCTCCAGGGTGTCGAGGGCATCACCTTGCTGTCAGTGACACCACTGCTCAGGGCTACCGAATCCGTGATCACAGATGGCTCTCAGTCCACCTGCAGGAGGTGCCTTCACGAGCTGCAGGGTCTGACGGCTGCTGATTAGCTAGACTACACTTCCCTGAAACAGTCAAGTCTGGTTAAGCCCCTGAGTAAATATCATGGAACAAAGGACAGAGAGTTGAAAAGTAACAGGTTCTAAAATCTAAAACCAGAAGTAATGTTTCCAAAAAACTAAACCTAAATTCCCTGCAGGACTTTTTCATATGACTTAACTACATGTAAGACCTACAGAAACCAAAATCGCAGGCCACACCAACCAGAAAACGGAGCAAGTCATCGCCCAGGACCAGAACCGTGGGCTGTGAGGAGGAGGTGAGGTGACACCAGGCAGCCTTTCTCTCTCCCACACCCCCCCTTAATCACCACTGTCCTCTCTCCAGCTCAAAGCCGGAGAGATTACAGCAGCCTTGCCCGCTTGGAAACAAAGGCCAAACAAGACCTACTTATTATTTAATACATGACTTAAATAAAAGAGAAAACTCAAGAGTGGCAAAACCACTATCATGTCCAAGAACACCCTCAGAACTGAAAGCTGGCTGTCAGATTACGCACATCTCTACGTCTTAGGGATTTATAGTCTTTCTTAAAGACTATTTTCCTCACTTGGCTGGGCCAGGTCCTATCTGCAGCACGTGGGCACCGCTGCGGCATGCGGGATCTCTGGGTGTGGCCTGTGAATGACGACCTCTGGCCCACGGGATCTAGCGCCCTGACCAGAGCTCGAGCGCAGGCCCCTGCACTGGGAGCAGGGAGTCTTAGCCACTGGACCACCAGGGACGCCCCGGACTTTTAGTTTTGATATCAAAAGTGTCCATTACAGTCGACTATGTGGAACTTGACACTTCTGTTTAATATGTCAAAGGTAAGTGTATTAACATAAAACCCGGTGTACTAACAAATGTAGTTATTTCATTAATTGTCAAAGCTTAATGAGGTCTTTAAGCACAGCCCCTTTCATGCAGAAATTGATTTGCTTTACAGCATTTTGTTAAACATTAACAAATCATATTTTAAATACAATTTGTGGATTAGCCTATCTAAGGTCTGTCTAGTCAAGGCTATGGTTTTTCCAGTGGTCATGTATGAATGTGAGAGTCGGACTGTGAAGAAGGCTGAGCACCAAAGAATTGATGCTTTTGAACTGTGATGTTGGAGAAGACTCTTGAGAGTCCCTTGGACTGCAAGGAGATCCAACCAGTCCATCCTAAAGGAAATCAGTCCTGAATGTTCACTGGAAGGACTGATGCTGAAGCTGAAACTCCAGTACTCTGGCCACCTCATGCGAAGAGTTGACTCATTGGAAAAGACTCTGATGCTGTGAGGGATTGGGGGCAGGAGGAGAAGGGGACGACCAAGAATGGGATGGCTGGATGGCATCACAGACTCGATGGACATGAGTCTGAGTGAACTCTGGGAGATGGTGATGGACAGGGAGGCCTGGTGTGCTGCGATTCATGGGGTTGCAAAGAGTCGGACACGACTGAGCAACTGAACTGAACTGAGGAGAAATTTCTCAAATAATCATTTCCTCTGTTACAGCCCTGAATGAAATCTAAGAGTCCTACAACCTACCTCTTTAGAACTTTACCGTTCCTCTTTACTTCTTGGGTGATGTTATTAAGGAGATGCTCACAAACACAAGGAACAGCCACGGGAGAACAGCATTTGAATACGACACAGAGAATACAACTCAACCCACTTTAACCAGGAACCTTCTGTGTAACGTCTGACTGAAGGCTCTGGGCCTCCGTCACCTCAAGTATCAAATGAAGGTATTGGATGGCCTGAATTCCCAAGTCCCTTCCAGTCTCAAACGTCTGCCTGCCGGATTCTAATTTCCTCTGAAATAAGTCACGGTGCACAAATGCAGAGCTTCCTGACAGAGCAGCTTCCTCAGACAGAGCAGCTCCAGGCCGGGAGCCTGGGCTGCTCGAGAGGGAGCCCGAGGAAGCCATTCCATCAGAGTCTTCATGGAGGAAAACCCTCCTGAAAAGCAAACCTTGACCGATTAGTCTGAAATCTGAAATACCAAGAAGGAATAGTTTTGCTTTGCTTTTAAGACATTTCAACTACAGGCTTGACCTCACCCAAAAAAAAAATCAAGTTAATACTACCGGGTTTGCTATTGTCTACTGAACTATTTAAAGATGATGTGATGCTCTAAAATTCTGATTTATAATTATTTATCTCATCAAGGTAGCATGGGAACTATTACGTGTATAAAGTTAATGGGGTAAACGATATAAAATGGGTGACATCCTCAGTTTCATAACTTATTCCCTTTTAACCTTTTCCACATAGATATTTCTCCTATGTGGAGAGGTCAACCACTTTATGAATGCATATTTAGAGCATCATTTCATGAAACACGTTGTATACAGTTTTTCCTATTATAAATCAACATGGAAAAATGTGTGAGCTATAAGCCCATTACTTATTCACACTTTTTTTTAGTAAATGACTATATGAACATAATTTATTTAATAAGCCTGAGAATTTGTTTTCTCAAAGGAAAAAAAGTATGTCCTCTTACAGAAAATAATCCTTGTGGCTTCGTATTGTGATTCTTCAAATCAATTAAAAAAAACCAGACACCCTTTGACTATCTTCCTAAAAAACTATTATAACTATGAAATATTATTACAAAGTCATAATCATCAGCAAAAGATGCTGTGCTTAAATGGGAAATGTGGTAACAACAAAAATCATGAATTCCAGCAATGACTCTGTCACCATCCAGCAAAAACACGCCTAGAAGCCCACTTGCCTTCTCAGTGTCTTCCCTCTACCATCTGTCAGGTGAAGAAAAGCCTCCCCATTCTTCCAGCAAATTGTTACAGAGAAGAAACCTGGTCCAAACCTCTTCCGTCATGTGTGCACCGAGCTATACAGTCCCTGGTGCCCCGGATGGGTACAGTCTGCCTGCAATGCAGGAGACCTGGGCTCGAGCCCTGGACTGGGGAAATCCCCTGGAGAAGAGCATGGCAACCCACTCCAGTATTCCTGCCTGCAGGATCTCATGGACACTTTACTTTTTACCACACAGTTAAAACAGCAGATTTTTGTGTAAATAGTGAATAGAATAACTAACAAAATGTTAGCACTGTAAATACTGATTCTGAATCATGACGCAACTTTACTATTAATTTTTCCTGTAACACAAAGTCTTTTAAATACTAGTAAATACTGCAGCTAAAACTACATGCTTACTTTTTACTTGAAAACCCAAAAGAAAAAGGAAAAAAGATCTTCATGTTTCCTTAATCCCTTGATTTTTAGGGTTTCCAAATTCTATGTTCATATGTCCTCTTCCAGTAAAATAAGTACCAATATGCTTCAGTGACCTCTGAGACCTAGAGTTTTGGAATTTTAAAATGTTATCACAGGCAACTTCTCAAAACATCACAGTGCAGGGAGGAATAACGTTCAGGTTACAGGTGAGAAAACTCCAAAGAGAGAAGTTACATGACTTATCCAAGATTGCCGCAGGAGAAAAGAATGGAACTCCAGGTTTCCTGACTCCTATAAATCAGTACAAAGCTCATCCTGTCTGTGCCTGTTCACACACACACACACCCGCACACACAGCCTGAGTAACTGCAGCTTCTTCCTCAAGACTGCAGAAATCTGAATATGAACATTTTCTCTGCTCTGTGAAGCCACAGTTCGGAGCTGGGGTTTCATGGGCTGCAATGCAGTACTCAAGACCATAGAGAAATGAGCTCGAAACCCAACCGCATCCTAGGAAGTTCTGAGCCAGCCTTGGGTCCCAAACCCCCTGATTCCCTAAATGAACACCTGCACGGTTACAGGAGTCTTCCTCTCAGGCATCCTGCTTTATCAAGAAGAATCCTTCTGGCCAGGATAATCCTTTTTAAAAACAGTACTTGTAAATACCCCTTTACTGCTCAAGAACGTTTATAAATGCCCCTGTCTGTCACTTGACTGTTAGACAAGATTTAAATCCACTTCAGAATTTCAAGGTTTGCTGGACAAATGAATAAAGTAAACATGGGGGCCCATCCTGAAGAGTGTCTATATCAGTTTTGAGAAATCGTATATTTCACACTTTAAAAAGATTTTTACATAAAGAAAAGAAAAATTTTTATTATAATCCATTTTAATCTAAAATTTACATAAGGATACACTTTCAAATAATGTTTTTATTTGACAAATTGCTATACAATACATAAAATATAAGGTCCTATGTTAGAATGGGTGACAAAAAAATGTAAAAATTAACTTTCCTTCTCTCAAAGAGCTTAAAATATAGCAGATAGGAAACAATAAGGACGAACTTCTACGAAACTGCAGCGAATTATGATAATGACCATATTCCATATCAAACAATATTCCCAACTTTCTAAGAGGCTTTTCTTTAATGTGAAAAAAAGGGGGGGGGGGTTGGTACCAAATGACATTAAACACTTTTCTGCTCTAGCAAGCTTATCAAGTTTTCTCACTGAACCAAACGACGTAATGATTCATATAACTAGATCTCTCCTATCAGGCCATCTTCATATGCGCAGATAAACCTTTCTTGGTCAGATAAACTTTCTGTGATTAGTCAAAGACTCTTCAAGTGTTCCTTAAGTCTTCATTGTATTACAGAGTGTACACCAGTATTCATCAGTGTTTTCCTAACTGTTCTTTAAAACACCAGATCCCCTTAAGTTGAGAGAGAGAGGAGATGGATCATAAAGGTGTCTACAAAATACTGGGCTCAACTAATACTGGGCTCAGCTTCCTAGAGACTCTAATATGCTAAAGAGCGCACTGTGACTCTCCAAGATGGTACCCTACAGATTTTTCTAGAATTGTCTAGGCACTAATTACTTCCACAGAACTTCTATTAATATCTTGGAGAACTCTGGTAATCTGTAGCACACAGTTTGGTTGATATTGTATTTAAATGTTCGCCTCTGGTCCAATTTTGGTATTAAAAATATATTAACTCAAGGGCATGAATAGAAAGACTCCCATTCATTTAATTTTATGAAACATATATAAAAACTGGGCCTAAAAGTCTGCTGTGAAGGCAGCTCGCGCAACCTCTGTTCTTCAGTTACCGCGCTGCTGCTAATCATAGCGAGTGAGCTGCGGAAACCTGCCCTTCGCTGTACCTGGTGCTTCTCTTCACTCAATTCTACTTCGGAATTCTTACTGTTAACCTGCTGTCTTTCCTGTTGTGTTTTCCCTATAAATCTTGACCCCCCTTTTTAACCTTTCTGGGTTTCTTTGCTCTAAGGTATCTTCTGAAAACAGGACGCAGTTAAGGATTATTTTTTAGGTTGAGTCCATCTTTTAAAACAGAAATTTACCATTCTTCATATGTTAAATACATTTAATGTACACTGGTTTACTGATATTGGTCTTTTATAGTCTTCCTGTTTCCTTTATGTTTATTTTTTTCATCTCTCGCCATGCGGGACCATGCCTGATTGCCTTAATCCTATCCAACTACTCAGAAAACAAACGTGTGTGTGTGTGTTGCTCAGTCACGCACGAGATTTGCAACCCCACAGACTGGAGCCTGCCAGGCTTCTCTGTCCATGGGATTCTCCAGTCAAGAATACTGCAGTGAGTTGCCACGCCCTCCTCCAGAGGATCTTCCCAGCCAAGGATCCAACCCAGGTCTCCTACACTGCAGGCAGATTCTTCCAAGTCTAAGCCACCAGGGAACCCCAAGAAAACAAACATATGTCCCACTCTATTTTAAATTCTGCTAACGGTGACTTTCAAGGTTTTCTAAGTTCTCCATTAACCAGTTTCTGGCTGAGCATCAAAGGAGAAGTGAAATCCATCTTGTGACACACAGTCCAATCCAGGGCAGCCAAGGACTGACAATGCCATTACTTTCCCCTCTAATACTCATTCCATCCCCAAACGCTTAGATTACAGGTTCTCCAGCCATAGCCCCTCCAAGTTATTCCTGGCATTCTTACTATTTCAAATCCTGAATAACTCCTGTTTAGTCTTGCTTCCCTGGTGGCTCAGACAGTAAAGCGTCTGCCTGCAATGCGAGAGACCCGGGTTCAATCCCTGGTTCAGGAAGATCCTCTGGAGAAGGAAATGGCAGCTTACTCCAGTACTCTTGCCTGGAAAATCCCATGGGCAGAGGAACCTGGCGGGCTACAGTCCATGGGGTCACAAAGAGTCGGACACGACTGAGCGATTTCATTTTTTTTTTTTTTAAGTCTTGCTTTTACATGTAACTTGCTCCCATGCTCATTCCCAGAGCTTTTGTACAAAGATGGCCCCTTCCCAAACTTAGCTTTTTTTATTTCACTTCTACAGCACATCTCTAAGTATTTTTTTTTCTAAAGGGCACACATGCAACCCATTTCCTCTAATCATTGAAACCTGAAGCCATCACTCCCTTTTCGCAAGTGAATAGTAATTTGCTGTGTATACACTGTTTCAGCCACAACACTGCTTTGTTCTCTGCAGTAGGTGGTCCATTACTTCCAGCATTTTGTGATACTAAAGAGAACATGGATTCCTTCCAATTTCTTGGATGAAGATCCAAGTTCTAGGGACTTACTTTTATCAATTATTAGCTACTGTATTTACTACTACTTAATCTAGTATCTGCCTGAAATAAATCAAGCTAGCAACCTGAGTCAGGAAATGGCAACCCACTCCAGTGTTCTTGCCTGGAGAACCCCAGGGACGGGGCAGCAGAGTCGGACACGACTGAAGCGACTTAGCAGCAACAGCAACCTGAGTCACCACCATACAGGGTGTGATAAGGAAATTACTTCATTTCCACGCAAAATACATCTTTTGCTCTATGATCAATGAGCAACTCTGCTATCTGCTTGTTCAGGTTTCCTTTAATGGCAAGTCCCTTGATTATTTAAATCAATAAGGATGCATTTTCAGCTGGCACAGAACCTGCCTCCTACATACTGATGATTTATGAGCTGGTAGCTCTGGAATCTCATTTCCCACCCTACCGGTCCATCTCTCTGCCTGATGAGCCAAAGCAGAAACACCTACAATCCCCGCCCCCTCAAATCCAGCCTACTCTGAGTCCCCTTCTCAGGGAACGGCACTGCCTGCAGCCCGGGCATACAGGTTCCAGGCCACAGCAGACCTTCGACCCCCTCACCTCCACAAGTCCCCACCGCCCGTGCAGTCTACCTCCCAGACCTCCCTCGGCTTCTCCCAAGCCCTCGCAACGACTATAACCTATGAAACGTTCTCGGATAACGTAATTCCTACTGTACACACCCACCGTCATGATCAATCTAAAACAAAAACATAGGTATGTCACAGTCCCGCCCAAAACCCTTTGAGGAAAGAAGCTCTCTTCTCAGCCGTGCTCCTTACTGGCTCGCATATACGTCCTCCCCTCTGGCCTTAATGAACCATCGTCACTTCTTCCAAATGCCAGGATCCTCCATGCCTGTGTGCCTCCGACACAGGGCCACCCTGGCTGAAACTCGCTTCCCAGGTAACCTGCCTGGCGCCCCTGCTTCACACTCAGGTGACCCTTTATAAAACACCCCTCTAAGTAACCTGTCCCTGGGCATTTTAATGAAGCAGTCATCTAAGCATCTGGGGTCCAATACCTCCAGGTCCAATAACAATATTAGCAACTCCTATTTAAGAGCACACTCGATCGCTTCATTTTTTTTTTTCACCTCCAGTACATAGGAAAGTCCTATAAACACACTTGTTAAATAACCAAATTTAGAAAACAAGAAGTTGCATGGAACACAGGTCAAACAATTGGGACCTAACAAGTTCAAATTCACACGATCACCTGCTTTTGAATAGTATACTATAACAGAATACTAAATAATTCATAGTAGTGAATTCTATCATAACAAAGCTGATATGGCCCCACGGAATACAAGCGGGGACTCGGAAATACTTTAATGGGCACGAATTATGTATTGTAAGGCCATCTCTTCTAACAGTCTTTCGTCTGTATCAAGCACTCCCTAAGCCAAAAATCATCACGAGAAAATGAAAAACGCTTCTCATTTAAATAAAGGAAAAAGTCAATAGATCTTTCTGAATTAACTCATGATTTTACATTTTATCCTTATTAAAAAAAAAAAAGCTCATTAACTGCTGCTCATTCATCTGTTGGGCACAAGTCCGCTACAACAGACACAGTTCTACAGACTATTCCTGAACTTCCAAGGTCCTCCTTTCTGCCCAGACTAGTTTGCGGTGAACTACGAAGTGGTTTTCAAAGCCCTCTTCTCACGCCTCCCTCTGACGCTCCTCAACACCAGGCGAGGAAAGGAGCCCTGGAGCCCAGCGGGGAGCCAGGTCGCCCGCCAGGTCTCCCCGCGTCCCTGCCAGGACGCTTCTCCACTGACCCACACCCAGGCCCCGCCACTCTCCCGAGACCTGCGTCAGTCATAACAGAATGTACCTAACGGAAAATCAGGTGAGACGGACACAGTCAGTGTCCAGCAAAACAGACCGAACGTGTCCTTCGATGTCCATGAGAACAGCTGCCTTGCCCCCTTCCTGCCCACCCTCGCCCCTCCGAAAAAGAGGCAGAATAATCAGACCTCTGGGCCACCTGACTTCCTTTTCACCATGCGCGGACTCTGACAGCAAATTAAAATTAACGGAAAATTGAGAAAAGAGGGAGCAAAGCAGGCAGGAAAGGCCCCAGGCTCCACAGTTGCACAGAACTGCCCTAGTTTCTTCTAAGGCTTCTCGATGAGCTTGCTTATCAAGCAAGTCATGGTTATATTGTATATTTTAAAGTTTACCTACTGAGAAACTAAATCTAATCACTGGAAAGGGCACCATGAGCAAAGGAGAAAACAGTTACTACAGAGTAGGCAAACAATTACCACCCAGAATACATAAAAATAAAACTCCTACACATTTATAAGAAAAGGACAACCTAAAGAGTGGAATGGGCAGAGGGCATATTCTGGTTATATCCAGACAGAATTACAATTCAAAAAGACAAGTGCACCCCAGTGTTCACTGCAGCAGTATTCACAAGAGCCAGGGCACGGAAACCACCCAGACGCCCGCGGGCAGATGGGTGGTAAAGAAGGCGTGGCCGTATACACAGTGCGATACTACACAGTCACATTCTTCTTGATGTCACAGAACCCAAGCAGGCTTTGAGGGGATTCCGTGAGGCAGCTGCTGGGCAGACATCCTCAGCGAACTCTGCCAAATCCTGTGGCTCCTGCTGTGCCGCCCTGCGGCCCTGCCCTGTGCCCCCCATCCCCTCCCATGCTGCAGCCCCCTGCCCTGACGCCCTGCCCTGCACCCAGAAGGCCCCTCCAGCTCTTCCGCACCCAGACCACAATCACACAAACCTCTGCATTCAGTAGAAACAAATCTACTTTCTCTGGCACCGTGTCATGTGACACCATGACTTTAGGAATATACTATCCAAAGAGTAAAGATGACTATTTTAAATTAACAGCAGGAATAACAGACACGTGATGCTGAGGAAGCCACCAAGACTTTAAACGTAAAGGACTCACAAAAGCTTGAAAATCGGATTAGCAGTGACGCCAGACACACGCTCAGAACGGAGCTATTATACAATTGACAGGACTTATGTTTGTTTTCAGAAACCTTCTGCCCCTGCAGAAACCCGCTCCTCTGCCTAAAGAAACGATAAAAATTTTAGCAAGCTGGCAGACAGCAAGAGACTTTAAAAGCACAGGTTATTGCTATATGTAAAATGCATGACCAGTGCAAGTTCGATGCATGAAGCAGGACACCCAAAGCCGGTACTCCGGGACAACCCAGAGGGACGGGGGTGGGGAGGGAGGTGGGCGGGGGCTGCTCAGGCTGGGGGCCACGTGCACCCATGACTGATTCATGTCAATGCATGGCAAAAACCACCACAACATTGTAAGGTAATTATCCTCCAATTAAACAGGTATATAAAGGATGGAAATAGCATTATTCGGGTCTTCACAAGAAAATACCTTACATGTTATACTTACAGCTAAAGTCAGATGGCAACACGCAAGTTAACTTTTAGTTTCTCCCAGGATTCATGGAGTACTGACATACCTTTTAGTAAAACTGCCCTTGTACACTGGAGAAGGCAATGGCAACCCACTCCAGTGTTCTTGTCTGGAAAATCCCATGGATGGAGGAGCCTGGTAGGTTACAGTCCATGAGGTCACTTACAGTCCATGGGGTTGCTAACAGGTGGACACGGCTGACTTTCACTTTTCACTTTCATACTTGGAGAAGGAAATGGCAACCCACTCCAGTGTTCTTGCCTGGAGAATCCCAGGGACGGGGGAGCCTGGTGGGCTGCCCTCTGCGGGGTCGCACAGAGTTGGACACGACTGAAGTGACTTAGCAGCAGCAGCAGCAGCAGCCCTTGTACACAAGCAAAGGTGTGAGCCGCGGACACACCCTCCCAGAGAGGCTCCCAGTTCCCCTTTTCACACCAGTGACCCCAGAGCTGCCCCCTCACCAGACCCCGTTGCGGTGTTCAAGCCGCAGGTGACCAGCTGTCCCTGGAGAATGTCACCAGGAGTCCCCCAGGCAACCAAACTCGAACCTGAGTGGGGCATCCTTCCCCGCCTCACATGGAGGCGGGTCTGTCCTGCACTCGGGTTGCTGTGATGAAAGGGGACTGCATGAGAACACAGGACTCCGCCCTGCGCTCTGTGCAGACAGCAGGCTCGCAACCCGATGCTGATCTGGCTAGTATTTCTTCTCCCTGGTTCTCCACCGACAGGCACTATGAGAACTTTACCCCAAACCAAAGCAAGACCTCTGTCTCCTCTGCCTTGAAAGGAGAGCATTTCAACTCTCCTTTCCCACCAACTGGAGGAATTCACACCACTCTGACGCTCATTCTGACCTGACGGTGCTAGGGCGTGGGTGAACACCTCAGCGCCACGATGGCATGGAGAGACCAGCTGCAAGGGGACTGCGCAGAGCTGTGAGATGCCTCCGGCACCACGCGGGGCGAGGTCGGCTCCTCCTGTAACCCCGTGATCACCCCCGTTGATGAAGGCGGACAGAGCCACAGCCGCAAAAAACTAGATGCTCCAATAAACGCAGAGGTGAGTAAACCCCTTTATGACCAAAGACATGCACTCCCCTGCCTTCAGCAAGGAAGCATACACCATGACACCGATAAGCCGTCCTAAGAGTCTGCAAGAAAGTAAGGTCTCTCACTGCTTTATTTCACCCCATTTCAAGGAAGAGCCACAGCTACTCAGAGATGGGGGACAGGGAGGCCGAGAACAAAGTGCTGGGCTGCAGGTCAACGCTGCCCCCAGAGCCCTGTGCAGACGGAGGGCCTCCCTGGACCCCCATTCTCCTCCTTTCCAGTCCTCCCCAACTCGTTGGGCAGCTGTGAGCACAGCCACTCTGTCTAGACTGCTGCTGAGAACAAGAAATGCACAAGAAGGGAGGCAATCGTGACCCCTCAGGCTATTCGCAGGGGAGACACGGACTTCACATCAGGAAACCAGGATTCCTCCAGACACCGGGGCAGGGACTGCCAGTACCAGAGCCGACAGGGGGTCCACGCAGGCGGCGGGCCGGCCTCACCGAGACTCGAAGGGGAGTCTAGAGGAACGTGTGGGAGCCGACGGAGCAGAGGAGGGGTATGGGGACAGCGAGGCCACCGCCGCGGGGCAGGAGGGCGCGAGACAGGCTGCGGCGGAGCACGCACCAACGCCGGAACCGTGCAGGTAGGAGAGTAAGCGGAGAAGGCGATGGCAGCCGCTCCCGTGCTCGCCCAGAGAGCCCCCGGACGGAGGGGCCTGGCGGGCTGCAGTCCACAGGGTCGCCAAGAGTCGGACATGACTGGGCGACTTCACTTTCTTTCTATAGTTCCTTTCGGAGAAGGAAATGGCAACCCACTCCAGTGTTCTTGTCTGGAGAATCCCATGGACGGAGGGGCCTGGTGGGCTGCAGTCTATGCGGTTGCAGAGAGTCGTACACGACTGAGCAACTAACACGCACACACTCAGGAGACTAAGGGATCAGCAGGTATTCTACAGACAGTAGCTGGAGGACTTGAAACGAGGGGGAAAACCTACCTACAAATGGGGAGAAGGTCTTGAATGAATCAACGGGTAGACAGATAAACAAATAAATCTAATGCAAACCTAAATTTTAAAAGGGGAGAACGTTAGAGGATACTAATGGGGAATTTTTTTTTTTTTAAAGAAAAAACAGCCCCTTTTCTTGGTAATTTTACTTTTTCTCGGTAACTTTAAAGTATACTATAGTATTACTGAAGTCTGGATTTTCAAATATAAACTAAACTTCTTCACACCTCTCATAAGCCAAACTAAGCTTCAGACATTTCTTTAACAAACGTATCTGAGGTTCCCTCTACAACAATCTTGATTCTATTCTGATGCTAGTTCCTGACCTGCCATTAACTAAGAACCAAATAAAGAGGTACCAGAGCACTACAGCTCTCACTGCTATTAAAAACAGACCATGAACACATTTAGGTACAAGTGACAGTCTACCATCGCATCACAGCGAAGAGAAGGGCCAACCTTCGAGCAACGCTCGGGGCCTTTGACACACGATCTCTGGGTGTTTTCCCAGGTTAGTGTCCTATGTGCTTCTTCCTGAATATATTCACGAATATACAAATGTACATGGGTCCATGCGGCCTGGTGTTTTATAAAGACCTTACATGTTTTTTTTTTAAATACTTACTGACATTTTGAGTGTCCTCGCAAACTTCCAGCAATGAAAAATATGAAGATACCAAATAAAATGTATCTGTGTGGAAGTGAAACAAGGTTTTACTATGTCAGTATCTGATGACCACTAATCAAATGATAATTTTCCATCCATTCGAAGGGGATTCCCTGATGGCTCAGCAGCAGGTAAAGAATCTGCCTGCAGTGGAGGAGACACAGGAGATTGAGGTTTGATCCCTGGGTCAGGAAGATCCCCTGGAGAACCCCATAAACAGAGAAGCCTGATGAGTTACAGTTCAAAGAGTTGCAAAAGGTTGCAAAGAGCCAGACTAAGCACAACATGAATTATTCCTAAGAAGTGAATAATTTTAAGTATTAAGCTAGTGATTTCTTTATTAACTTAGTTCAACGTTTTCCTCAGGAGGGGATTATTAGAACAACAAAATGGAATTAATTTAGCAAATATATACATAAAAGCACTTTCCATGGATAGAAAGAGGTTCCTTTCCCTTTACAGAAAAGCCAAATTCCTTCCCTTGAACTAGGAATGGGCCAGCCTCTAAGGAAGGCAAACATAAGGACACTGAGTGAACATCTCGGCAAATCAGATTCAAATCAATTTCATCTGACTCCCCTTCCTGGTTTACTGTCCTTCCTAATTAGAGGCATTCAGTTGTTTCTTCGTTCTGGCTGCCGAGCCTCTAATTCATACCTAACCATCCCAATGGTCTCTGTCCCGACTCCACACCCCTCCAGTTCCCACCAACTTCCTGCCTGGCGTGCTCCGGTTTCTCCCAGTCCTGGCTCTCACCTCACCCCACTCTGAGATCTTTCAAATTTTACAATGCAGAGTTCAGACACCAGGCCCAGACCCCCGGCTGACAGTGAGCACCTGAAGGTCAGACCTTTGCCTTTTCACAGAGTAAACCCCCCTCACCCGAGGCCCTGGGTCTGCCCTGCCCCCTCAGGGCCTGTCCACAGCTCAGCCATCCAGGACCTCCGTCGCTGCAGGGATCTGCCCGGGGCCTTCGGCCTCACACAGGCACTGGGGCGCCGTCACCTGCCTTCCCTGAATGGCTGGTCCCGACAAGAAAGGTCCCAGGCCCTGCAGGAAACACAGATGTGCACAGGCCATGATTCACACCTTCCAGAAGCACAGATGCCAGGAAGGACGCTGAGACAAGCACAACCACGGGGCCAGTGGATAAGCACTGAAGGCCTAAAGGAGAGGTCTTTGTGTTTTTTTAATAACATGTGGGCAGAGCCTTAAAGGATAAAGATGATTTTTAACCACTGAGATTTAACAACTGAAGTATGAAAAAAAAAAAAAAAAACAGGCATTAAAAACAGTGAGAAAATCACAAATCAGAGAGCAAAGGATACAGGGAAAGGATACAGAATTTACCAAAAAATGAAGAGTTGAGCTGTCAGGTGGGACTAACATTTAGGGGAGAGTCAAGAAGCGAATCTGGAAAGGCGAGTCAGGGTCCTGACTGGAGGCACAGGTGAGCCAGGCGAGATGATACAAACTACTACTCACGCCTGTCTCCCATCTTCTGCAATTCACCAAAACCGAGTTTTCGGGCACAAAGATAGACCTGTGCTTAGATGATCCGTCTACTCACTTTGAGCTACTTACCGATACCCTCAAGTCTCTGTCTTCAACTTGTGAAGTGGTGGGACCCAGGGGGAAAGTGGGGCGAACGGTGAAGGGGAACACTGGAGAAAGGAGGGTCCCAGCGTGGACAGAAGCCCCGGATCACCCTTCAGCTGCTGCAGATCTCCGGAGAGCCAAAGGCCGAGGCGAGGCCTGCAGGCGGCTGTGCCTTCCCAGTCCAGAGAAAGCTTAACGTCAAGGGCTGGGCAGCCAATTGGATCCTCTTTCCAACTGTCTCGAAATGCATATGCAAATACCCCCCCAGACTTCACAATGAAGAAAAACTGGTGTCCAGGCCGAGTCTGGAAACACTGACATTCTGAGGTTGACAGCCCACCTTGTGAACAGAAAAGGCCTCCGGCAGCAGCGTGCCCGCCCGGCACCACGCCCAGGGAGTCAGGGCACCCTGCTCCCTGAGCGCATCTCTGCGGCCCAGGTGCCTTCCCATTAACCGAACCATTAACCACATGCCCAGCTCTCCCTGCATAGCCAGACACTCGACTCCTAGGCCACGTCCTATGCATTTCAACCCAGCTCACCCTGAGACCCTGTGCTTGCCATCTCAAAGCACACAGAAATGAACCCAGACTCAGTCCAGGACTTCAAAACCCACTTTGTCAAGCTGCCTCTGCTGGTACTATTTACGATACACACACACATATATATGTATATGTATTTTTTTAAGGTGGGGGGGAGTAGAAATGGTGGGAAAAAGGACCTGGATTTATTGATAAACTCCAAATTAAAGAAAAAGAGAAACAAAAAAACCACTGAGAGAGGGACTTCCCTGGGGGTCCAGTGGCTGGGACTCGGTGCCTCCAGGGCAGGGGGCATGGGTTCAATCCCTAGTCAGGGAACCAGGATCCCACACACCATGCGGTGTAAATAAATAAATAAATAAAGACCCAGATAGATAGGTGCCTTTTTTTTTGAAAAAATCACTGATAACAGTAGTTTTAAAATGACCACGCACACTCTCTCAGGTTAAGAGCATACTCCCATGCAAAGGCTGCGCTGAGGGACAAGGAGAGAGTCAGCCCACCTTATCAATGGAAATAGGACGGTCATGGAAAGAGGAACAGGTGAGTCATCGCGCTTTTCCTGAACGTGGGCCAGCTCGGCCAGATCCTCGAGACAGGAAAGCCTGGTGTGGCAAGCCCTGGGGTGAGCGCGGGCTGCAGGGGGGGCGGGCAGAGTGAAGTCTCTGCGGGGGCCCAGGGCTGTGGCCTGAAGCAGAGCAAACCATGGCGGGGCGGGGGCAGCGGTGAGCTTTCACACTAAGGAAAACACCCTGAACAAGCCCCAAATGGTGAGACCAGCAAAGCAGCACACTCACCAGGGATCGCTGGGTCAGGACGGAACCAAAACTGACACTTAGGGTGCTATTCTCTTCCGCTGGGCTGAAGCCAAACTCCCTCTCCAGTTCTTACTCAACTCTTATGCAGAGTTGTGTGTGTGTGAGTTGCTCAGTCACATCTGACTCTTTGCGACCCCATGGACTGTAGCCCGCCAGGCTCCTCTGTCCGTGGGATTCTCCAGGCAAGAATACTGGAGTGGGTTGCCATTCCCTCCTCCAGAGGAACTTCCCAATCCAGGGACTGGCTTCCTGGAACCCTGGCTTCCTGCCTTGCAGGCAGATTCTTTACCGTTTGAGCTACAGGGAAATCTCTAGACTTATATGTACTTACCTCATTTATTTTCACTGATGATTAACAGTGACGTCGATAGTACCTGGCCAGCAGCTGAGCTGAGAGGCTGGCTGTGCTTGCTAGGAGGGGCTGATTCTTAAGCATTAACTGCCCCAAGAGCTGCCCACCCCCAGAGCGGAAAGATGGGAGCAGCAGGGCCGGACTCCCATCATAAATAAATACTACTTTAAATTAGCAACTCTTTTCTAAAAAGACCATGTGGCATTTCTTCTTGTTTGAGGAACACAAGACTGTTAACCCAACAGAAGTAAAAAACCGAACACCATGCCTACCACCAAGAGCCTGACAGACAGAGGTACACGAGGCAGTGTGGGCTATTAGGGAATGAGGGGGATGTGGAGGAATGTGCGTTAGCAAATCCACAGCCTTGGGCTTCAGTTTATTCTCACATTGAATGAAAAGGTCAGTTTAGACGATTTTTTAGGTTTCCTTCCAGCTCTGAAAGTATCTGATTCAGTGAATTACGCACTTAAGGTCTCCTAAGGGAAACCACAAAATAAGGGTGAGTGGAAACTTGATTCTGGAACAGCTGCTCTGGGGTAGCAGTAAGATACAAGCTGCAGATGACATCCGTACAGGATGACCTGGGCGCCAGCGTCCCTCCGGTACTGATACAACACAATTCCTGTACAGCCTTAAAAGACTGTTCAGAACAGAAAGACCAGAAATCTAAAAATCTTTGGTATGGTAAAGAAACTGGAAGAAAAAAACAAAAAGTATTTAGATCATGCTTGTTAAATTTTAAGCATAAGCGATCAGAAACAAAGATGAGGTCATCGGACGACCCTAATCCACTAAGACTGGCATCCTTTTGAGGACAGGAGGAGACACAGGAAGGCAGCCAGGTGGCAGGGCAGAGACGGGGATGGCCACCCATCATGCAGGGCCCAGAAGGGCCACCAACACGCGGGCTGAGAGGCCCAGGGCACGCGCTCCCAGGAGCCCTTACGGGGGCACGGCCCGGTGGACAACCAGACTTCTGACCTTCAGAATGGCACGTGTAAACCTCTGCTGTCTGCAGCCATCCAGTTTGTGGTTAACTCACTGGGGCCACCCTAGGAAACTAACAAAAGGAAGTGCTGTGTGCAGGAGCCTGGAGCGCCCTGGCCTGGACCCCAGAAGCCAGGTCTGGTCCTGGGTCCCCGGGAGGGCAGCACAGGCATGACCAGCGGCTGGGCAGTCCCAGCCCTGGGCTTGCTGCTCACGGAAGAGGCAGCAGCCACTCCCTGGGGGCTGGGTGCTGGGAAACTCTGCCAGAAGCTCAGACTCCCTCCCACCCAGCCACCCAATACCCCTGAGCCTTCTGACAAGAGAGAGGGAGAGAGAGACAGAGAGAGAATGAATCAGAACGATGACTAGTGGAGAACCAACTGATAAAATGCAACTCGTCGTCTACGGCTGATGCCCTGAACACTCCAGGGCTCAAGATGACAAAGTGAAGCTGAAAAGAGTATGCCATTCAACCATCAAAATACTTATCAACTGGAGAAACTTTACTAAAACTTTCAGATGTAGACAAAAAATGTTTTTTAAAAATGCTGTTTTCACTGAATACTTCCCCTGTTACCACGCTCTTCATATCAAAGACTGTTAAAAAAAAAAAAGAAAGAAAGAAATGAATCTATAGGTTACCATGTGAAATTGAGAATGAAACATCAATTTATTGCTATAAAACAATCCACCAGCAAGCATTCTCTTTGTACAATGTCTTTCAATTTACTCGTATTTGTTAAGTAGCGAAACATGCCTAAACACGACTACTTAAAATAAGGACGTGCTATTTGCCTAAAATAAATTACCTACTGTCTGGTTCTGGGTATCTTTATGACAGTATGCAAATGTATCACATTATTTTATTATAGGGCCCAGCAGTTAGACAAACAAGGCAATGGAAGAGTTGCAACTCCTTACATTTCAGAGGTGTGACAATTTTTAATACACATGTCTACATGTTTCACTTTCCCAATAATAATATAATAGATGATATATGGCTTTGTTATGGTTCTGATCAGAAAGAAATTAATTTTCCAGGTAAACACGGGAATATTAGGAAAACAACAATTAAAAAAAAATAATTGGAAGCACAGTAGAAATATACTAGAAAGAATATTCTAACTTTTTCCATTTTTCAATCAGTATTTAAGTGTCTTTTTGCAGCTCTCATCTTTTTTTTTTTTGTCCAAAATATAACCCCCAAGCCTCTTGTGGTTTTTTCCTGAGGAACTAAGGTTTACTGCCCCATCCCTCGAAAATATAGTAAAAAATTAACTCCTACTGGGAACAATTAAATTATAAATATGAACATCACAGGGCAAAAGGGAAGAAGAATTAAGGCAGAGAAGATAGAGATGGCAGCAGAGCCGGAAGGAACCTCTTCGGATACAGCTGGGCCAGGAGAGGGTAGGCAGCAAGGTCTCCCGGCAGAAGAAACAGAAGAAGTGGGTTTCCACCACCAAACATCCTTAGAGAAAAATTAACACTACGGAGCCTCCTCCTGCAGCTGCTAAGTCGCTTCAGTCGTGTCCAATTCTGTGTGACCCTATATACGGCAGCCCACCAGGCTCCCCCGTCCCTGGGATTCTCCAGGCAAGAACACTGCAGTGGGTTGCCTTTTCCTTCTCCAATGCATGAGGGTGAAAAGGGAAAGTGAAGACGCTCCGTCGTATCCAACCCTCAGCGACCCCATAGACTGCAGCCTTCCAGGCTCCTCCATCCATGGGATTTTCCAGGCAAGAGTATTGGAGTGGAGCGCCATTGCCTTCTCCGACGAAGCCTCCTACCCTACTTCTAAAAAATGTTGTCACTTACTCCTCCAAGCAATGATGGGACCCGAGCTGGGAAAACTATGGTCTGAACAGATCGAGTAGCTCAGCCAAGGTCACAGCAGAGAAGAGAAACCTGGGCCTCAGTCTTTTTCACATCAGGGTAAACACAGAAAATGGTATTTGTGCAGCGAGGTCACACAAAGAGAAGAGGCTTGTGGCAACTGGTGACAGTTAGTCCCGAAGCCCCAGGCCCCACCCTGAGGGGTCACTATCTCTGCCCACCCAGAACTTACTCAGGCTGGGCTGGGAAACCGTGTGTAAGCTCACAGCTCTTGCCTTTTCCATTGCATTCAAGCTCTTTCCAGTATCTACACCCAGGTCAGCGGCAGCTAACTCTACTGAACGCCAAGGAAAGAGTTAGGCAATCCCCAAGCACACCCCAGGACACAAACACCCAGATGGTGGCCTCTCCTTACAATGCAGGCCCTTTTTAGAAGTTTAAAAAAAAAAAAAAAAAACTGGAAAAAAGTCTTTTATAAAAAAATATTAAGTCAGTTTTTCTAAAAAGACAAAAATCTGTGCATACTCTTACTCATGCCAGAAATTCTCTCTAAAGGCAGCAAAGGCAGCCATTCCAGCAGACTTAGAACAAAAGCTGCTAAAGACACACACCAAGAGACATTCCTCCCAGTGTTATCTGTCGGTTAAGGAAAGATAAATGTCTGACATCAGGGTCCATCTTGGCTTAACATCAAGAAGGAAGCCAAGAGTTGGCACATTGCAGGATGGGTGACGGGGTCCCCCGAGGCAAGGACGGCAGAAATCCCTAACAGAGGTTGAAATGTTACCAGGTCTCTGAGATTACACGCAAGATCTGGCAATGAATAACTGAGCATTATTCTGAGAGGACTGGGGAAGATCAAGAGATTGTCACAGGGATCAAAGGACCAGGAAACACTAAAATGCCACCCTGGAAAATCCCTACCAGCCCAAACACCAATCCTAGATTCAGGTTTAGATCTGTGTGTTACCTTCCAGGGCAGGAGGGGGCCTCCAGCCTGACTATGAAGTTTTACTGGAAGAGCCACACCCACCTGTTCAGGTATGCCCGTGGGTGCAGTGGCAGTAGCTGCAGAGACCACAAGGCTCACAAAGCCAAAAATATTTACTCTCTCGCCCTTCTGAGACAACCAAGCTCCTGTTCTATATGAAAGCAACCTGGAATGAAAAAGCTCCTTCAATGACTTACAGTGATTATCAATAGAAGACCACCGGCAAGATTCGCAGAAAGGGCTGTTTCCACTAAATAACCGAAAACACGTACATTTCTAAAACTTGATAGACCAATTAAATACCAATTTTGTGTTCCATCCATTTGCACACTATTCTGGTGAACACACTCTGGACGGCTACTGCCAAACAGCTCGTTGTATCAGTTCACTATATAAACAGTGTGCCAGAGCTAGTATTTTAACAAAGGTTAAAAAAAGAAGCTATCCTGCTTGAAAATATGAATAAATGCTTCAAGGCCACTTATCTGTTCTCCTCATTCCCACTGCTCACTGAAAACAATGAAATATATTCTCTGTTTCCTTTAGAACGAAAGATGTATAATACACAGGGATAGTCAAACTATTTAATCACCAAAAGAAAATCAGCAGTCTAGAGGTTTTATAACTCTAAGAATGAATGGTCCTATATTAGTTCTATGCATAAGTTTAAAAATTCTCTACTGTTGTATCCTGCCAATAAATTTGATTACTATTATATAAATTCCCTTTAAATCTGAAGGGAGAAGGAATTAAGTTGAAACTTTCAAAAGTATGAAAAAACACTTAAAACATCTTACTACATATTTATAAAAATGCTGAAAAATTACTGCTGATAAAGCAATCCAGAGCAAGCGGGACTATACATGCCATTTCCAAAACACTTAGTATATTACTGACTTTGTTGCCACATTTTGTATATGATGTACTAGAATACCTACCCACATAACTCTTGGGCAAATATTTGAAGGGACAAAAATTTTAATTTGAGAGAAACTAGGAATGCAGACAGAGTATCACTTTGCGCACCTACACTTCACATATTTTAAATACCAAAGCCCATTTAAAAAGGAAAAAAAAAAAATCAAATGAAACAAAACCTAAAAGGAATTTCTGGGGACTTACTATCTAATTAAGCAACTTTTTTTCCAAAACTGCATGAAGTAAGCACTTCTGTCCCCTCCAGATGCCTTAAAGGGTGGCTCCGTCAGTAACACTAGAAAGATACATTTTAAAACATTCGACAGTTTCTAGAAAAAACACCTTCGGTTCTAGGAACAATCTCACTGTAAATGTAAAAGCCTGTAGAAGTCTCACTGTAGTGACTGACATCTCAGACCACTTATTTAAGTGAAAAAAATAAATCTACGTTTCAGTAAATACACAATGGTCAAGAAGAAAATACGTGAATATTCCAAATAAATCAGTGCCTCAAACTGCCAACTGCAACCACCAGAAACATAGAGGGAGGGGAGTATGAGGTGAGATACTCAAGCCCACATTCTGGTCGTGTGAAACTGCAAAACTGAGCCCTATTATTCGGGGACGTTAACACCGAGGCCCCCAGTCTCCCCTCCTCCACTAGAACGCACCCATCATACCAGGCGTGCCTTCCTCATTCTTGCAGTAAGTGCTGCTTTACTGGGCTGGAAAGGGCTCCCGAGATGGTCCAGCCAGGAGAAGCCGTGCGTGGTGGAGAGGCGTGGAGGGCGGCAGGGGCGATCGGGATCAGTGGACCCCAGCAGAACAGCAGTGCGCATTAGCAAATGGGTCTGCACCCGGGGGGTCGTCTTCACTTTGGCGACTCCAAACCACTTTTTGTATATGGAAAGCGCCCCAAATTAACTGTAAAAAGGCTTAAGGAATTGGAGTCTTAATAGTTCTCGGTTTGCATTTTCACACGATTTCAAAGAACAACCCCCCCCGCACCTCCACAAACATCAGTCACACCAACTGGGGAGCCCTAGGTGCAGCAGAACCTTGAAAGGAGACGAGCACCTGGGGGAGGGCGGGCGGGAATCCCAGGGACCTGCCACCGCCCTCCCACTGTATGTGTTTAACTGACCAGTTCCCCCCTCCTTATTTTCGGATTTATCTCACAACTCTCCCCACCTCTCCCTTACTCCGCAAGCCCCGCCCCCCGATGAAAAGCCCCGCCCCTCCCGCTGGCCCCCGAGCGCCGTAGGAAGTGCCCGCCCCCCAAGCCGGAGCCGCGCCGTCCTCGCCGCCCATTGGCTGCGGAGGTCGTCCGTCTGCAGAGGGCGGGGCCTCCCGCGCGAGGGCGGAATCCCAGGCCCGCGCCTCCGGGAAAGGTCCCGGGCAGCCCCAGACCCCTGCAGAGCGAGCGACCAGCTTCCACTAGGGGTACCTTCGCCTTTTAATTTCGCCGCCCTCCTCCCGTCGGCCCCATGCAGTTTTAAACTTTTTCAAAGCTCCCACCCAGTCCAGGACCAAGTTGAGGATGCTGCGGTTTTAGGAGTGAAGCAAGCTGTGGACTGGATCTCTGGAAATGAAATTCCTTAGGTCTTCTGTTAACTTGTTTTGGGTGCACGGGCCTTCATCAAGGGTTCCGGCCAAAAATACTCGGCGTCCATTCACCAGGAGTCACCGCAAGCATTACAGAGTTAACTGTATCTCGTTTAACTATTCACCCTTTTCACAGTCAGACTGTCCCAAAGGTACTATAAATTTTTTGAGGCAAAGTGCTAAGCCATTCTCCGACCACACCCTCAAGAGCTCAAGCTCCCTTACAGAATGATCACGCACACATTCTGCCCTTTACTCTGTAACGCAACCTGGTGAGACGCGCAGCTGTAGCCTGAAGGGAATATGCATATTTCTATAAACTGCAAATTCCTTGGAGGAGGAATTATCAACAGCGGTTCTAATTATGGCGGGCACACAGTGCTCTACAAACTATGGGTATCTGTTTCAACTGCGTCCTTACGATCAGTAGCCTCAAAGCAGAGGAAAAATCGTTTCGTTTCTGCAATGTTTCTTTCAATTTCGTCACCAACAACGCTCAAGGATGGAAACATATCTTACTGTAAGTAACTATTTTTAGTATCCATCCCTAACTACAGCTGGGCGAGAACAAGACTCATCTGTTTTAAACATCATCTCCCAGGGCCTAGTTTACCGCAAAGAGGTAACAGGGGTTCTTAAATCCCACTGCAGCATCCTTCTCTAGGTTGTGTTCCCTTCCTGACACTGGGGACAATGTAGTCTTATCATTTTTTCTCCTTTTTTCCTTTGAGCTCCCTTTCGTCTCTGATTTTTGGCCTCAATGTTCAATGACTTTATTTATCTTCTGTTGCCACTAGCACCACCACCATTTGCTATTTGCCTTGCAGTCCTTCTCTCTGACGTCTCCTATTCCTGACAGAGCCCCAGTAAAGCACCTTCTCCAAAAGGTCGGTCGTCTTCCCCCTACTCCTCCAAGCCAGGCTGCAAATCTCCCACCACCCACTTCTCCCTGGAAGTTCGCTCTGCCCAGTCCCGCGGTGGCCGATTGCTGACAGCTGGACCTAGCCAATCCGCGAGGAATAAATAAGACGCGCAGCCAATGAGCGTGCGCCGGGAGGCGGGACTTCGCCAAGTTCCTCGGGTCCCCAAACCCAGACCTGTTGCGCCGCCGCCGTGGCCGCCTGAGTTTCTTAGTTACGGCGGCGGGCTCGGGCGCCGGAGCCGCGCGGGGCACGAGGCTCTCCCCACGGCCCAGGAGTGGCCCAAAGCCCCCCGGCCGCGCGCGCCCCGCACCGGCCTCCCTCGACCCTCCCCAAGCATGGTCCCCAGGCCGCCGCGCGCGGGCCCGACCTCTCCTCCCCGCCTGGCTCCGCGGCAGCCCCACCCGGCGGAGCCCCGGCCCGCGTGCCCAAGACCCCAGCGGCAGCGACTCACCAGGAAGCGGAGAGCTTTACGTCCTCTGGCCCGCGCAGGACCCGGAGCGGGCGGGCGGCTCGGCCAGGCGGCGCCGCGGACAGGCCCGCTGGGCCCGGGGCTGTGGCTGCGAGGCCCGGAGCGCTGGCCACCTCCCGCCGCGCCGCTCCGGCGGACGCTGCAGGAGCGGGCACCCACCCTGCGCACGGCGAGGCGCGTCAGGAGCGAGACCCTAGCGGCGGCCCATCCTCCCACAACTCCCGCGCCTCCTCCCCCGGCCGCGGCTGTCAGGAGTGTAAACATCCCGGCATCCCCGAGGAGGGGGCGGGGCGGGCGCCGGCCACGCCCACCAGGGCGTCGGTCCCGCCCCAAGCCGCCGGCCCCGCCCCAAGCCGGGCTGGGATCGGCCTACTGGGCCACTACCCTCAGGCCTCAGCGTCAGAGCCCCGAAGTCCCCCGCTGGCGCCCAGGCGGGTCTTGGGGAGCCTTCCTGTGGTCAGGCCCAGCCCTAGTCCCCTCTTTCCGGCCCCCTTCCCTCCAAATCGGGGGTCGGCTGCCTTTTGACAACTTTAAATGCCCAATGTTCAAGAGGTCAGCCGAATTGGTACGTCGCTTTCTTCTGGATCATCGAGTTTTTTATCCCAGCCTAGAGGACAGTGGCCTTTAGGACATTTCTAAGAAGTGAACTACCTGGTTTGGTCCTAGGAGGATTTGGTGGTGGGTGGAGGGGTATGCATTACATCCCAGAACCCTAGAACACGGAACTACAAAAGGAATACTGTGAATCCAGCCGCTTCGCTACTTCGGTAACCGGGGGACAGGGCTAGGAAGGGTCAGCCTCACCTTGATTTGAATCTCAGGTGGTGCGTGAGCTTGCTTAGTCTCTTCAGTCGTGTCTGACTCTTTGCAACCCTCTCCAGGGTTAGATCCCGCCAGGCCCCTCTGTCCATGGGATTCTCCAGGCAAAAATACTGGAATGGGTTGCCAACCATGCCTTCCACCAGATCTTCACACCCAGGGATCGAACCTGCATCTCTTAACTTCACCTGCATTGAAAGGCGAGTTCTTTACCACTAGCGCCACCTGGGAGGTTAACCCTGACCTGGCAGGACAAGTTATTTCACCTTTCCTGTAGTCACACTCTGTAAGAGGACAGTAGTAATAATACCTGTCTCTAGGGCTTCCCTGGTAACTCAGCTGGAAAAGAATCCACCTGCAATGCAGGAGACTCCGGTTTGATGCCTTGATGGGGAAGATCTCCTGGAAGAGGGCATGGTAACCCACTCCAGTATTCTTCCCTGGAGAATCCAGGACAGAGGAGCCTGGTGAGGCACAGTCCTTGTGGTCGCAAAGAGTCAGACAAGACT
Source organism: Ovis aries (assembly GCF_016772045.2). Classification (NCBI taxonomy): domain Eukaryota; kingdom Metazoa; phylum Chordata; class Mammalia; order Artiodactyla; family Bovidae; genus Ovis; species Ovis aries. The sequence continues at coordinate 76,480,222 of NC_056065.1, read as the reverse complement.
GAGCCACTAAACACAGCACTAGTACTACACTAGAATTCAGTGAGATACAGCAGAATGCTTAAGCGCCAGAGCCTGGCAGAGAAGTGTTCATTGAGTAGCTGCTATTACTCCTAGGCCTGTTCACTAGTTTGGCTCCACAACCAACGGATTCGAGCCAAGAATGAGTAGATTATAGCTCAAATGCTTGAAACGTTAAACCTATGGAATTATCATTTAGAAAGTTTATTTTTAGAGAGAAAATAATTCAAGATCTCAGTAGAAGACTTTTATTTCAATGGCTAATAAAGTATGGGTAAATCTGCTAAGCACTGTTCTAAGAAGTAAAGCAGTTACCAAGACACAAAGTCCCTGATCTCATGGCCTTTACATTGTAAAAAAGGCAATAATAATACAATAAGCCAATAAATGCATACTGTGTCAAATGGTGATTCATTCAAAAATAAAGCAGGGTGTGAAGAGTCATTGGAGGGGTGACCAAATCCATTTGGGTTTGTATAAAATAGCTCTGCTGTGGAGAACAGATTGCAGGGCTGGAACTACTAAAATGGTTAAAAGACTGTTATAAGGATCAGGTAGATGTTGATGACTTAGACCATTGTGCTAACAGTGGAGGTGTTAAGAATGCTCAGGTCCAGATATGTTGTTAAGGTACAGCCAACAAGATTTACAGATGAATTGAACGTGGGGTAAGAAGGTAGGCAAGGGACTTCCCTGGTTGTCCAGTGGCTAAGACTCCATGCTTCCCGTGCAAACGGCCCTGCTTCTATCCCTGGGCAGGGAACTAGATCCCACTTGCTTCAACTAAAAGAATCCACGTGCCACAACAGAGATAGACCTGGTGTAGCCAAATAAATAAATATATTTCTTAAAAAAAGTAAATATGCATGAATGAAGCCAATAAAGTCAGCATTTGAACCAGATTGCTCTGTCAAGTCACACCAAACCAAACTCAGTCAAATAAGAACAGGGTCATTTGAGTTATACACAGGCACACCTGGCAGGAAAAGGTTAAGGTTTTCAAAAACTGTCTTTTGTAACACCTTTTAGAAAGGTCCATAGATAGATAATAAAACAGCCCTAATTAAAGTACACATTCTGGTATACAAAGAAACTTCATTGGTATAAGGAAAACATATCTCTTATGAATACTGACTAATAGGGAAATGGATCAAAATGAGCCCATGAAGCCCTGGAAGATTCCTATCATGGCTCTACGGTGCCCAGAATGCTGACATCATCATCTTCACCTTCAGTTCAGTTCAGTCGCTCAGTCGTGTCCAGCTCTTTGCAACCCCATGAATCGCAGCACGCCAGGCCTCCCTGTCCATCACCAACTCCCGGAGTTCACCCAAACTCATGTCCATCAAGTCAGTGATGCCATCCAGCCATCTCATCTTCTGTTGCCCCCTTCTCCTCCTGCCCGCAATCCCTCCCAGCATCAGAGTCTTTTCCAATGAGTCAACTCTTCGCATGAGGTGACCAAGGTATTGGAGTTTCAGCTTCAGCATCAGTCCTTCCAATGAACACCCAGGACTGATCTCCTTTAGGATGGACTGGTTGGATCTCCTTGCAGTCCAAGGGACTCTCAAGAGTCTTCTCCAACACCACAGTTCAAAAGCATCAGTTCTTTGGCACTCAGCCTTCTTCACAGTCCAACTCTCACATCCTACATCACCACCGGAAAAACCATAGCCTTGACTAGACGGACTTTAGTCGGCAAATAATGTCTCTGCTTTTGAATATACTGTCTAGGTTGGTCATAACTTTTCTTCCAAGGAGTAAGCATCTTTTAATCTCATGGCTGCAGTCACCATCTGCAGTGATACAAAGCTACAGCTAAATAGTGTACAGTGCTTCAGAAGTTGTGAAAACTGTCTAGATACAACGCACTTTCTCTTTATGACTTTTCATCACCTCTTTGCTGATAGAGAGGTCTGTGCCCCTGCCCTAGGCCCCTGGCCTGGAGCAGATGCTCATGGAAAAGCAGAGAAAAAAAGTGAAAGTACAAGTCGCTCAGTTGTATCCAACTCTTTGCAACCCCATGGACTGTACAGTCTATGGAATTCTTCAGGCCAGGATACTGGAGTGGGTAGCCTTTTCCTTCTCCAGGGGATCTTCCCGACCCAGGAATTGAACTGGGGTCTCCTGCATTGGAGGCAGAGGTCTGGCCAAAGAGGCTCCCCTGGTCCCAGGAATGATCAGAGCAGAGTCCAGCTTTAACTGCTTGCCCCTTCCCCCCAAGCTCCCACCAAGTTTCCCACCAAGCTTGCTTCAAAAATGCTTGCCTGACTCCATGAAATGCGGTAATTACAGTCCTTTATATATGTGCTACTTACTGTTTATTCCTAATTACCAGGCAATACATACCATTAACTAGCAGATTCACTTTTCTGTAAAGGATATTTGATTATGACACTTAAAACCTTTTAGTTAACACCCAGTCTGTATGTATTGTTGTTAATAGAGCTCTGCCGAGCACGCATGCTCAATCATGTCTGACTCTTTGTGACCCCATGGACTGTGGACCACCAGGCTGCTCTGTCCGTGGGATTTTCTAAACAAGGAATACTGCAGTGGGTTGCCATTTCCTCCTCCAGGGCATCTTCCTGACCCAGGAATAGAACCACGAGTGTCTCCTGTGTCTCCTGCATTGCAGGTGGATTCTTCACCACTGAGCCAGCTGGAAAATCCATAGCTCTGCTGGCCCAACACAATTAAAAATCAAAAGTAGAGACAGTATTGATTGTCAGAACCATTTTCTTTTTAACCTGTAGGTTAACCCAGACCTGCAGTCCCATATCAGGTTCAGAGTCCATGTAACATCTCTGTAAGGAAAGAAGCTTGCTAGAAAAAAAATGTTTTCCTGATGAAGGATGATGAAATCATATTAAAAAGAATTCTCCTTTGAAAGAGATCCTAGCCATTGGGATAAACCAGAAAGGTCTAGCCTTCCTGACTCATACATAGCGCTGGCAACAGGTGTACATACAAAGCTGCCAGTGATCCTGGCAGCCACCGAATCTGGCACCTGAATAGTGACAAGGCTTAGTCAAGCTGTTGAAATGTCTGGACTAACCTGGGCCAAGAGGAGGAGGTCAAAGTGCAGCCTGCAGACAACCCCGGGGAGATCCCTTTCCAGAGCCTGGAGTGGTCACTGTACAGGAGCAGAAATCCTCTCTCCCCCAAGCTGTGAGAACGCTCAGGAAAAACATCTGAAAGCTGCTTTTTCACTCTCGGGACCTCCTGCATTGACTTATTAGCAGATCACGCAGGTGAACCGCCCTTTCAAACTATAAACTCTGCCTTCATTTCGTTCTCTCATCAAACCCCTGGAATGCAAAGTCACGGAAAGACAACTCTGCTCGGTCCCAATTGTCTAGTTCTGTATTTGGAGAATACAGTTCCCGGTTAAAAATAGCAGCATACTGACGGTGGCTTTTTCCTAGCTATTTTTGTAGTAGTTTTAAGACTGAGGAAGCATTTCAACATCTTGTGTGTGTGTGTGTGTGTGTGTGTGTGTTTGTGTGTGTGTGTGTATACATATATACCTATATGTGAAGTGAAGTGAAGTGAAAGTGGCTCATTTGTATCTTACTCTTTGCATGTCCACGGACTGAAACCCGCCAGGCTTCTCTGTCCCATGGAATTCCCCACACAGGAATACTGGAGTGGGTTGCCTTTCCCTTCTCCAGGGGAGCTTCCTGACCCAGGAATTGAACCTGGGTCTCCCTCATTGCAGGTACATTCTTCACCATCTGAGCCACAGGGGAAACCCCATTTAAATATATACATATGTTTAATGTGGAGATGAAGCACAAGGTGAAATCAAGACTGCCGGGAGAAATATCAATAACCTCAGATATGCAGATGACACCACCCTCATGGCAGAAAGTGAAGAGGAGCTAAAAGCCTCTTGATGAAAGTGAAAGAGGAGAGTTAAAACATTTGGCTTAAAGCGCAACATTCAGAAAACGAAGATCATGGCATCTGGTCCCATCACTTCATGGGAAATAGATGGAGAAACAGTGGAAACAGTGTCAGACTTTATTTTTTTGGGCTCCAAAATCACTGCAGATGGTGATTGCAGCCATGAGATTAAAAGACGCTTACTCCTCGGAACGAAAGTTATGACCAAACTAGATAGCATATTCAAAAGCAGAGACATCTAGTCCGTCTAGTCAAGGCTATGGTTTTTCCAGTGGTCATGTGTGGATTTGATAGTTGGACTGTGAAGAAGGCTGAGCGCCGAAGAATTGATGCTTTTGAACTGTGGTGTTGGAGAAGACTCTTGAGAGTCCCTTGGACTGCAAGGAAATCCAACCAGTCCATTCTAAAGGAAATCAGTCCTGGGTGTTCATTGGAAGGACTGAAGCTGAAGCTGAAACTCTAATCCTTTGGCCACCTGATGCGAAGAGTTGACTCATTGGAAAAGACCCTGATGCTGGGAAACATTGAGGGCAGGAGGAGAAGGGGACGACAGAGGATGAGATGGCTGGATGGCATCACCGACTCAATGGATATGAGTTTGGGTGGGCTCCAGGAGTTGGTGATGGATAGGGAGGGCTGGCAGGTGTGCTGCAGTTCATGGGGTCGCAAAGAGTCAGACACGACTGAGCAACTGAACTGAAGTGAACTGAACTGAACGTAGGGAAATGTAATATTTTATATTGGTTGCAAAACAGGAAAGGAACAACACAACTAGCAGTTTATATTGTGATTTTCTCTGGTCAACAGAATTTAACTGAATCTATGCTTTTTTTACTCTTTCCCGGTTGGCTGGTAAAGAATCTGCCTACAACGCAGGAGATACAGGAGACGTGGGTTCAATCCCTGTGTCAGGAAGATCCATCCCCTGGAGAAGAAATTGGCAAACCACTCCAGTATTCTTGCCAAAAAACACCCCATAGACAGAGGAGACTCTAGGGCTACAGTCCATGGGGTTGTGAAGTCTGAAACGACTGAGCAGCTAAGCCCAGCACGGCACAGAAGCCCGACGGCCAGTATGCAGTGGGCGGTGAGTCAAAGCAATGAAGGAAATACACTCAGGGATGATTTCCCTTTTCACACTTGTACATTCCACTCTTGGTGTGGGGCCGAGCTGAGGCCACTACCCAGGAGACACTTTCCTCCACACTGGTGGCAGTTCCGCAGACCTCTGCTAACTGGGAGCCCTGGTGATACAGTAATCAAATCTCAAAGATGAATTTGAAGAATGCCAGTTTCTCTGGAATATTTTGTGTGTGTGTATCTATCCTGCAAGGGGGATGCTACAAGTACCCTGTAATCTCAGAAAGCTGGACGGAAAGATCTCGAAGAGTCCTCTCTAATTTCTGTCACTTTCAACCTGCCTGGGCTCTCGCTTCTGCCTTGCGATGCACCAGATTCTTTCAGGCCTGAGCAGTCGAAGCGGTTGTCTATTCCCTATGCAGGCAAGAAACAGGAAATAACGTCTTTCTTCTTACTTTTAGTATTTCACATAGGTAAATGGAGTGGCTGCCCTTGGACTAGGAATCTTCAAGTGCATTCCTAACAAAGTCAATAGAAAAGGTGAAAAGCCACATCCACTGTTGTTCTCTTTCTAATCTCTGCTTACGCTCAAGCCTTTATTGCTTAAAATATACATCTCTTTTCAGCTGTTCTGCTTAAGGGCGGAAGTGCCTTTAAAAATACCTCGGTGATGACTTCTTCAGCAGTCCCACTGCACGGTTAATGTTCCATCTATTTGGAAATACAGGATGTGAGTAAAGCCAGATTTGGAATCATGCCACATCAAACTCAAAGATACACTGAAAGCAGGCTCTCCTTGTCTTTATGACAACGAGATCAGTTAATCATAAACACCCTCAACACCCTCCATAATTCTGCCATTAAAACCACATGTCATGAAAAATTCAAATTATGCAATTTATTTCTTTAAATCACACTGTCAAGTCAGGTTTTCTGTGTAAAAGTTACCGTTTTTGTTGGGTAAGAGGCGCCTGGGACACCACTTCCCAGAACAAAACATCACTTCCAAAGCTTGAGTATTGGGTGCAAAAATCAAAAGTAATGTTTAAAAACTTGCTGAAGTTCTGGTCCTTAAAAGTCAAGGCTAGAAACTTTAAATGCCTAAGCCTTCAGGGACTGGGGGAGGCAAGCCATTATTCATCCATAGGCTTATAGGATAATTCCATCTTTAAAAGAGGAGAAGACAAACAGTAGACTATCACCCATGGAAACCTCAAACAGTCCTAATTGGATAATTCTGTTACATTTGCCCATGAGTATTATTTATCGTGTATAACTGACAGGTTTATTTAACTAGCAGAACTTTTGAATTGTTTGTGTAAATGTCTACTTATTTTATATTATTATTTTTAAAATATAATTTACTTTTCAAGTTATTTACATATTAGTGACTTAAAAGTTATTTAAGAATATATAAATATACACACAATTTATAGTTTGGGCAACCAAAATATGCAAATTTTTAAAATTCCGTTTTGTTTTTATTTGTCTTTCCCTCAATCAGGTTGAAAGGTAAAAGCAATCACTTTTTTCTCAAGATAAAGAAATAATAAAATCGTTACTTATTCATGTTCTAAAATATGTGAATTAATACTTCCATCAAGCCTGCGTCATGTAACTCCAATCTAAATAGTTAGGTATGTTTTACTGTTTTACAATAGGAAGTTTGTAGAGCTGTCAGAATATAAACCAGACATGACTGGCACAAAACATGAAAATTAATCATGTCATGTCAGTGACTGGTATTAATTCCCTATATGAAATTTTAAATAGACATTTCTGTGGTTACTACATTACCAAACTTTTATTACTAATACCTAGCTTGTGAGATTATGGACAATTATAATCTCTTGAAATCTAAATAGGCAGAGTGATTATATTAAGTCAGCATAATCATATTATCCAAATCTTTCCTTCTGATTTTCTAGCCCTTGAAAGCTAGAATCTACTTTTATTACTTTCAGAATCTCATCTTTTAATTCCTTTTATGGATAACCTATATATTTTCCTGTTTCATGATCCTTTGAAGCTATGTGTACAAAACTATACAAAAATCAAAACCAATGCCCTCCTGTTTCTCGACTATACTGAGAATAATCGGCTGCTGTACTAAGAGATCATCACACCTGTGATGGAGCATCAGGTCATGGACCAGTCCTGAGCCCAGTGTAGCTTTGGGATAGAATTTCATCCATGTTTTGTCCCTGAGATGTTTCTACCTGGGTTGATGGGTGTGATGTGAGGCGAAGGAGGAGATGGTAGGGCTGGGGTGGGGAACAGAGATGTCGCCTGTAACAAAGCACATGGAGGTTTCCCAGTCATCATATCCCAAGGTTGCAAAAGGAGGCTGACCGTCATGCGCTAACAGGCTCACTGTTCTCCTTCACCAGTAAAGCTGAGTCGTACCGGTGTCTTAAAGTAAAGCATGAGAAACTTATGAAAGATATGGCCTAAAACCCACTGCAGGAAAAGAGTTCATAAACTTACCAAGTCAGCTCACAAATATCCTTCTCTAGTGAAATTTAAAAATGGAACTTAGCTCTCCTTTCTGGCTTGTCCAAAAGCAGAAAGATGGGCTAGGATCACAAAAGCTTACCTATTAGCTCATATAAGCCACAGAAAGCTTGCACACAAGCCCATTAGCAGGCCAGCTCCAGGAAAATGTGGGAGCACGTCAAGTTTATCCTTCCTTCATTCTCACTGGCCTTGGGACAGAGCTTGGTCCTATATATCATCGTGTGTGTGTGCTTCATTCGCTTCAGGCGTGTCTGATTCTTTGCAGCCCCGTGGACTGTAGCCCGCCAGGCTCCTGTGTCCACGGGATCCTCCAGGCAAGAGTACTGGAGTGGGTTGCCATTTCCTTCTCCAGGGATCTTCCCAAACCAGGGGTTGAACCTGCGTCTCCATCTCCTGAGTCGCCTGCATTGCAGGTGGATTCTTTACCCACTGAGCCACCTGGGAAGCCCTTATCTTCATGGATTAACTATGAATTGTTAAGTTTCATAGGTTTAAGATTATTCTATGTTAGTGCATGCCACTGTGGGTTTTTTTTTTTTCAATCTGAAACTTGTAATTAATATGTAGGCTTGCATGCCTTTGATTTCTAGATGGTTTTTGATCTTTGATATCACTGTCAAAGTATCCATGCTTCTGGAAATGAGTTACACATGAAGCTTAGTTAATGAGCCCCCTGTGGGGACGAGAAGACAGTCTGGAGGGAACCAAAGATAAGAAACTCTGAGAGGGAATCACGTTACTGTGGGCAGTCAGTCCAGGAGTGCTTCTCGGAGGAAGTGACGTAAAGTGAGATCCGGACAGAAGGAGGCAGCAAAGCGTAGCCCCTGCACCAAGGTCCAGAGGCAGCACATCTGGTTTTCTTCCTTCCATATGGAAGGAAGGAATGCAGAAGCTCGTGGGCCTGGGAATATAACTCAGTGGTTCATTTTTATTAAATCAGAAATGTCACATTACTGTGGATGTAATGCATCAAATTTCCATCCATGAAAAGGAAAATTGGAAATATTTCTCATCAAGAAAGCCTCAGAATTATGTCCATCCTTTGGGAAAACTATGTCGTTTTCTTTTCTGCCCTTTTTCTTGCTTTTCTTCCTCTCCTTTCCTCCCTTCCCCTCCACAATCTTCTTTCCTCCTTCCCTTCTTTCTTTCTTATTCCTTCCTTCTTTTCTTCCACAGACATATTTACTGAGTGCCTCCCATAAACTAAGACTCTTTTGGAATCAGCAAATACAGCATTTCATTGCTCCTGAGACATTTTTCTTTTTTAACATTTAACGTCTGTGAAATTAGAATGTTTCTCATATTTCGTGATGTCTAACCACTAGACCATTTAGGCGTGACCTAAATCAAATCCCTTATGATTATCCAGTGGAGGTGATGAATAGATTCAAGGGATTAGATCTGGTAGACAGAGTCCCTGAAGAACTGTGGATGGAGGTTCATAACATTGTATAGAAAGTGGTGACCAAAACCATCCCGAAGAAAAGGAAATGCAAGAAGCAAAGTGATTGTCTGAGGAGGCCTTACAAATAGCTGAGAAAAGAAGAGAAGTGAAAGGCAAAGGAGAAAGGGAAAGATACACCTCTCTGAATGCAGACAGTCAAGAAGAAGGAAGCCTGGGATGCTGCAGTCCACGCAGTCGCAAAGATTCGACCGTGGCAGCTGAACGACAGCCAACAAAGAATCAATGAGCTGTGACACAAAGGCACCGAACGATAAATCCCTGTTTTTAAAAACACAAAATCGTTTCATCAAAATCTGAGTACAGAGTGCAAATTAAAAGTAAATTATATACAAGAATTAGGGGAGAAATTTTTCTACTTTTTCCTTTGCAAGTTCTATTTAGAATTATTTACTTTACTAAAAACTTAATGTTTGCTATTTTCACTTTTTAATTGTAGAAATCTGAAAATCATGGGAAAGCCCTTTTGACTAGACCTCAAAAATCTCATTTGGTGATTGGCTGTTACGAATAAACTATCTATCACCACCAAGTGGCTTTGTAACTTAATTGCAGGAAGGAGTTTAAAAAGAAAGAGATTCTTCTAGATGATAGCAAATAGACTTCAGTTCAGTTCAGTTCAGTTCAGTTGCTCAGTCGTGTCCAACTCTTTGCAACCCCATGAATCGCAGCATGCCAGGCCTCCCTGTCCATCACAATCTCCCGGAGTTTACCCAGACTCACATCCATCGAGTCCGTGATGCCATCCAGCCATCTCATCCTCGGTCGTTCCCTTCTCCTCCTGCCCCCAATCCGTCCCAGCATCAGAGTCTTTTCCAATGAGTCAACTCTTCGCATGAGGTGGCCAAAGTACTGGAGCTTCAGCTTTAGCATCATTCCTTCCAAAGAAATCCCAGGGTTGATCTCCTTCAGAATGGACTGGTTGGATCTCCTTGCAGTCCAAAGGACTCTCAAGAGTCTTCTCCAACACCACAGTTCAAAGCATCAATTCTTTGGCGCTCAGCCTTCTTCACAGTCCAACTTTCACATCCATACATGTCCACAGGAAAAATAGACTTACATACCAATACTCGTTATAACTCCACATTTCCAAAAGAGGAGCTGAGAAAGAAAAATAAATGCCCAGAACAGATGAGAGTACAAAATACTTGTGACTCCAGCAAGTTCAACGAATGTGGACCCCCGAACTTTGGCTCAAACCCTTAAGAATAAAAACGACTCCCAGAACTCTCAGGTGCCTTTCAGCCCTGGGTCCAGGGGAAACTGCCTGAACAAAGGGTGATAGGTGGGGAAGTGGAGCTGGGAAGCAGAGGAAGTCAGGTCCCTGACCTTGACTCAGCCATGTCCTACATCAGCTCCAGTGTGTCTCTCCAATTCACAGGTCAGTACACTGGTTTTCAGCTTTGCCGGTTTGAATAAAGTTCCCTGTAATCTAAGGAGCCCTAATCAGGGTTGTATTGCATTGCATTGCATTCCATGCATGCTCAGTCATGTCCAACTCTTTGCAACCCCATGGACTGTAGCCCACCGGGCTATTGGAGGGGAGTTGCCATTCCCTTCTCCAGGGGATCTTCCCAACCCAGGGATCAAACCCGGGTCTCCTGTATTGGCAGGCAAACTCTTTACCACTGAAACACCAGTGAACCATCAATGGCTATATTGATATATCATGTCATCAATCCATCCCTGGACGACTGACGCCTAGGTCATGAAATCCCCCTTTCTTGAAAGAGAGGAAAGAGACAGAGGAGCTGCAGGCAGCAGTCGGTGCCACGTGCGCCCGTTTGCAGCCCCTCGTGTCCACCTCTGCCTTCAGAGCATGGGGGTCCACGCTGATGGGAACGGGTGGGTTCAGGAGGAATGGAGCTGCTGCTCCTTCTCCAGGCACTCCGGATGAGCTAGAATCAGCTCTAAGACTTAAGCCCTTGGGGAGTCTTAAGACTTAAGACCTGGGGAGTCCAAGACCATGGTGAAGCCCTCCTGAAATCCAGAAGCCATAGAGAAACCTACAGCCCTACAGAGAGACCTCACACCTGGCCTGGGCAGCAGACCCAAGCAGAAAGTTAGCCTGGATGTTTGCACACATGCAGATTCTTCCTCAGGGGTTGCGTTGACTGACTTCCTCCACTGCTGAACACCAGGACCAGGGAATCAGGGGTTCTGTGTCTCACACTCTGTAGACAGTTCACGGCCACATGCAACCCACTCCAAGTCTTAGCCCCCTGATCACTGTTTACGGGGTGGTGTGTGTGTGTGTGTTCAGTCGCTTCAGTTATGCCTGACTCTTTGCTACCCTATGGCCCATAGCCTTCTACTCTCCTGTCCGTGGGACTCTCCAGGCAAGAATACTGGAGTGGGTTCCCATGCCCTTCTCCAGGGAACCTTCCTGACCCCAGGGATTGAACCTGGGTCTCCTGCACTGCAGACAAATTCTTTAACGACTGAGCTCCCAGGGAAGCACCTAGCTGTTAGGTGCACGGAGTGAGATAAAGCCGGGTTTATATTACTGTTACACTAATAGGGAAAATATACGTGCCTGGTTTTCTCCTATTTTAAAATCATGGAGATTCCCAGGACCTACATGAATGGAACAGAGAACTATGCCAATGTTTTTGTAATTTCCTGTAAAGGAAAGAATTTTTGTTTTTCAAATTTATTCATTTAGCTGCACCAGGTCTTGCTGTGGCATACAGGATCTTCGGACTTCACTGTGTCATGCGAGCTCTTAGTGGCAGCATGTGGGACCTAGTTCCCTGACCAGGAAGTGAACCCCACCCCCTTGCACTGGTACCACAGTCTTAGCCACTTGGACTACCAGTAAAGTGCAGGGAAAGAATCTTTAAAAGACTATATATATATATATATATAACTAAATCACTATGCCGTGATAGTGAAACTAACATACTGTAAATTAACTACATGTCAATTAAATGAATAAAATAATGGATGTTATCACTTTCTGCTTTATGAAATAGTTATGAACTAATTTATGTAATATTTCATTTTTAACAGTCAATATTGAGGTATGATTATATAGAGTAAAAGATACAAATATTAATTGTTCAGTTCAGTTGCTCAGTCATGTCCAACTCTTTGCGACCCCATGGACTGCAGCATGCCAGGCCTCCTGTCCATCACCAACTCCCAGAGCTTACTCAAACTCATGCCCATCGTACACACTGCTAATTTTTGACAAATATAACCAAACTGTGTAACCAAAGTATACCCTTCATCACCTCAGAAAGTTCCTTCCTGCCCCCTTCCTCTCGTTTGGGTTGATTCGCATCATCCTATATTAGCATTACCTGTTCTGGATTTTCTCATTAAATGGGATTTCAGTTTGTACACTTTGGTGCTTCCCAATAGCAATGAATAAGAGTTCCAGATGCTCCACAACCAAACCAACATTTCGTATTCTAGTCTTTTTTATTTGGGGCCCTTTAACTGGTATGTAGCTATTTCCCTGTATTTCTAACTTAACATTTCTTTTTATTCCTCAAGGCGTCATGTTTTATCATTAAACTCATCCCATCCAATTATTATATCAGAGTTATCAAAATAATCACTTCTAATCTTAGCTTTTCAAGTTCTAAATTCAATGGTAACTACTTTATTTAAATAATAGACTCAATGTAAATTGTCTCAGGAAGGACCCTCTGAGGCTGTAAACTAAGTCATGGTTTCAAGACCAAACGTTTTATTATGAATAGCTATATTAGGGAAGGTTTGCCTTAAACATCCAAGAAAATGATGCTCCTTTATTTACTTGTCATTGTATTGTCTCAGGAAAATCCCACAGAAACACACAGGTGCACACACACACACTCAAAAAGTCACACTCAAAAGAATGAGAATTCTAGGGCCTCAGACTGTAGATGCTAAAAAGTTAATCAAATCATGCTTTCAAAATCGCAAAGAAAAATTACTTATAATCCATACTCTTACATCCAGAAAAAAGTCAACCAATTAGAAGGGCAAAATAAAAATATCTATTTAGACATGTAGGGATTTAGAAAATTATCTCCCACATGGCCTTTCTTAGGGAATTATTTGAGAGTATACTCCTAAAAATAAGGGAATTAACACAAAAAGTTGAGGCAAGGACACAGAATGGAAGAATTAGTGGATATAACAAAGGAAAGTGGTGAAAGAAAGTCTGGGAAACAGCTTTACAGCAGGCTCAGGTGGCAATTAATCCTGATGGGAACCAAAGCTTAGAGATGAGAGCTGGACCATAAAGAAGGCTGGGTGCCAAAGAACTGATGCTTTTGAACTGTGGTGCTGGAGAAGACTCTTGAGAGTCCTGTGGTCAGCAAGGAGATCAAAACAGTCAGTCCTAAAGAAAATCAACCCTAAATATTCATTGAGAGGACTGATGCTGAAGCTGAAGCTCCAATACTTTGGTCACCTGATGGGAAGAGCCGATTCATTGGAGAAGACCCTGATGCTGGGAAGGAGAAGGCAAAAGATATAGTGGCAGCAGAGGATGAGATTGTGAAATAGCATCACTGACTCAGTGGATGTGAATTTGAGCAAACTCTGGGAGATAGTAAAGGACAGAGAAGCCTGGCGTGCTACAGTCCATGGGGCTGCAAAGAGTCAGACATGTCTTAGCAACTGAACAATAAAGGAGAAAATACAGCATCCAGAGATTTGATCATACTCCTAGATTTAATGTACTGGATGATCTGAAGAAAGAAATGCTGACAGTATAAGAAACAAACAGTGACAACAAGACACTCAAGGATAAATAAAAAAGATACAGAGGGTAGTTCAGTTCAGTCGCTCAGTCGTGTCCAACTCTCTGCAACCCCATGAACCACAGCACACCAGGCCTCCCTGTCCATCACCAACTCCCGGAGTTTACCCAAACTCATGTCCATTGAGTCAGTGATGCCATCCAGCCATCTCGTCCTCTGTCATCCCCTTCTCCTCCTGCCTTCAATCTTTCCCAGCATCAGGGTCTTTTCAAATGAGTCAGCTCTTTGCATCAGGTGGCCAAAGTATTGGAGCTTCAGCTTCAACATTGGTCCTTCCAATGAACACCCAGGACTGATCTCCTTTAGGATGGACAGAGGGTAGTTATGCTGCACTAATTGGATTTGAAATAAGTAAGATTTATATGGTGAAACCATAAAGTTTAAGTTACATTGACATAACTTCCAGAATCAACTTACGGACAAAAGATTTAGTTATGGTTCAAGTGCCAAATCGTAAATGTTATCCACCTTGATTCTCTACAAGTTCAAGTTCAGATGACTGCAGTGGGAAGGTGGAGAGTTCATCTGGTAGGAAGGACATGGGGGCTTCCCTGGTGGCTCAGAGGTTAAAGCATCTGCCTCCAATGCGGGAGACCCAGGTTCGATCCCTGGGTTGGGAAGATCCCCTGGAGAAGGAAATGGCAACCCACTCCAGTACTCTTGCCTGGAGAATCCCATGGATGGAGGAGCCTGGTAGGCTATAGTCCACAGGGTCGCAAAGAGTTGGACACAACTGAGTGACTTCATATCACTTCACTTCACTTCATCCTCATCTTAGAAAATCTGGAGTGAAAATATAACATGTCTAGTTGCCGGCATTCATCAAGGGTGTCAGATGCAAGCCAAGGAAGGTGACTCTGACTTTACTAAGAAGAAAGGAGATCACTAAAATCATATTGGAAAGCTAAAAATAAGAGTTTAGCTCTGGAAAAGCCGAAAAAAAAAAGGCTCAGAGCTGTTTCTAAAAGTAACATCCAAATAACATGTTGCAGAGCAGGTCTAATGGATGATAAAAGCTTCAGTGCCTCCACTCACCACTGGAAGGACCTGCCTCTGCCTCTCAACCGACTACCAGTCTATGCCAGGAACTCGATCACACAGAGCCGGGAACCACCACTACCACTGCCGTCAGCAGGCATCCAGTGCCTTCCACACACTGCACACATGCAGGCTAGGAAGAGGCTGTTTCTTCTCCCTTACTTTGTTCACCTGTAACCGAGACTGAGCAGGTGCGTCCGATTGGCTGAAACTAGGTCATGTGCTGTCACAGCCACCAGGGAGCATCGCTTAGCATGAAGAGGGAATCGCCATGTTGCTCTCCCCCCAAATACGATATTTCAAAGGTCACTGGAGGTGAGGACTGATGTCTACTACGCTGATGAAACATGGCATAAAAGTCTATTCTTTCGAGTTGCAAGAATAACTTAAACAGAGACTAAACTCATTGCATTATTTATTTCTCCCTTGTTCTCACAACCTGAACCCAATTCGTTAGGGAATTCTGTTAGTCGTCCCTCAAATTCTGTGCAGAAAATGACTCCTAAACACCTTCCCTGCTCACGCCCTCCACCACTAGCCAGCCCCTGCCCTAAATGACTAAAAGAGCTTCCCAGCTGGTCCCTCTGCTTCATTCTTTGTCCCTTTAGAGAATATTCAGACCCACAGCCAGAGAATCCTTTCAAGGTGGAAGAAAGATGCTGTTATGTCTCTGCTCAAAGACACGCAGAGAGTTCGCAGGTGACCCAGAGAGGAAGTCTAAGGCCCTTCATATCTGCTGCTCTCCCCACCCGGACATGACATCATCGTCTCTTGTCCTTCATCCAACGTGAATGGCGGCGTTGGCCCTGAATGCTCATCCCTCAGGTGTCTGCAGCCCCTGGTGTCTCTCTTACCTTCAAGACCACCCTCCCCTCAGACCTCCTAGTCTCAACCTGTTTTACCCAATTACCTTTTCTTTGTAGCCCTGATCACCTTTTAACATACTATGTATAATTTACTTAATGATGCTGTTTATTTTCTGTCTCAAGAAAGGCAGTTATTGTCTCTCTTTTATTAGCTGATGTTTCCAGGCCCCTAAAAAAGCTTCCTGGAATAGGGAAATAATAAGCCATTCTGAGTACATCAATAGATGGATGAAAGAATAATCCCTCTAAAATTGCAGGGAATGTTTGGAGGATGTTAGTTTACCTAAATTCTTGTTTATCAGAGCAGAAAGCTGATAGACAGACCCTAAAATGGATCGATCAAGAAATATCAGCAAATATTGTTTAGAATTACAGCTATAACTATAAGAAGAGATCCTGAATGAGTGTGTGCATGCTCAGCTTTGAGCAACACTCTTTGACCATTTGGACTGTAGCCCGCCAGGCTCCTCTGTCCATGGGATTTCCCAGGCAAGAATACTGGAGTGGGTTGCCATAACCTCCCCCCGGGGATCTTCCCGACCCAGGGATCGAACCCAAGCCTCCTGCAGCTCCTGAAATGCAGGTGGATTCTTCACCCACTGAGCCATCTTTGAAGCCCAAGAGATAAAGTAGAAACATTTCAAAGTGGTCATGTCTGCAGGACAGGACTGGGAGGAGAAAAAGTAGGGCAGAGCTCTGTGGCTTTTAAACCTTTCTGAATTCTTTGATTTTTAAACAGTCATGTGCATGTAACACTTTGACAAAAACTTATGTTTTTAGTACAACCAGTTAAAAGGAAAGTATAACGGTGCATAAAAAATTTAAATAATGAAAAATTCATTATATTTCTGTTATTAGTAGGAGATAGAATAGACAACAAGAAGTTAACATGGGCTGAATGTTTGTGTGTTCCTCCAGCGCTCGTATGTTGAAGCCAGATCCCCAGTGTGATGGTGTTTGGAGGCGGGGTCTTTGGAAGGTAACTAGGTTTGGATGAGGTCCTGGGGGAGGAGCCATGATGGGACTGCTGCCCTCTAAGGGGATGGAGAACCTGGAGTCTCTCTTTCTAATCAGTGTGAGGATGTAACACGAAGCTGTCTGTCTATCGCCTGGAAGAGGGTTTTCACCAGAACCTGACGATGGCTGGCACCCTGAGCTCAGTACTCCATCCTCTAGAACTTCAAGCATTAAGTTTCTGTGGTTGATAAGCCACTCAGCCCACAGTAGCTTCCCAGGCGGTTCAGCAGTAAAGAACCCGCCTGCCAATGCAGGAGATGCCAGAATCACAGGTTCGATCCCTGGGTCAGGAAGACCCCCTGGAGCAGGAAATGGCAACCCACTGCAGTACTCTTGCCTGGAGAATCCCAGGGACAAGGAATCTGATGGGCTACAGTCCATAGGGTCACAAAAAGTCCAGAGTCAGACACAACTGAACGACTCGGCACACACATACATAGCCGTGGTACTTTGTTCAGTTCAGTTCAGTCACTCAGTCGTGTCCGACTCTTTGCAACCCCATGAGTCGCAGCACGCCAGGCCTCCCTGTCCATCACCAACTCCCGGAGTTCACTCAGACTCACGCCCATTGGGTCAGTGATGCCCATCTGACTGAAACAGAAGTAAAAAAAACCATAGAAACTAAAAATAGTAAAGTAACTTCTATATTCTTTTGGTCAAAATATCTTCCTAAATTTTTTATTTTTATTATGACAAATTTCAAGCAGACAATGAATATACCCACCTCTTATGAATATAAGCCAATTCTCCTAGCTTCGTCAAATTTTAACATTGCACGTATTTTTACATTCCTGCTCTTTGATTTGCCTTGTGTGAGTCCCAAATATGTAATGATGGCTCATGAGCGGGGGCGGGGTGGAGGTTGCCTTTGAAATGATGACAGATGGCTCTTACCAATTCTGAAAAGGTAATAGTAGCGCGTGCAGCACTCTAAAGGGAATTTTGTAAACTACAGGCAGAGTAATGCTGCTGAATTTGACAAGGCAAAACGGGGGCTAAGAATTGCATTTCTAAGTTTTTTTTTGCAATAGGACATACTGACCAAATCCTAAAGACAGGTTTTTTATTTCCTGGCAACTCAAACATATACATGGAATTTATAAGATGTGTCTGTAAATGGGAGTGCAGGATCTGAAAAGTATGCTGTGAAGATGGTATATACCCTTGTGCATAACTGAAATTCAACCTTGATCCTAGGAGGGTAATTATTGGGCTTCAAGTTCATGCTTTAAACAATAGCAGCAGTTAATCTCGGTTGTTTGCATTAACTTGGGAGCTCTATCTATTATCTGTTAGGTAGGATGACATTTTGATAAGAACTGTATAAGAATGCCATCCCTGCTATACAGTATGGCTTCCTGTCGCTCTTGGCAAAGCTCGTCTCTTACCTGGCTATCATCTGGCGCTCAGTGAGCGTCAGCTGATTGACTTGGGGGACGAGGAAGCCGCATTACTCTCCAATCTGTCCCGCTTGCCCAATTAATGAGCTGTGTTACCACCTGCCTCAGGGGAGCACGTGTGATCAGTTCTCCTACTTCTGATCACGCTGTCATGATGATGAATGACTGGGAGAGAGGTTTTGGAGAAAAAGAGCTGATTTTAATAAGAGAAAAAAATTGGTATTAGCAGTCTTAACCACTTGGACCCACTGTAATTCTCGAAAATATTTATAGGAAAGCCTCACTGAGTTAACTCTTCTTGTTTACAGTCCTCCCTGACGAATGATTCAGGAGGACAGCCCAGGTTTCAGGCCACTTGTCAAATATAGAATTTACATGAACAGAGAAAGATATTATTAAGCACAGTGGTCTCCAGTGAATTCTCAGTAGAAAAACATTAATCCATAGGAATTACAATATTTGAGTCAAGATTTTATAAAGCTTACATTATGAACCAAATATTTGGCTAGAGATAAGAGAAAGCTTTTATTTTCTTCTTTTGGAACACTTAATACTTCGTAATATCTTCATGTGACCTTAACATTTTTAAGGACTTCATTTATGTTTTTGTCAATTACAAAATACAAATTTATTTTAATTATTTTCATTATTGAGATAGACATAAGGACTCCACAGACAAAGGGCTCTAAATATGTGTTTTTCTTTTCTAAGGTTATCATTTCTTGGGAGACTATCACCAAAACCAATAAGATTTATAAGAACTAGGACATGTTGTACAAATACAAAACCAGAGAAAGTCATGAAATTGAAAAGAACTATCAGAGATTCCTATAAAATTTAATTCGACATAGCTAAAAGACCAAACTCAAATTTAATGACTAACCTTCACTGCAAATTGGGCATATCTCAAAAACACTGTACTTGTTAAATGATTTGAGAAAAATCATATACCACTGGAATTTTCAAAGCACTGTTTTTTCATAGAGATTTAAAACAAAAGCAAGTAGTAAAATTATCATTTCTCTTCCAAAATTCTATTCAGCATTCTCATCAGTGAACAAGACTGCAACTTTTTTGTAATAACTCTTAAAAAAACCAAGCTTCATTTTGATTCCTTAAGAAGGAAACTGAATCTCTGTTTAAGTCTTCTATAACAGACTGAAAAATGGTTCAATAGTATTGTAAGACTTCAAATGTACCCCACCCACCGTTACATTCTAAGATGTCAGATTCATTGGCAAGGGCTACCATATAAAATACCAGAGACTGGATGGGTTAAACAACAGCAGTGTATTTTCTCAGAGCTCTGGGGGCGGGAAGTCCAAGGTCAAGACGCCAGCAGGGTGCTGGGGCCGGTTCCCATGGAGGCCTCTCCCTGGCTTGTGGAGGGCCATCTTCTCACGGTTTTTTCTCTCTGTGCACAGATGCTCCAGGTGGCTCCTCTTGTGGGTATTTCCTTCTTTTTATAGGAACACAGGTCAGATTGGCCATCAATGCTTCGGTCACCTGACTCATTGGAGAAGACCCTAATGCTAGGCAAGACTGAAGGCGGAAGGAGAAGGGGACGACAGAGAATGAGATGGTCGGATAGCATCACCGGCTCAGTGGACATGAATCTGAGCAAACTCCGGCAGACAGAGGAAGACAGAGGAGCCTGGCATGCCGCAGCCCGTGGGGTCACAAAGAGCTGGACGCGACTGAGAGACCGAACTGAACTGAAGTCAGGTTGGATGAAGGCGCATCCTCACAGCCTTTTCTCTTTCGACTGAAGTATAGTTGATTTCTAATGTGTTAGTTCCAGGTGTACAGCAAAGTGAGTCAGATGTACGGACACATACGTGTATGTGCTGTGCTCTGCTAAGTTGCTTCTGTCGGGTCTCTTTGTGACCCTATGAACCATAGCCCACCAGGCTCCTCTGTCCATGGGATTTTCCGGGAAGAATACTGGAGTGGATTGCCATTTCCTCCTCCAGGGGATCTTCCCGACCCAGGGATCAAACCCATGTCTCTTACATCTCCTGCATTGACAGGAGGGTTCTTTACGACTAGTGCCACCTGAGAAGCTCTAAATATATGCATACATATATGTATATATATACATACATGTATATATATGTGTGTGTATGTGTGTGTGTGTATGCATATATACCCACAGTTTCTTTTTCCTTATATGTTATCACAAAATTCTTAGTTCCCTGTGCTATACAATAGGTTCTTGTTGACTATTTATTTTATATAGTAGTGTCCATATGTTAATTCCAAACTCCTAATTTATCCCTCCCCTCCTTTCCCTTTGGTAAGTACAAGTTTGTTTTCTATGTCAGTTTTCCTCTACATGAATTGCCTCCTTCAAGGCCCCATCTCTAAACACACTCACACCCTTCTCTCCCTCCCCACCGCCTCCTCCCTCTCTTTCCTTTTCCTCTCCCCTCTCCTCCTTTTGCCATCTTCCCGACAATCCAATAATTCAAAGCCTACTTGGGGAGGAATGGAGAGAGGAGAGAATGTCTACATTGTGGTTTTTCCTGCATTTTTCTCTCAGTTCAAATCCGTTTCACCAAAAGAAATCATAGGCTGCAGCGCTGCTCTCAGCGCTCCCCACCGTCCGCTCCCCGTGTTGTTTATCCATTCCCTACGCCCGCTGCTCCATTCCTGCCCCGCGAACAGGGTCACCTGGACCATTTTTCTAGACTCCATGTATATGCATTATTATACGATATTTGTTTTTCTCCTTCTGACTTCACTCCGTATGACAGACCCTAGGTTCATCCATCTCGGTTCAGCTGACGCAAGCAGCTTAGCCTGGCGCTCTGTGACAGCCCAGAGCGGGGAAACGGGTCAGGGGATGGAGGGTCAGGTGGGAGGAGATGTATGAATACGTAATGGCAGAAACCTCACAACGCTGTAAAGCAATTATCCTCCAGTTTAAAAAAAAAGAAATCAGAGTAAACTTGGGAATTATACAGAACTTCCAGCAAGGAACTTTGAACCCTTTGAGGGTCTGAATTGTTTCAGTGCCTCCTTGGCATGCTTTGGCAGTGGTGTCATATTTCTGGCAATGATGTAAACTCATAATAATTCTTAAGATCATCACTTTAGAATTTTCTGGTATTAAATTTTCATCACTTTGCTCTGGTCCTTGGAGTCTCCCTGTTTAAAATGCTAGCGTATGATTCAGTTTAAAGAAAAGGAAAAGGAGAAATAGGCCAGTAGAACTTTCCCAAGAGTGTTTATCCTGTGGGATAAGATTGTTTCTGAAGTTAAAATTCTCCTTCCTGGTTTCCCATCGTGTCCAGTGGGGTCTTTCTTAAAGGTGAAGGAGAGTGATCCTACTAGTGAAGGGCCAGCCTGCCTTCTTAGCCCAGAAGTCAGCCAGCTGCCGTCTAACGCTGTTGCTCTGACAGCTTCTGATTGTCTAGTACATCCCACAGGACACTTTCTTGAATTATTGATAAATCTGTATAATTTGGGGAAGGAGAAAATGGTAATGTGGTAGAATTAATAGTAGTTCTCATGCTCTCTTCAGGGATAGACATTTTTCCGTGTTGCACAGAAGGAAGATCTTTTAAGTTAAGAGTTCATTTGTAAGAAATATGTTTGCGCAGGAAGATATAAAGGCTACTCGGAAGGAAGTCTTGAATCATTCATCAGTGTGTACCTCTGGGTACTTTACACTTTATAGCGAGTTTTCAATATCAGCTGAACAAATAGATGAATTTACCTGGAGATGAAGCAGATTCAGGCTTGTCAAAATCCAGATTTGTCAAGAGCACTGATCCTCAGTTCTCATGCTGGTATCAGACTGTTGTTGTTAGCGACACGAGTTGCTAACTCGTGTCTGACTCTGCAACCCCATAGACTGCAGGACTCCAGGCTTCCTTGTCCTTCATCGTTTTCTGGAGTTTACTTGGACTCATGTCCATTGAGTTGATGATGCCATCCAACCATCTTACCCTCTGTCACCCCCTTCTTCTCCTGCCCTGTCTTTCCCAGCCTCAGGGTGTGTTCAGCTAGACAGGCCATAAATAGGGATATTCAAATTTTCTCGTTTTGTGGTGCCCTTAAGGGTATCAGCAATTTTTTTTTTTTAACAAGCACCTTGGCAAATGAGAAACAAACCAAAACCCCAAACTTCCTCCAAAACCTTGAAAAACCAACAAAAATCAAACAAACACCACCTGCTGATTCACTTCACTAAGTAATTAAATATTAACCGTTTAATATTTATGTCCAAATTCAGCTTAGTAGCCACTTGAAAAAAATTATATGTGTACTTTGAAAGTACAAGTAATATTTTTAGTTTATTCTTAAATAATCACAGTTACTTGCTAGTAAGATGCACGTCTGTGAGCACTGCACAGCTCCTTAACCCTCAGAATCCGGTTGGACACCCCCACATCATTTGTGATTCTGTGATACTTTGATCTTTCTCATGATATTTGCTTTTTTTTTTTAACATAAATGCTCACAGCAGCTTTACTTGTAAAAGTTAGAAATTAGAAACAACCCCAAATCTCCCTCAACCAGTGAATAGATAAATTATGGTTTATCAGTAATGGAATACTAACCTTCAATAACAAGGACCAAACTGCATACACCTTAAACAACATGGATGAATCGCAAAAGCAACATGAGAAATAAGTGTAGTCAGACCCAGAAAAGTACTGTGTGATTCCATTTGCATGAAATTCTAGGAGAGGCAGAACAAAGGAGAGGATCAGAAAGCAGATGAACGGTTGTCTGGGGCCAGGAGTGGGGTAGGCAGAGAGGTAGAAAAGAAGTCAATTTTTCAGATTTTTGTGGGAGTATAGTTGATTTACAATGTTGTGTTCATTTCTGCTCTACAGCAAAGTGAATCAGTCATACGCACACCTATACCCACTCTTTGTTTTAGATTCTTTTCCCATTTAGGTCTCCACAGAGCACTGCTTAGGGTTCTTACGCTGCGCGGTAGCATGCTATTAGTTACCTGCTTTATACAAAGTAGTGTGTACGTGTCAATCCCAGCCTCCCAACTTAGCCCTCATTCTCACTGTCTTATTGTCCCCGTTTTCCTGAAGGGACAAAATGCATTGAGGAAACTTGAGAAAAGGTACTTTCTAAGATCACACATATGCACAAAGACAAGCTAGAACCCAGATCTGGCAGGCTGACTCTCAAGCCGCCTTCCTTTGCTCTCTGAAGTTCAGCTGGTTTACGATGACTCAGGCGTGCAGCAGTGTGCTTCAGGGATGCATATACACATATGTACTCCTGTTCAGATTCGTTTCCATCGTGGGTTATCATAAGATACTGAAAGAAGTTCCCTGTGCCATACAGTAGGCCCCTGTCGTTTCCCTATTTTAGGTAAAGCAGTGTCATCTAAGCAAACACACAAAGGGGAAAGGGGGAAGGGATAAATTAGGAGTCTGGGGGTAACAGAAGTCTGCCTCCTTAACCACCATGGAACGCTGCTTCTCATCTGATTACAGTCGAGAAACTGGTGTTGTTCAAACCCATGTGAGGGCCTTGACAAGAGAGAAGGCACAGCCCATTTCCTGGGCTGCCACTCGGAGCAGCCAGGGTGGCTGCAGAGACCCGTCAGGAGACAGGACTCTGGCCCCGAGGGGAGGGATTTAAGAGACGCGGGAAGGGTTTTGAACTGCGTCCACCATGGAGCTGAGGAGAAGACACAAGGCATTCAGGCTGGAGACTCACTCGTTTCGATTGCTAAAGAGTCAATGGCACCCGACTCCAGCACTCTTGCCTGGAAAATCCCATGGATGGAGGAACCTGGTGGGCTGCAGTCCATGGGGTTGCAAAAAGTCGGACACGACTGAGCGACTTCACTTTGACTTTTCACTTTCATGCACTGGAGAAGGAAATGGCAACCCACTCCAGTGTCCTTGCCTGGAGAATCCCAGGGATGGGGTCGCACAGAGTCGGACACGACTGAAGCGACTTAGCAGCAGCAGCATTAACAGTAATAGCACGTCACATGGAGACTCTCCCTGCCCCCTGCGCTGCCAGTGAGCGGGTACTTTACCCTCCTCAGTTTAACCTTTTAGCAGCACTTTTCGTCTTTTTCAAGCACGGTCTGCCCTGGCTTCTGCAACACTGTTTATTTCCTACCTCTGACAGTCCCTTCTTGGTCTCTGCTGCCTCCTCCTTCATTATGCAGCTCCCCTGGTGGCTCAGCTGGTAAAGAATCTGCCAGCCATCAGGAGACGCAGGTTCGATCCCCGGATCAGGAAGATCTCCTGGAGAAAGGAATGATGACTCACTCCAGTGTTCTTCTCTGGAGAATCCCACGGACAGAGGAGCCTGGCGGGCTACCATCCTTGAGGTCCCAAAGAGTTAGACGCGACTGAGTGACTAACAGGCCTTCATCATTCAGCCGCTACATGCAGCAATTCCTCAGACTCATTTCTGCATCCACTGCTCTAACTATATTCCCCATCTTCCATCTTTCGGGCTCTAAATATGTTGAGTCCCAAATTTATTTGATTAGCCCAAACTCCTCCACTGTGGTCCAAATTTACGTGGACACGTGTCTACGTGACTTTCTAGTTGACTGTACTAGATGAGGGGCCCCCAAACTCCAGGACCTGTTGCCTGATGATCCGAGGTGCAGCTGATGCAGAAATAATAGAAATAGAGTGCACAATAAATGGAATGGACCCACATCATCCTGACACCGTCCCGTTGTCTTTCATCAAAGCAGTGCCTGGTGCCAAAAGGGTGGTGGTTGCTATATCAGAGGCATGACCCAATTAATAAACCCCAAATGAAACTTCTGCTTTCTTAAACTAATTCCTTTCCCCACCTCCCATAATTCTCCACTGCAGTCTCTCCCTAACTTCCCACATCCAATCGATCAGAACTGCTTGTCAATTAAACCTATGGGAGCGACTTCCCTGGTGGTCCACTGAGGACGTCACCTTCCAATGTTGGGGGTGCAGGTTTGATCTCTAGTTCAGCAGCTAAGATCCCACATGCCTTGTGCCCAAAAAATCGAAACATACACACACAAAAAAAGAGAAGCAATATTTTTACAAATTCAACAAAGACTTTAAAAATGGTTCACATTAAAAAACAAACAAACAAAACTTTGAGCTGTTTCAAGAAGTTGTCCCCCTCTCATCACTGCTTTTACCGTAGCCCCAGCCTCCATCACACGGCATCTGAACCGTGGCTAAAGCCCCCACATCCATTTCCACACAGCTGTGAAGGCAACCTTAAAAAGAGAGAGTTATGCGCATGTCTTTCCCACCTGAATCTCTTCAATGGCTTCCCTTCTCATTTGGAATAAAATTCAAACTTTCCCCAGGGACCACCAGCTCTTTCATGTCACAGAGCTAATACTCAGGAGAGCTAAATTTAGTATTTTTTTTTACGAGACAGCTTTGGCTAACTAGAGAAAAAAAAGATTGAAAGTGTCCAAGAGAAGTGCAAGGACATCAGTAAGGGAAGGTCTTGCAAAAATTCAGGCTACCTGTGATGATGGCCTGATCAGAGAAGAGCTAGAGAGCAAAAAGGGACACAAATGTACTGAGATATTTTTATTTTATTATTGTTTTAAAGTGTTTCTCTATGGACCATTTCTAAAGTCTCCATTGAAATTGTTTACAATATTGCTTCTGTTTTTTGTTTATTTTTTTTTTTTTTTTGGCCCTGGGGCATGTGGGATCTTAGTTCTCTGACCAGGTGCTGAACCCACACCCACTAAATCGGAGGGCAAAGTCTTAACCACTGGACTGCCACTGAAGTCCTCAGATATACTTATACTTTTAAAGATATAAATGTATCATCATTAAAAATAAAACACCCACAATGAAAGGTTAAGTATAGAAAAGAAAATTATAGAACAATATACATGCATTGCCTGGAGAAGGAAATGGCAACCCACGCCAGCATTCTTCTCTGGGAAGTTCCATGCACAGGGGACCCTGGTGGGCTACAGTCCATGGGGTCACAAATAGTCAGACACAACTTGGGGACTAAACAACAACAACAGCAACACAAATACAGCTGATCCCACTGTGGTACTGAATTTGCAGTAACTGTGAGTCATTCAAGTGGATATCAAATAGGCCGTTGATTATATGGGTCTGAATATGTAGGTGATAATTAGTTTTGAAATGGTGTAAAATGGTAAATGAAGCCAGAAGGGTGGATATCACTGCTGAGGAAAAAAGAAATGGAGGATTAGGATAACGCCAATGGTTTATGCTCAAATTTTTGAGCAAGATTTTTGTGTCTGATTCACTTCAGTATTTCCCACCTACAATGTTAACTGTAATTGTTCTAATACTTGCCAGTTTGGAAGGAAAAAACGAAAGGGTCATTTCATTGTTTTAACTAATAATTCTTTGATTATTTATAAAATTATATGTGTATTTTCCATCATTATTAACCATTGACACACAGTTTAATCATAGAAGCATTTGTTCCTGCCCTGGTTTTAAATTGGTAGATAAGATTTTTATAAGCTAAGAGGGAAATAGGTGTGTACTTTCTGCAAACATATATTCAATCTTAGAAAAATTAATATTTTTATTTAGATTTACTGATCTAAAAGTTGACAGATTCCATTGACAATTGATGAGCTTGTTGAAAATTAAAAGTACACATTTTTAAAGGAAGGGGCAGTATTTCTGAAACTTCCTGAATGTCTCTCTCTTTTTAAATAATTAATTTTATGGGCATATAGTTGCCTTACAATGTTGTGTTAGTTTCTGCTGTTTAGTAAAGTGAATCAGCCATCCATATACATAGGTCCCCTCTTTTTCGGATTTCCTTCCCATCTAGGTCACCACAGAGCACTGAGCAGAGCTCCCCGTGGTACGCAGTGGGTTCTCACTAGTTATCTATTTTATACACAGTGCACAATATATATCTGACCATTCTGATTAAGGGAGGGAGAAAGAGAGGGAAACCAACCCTGAATTTTTGTTGGAAGGACTGATGCTGAAGCTGAAGCACCAATCCTTTGGCCACCTGATGCAAAGAGCTGACTCACTAGAAAAGACCCTGATGCTGGGGAAAATTGAGGGCAAGAGAAGAAGGGGCGGCAGAGGATGAAATGGTTAGATGGCTTTACTGACTCAATGGACGTGAGTTTGAGCAAAATTCCAGGAGATAATGAAGGACAGGTCAGCTTGGTCATGGCATCGCAGAGAGCCCAACACGACTTAGCGACGGAACAAAAAAGGAGACGGAGGAGCAACTGGACGGTGGCATGAACAAATATGCACGACCGTGTGGAAAATAGAGAGCTGGTGGGAACCTGCTCCAGCACAGGGCGCTCAGCCCGGGGCTCTGTGATGACCTGCAGGGTGGACCGTGGTGGGTGGAAGGAAGGCTCAAGAAGGGGGAGACACGTGTACGCTTACAGCCGACTCACTTTGTTGTACAACAGAAACCAATACAACATTGCAAAGCAATTAGACTCCAATTTAAAATGTTTTTAAAACACAGCTGCATTGTTTTGAAATGAGGAAATTGACCAAATATACGATCAGAATCCTTGTAATGTTGAAAATCTGTGACTGCTCACAACGTAATATAATCTCATCACCACACAGAATCACACACTGTATTATAAAGGATTAGGGAGCTTGCAAGTATTTTCTGTATTTCAAAGGCCTGCCTTGTATTGTATTCCATTCTTTGTAGGCTAGGCATTGCTGTATTTGATATTGTGTGTAATGAAATACTGCATGTTACATAGCACATGAGAGTTACTTGACAGAATATTAAATAACACTTCCCCAACATGTTCCATTTTACAAATAAGGGGGAACACGGAAAGCTAAGCACTTTCGCAAGGTCACCCAGATAACTGGACGGCTGGTAGGTTGATAGAGAAGACGACGCATTCAATCTGAAGATATGGAAGGGTTTGAGAAAAAACCTGGAGCCAAAGATCCCACTCTAAGAGTAGCTGCACAGTAAAGTAAAATTGTACAATAGTTATTTTTTGTTCCTTTTGGTTTCCCTCCCATTCAACCATAGGCAACCTGGGCCACAAAGTAGATGAAAGGGGAAAGCAAACAAAAATTCAGTAGTCAGGTTTTCAATTTGAAAAGTATAATAGGTCTGAGTCTGTGTCAGAAAACCTAGCCAAGCCAGATTTTCCAGCTCAAAAGGAAGGCGATCAACCCATCAAGGAGCTGAAGCTTGATGAGGGAGTGATTTATTGCCTCACAAAAATATGTGTGTTGTGGGGAGTGGTGGTGGGGCAGCTGGTTAGCCCATAATTGGAGGCGGGAGCCTGGAGGTAAAGGAGAAGGAAATGAATGGGAGGTGGAGTGGGCTTGGGGTCAGGAATTCTGAAGCATCTTTCCTGTGGTTGGCAAGGCTGAAAGGGGTGTCATTAGAGACAGATTTGGTGTCCTGAGCAGGGGTTTATTCTTACTTGCTGCCTGAATCTCTGGGAAGAGAGGACATCAAAGTCTGTGCAAAAAAAAAAAAGGCCCGAGCAGACATGGGGCAGGGCCAGGAAAGTGCGAACAGTGGTCTGGCTGATCTGGGAGGAGAAAAGATGATAAGATCACCATCCAGAGCACCTCATGCCCCAGCCGCAAGCACCCCACCTGGAATCCTGCCCCTGGGGGATGAGCCAGTGCCAAGAGGCAGTGATGAGAGACACGAGTCCGGATGAGGAGCTAGTGTGGCCAGAAGAAGCCCAGCATGTCCACTTGGGTGTAAACGCCAGATAAGCAGCACATAATATCCTAGTGTCTTATGCCAGTGTTGGCCGCTCAGTCGTGTCCAGCTCTGCGACCCCATGGCTCCTCTATCCATGCAATTCTCCAGGCGAGAATACTGGAATGGGTTGCCATTCCCTTCTCTAGTGGATCTTCTCGACCCAGGGATCGAATCTGGGTCTCCCACGTTGCAGGCAGCTTCCTTCCGGTCTGAGCCAACAGGGAAGCCCATGTCTTATGCAATACTTAGACTAACAAGGAAATTGTTCTTTATTTATTGGAAATTCAAATTTAGTAGGGCATCTGTGTTTATATTCCTTATATCTGGCAACTCTGGTGTAGAATTATTTCCCAGGCTGATATGTTATTAGTATTCTGAAGGTTCGGAAGTTTGGGGAGACTTAAAACATTGGTGGCTTGGAAAAATCACTATGTCTGTACTGAATTGGTCAATGGATCATGTTTTTAATTAAAATTCCTTCCCACCAGTAAATTTATCATTTACTTTCTCTGTGTTTTCAAATATTTAAATTTTGGGAATCATATTTTTCTGCCGCTAATGATGGTAAGAGCCCATAATTTACAAAACAAGTGAGATTAAAGTGAGGTGTAAGCTCATATTCACCATCAGAAAAAAAAAAAAACAGAGAACGACCTAATTTCACTGGTTGACCTTTCTGGATTATAAAAACATAAAATCATCCTAACAATATTTTATGAGATTTGGATGGCTAACCCAGCTAGTTAGTAATTACCCAGAAAATACCTGACCTAGGGGGGTCACTGTTATTATTGAAAGTGGCTTAAAATCCATAACGAGTATATTACATAATCCACGTTTTATGTATGGAAATGTGAGACGTTCTCTGGTTACTTGCCAGCAGATTCTGTGGTGCTCCAAGTTCTCGCCATTTTTAAAAAGTAGTTTAAAAACTCCTGGAGAAACCAATTGGAAAGCAAGGTTTCATTCCCAACATTCCATTAGGTTTATAATATACAATAAACCTCGGGGCTACCACTTCTCAATAGCCCTGCAAATTAGCCTGTCTACAACTAAGTTGGAAACCAAGCCAAAAATGGAGTGTGAAAAGAAGTTGAAATGGTCTCTGTTTAATCTGTAATTTCTGCAATCTGGACCACACCACCATCACGACTAAGGAATGGAAGAGGTTTTCACTCTGAGCAGTTCAACACTTGGCACCATGAGTAATTTAACAGTGAGGAGTGAGCCTTGAGAGCTTTCCAGGCGTCTCAGCCCTAAAGAATCCACCTGCGATGCAGGAGATGCCAGAGACCCAGGTTCGATCCCTGGGTCGGGAAGATCCCCTGGAGCAGGAAACGGCAGCCCAAGCCAGTGTTCTTGCCTGGAGAATCCCGTGGACAGAGGAGCCTGGTGGGCTATAGTCCATGGGGTTGCAAAGAGTCGGACACGACTGAGTGTGGGTGTACACACACACGCACACACACACGCGCACACACACACACACACACACACATATACACAGAGTGAACTCTGATGTCTCAGAGACCGGGATGCCTTGGTGCAACTCTGGCCTCCAGGTTTGGTATTTACAGCTCATCCTGTTAAGTCCTCCGTATCTTAAGTTGAGTTTTTCACCCTCAGTGAAGACGTGTAAATGTTTCACTCAGAGTTGCTTGTGTACAGGGCCCAATTTACTATTTGAGGAGCTCATTCTCAAAAAAAATATTTAGTTATGGAAACACTTAACTTTCTATACTTCCTATCCTTCACCACCCACTGGAAGACTCTAGATTTTAAGACAGCTTTTGGGGACCAAACAAGAAACTGTAATCATTGTATGTATAATATCTTAATGTATATAATATAATTAATAACCTGTATTAAATGTAGATAGTAATTGTAAATTTATTTAAATTTCAGAGAATTAAATGTTTCCGTTCATTCGCCTAATATTTATGGAGTTCCTGCTTTTGTCAAGTACTGTTTTAGCAAGACACACTTACAGTCTAGTAAATTAAAAAGGTTTGTCTTGGACCTGAAGAAATGCAGTATATTAATTGTTTAGAATCAGTAACCATAAGTAATGATGCCTTAGTGGAAAGGAAGGTGCTGGGAAGCATTAAAGGAATCTTGAGCCCCGCTGGTAAATAGGCAGATTTATTATCTGTATATGAAGCACCAATCACCAGCATGGAATTTGGATAGTAATTCTACATTTTTCATTTATTTATTTTTGGCCACACCGAGGGGCATGCGGGATATGCCCGACCAGGGACTGATCCCGTGGCATCTGCAGTGGAAGTGCAGAGTCTTAGCCGCTGGATCACCAGGGACGTCCTAAATTTAAATATTAGATACACTTTTGGTTGGTTAATAAGTGTGGCTGTGCATCAGACACCATTTTCATCATTCTATCAAAATTATAACGTACGGGCTTTTTGTTTGGCACTAGAAGTAACTGACTCTCTTATTTCCAAAAATCTAGACTGAGCCTCCTGAATATAGTTTTGGATGACAAACTTCAACTAGAAACTTCAGCTCTCTGAATTGAAGATGACATATTTGTCCCTAATTTAAAGAAAGTAAATATCTTCATTGTTTTTTGCAGTGGGGGAGGGGGCACGGATAATCTCAGGTAGGTTCACAGAGAAAGGGAAATACACAAAACGACCTGCATGTTGTGACTCACTGCCTTAAATATTATCATCACCTCTCCTATTAACTTCTCTTTGCTTGCCAGTTTCCTCGTTTGAAAGGACTTTCAAGTTGATGCTTTTGTAAGAAATGAAGAATAGTCACTGCCGGTACTATCCTTTTTTCTACAATTAGTATTTCTAATCACATTAGACATGTTTTCAGTATCTAGAGAGGAGGCCTGCTCCCTACAGCTATCATGAGCCATTAGCTTTAATTAAAATTTACAAGTCTAATGTTGTTACATCTGCTAAATGCATTAACTTCCATGTTAATTACCAAAATGTTAATGTTGCATTAAAATAATGTTCCCTTTTGACAGTTCATCCATAGTTTAATTATTTATTTTGTTGGGGAATATGTTCTAAAAACTGAAAAAAAGAGTAGACGAGGAAGCCAAATTAGAAAAAAAATGATACAGGGTAGCAAAACTTCTAAGGAGAAAACCCTATGGTTCAGGTAAAGATGGCTAAAGCACACTCGTGCGTTTACCCTGAATTGAAAGGAATAGGTCTTCTTATCTTATATCTAACATATGTTTTTAGAATAGCGCTTCCCTTTTTTTGCAGCTAGTTTATAGTGCAAGCACTAATATTCATGCTCAATTCCTCAACTCCCAAGAGTTTACAAGGCTACACATTCATTTTTCCATATAAATCATTTAGAAAGAAAGCTTCAGTTTAAAAAGCCAGCCTTCCATGTTTTCTATCTAAACGTTTATTTTTTAAAGACAGATTTGTTTCAAGAAGTTAGCCAGCATACTTCTGAGCAAATAAAAATAACCCAAGGAAATTCTCAAAGATCTACATGGATCATTGCAGTGAGCTGCTCAGTATGAATATTATTAAGACAGCTCACATTTCACTGAAAGGGGTTCAACTGTAATAAAACCGTTATTTAGTAGCAGCATCTTCTCGTCATGGCTGCACTTGCTGGTTGTATTCTTTAAATATGTAAGTTTATATACCTGAGTTAATTTTGAAATGGGATGAATCCTGTAAAACAAAATCTTAGTCCAGTTTATAGGTCACAGAAACCTGTCTGTGATTTTTATCTCTGCCCCTAGTAGCTGGAACCATGCCTAGTATATGGCAGACCCTTAGGAAATTTTGAGAGTTGCTTGAATGCCTCTTTAGATTCTTTTTTTTTTTTTTTTTGGCTTATAGTTTGTATATAGATGAGTTTATCCACTCATCTGTTGATGGACACTGAGGTTGCTTCCATATTTTGGTGGTGGTAAATCATGCTGCTGTGAGCACTGGGCTGCCTGTATCTACTCAAATTAGTGTTTTTGTTTTCCCTGACAGAAATACCCAGAAGTGGAATTGCTGGATCATGTGGTAGCCCTATTTTTAATTTTTGAGGAACCTCCATACAATTTTTCGTACTGGCTGCACCCAATTTACATTCCTGCCAATATGGATGAGGGTTCTCTTTGCTCCACATCCTCACCAACATTTTTGCTGTCTTTCTGATAATAACCATTCTGACAGGTGTGAGGTGATACTGTGCTTTCGATTTGCATTTCCCTGATGGTTAGAGATGTTGAGCATCTTTTCTTAAGTCTGCTGGACTTCTGTATAACTTGAAAACATGTCTATTCACATCCTCTGACCATTTTTAAATCAGATTGCTTTCTTATACTGAGTTGTGTTGAGTTTTTATATATTTTCAATAGTAAGCCCTTATCAAATATATTGTGTGCAAATATCTTCTCTTACTCGGTAGGCAGGCTTTCAGTTTTGTTGATGATTTTCTTCTCTATGCAAAAGATTTTAGTTTAAAGAAGTCTTGTTTGTTTAATTTTGCACCCAACATAGGAGCATCTATATATATAAAGCAAATATTAACAGACATGAAGGGAGAAATCAACAGGAATATAATACCAGTAGGAGACTTTTAACTAAAAACTTCCTTAACTGGGTGAAGGAAACAGACGTTCAAGTCTAGGATCTGTCTCCTTTGGCCAGGGACACAAAAGCCAAATTAAATATTTACTTATTTATTTGGCTGTATTGGGTCTTTGTTGAAGCACATGGTCTTTCCCAGTTGTGGCTCGAGTGCTTAGTTGCTCAGTGGCATGTGGGATCTTAGTTTCCTGACCTGGGATCAAACCTGTGTCCCCTGCACTGCAAGGCTTAACCACTGGGGAACCATGGAAGTCCTTGCTATCATTATTACTAATAAAAATCTAAGCTAAAGAGAGAGAAAAGAGAAGTCTGAAGGTAGCACTTAAAGAGAAAGAAAGCAAAAGGAGAAGCCTCATTCAATAAAGAGCAGTTGCAGTGAGAACAGCTGAGAAAATTATCTGGACAGACAGGAGATTCTAGTGAAAGAATGTGATCTCTGAGTCATTATCTTAAATTGTGGGGTCATTTCTGATGATAACCAAGTTTTACGCAGTGGACCTCAAAGTCACTTTGCCTAAGAATCAGGTGGGAAGACTGTTAAAATGCATGATCCCAGGACCTTTTCTCCAAAAATGTTATTCCACAGAACTAGGCAGTTGGTTTTGGAATCTATTTTCATCAAGCCTCCTAGACCATCCTGGGGTAGCCAGTCCCTGGACCACACTTTGAGAAGTCTGGGCTAGACCACGCCTCTGGCCAGTTGACCTGGGGCAGAAGAGCAGGTGATTGGAGATGAGAAGACCAAGGATGTGAGCTGACCCATTCGGACGGGTGCTGACCTCACTCAGGATAGAGACCAGACAGGGTGGAGAAAGGCTGGTGAGCCCGAGGGCAGAGTCATCTCTGGATGGGGGGTGCAGTGAGGGGTGGGGAGCAAAGGGTTCTTGGGGCCTGAGAGGAGCTGGGGTGAGGGCAGGGGCTCACCTGATGGGCCAAGTCTTACAGGAGCAGGAAAGTTTCAAGAAGGTGAGCAAGCCAGGGTCTGATGTCGGCCTTCAAAAGCAAGTTAGTCACTAAGGGAGCGCATAAGGGAATATTCCTAACATAACAGAATCAAAGGCTGCCATTGAAGAAGGCTGCTGGGAAAGCCACCTACCGGGAAGAAACTGGTTTTGCTTGAAGAGTAGGATATGGGCTTCCCTGAAGGCTTAGATGGTAAAGAATCTGACTGCAATGCAGGAAGCCCAGGGTTGATCCCTGGGTGGGGAAGATCCCTCGGAGAAGGGAATGGCAACCCACTCCAGTATTCTTGCCTAGAGAATCCCACAGACAGAGGAGCTGAGTGGGCTACAGTCCATAGGGCTGCAAAGAGTCGGACACGACTGAAGCGACTTAGTACGCAGGCACATAAACATATCTCAATCATTTTGCTGTATAGAAGAAATTAACACAACATTGTACATCAACTATACTTCAGTAAAAAAAAATATTAGTCTAAAAGAGAGAGAGAACCACAGTGCACGGAGTTGAATGAGAGTTTTAGGAGAAAGAAACAGTTGAAACAGAGAGGCTGACTATGTCAGAAAGGGAAATGGATGCAGTAATCCAGATGAACAAAGGACCTGGTGGAATTAAGAGAGCAGCTGGAGGTATCAGCTGTGATTTGGAGGAGGGAAGCCTCTTCTTCTAAGACCAGTGGGTGGGTGGGGCTCAATGCTCAGAAGTTCTTCAATGGAGGAGCATCAAGTTCAGGCATTGATGCACCCTGACCTCTGTCTTGTCTGTGATTTAGGAAGGATGCCCGCATTCAGGGATTGAGAAAGAAGAGCTGTGGGGGAGGAATGGGACCGTTTCTGCAGGACAACTGGAGAGTTTGGACATGCAGACAAGCTGCTGGATGACAATCTTA
Organism: Ovis aries; assembly: GCF_016772045.2. NCBI lineage: Eukaryota > Metazoa > Chordata > Mammalia > Artiodactyla > Bovidae > Ovis > Ovis aries. Next base: position 76,445,028 of record NC_056065.1, on the reverse strand, counting down.
CATTTTCAAAGAGCATCATCCCCAATTTAATTTTCTCTACTATTAATGTCATTAGGGCTGTCAGCGAATAAAACAGAACATAGACAGCAGCTCAGGCAGTGGAAACTTGGGATAAAATTATGCTAAAGCGTGGAGATATTTTTATTCACTTATCAACTAGCACAGGGGTTATTTTAGGGAGAAATCTTTGTTGGGAAAATTGATTTTTAAAATTCCCCTGGGATTTGGAGACCTGGCGTATCCTCCACGTGAGTGGAACTGATCTACTGCGTACAAGGACAGGAGCATTCCTTTGTTTCTTGTAAAGGGAGGAAGAAAATGAGGGGACAAAAAGTGCAAAGAAGACAGCAAGCTAAGGAAAGACTGCATTCTTTTTTCTGTGAAATGTCTAAACTTTTTAAATGGTTGGTTCAAGCAGGTTTGGTTTTGTTCAGGTATGCTCATGAAGGGCTGTGTTTCCAGGCTGGGTTGATGCACGCTGAATCGAGCCGGGCTGTGAACCAAGGATCCCAGAGCCGCCCGGGGCTGGAAGGTTCTGGGACTGCTCTGCGGGCTTGCGTGAACTTCTCTCCGAGGGCACATTCGCCAGCAAACACATGTAATTTTCTGGTCATCCTCTTACATTTATTAAAGTAATAGCAGAAAAGAGAAGTCATACGGGTAAAATAAAATGTAAACCAGGTTTCATTTACTGTGGCACATGACCATTTCGCTCATAGAAATTATTATTGGGACTCCACTCTATTGGCACGATGTCTCTGTAACGTTCAGCTCTGTGTTTTTCATTCAAACCTATGTGGCTCTTTTTTTCAGGGACTGGCTGTATGCTGCCCAACAAGAGAATATGGGTTGTAATTGTTGAACATTCATCTACTGTACTAGGCTTTCCTTTCAGATGTGTGTCGCTTTGAGGCTACATATGACAAAATAGTAAATATATTGGTAAGAATGGGGGAGCTATAATCATCGTTCCATGAACAGTTTCATTCATTTGAGAAAAAATAACGCTGTCCCACTGGTGCCATTTCCACCTTTAGACTCCGGGAGGTCTAGGATATTATTATGCAAATGTGCTGTAGTGTACTTTCATCCTCCTCACCAGTGGTCATGTATGGATGTGAGAGTTGGACTGTGAAGAAAGCTGAGCACAGAAGAATTGATGCTTTTAAACTGTGGTGTTGGAGAAGACTCTTGAGAGTCCCTTGGACTGCAAGGAGATCCCACCAGTCCATTCTGAAGGAGATCAGCCCTGAGTATTCTTTAGAAGGAATGATGCTAAAGCTGAAACTCCAGTACTTTGGCCACCTCATGCGAAGAGTTGACTCACTGGAAAAGACTCTGATGCTGGGAGGGATTGGGGGCAGGAGGAGACAGGGACGACAGAGGATGAGATGGCTGGATGGCATCACGGACTTGATGGACGTGAGTCTGAGTGAACTCCGGGAGTTGGTAATAGACAAGGAGGCCTGGCGTGCTGCGATTCATGGGGTTGCAAAGAGTCGGACACGACTGAGTGACTGAACTGAACTGAACAACCTGTGAGGAAGCAGGGAAGGGTGTTGGCTTTATTGTTTCAGAGCCAGGGCAGGTGACATGACCAGGGCCACATTCAGTCATTCAGAATTTCTCAACCCAGGTATTCTGCAAATAGGAATGTGCTGAGAAATCTGGATTCCTGCAGCCTTCAGGCATCAGGAAATACTACAACTCAGCTCTTCACTTTACACAAACACGCACACACAAGCAGAGAATAGCTGCTACTATGTAGGTACCGAAAATTACCATTTGTAACTGTGCTTCGACAGGCTTCCCAGGTGGCTAAGTGGTAAAAAAAAAAAAAATTTTTTTTAATCCACCTGCCAATGCAGGAGTCATAGGAGGCGCAAGTTCAACCCCTAAGTCAGGAAGATCCCCCGGAGGAAGAAATGGCAACCCACTTCAGTATTCTTGCCTGGAGAATCCCATGGACAGAGGAGCCTGGTGGGCTACAGAGCCGGTCACAGCTGAGTGACTGAGCATACATGCACACATACTGTGCTTTGACAGGAAAATGTGAAAGGGGATTAGAGTCTGACTCTGAGCGTAGAAGTGTCCAGTCAACTGCACTGCCTCTTCAAGGAAACCATGGGCTTTTTTCTGATAAATGCATTTATCAGGAAAGGACTTGAACTTTACCCATATGTCTTTTCTTCATTGAATGCCTTTCCTATTGATTTGGCTACTTAGCTGTACAGTGTCCCAGTAACTTTCTGGGCCAAGATATTTCAGATCTCAGTGGTGACAAAGAATCAGTGGGCACTGGTGGGGAAAATACCAATGAATTTGTTTCCAAGTCCATTAGCATCTATTTAGTCAAAAAAGAGGCTCACTTATAATACCTGACCTGGCTGTAACCCTTACAAGTCACGCACGGCAGATGGTGCCTACAGAATGCACGCCCATGTCCTTCCAAAATCCACATGTTGGAAACCTGATGTCCAGTGAGATGGTAGGAATAGGACCTTTGGGAGAGAGTGGTAGGGGATGGAGTCTTTGGACAATGATTAGGCCACGAGGGCAGAGCCCTTTTCAAAGAAGTCTAAGGAAGGTCCTCTGTCTCTTTCTCCACGTGAGGCTACAGACAAAATATGAACAGCCAGGAAACGGGCCCTCACCAGACACTGAATCTGCCAGCATCTTGATTTCGGACTTCTCAGACTCCACAACTATGAGAAATACGCTTCTGTTGACCATAAGCTCCCCAGGCTACGGTGCTTGTTAGCAGCCTGAAATTAGCGCACACAAATTCCTCCACGCCAGCGCATCAGGCCCTCGCCATTGTGTTTGCCACCTCTCTTCTCCAGTGTGCTTAGCTCAGTCATGTGCGACTCTCTGCCACCCTATGGACTGTAGCCCTCCAGGCTCCTCTGTCCATGGAATTTTCCAGGCAAGAATACTGGAGGGGGTTGCTATTTCCTCCTTCAGGGGATCTTCCTGACCCAGGGATCAAACCTCCTACGCTGGCAGGTGGATTCTTTACCAGAAGTGCCACCTGGGGAGTGCCTCTCTTACCCAGAGGCGAGTCTATTTCCCTACACTCTTGAATCTGGGCTCTATATGTGACTTGGCAAGACCTACAGAATGTGACCCATGTGGTGCTGCCAAATTCCAGAGCCCAGGTCTTCAAAGGCCTCATCATGTCCATCCTGAGTCTCTTGGACTGCTCCCCTAGGCCACCACGGCATGTAGAATTCCAGGACAGGGAATGACTTGCAAGAAGGGTCCCAACTGTGCCAGCTGAGAACAGAAAACAGATGGAACCAAGCGAAGGAGCCCAGGTGAGACCAGCTAACCCTCAGAACTGTGAGAAAGCATTGTCACTGCTCTAAGTCACTATGTTTGCTGGGGGGGTGGGGGGTGGGGAGGGGTGTTTGTTACACAGCAGTAGATAACCGAGAACTCTAGGGAGATGCCCGGGTATGTGCAGAGCGGCCAGTTATTTTCTCAGTCATGCCCTTGGAAGACATAAATAAGTCAATGACATTTTGAGATTCTTTCTACTTCTCCTTGGGTTCTTAGATTTACTAACCTTTTCTGAGAGCCATTTTCAGAGATGCAAATATTTTAATTTTGGCAACAGTTCACTTATGCATTCTTTGTCCAAATGAGAAAAAAATATAGATGATTTAGAATTGTGCTTGTTGGTAATGAAAAGCTATCGGGAAAATGCACACAGTTTCTAAAGGCCATGGAATGAATTCATCCCACTGTTTTTTCTGTTTTCATGTTGCCTCGTCTCTTCTTCCAGGAGAAAGGGTGCAAATAATGATGGATTCACTTTCCTTTAGATACATTTGAGCTCATTTTAGAATCATTTTACTTTGCATGTCTTTAATGCAGAAGAATATTTAAAGAATAATTTCCAAGAACAGAATAAAATAAAGCAAGTTTTTAGGGAAATCTTTTATTTCTAAGTGTATAGCTGAAGGCAGCCTTATTCCTGGGTTTTGTTAAGTTTCATAGGTTTAATTGCCTGGAGCAGGTCTTCTAAAGTTAAGTTTACTGAAATATGGGCCTTTGGGACCATATTTTCTGGAAACAAATGCTTTTCAAACATCTCATTTTATAATTTAGTTGTATCCGGGCTCTGCAGAATGTGAATATTTTAAGAATTAAGCCATTGATCTGAAAATAAACTGATATCAAATATACAATTCCTGCAAGTCCCCCAAATTAAGGTAATTTTTTGCACATTTAAATGTTACGACCATTCCTAACTTCCCCCAGCCCCCACCTCATGAGCCTTTTAGCTCTTAAAACTGTCTGGAAACCAAACTGTACTTTAAAAATTATTTTTATGGAGGAAAAATGAAAACACATTTCACTTTTCTTTCTGTGAGATGAGGTACCTTCACGTGGCTCCTGTGGTTAGCCAGAGGCCAGGAACGGACTGGTCACACACCAAGTGCCAACAGTCAGACAACCTTTGTTTTCTAACCCAGAATTCCTCTTCAAAATGATCCAAACGCCTGCTCCAACAGCAGCTCCAGTTTAACCCTGCTCTCGACAGCCTCTGCTGCACTTTTTTTTTTCTTTAATCCCACGTGGGTTTCATTTTAACTCTTTCTGAGCAAGCCCAGACCTGTTTCTCTCATCAAGAACAGGGTGGGAGCAGGGGTGGCGGGTCCTTGTCAGAATAAATTACAATTTTTGGCAAGCATCTGTGTCTCTTACCCACTTAGGAACTAGAATATTGCCTTGTAAAGCAGTGCAGCCTTCTATTATGACTTAATTATGAGGCCAAAATAAGGACACCATTTTATAGGCGCTTTTAAAGTATATACATAAGATTTCCATCTTGGAATGAATCAAAAGAGATTAAATTTTTCCTAGCCACCCGTGGGCTGGCTCTGATGACAGCAGCTCAGCAGACTGGTCTGGGACGCCAATATTGAGGTCCCAGGGGAAGCTACACCTTACGCTTTCGTTGTCCACTTTCTCTTCCCATGAATGAAAGGTTCACGCAGCTCACGCCTGAACCAGGAAATCGCAGTTCCCTTTCTTACAACGTCACTGGATCTGAGTCCCTGGAGAGGGGTTCTTGATGATTAATCCCTGATGCTGGAGGAACTACACAGCTGCCCAGCCAGGCGAGGCCCTTCTCGAACTCCCTCCAAACCTTTCTCTCACGACACACAGGTAGGCTCTCTTGCACCTGCTCCTGGGGTCACCTGGAATCTCTGGCCCCTACCACAGTAGCTTCCCTGAACTGTGCTGTATTGCGCTGGAAAATGGAGCAGACTGTATAATCCTGAAGAAATGACATTCGGGTGAGAACAAGGGCTGCTTGACACGTGTCTGCCGGTCCAGGTGGGACCCTCTACTCCATCTTAGATCTCAGCGATGATTTCTTCAGGATCAATCATCTTCTGGGAGGACTGGCTGATGCCAGCAGAACTCAAGTGGGAAGGATATGAACTGGAAAATGTATTTCATATTTTAAAACAGTAAATCTTGATTGGGCTGCCAATAGGTGTTGAGTACATTTTTTCCCCCTTAAAGACATTTATTGAGGAGACAGAACATCTAAGTGGCTTGGTGTGAATACAGGGTTCCTGGATAAGGGCTGGATCAATGGAATGTGGGTGGGCTCCACTGCCAAGTTGTGTTTGACCCCTTGCAACCCCATGGACTGTAGCCCACCAGGCTCCTCTGTCCAAGGGGTTTCCCAGGCAAGAAGACTGGAGTGGGTTGCCATTTCCTCTTCTAGGAGATCTTCCTGAACCAGAGATCGAACCTGGGTCTTGTGCCTTGCAGGTAGATTCTTTACCGTCTGAGCCCCCAGGGGCAGCCCTCCATAGAATGAGCCTCTTTAATCAGTTGCTACATCTCTCAGGCCCTGCCATCAGGAGGCCTAATCAGTCCAGACCAGATCCTGCCCAGGACTTTACCCCAGCTGCCTTCCCGAGTCTAGGATCACACTAAGAGCTAACTCGTGTATGTGCTCCAAATAAGATCACGTCTCATCATCTGCTGCAGAGAGCAATAGCAGGCTTTTTGCACTTAGGTTTGCAGTGGCTCTCAAGTTATTTGGAGCTGGTGGGGAGGGGCAAGGTGAACTTAAAACTGACCCTCAGGTAAGAATTTTACATTTCATTTGTAATTAACCCTATTCTTTTATCAGAGTGCTGATACCAAACTCTCTTGGCTATTTCTTACACACGTCTTTCTACATATATGTGTACATTGTATGTATATGTGTAAACACGCAGCAAAATTTCTGGAGAATGCTCATCAGTTGGCGTTAGAACAGCGGTCAAGAAAGACTAGCTGTTCAGGAAGTAGGCTCAGAAACTTGTAGTGACCTATGATGGAAAAGAATCTAAAAATCTGAAAATCTTTGCTATATACCTGGAACTAACACAATACTGCAAAATTGTAAATCAGCCATATCTCAATAAAAATATTTTTTAAAAAGAGTATCCTGGAACCTCATGGTCAGAAACAAGGACCATATTGTTTCAAAGAACCCTGTCTAGAGCTTCAGACTGAAAGCCAGCTCTTCCAAATGGCCCGTTGGCACACTGGCGAACACTGCAGGATTCCACTCCAGTGGGGGCCCTGGAGGCAACAACTCACAGACCAAAGCGGGCGTCAGTGCCAGGGGCAGTGGGCAGGGGTGGGGAGTGAGACGCTCACGGTTGTGGCATTTTGGTTTCACAAGATGAAAATTTCTGGGGATGGTGGTGATGGCTCCGCAAGGTGGTGAATATATCTGAGGCCGTAAAGGGTATGTGATGTGTGTTCATTTCACTTCATATGAATTCTTAAAATGAAAAGGGAAACAAAGAACTCTTCCTATTCCTGTTTGAGACCCACTCAGACTGCCCAAGAGCCTGGTTTTCTAAGGTAGTTTAGCCAGGACATGTTTTATTTGGCCCTCTACACCTTAGCGCCAGCACGGACTCTGGTTGACAATGAGAAACATCGTCACTGGTCAGGGGCTGCCCGCTGACAGGTTCTCCAGGGTCACGGACTGGACTCAGCCCCCCCAGGCCGCACCGGCTGGCCGCGTGAGAAATAACAGAGCCAGACGGGAACCCAGCTCCTCGACCTCTACGCTCTGCGTTGCCTCTTCCTCAACTGCGTTTTGTTTTTCCATTCACCCAGCATTTATGCCATTTTTTGGAAACCAAAGTTAGGCTTGCCTTCTCTCTTCTGGAAAAAAAACATAATTCCATTTTTGTGTGTATGTGCCAGAACCCAAGACCACTTAAAAATTCTCCCTTTTCAGTTCCCATTATTTACAGAGTGCGATAAGAGACGTCCAGAGCGGACGCTTCCATGTGGCGACCATATAAGACCCAAAGTCACCTGGTGCAAGAAGCGAAAAGCTCCAGGCCACAGCGAGGAAAGCAAGGTTGTATCTAATTTTGCATCTGTTTCTCCATCTCTCTCTGATGCTGGGCTATTTAACCCTTTGTACTCTTTACACTGTGGAGGTGGTTATCATAAAAAAGATATGATTTTCTGCTCACATATCAACGCCATAGACTTCTGGCTGACAAATGGGATTGCACCAAAATGCCTCAAGCAAAAACTCTTCAACTATGAGAAAAATGGACAAAAGTGTAATTTTAATAGAAAAGCTACCCCTCATGGAGTGGGAGCAGGCTAACTGCAATGGGGACGGGGTTGATTTCAGATCTTCTCCAGGATTCTTGCCATCAGGGGAGTCGTCTCTCTGATGACGAGGTCAGTGTTGCTCTGACTGCACGTAACAAGCCCATCCACCTCGGCGTGTCCAGTGCCACGGAAAGTGCAAGCCGGAGCTCCCAGACTCAGCTTGATTTATCACTCCTCTTAGACAACACCATGCCCACAACAGCAGCATCTGGGACTTCAGACGGTTTTACAGATTTGATTGCTGATGAGCAGAGTTCAAGGTTGTGAAGCACTGAACGTATTTTTTTCTGATCTCTCCAGAGGTGTTGTTTGTATGCTTGACTTAGCTTAAATGCATCACGGGTGTTTTCTTTATCAGCTTTCGTTTAGTATCTATTTCCCTGCCATTTTCAGTGCTTTGGACTGCCTCCTACTTCCTGGCATCACTGAGCTTAAAGCTAGATTGAAAGTTATAGCAAAAATTAAAACAGTTTGGAAATGTGGTTAAGCGGTACTGTGTGACTTCTTTGAGCCAAAGTGCTAAAATTGTCAGTGAATCAGAAAGGAGAAGACAGAGCATTTGCCCAAAGCATAATTTCACCAACATGAATAACTTTTCGGAGCTTAGAAGGCTGTTAAACCTTTTCTTTGTACGTATTTCTAAGCTCCACTGAGATCTTGCACTGAATTCACAGATGTTTATATATCTTGATGAGTCAAGCAATGTTCAGTTTTAGCATCAAACTGGAAGGCCCCTTCAGCTCAGATTTTTTTAAAATTTTATTATCTTTACTAACAGGTCTGGCAGGCAGCTTTAAGACCATAATGTGGAACAGGGTCAGACAGATGGTTGAACTAGTGGCTTATGACCTAAGTCTCAAGATTTAGGCATGTGCTGAATATAATTACCCAAAGAATATATTCACAATTTTTTATTTAAGTTTTTATTTAAACAAACAGTGACTGAGTCACCGGTCTCCACCCGTGCCTGCCAATGTGGATCCCTGGACTCAAGTGGAAAAGTCTTAAACAGGCTCCACGTTTGTGCTGCTAGTTTATTTTATAGTTTTTATACTGTAAAATTTCTTATTTCATCTTTCATGGACTAGTGCCACTGTTCTTAGACTCTAAAATCCTAGGGACAACCAGCAGATAAAGCATTCAGGATTACTTCAATGTGGTCAGGAAACTCAAGGCTTTTCTGCAGTTCTGAGTCTCAGTACCTCCTTTGAAGATGAAGAATCAGGACCAAGCCTTCCCCTTCCCCACCCGAGGATACAAAGAGACCCCAGCTCCCTTTGTAATTTGGGGGACCGCTCTTTGGATGGTCCCCCACATCTCAAAGAGAAAAGAGAGAGATGGTCTTTTGCCTGTGCCATCCTGAGACATTCAGGTGGTTACCCTGGAAACGATGCCAGAGAGTGTCTTCAACCAGAAAGGACAGAGGCTAGAAAACAGACATTGTACAGTGACACCATATCCTTGCTTGCAATGACAAGAGCTGCGATTAGTAGTTAATGTGATTTTCAAATGGGTATTTTCAGAATCCTTTTGCTTCTTGAAGCTTTGTGGGGACCATTGGAACATCTTACTTATAAAACTTATATGCAGAGTACATCATGCGAAATGCTGGGCTGGATGAAGCACAAGTTGGAATCAAGACTGGAGAAATACTAATGACCTCAGATATGCAGTTGATACCACCCTAATGACAGAAAGTGAATAGGGATTAAAGAGCCTCTTGATGAACGCGAAAGAGGAGAGTGAAAAATCTGGCTCAAAATTCAACATTTAAAAAATGAATCCATCACTTTGTCTATCACTTCATGGCAAATAGGTGGGGAAACAATGGAAACAGTGAAAGACTATTTTCTTGGGCTCCAAAACCATTGCAGATGGTGACTGCAGCCATGAAATTAAAAGACACTTGCTCTTTGGAAGAAAAGCTATGACCAAACTAGACAGCATATTAAAAAGCAGAGACATTACTTTGCCGACAAAGGTCGTCTAGTCAAAGCTGTGGTTTTTCCAGTAGTCATGTATGGATGTGAGAGTTTGACCATAAAGAAAGCTGAGCGCTGAAGAATTGATGCTTTTGAACTGTGGTGCTGGAGAAGACTCTTAAGGGCCCTTTGGACAGCAAGGAGATCCAACCAGTCCATCCTAAAGGAAATTGGTCCTGAATATTCATTGGAAGGACTGATGCTGAAGCTGAAGCTCCAATACTTTGGGCCACCTGATGCGAAGAACTGATTCATTGGAAAATACCCTGATGCTGGGAACGATGGAAGGCAGGAAAAGAAGGGGATGACAAAGGATGAGATAGTTGGATGGCATCACCAACTCAATGGACATGAGTCTGGATAAACTCTGGGAGCTGGTGATGGACAGGGAAGCCTGGCGTGCTGCGGTCCATGGGGTTGCACAGAGTCTGAGCGACATGACTGAGCGACAACCGAACTGATTGGAACAGAATTTATACCTAGTACCCGTCTGACTATTTTTTTAAAAAACTCCATCTTTTAAAGCCCTTTACAGAACTTAAAAAAAGGAAAGAATACAACAAAGCACTTCCCTGGTGGCTCAGCGGTAGAGAATCAGCCTGCCAGTGCAGAGACAGGGGTTCGATCCCTGATCCGGGAAGATCCCCCATGCCGAAGGAGAACTAAGCTCGTGAGCCACAACTACTGAGCCTGTGCTTTAGAGTCTGGGAACAGCAACTACCAGGCCCATGTGCCTCACCTACTGAAGCCGTGTTCCGCCATAAGAGAAGCCCCTGCAACGAGAAACCCATGCACCGCAATAGAGAGTACCCCAAATCACAGCAGAGACACAGCACTGCCAAATAAAAAGATAAATAAAATTTTTTTAAAAAAAGGACAATACAACAAAAAGCTGGTGAGTGGTCTTGAAATCATGAAATCAAATCTTTATTTCAACTATGCTTAGCTTTCCTGGCATATTTAGGGCTGAGCAGGTTGAGAGAATTCAGTACAAATAACTTGGGCTGGAAGAGAATCTGAATCTCAACCAAATATTGGGGGAGAAATGAAATTTTTTTTATCAGATCCTGAACTCATTTCAGCAGCCCTGGCTCAATCTCTAAGGTTACATTTCCATGCTACAAAGAGAAAACGTGCCAGAATTTTCTCATATAATTACAACCAAATCTGCAGCCTCCATTGTTCCCTATCAAGTTGCCATGGGTTATAGTTAAACATTTCATGCCATGAAGGGTCACTGTCAATTTTGCAGTCAGAAAACAGAAGAAAATACAAAAACACCACAATCCATTCCTTCCTTGCATAGCTTGTGATCTAAATACAGGCCCCGATAGCTTTTGTCCAAAATAATCAGGACAGAAATAGTCTGAGTCCAATTAGAGTTGCTCAGCAGATTTAACACACAATTAAAATATATTCTACATGTGTCTCCATTTTACTTTCTTTGTTTTATTAATTTTTTAAATAAATCAGTGGAAGAAAATTCTTGAGTAGTTTTTTTCTGTTGTTACGGGGAGGCCTGGAGTGCTGCAGTTCATGGAGCTGCAAAGAGTTGGACACAACTTTGTGACTGAACAATTTTTTTCTGAAGGCAGGATATAGGTCAATTTAGGTAAAATCACAGCACAGGTGGGGGCTTCCCAGGTGGAAGTGAAGTGAAGTGAAAGTCACTCAATCATGTCCGACTCTTTGTGAATTCTCCAGGTCAAAATACTGGAGTGGGCAGCCTTTCCCGTCTCCAGGGGATCTTCCCAACCCAGGGATCAAACCCATTTCTCCCACATTGCAGGTGGATTCTTTACCAGCTGAGCCACCAGGGAAGCCCAAGAATACTAGAGTGGGTAGCCTATGCCTTCTCCAGAGGATCTTCCCAACCCAGGAGTTGAACCAGGGTCTCCTGCATTGCAGGCAGATTCTTTACCAACTGAGCCACCAGGGAAGCCTCCCAGGAGGCACTGCTGCTGCTGCTGCTAAGTCGCTTCAGTTGTGTTCGACTGTGTGACCCCACAGAGGGCAGCCCACCAGGCTCCTCCGTCCCTGGGATTCTCCAGGCAAGAACACTGGAGTGGGTTGCCATATCCTTCTCCAATGCATGAAAGTGAAAAGTGAAAGTGAAGTCGCTCAGTCATGCCCGACTCTTAGCGACCCCATGGACTGCAGCCTACCAGGCTCCTCTGTCCATGGGATTTTCCAGGCAAGAGCACTGGAGTGGGGTGCCGTTGCCTTCTCCACTAGTAGTAAAGAACCCGTCTGCCAACACAGGAGACATGAGAGACCTGGGTAGATCCCTGGGTTGGGAAGATCCCCTGGAGAAGGGCATGGCAACCTACTCCAGTATTCTGTCCTGGAAAATTCCACGGACAGAGGAGCCTGGTGGGCTACAGTCCATGGGGTCACAAAGAGTCAGACATGACTGAGCAAATAACACACATACGCACAATAATCTGAAGGGAAATCATTTAGCAATGCCATGTGATGGCTAATAGCAATAAATATACTTGGCCTTATCCTAACTTATCAAATCCTCATTCTCCTATCATTTTATTTGAAATAAGAGCTAAGAGAGTATTATTAGCTGCTGGTCCATATCAACAGTGAACTGTTAAGTTACAAATTAGACCTGCTTAAGCCTCAACATTTAAACTCACATAATCTGATTTCTGTGGTCAGTAAAGATGAATAATTCATCTTATATGCCTCAAATATAAAAAATTAGTTAACATATCACCTGCTCTTCTGATTATGCATTCTTCTAGGACTACCAGTAATTTTGATTTACTGGCAGGGAGCATATGTTTTGTTTTCGTGACATTTAGCAGCACATGCCATTAATCAGCCTTTTGTTTTCCCCAAATCTGAAAATTAATTCCAAAAGAGTTTCATAGAAACTCTTAATGACTGAAAATCACGGTTCTGCTGCTACATAAGCTTCAGAATAATAAATACTATACTTAGGGTGATTAATTATTAAATCCAGCTAGGAATCATAGCCTTTCTAAGGCAAATAATAATAATCATTACATATAACACTGTGTAACATCTATGATGGGTACCAAAGTTGGCAGTGTGTTAATGCCTGTCAGAACTGTAAAGGAGATTCTATACATCATAAGAAAATAATTCTGAGAATTTCTCCAAGAGAAGTAACTGCTGGTCGGTGAGCATTACATCAGCATGAAACGTTTACAGCTAGAGAATCTGTGTATCCCTCATGATCTTTCTATGACTCTGCACAGAGAGTCAGAAGAGTTAGATGGCTCTTCCAACCCGAAAATGGATTCCTACCCCTTTGTAGGTGGGTATGGAGAGATGGGATGAGATAATACGGTAATACAGACTTGGGGATTAGACGATGTTGAGCTTAAATTCTGGCTCAAAGTACACTACCTATGAGCTTTGTGACCTTGGGCCAGTTACTTTCTCTTAGTCTCCTTATTGACATGATGAGGGAAATACTCTCTATTTTAGGTTGACAACTAGGAAAAGCCTCATAGGAGGTGATATTTTTTGCCAAGACCTGCATGATATAAAGGGTTGGCATTTCTAAGAGGCACACAAAATCTCAAGCTCATAAAGGAAAAATAAATAATTTCTTTATACACGCTGGGAAATCATAACCTGTTTTGCAAGGAAAATAACAGACGCAGAGATAGATTCTTTAATTCAGAGCTCACATAAACCAGTAAGAAAGAGAGCAATCAAATGAATTTTAAATGGGGTATTAAAAAACCATTTAGGAGAAAATAACTATGGTCAGTGAGCAGAATAAAAAAATGTCCAACTTCTCTCTTAATATCAAATATTAGCAATGAAAAATCTAGGAGATATGATTTTTTACTTTTCAGAAATTTAAAAACATAACAAACAAGTGCTGTCCAGGTCTAGAGGTGTGTGCTCAGTTGCTCAGTTGTACCCAACTCTGCAACCCCCTGGACTGTAGACCGCCAGGCTCCTCTGCCCATGAGGTTTTTCAGGCAAGAATCCTGGAGTGGGTTGTCATTTCCTCCTCTAGAGGCTCGCCCCAACCCAGGGCTGGAACTCGCGTCTCCTGCATCTCCTGCATTGCAGGAGGATTCTTTATCCCCGAGCCACCTGGGAAGCCCCCATGACCAGCCCGGTGTAAGTCTGGACTTCTGCCTATTTTAAAAATTAAGTTTCACTGGAACACAGTCTTCCCTGGTGGCTTAGACACTAAAGAATCCGCCTGCAATACAGGAGACCCGGGCTCAATCACTGGGTCAGGAAGATCCCCTGGAGAAAGGCATGGTTACCCACTCCGGTATTCTTGCCTAGAGAATCCCATGGACAGAGGAGCATGGCAGGCCACAGTCCATGAGGGTCACAAAAAGCTGGACACAACTGAAGCGACCTAGCATGCACACACTCGTGACTGTTTCTGCACTGTGAATGCAGAGGTCGCAATACAAACTGTATGACCACAAACTTAAAATACTCACTAGCTTGGCTCTCTACAGAACAAAAATTGCTAACTTCTCACATACAGGAAAGCTACTCAATTTTATATTATTAATATATAAACAACTTCCTTAATGAATTTTCTCAATTTTTAAAAATGATTTTTCCCTTTCCTTGGGTTTTCTAGGTTAAAAAATCACATCACGTGCAAGCAATGATACTATTGCCTCTTCTTTCCTTTATTTAGCGTTTCTATTCTTTCTCTGTTCTAACTGCATTGAATTTCCAGAGAACTGCTAAATAATTCTGGTGGTAGCAGGCATCCTGGCTTTAATAGAGATTTTTTCTAATACTTCATCAAAAATTGTTACTTTGGATTTTAGCTTGAGATAGGTAATATTTTTACCATGGCAAGGAAATATCAGTCCATTCTTATTTTAAGAAGTTTTTATACCAGTCGGGCTTGGCCACTCACCTTTATCAAGGAAACTTTCAATACTTATGATCTTAAAAATCTTAACCTATTCCTATAGCACACTGGGGCTTCCCTGGTGGTTCAGACAGTAAAGAATCTGCTTGCAATACCAGAGACCTGGGTTCCATTCCTGGGTTGGGAAGATCCCCTGGAGAAGGGCATGGCAACCCACTCCAGTATCCTTGCTTGGGAAATCCCATGGAGAAAGGAGCCTTGTGGGCTGCAGTTCATGGGGCTGCAAAGAGTCACACATGACTGAAGCGACTGAGCATCACGCACGCACGCATGCAGAACACGTTAATAAATGCCCTCATATGGTCGCCCTGGAGACCACCCATCCATATCCTCCGGTCCGGCTGTAGGCAGCAGCCTCTCCATGGCCACCTCTGCCCAGTCATACACAGATCTGGTGACTGAACAGGGCAAGGCATCGGCTCCTTGAGATTTATAAGCCCCACCCCCAGCCTTCTCCTTCCTGTATTTATTAGGGATGTTGATCTCTAATAACTATTTTACATCACCAAGCCCCCTCTCTGCACAGGCAGCCAGAGACCCCAAGCTGCTCATTGCAGGGAGTTACTGAAGGGCTGCCTCTGAAGTCGTTGTCCCCTCACCTGCAGTCCACATCATGGTGTCTCTGGATTCTTCTTTGCTCTCCTGCACACTGTGCTCAGCCCCACACACCGCTTCCTGCTCTGCTACACCGCGTCGTGTCCTGCAGGCTACCCCCCTCCGAAGATCTTGCATTCATGGCCCCCCTCTGTCTGCACCGCTCCTCACCCAGCCCTTCCTGGACTCCAGCCCTCAGCTCATTCAGGCCGTGGCTCAGCTGCCTCCCCATCTTCTGACCGCTGGATGTCAGGTGGTTCACGCCTGCCCCTCCCCCCTCAACCCGGCTCATCATTCATTCTCTTTCAGTTCAGTTCAGTCGCTCAGTCGGGTCCGACTCTTTGCGACCCCATGGACCACAGCACGCCAGGCCTCCCTGTCCATCACCAACTCCTGGAGTCCACCCAAACTCATGTCGATTGAGTCGGTGATGCCATCCAACCATCTCATCCTCTGTCGTCCCCTTCTCCTCCTGCCCTCAGTCTTTCCCAGCATCGGGGTCTTTTCCAGTGAGTCAGCTCTTCCATCAGGTGGCCCAAGTATTAGAGTTTCAGCTTCAGCATCATCTCTTCACCCTGTTTCTTTCTTCAGAGCGGATCGCAAGCTGACATGAGTACTCTGACTGACTGATTACTCCTTTCCCCAGCTTTTATGAAAGCAGGACTTTGCTCTTTGATTCACTGAAACAGTCCCTGAGACAGAGTAAGTGCTCAATATATAGTAGCTGTGAAAGGCATAAGCAATTCCCTAAAAATAAAATTCTCTTATACTACTGGGTCGATGACCTCTGACACAGACAGATTGCTATGAAAACTGAATATAAAAGAATATTGCAAACAATCCTTTTTTGCTCTTGATATAGAATAGCGTACTCATTTGGAGGTATTTTCTTCATTTATTTTACTGACTTTAATTTTCAGAGGCCTAAAGTTTGGGGTTTAAATTTTTCCACAATTATCCTTTTCCTGAGGAGCTAGTAAACTCCAAAGCCTTCAAATATGATTGTAAAGCTCAAGAATAGAAATAATTCCCTTGTCATATAAAGAGTTATATTTTAAAATTAATTTCAATTAAATCAATAGAATATGATTACATTCTTTCTGGAAAAAACTAAAGATTAATGATAAGAAAGTGTGCTCTGACTTTTACCGCCAGGATCAGTCCCCTTCTCTCACCCAGGCAATAAGCATCATAGTTTAGCATAGATTCATCTAGACCTCGTCCTGTTCACTGCTTGCATATATAGTTGAATGATATTTATTTATGTGTACTGGCTCATTTCATAAGTGTATTAACTCATTTAATCCTTACAGAAGCCATACCCAGGAGGCATTATTTATTAAATAATAATACAATATTCTATATCCTATAGGAGTATTTTTTAAATTAATTAACATATTTTTATTGGAGTATAGTTGCTTTGCAATATTGTGTTAGTTTCTGTTATACGACAAAGTGAATCAGCTATAAATATATATAACCCCCTCCCTCTCAAGCCTCCCGCCTCGAGGTCGTCACAGAGCACCGGGCTGAGCTCCTTGTGCCCTGCAGCAGCTTGCCACTGGCTGTTCTAGACATGGTAGACACACGTGGCAATCCCAATCTCCCAGTTCACTCCCAAAGCCCCCACCTCATGCTCACAGGTCCCTTCTCCACGTCTCCCCTCTATTCCTGCCCTGAAAATAGGTTCAATCTGCAACGTTTTCCCAGATTATACCATTTGATGCAGGAATTCCACTGCTGAACATATACCCTGAGAAAATCATAATTCAAAAAGATACAGGCACCCCAACATTCACTGCAGCACTATTTCCAATAGCCAGGACATGGAGGCACCGACACATCATCGTCAGACGACCAGAGAAGATGCAGTACACACACAATGGGCTATTGCTCGGCCGTTAGAAGGAACAGAGCGGGGTCATTTGAAGGGATGCGGATGGTCACGGGGTTGTTTTAATGATTAGGAATTCATGTGAGTGAGAACACTTAGCAGTGTGCTTGATACAGTGTAAACACTTCTTAAGTGTGAGGGGTGATTAGCCACCAGAGAAGCTCCTATTCTACATTACATATTTTTAATATGAAGGCACTCATCATCACTGATGTGGTTCAGTTCAGTTCAGTTGCTCAGTCGTGTCCGACTCTTTGCAACCCCATGAATCACAGCACGCCAGGCCTCCCTGTCCATCACCACTCCTGGAGTTCACTCAGACTCACGTCCATCGAGTCCGTGATGCCATCCAGCCATCTCATCCTCGGTCGTTCCCTTCTCCTCCTGCCCCCAATCCCTCCCAGCATCAGAGTCTTTTCCAATGAGTCAACTCTTCGCATGAGGTGGCCAAAGTACTGGAGTTTCAGCTTTAGCATCATTCCTTCCAAAGAAATCCCAGGGCTGATCTCCTTCAGAATGGACTGGTTGGATCTCCTTGCAGTCCAAGGGACTCTCAAGAGTCTTCTCCAACACCACAGTTCAAAAGCATCAATTCTTTGGCGCTCAGCCTTCTTCACAGTCCAACTCTCACATCCATACATGACCACTGGAAAACCATAGCCTTGACTAGATGGACCTTAGTCGGCAAAGTAATGTCTCTGCTTTTGAATATGCTATCTAGGTTGGTCATCACTTTTCTTCCCAGGAGTAAGCGTCTTTTAATTTCATGGCTGCAGTCACCATCTGCAGTGATTTTGGAGCCCCCAAAAATAAGGTCTGACACTGTTTCCACTGTTTCCCCGTCTATTTCCCATGAAGTGATGGGACTGAATGCCATGATCTTGGTTTTCTGAATGTTGAGCTTTAAGCCAACTTTTTCACTCTCCTACCCATATTCAATTCTTGAGATGAAAAGGGTTTTAAGATACCCTAAGGGATTGTCATACGCCACAGAAACTCTTCCGCTTCTAGCAGCTCTACTGTTAGTGGCTTATAGTTTTTATTTTCAAATATAACCATTTAATCTCACTATAGTTAGAAATAGCTTTGTGGTTTCAATGCAAATCATCCTTAGTAAATACAGTAAAATGTTGCTAATATTTCATGAACCTTTATTACAGGATTATTTATTGGAAATAACTAAATATCTAACAATATAGGAAACTGGTAAATAAATTGTGATGTACCCATGTCATGAAATATCTTGTCACTATTCCAGGGATAGTTGCAATCATTTTTAATGATAAGGGAAAAGGCTGAACTAGCATGTAGTTTAAAAAACAATCTGTAATGATTTTGTATTTAAAAGAAGAACAAGAAACGTGCTCCATTTGTAGACAGTGATGAGTGTAGAAGCCACAAAACTTGTTCTCTTGGGAAAAGAAATGATCAGAATACAAAGGTGTACATACAGCAAGATTCAACTTTGTACAAAAAACGTTACGGACTAAGAGAGAAAAAGAAATGACCCCACATGAAACAGTGGTGATCACTTCCTGAAAAAAAATGACAGATGATTTTAAATTTCTTTACCATCAGAAAAAATACTCTTTTAAAATATTTTCATTGGTTTCCTAGTGACCCCTAACTCAACCGCACATAATATAATTTGAATCTCCTGAACTTTATGCTAGTGGGACTCGTGGATTTCAGAAAAGGTACTCGGTAAGGCAAATGGCAAGTGGCTGACTATAAATGATCACTTGGGTAAGAGGTCTAGAATTTGATATTTATACACGGTACAATTAGAAGCATTTAATAGTGACTATGCATCCAAAATTACTTCTTAAACCAGCCTCATAACTAACTATATTCCATGTTTATACTCTGAGTTTTCTTAAATAGAAGTCTGCTGCTTTATTCCAAGTAGCCTCAATAAGTTAGACACCATGATAGATGGAAGAGAACTACTAAGGTAAACAGGCGTGCCGCTCAGTTCTAAGGCTGCTCTCTCTTCTTTAAAGAGATATCACCCTCTCATGAGCTGGCTCCTCAGATAATCAGTCCGTGGAGGTTACCTGTGAGACGCCCTTCTCCTCCCAGCTCTCCTTGGCTTTTTCCTTCTGCAAAAGGGCCCAGATCTCCCCACCCCGCTCCTTCAGAAGTGCTTATGGCTCAAGATGAAGCGGGAAATGTGGTGAACAGAAAATATATATAACAGAAAAGAGTGTGCAAGGACGCATAAACACAGACTGTCTGTGTCACTGAAAATACCAGCGAGAAATCTTGGTGTTTACTAAGCGTCCCTCCCTCCCAGGGGCTCCTGTGAAAGGACGCAATTCCCCTTTGCCCCACCTTCCCCCCACCACAAGTCTTGGCTTAACCTGCTGTTTCTAGGCTGTCTGAGCATCTGTATCCCCTCAGGTTTATCCTCCACCACGTAGAAAACAGCTGCCGTGGGCTTGTGTGCGCTCAGTCGTGTCTGACTCTTTGCGACCCCATGGACTGCAGCCCACCAGGCTCCTCTGTCCATGGGATTTTTTTTCAGGCAAGAATACTGGAGTGGATTGCCATAACAGTTAAGGGACATTACAGGGGGGAAAAGAAGAAAAGGAAAGAGAGAAAGAAAACCCCCGATCCTCCTGTAGGGACGGTCAAGTTTTGTCAAAGCCTTTTCCCACCTCATCGCTTCTCCTCAAGATCACCAAGGAAAGAAAAGAATTCTTGTGAAAGTTGGGGCAAGTTTCAAAACCTGGCTAGGTCTCCCCCTAGTGACAAAGTCAATCCATTTCTTCCGAGATACATTCTTTTTGCTTTCAAATTTAGTTACTCCATAAATTGCCAGAGGAAAATATCTTCTGGAATGGGAAACCCAAATTCATTACAAAAGGGCTATGGAATGCATATGGACAGCATTAATGGGAATCCTGATTACACAGAAAATGGATATCACAATTTTAACTTTGGGGCATAAGTCATAACAAATCAAAAACATAACTGAAAGGATCTCTGAATTACTGGCAGGCAGTTATGTGGATGAAGTCATAAATTCCATGATAGCAAAACTCTAAAGTTAGTTCTCCCAATCCACTGCAGTACTGTTACTCCTATCCTATTTTTTCTTTGCATCATTTACCTGTGACAGGTAAAGAAACTGAGGCTCAAAACAGTTGATGTGTTCGAGACAACGTAGCTGCATGCGTGCTTAGGTTCTGACTCTTTGCATGTCTGACTCTTTGTGACCCCATGAGCTGTGGCCCGCCAGGCTCCTCTGTCCATGGAATCCCCAGGCAAGAGTACTGGAGTGGGTTGCCATTCCCTTTTCCAGGGGATCTCCCTGACCCAGGGATTGAACCCAGGTCTCCTGCACTGCAGGTGGATTCTTTACCACCTAGCCGGGGGGGGCGAGGAGGGGCAGCCCCAGGAAAAGTCAAGTCTGGGGTTTGGATTCCGCCTCATTTCCCAGTCTCTGGGCCCCACACTGCAATGCGCTAACCTGACACTCCCCTCCCTGCTCCCTGGCCTCCTGCCGTCACTGGCCTGGCTCCAGCTCGGAAGCTGGACCCAGCTTTCATGCTTCTGAGCGTTTTTCTATTCTAATAATTCCTGTTCATCCTTTAGGCTCATCTCCATCTCTGCTTCTTGGAGCCCATGTTCCCTCAGCCCTTAGGCTCTCCTTCTCTAGAGCGCCAGACTACCAGAGAGCTCCCGTCACGCTTCTAATCAAGTCAAATGGCACCTTGTGGGGTGTCGCCTGCCTCCACCCCGCCCCACACCCCCTAAGTTCCGCACAGAGAAGGACCGTGCCCAGAACAGGTGGTCGTAGATGTTGGCTGAATGAAAGAACGAGCGAGTGAGTGAATCAGAAAACCTCACTCAGACAAGCTATGTTTCTAATGCCAATTTTTCTGTTGCCTCTGTCTAGCCTGAAACTCTGACCCTTGTTGCTGACTCTGATCTGATGCCTCTGACACTAATTTCTGACGACAGCCTTGCTCGAGTATTTAAATTTTTGGACCTGGGTTGTATCCTGGGTATCATACCTGTAGCTCTTCCCTCTTAGCTGGAAGATAACAAACTCTTGCCCAGATTATAGTCAGTGCCATTAATGGCAGAAAAAGGATTAGAGGGGCCCAAGTCTCTGGGGGTGCTCCCTAGATTCAACTCTCCCAAAGAAATGTAAGAAAACGCATTTACTTTGTAACCCACCTCCTGAGAAATCCATCTGTTCTACAGACCCAGAGAAATGCAACTGGAGGGAAGAGAGCTCACTTGAAATCTTTCAAGTGTGGCGCTCTCTCTCTCTTTTTTTTTTTTAATTTTTGCCCACCCTTGCAATATGTAGGATCTTAGTTTCCCAACCAGGGATCAAACCTGTATCTCCTGCATTGGGAGTGCAGAGTCTTAACCACTGGACCAACAGAGAAATCCTTTCAAGTGTGGCTTTCTTAACACCAGGTGAGTTACTCCACCTTCAGCCAGATAAAATTTTCTACTAAGAAGTAATATTCAACTTGTTTCCTTATTTGGAGGAAAAGAGCACAAGGTGAGTCTCATCTTCCCTCCAACTTTATTTTAAAACAATTTTATAAATATTTAAAAGCCATGAAAACATTAGTATTTATTAAACATAACACAGGTGGTTACTGTGGATTCTATTAATATTAGCACATGCATCACTGGAAAAGATACCCTGTATTTAACTGATGGAAAATACCTTGCAAATCAAAGCTTACCTTATGCATTTTACTAACTACCTCATAGCCATAGGCTGCGATTTGCAAAGATGCTTAGAATACGTGGCTCTATTAGTTCAGTGACCCAGAAAGAATATATATGGATAAAGCATAGACAAGAGAACATTTGTGATGGTGATTAATTATACAGCGTGGCATCGCAGAGCATGTAAATGAAAAGCTGAATAACATATCCTATTATTAACATTCCTCCGTGAAGTGAGGGGTGTGGAGAATGCAGAACAATGGTGTGTGGGGAAGTTGGGTCAGACAAGTGATAAATCAGTTGTGGAGAAACAGGGAAGGCATTACCATAAGCATTAAGCGACCATTCTCACACGATGAATGCAGAATCACAATACCGTCTTTGTAATTATAATGATGTTCCTTATAAATTATAGATCAATTCAGAAAAACAGCACTTTTATATTTTAAAATAAATGTGGACGGTAGACCCACGGGTTTTTTTCAGATTACAAGAATAATGGAAAGGGTCCATAGTAAGCGTCAATGAAATCTTAAATCCTAAAACAGAGCCCTATTTACATTAATTCAAGGTAGAAATTATTCCTACCTGTTCCTAACGACAAAGAATCCTTGTGTTCAATTTCCTTTCCCTGCACACGGTAACTCACTTGCTCCTTCATCTCTGAATGTCAGCTCGGGAGCACTGCCAATGACGCTATATGGAGGATAAAACATCCAGGACTTGGAGAAGCGCCTCCGATTTATTGGGAGGGAACTGGACAGGCTGGGTGATGCTTCTGCCTGTAGTCTTGCTGTTTTCAGGTTTTTATCTCTCCTCCTAGATTCTGGGTGCTTAGTCGCTCAGTTGTGTCCGACTCTTTGCAACCCTATGGACTGTAGCCCACCAGGCTCCTCTGTCCATGGAGATTCTCCAGGCAAGAATACTGGAGTGTGTTGTCATGCCCTCCTCCAGAGCATCTTCCCAACCCAGGGATTGAATCCAGGTCTCCCACATTGCAGGCTAATCTCCTTCAAAGCTGGATCTTATCTGTATTTGTATTTCCTATAATTCTGCTGACAATATGTACATGGTAAACATTTGGGAATTGAATGATTGTTTTTAGAGGCAGACTGGTCTGTGATACAGAACAAAAAAGGAGTTGGAAGAATCTTAGAAAAAAGCAAATGCTGTCTCCAGGATGAATATCAGTGCCCTCTCTGTAGTTCTAAAAACATACAGCTTCCTGAGCACAAGAGCAGGCCTACTGACCACACCTCTCTGGAGAAAGGCTCCCTGCCTTTAATGTGGATCCCAGAACGTTTCGACTGAGAAAAGAATGAGAACCATCGGTTGGGTACCTAGCCTGGTGTGCCGTATGTTTGTGCAGTAAATAACACCTCATTGCTTACAGTGTACACCTATCATTCATATGTATGTTACATGTATGTTAACATACACTGTTGTTCAGTCACTCAGTCATGTCTGACTGTTTGCAATCCCATGGACTGTGGACAGCAGGCTCCCCTGTCCTTCACTATCTCCCAGAGTTTGTTCAAACTCATGTCCATTGACTCGGAGGTGCCATCCAACCATCTCATTCTATATACATATGTATTTTTTACATTAATATCTCATCTGAGCCAAATATATGAACAGATTTTATTCAGCAAATGTGATTTCAACAAATTGTTCCATTCATAGGAAACTGAGCTGGCAGCTCTCCTCAGATCAGATTTGCTTTCTCCGAAGCAGAACCCTCGCCAGGAGGGGTCCTCTTGAAGGTTCTGCCCGCTCACACCCAGACCTGAAATGAAGGGAATGCCAGATGAATGGCGGAGTTTATGCAGAAGAGCCAGTGCCTGAACCTTGGACTCTAGGACACACCCAAGCGAAGAGCAGAATTTTCCTCTACTCCAAACGTCCTCTAATTTGTTCACAAATAGAAACAGGGAAGGAAAAGAGTTCCCTTCAAAACAAAGTTTGAAAATTCAAATTTTTTCAGGTTACAACGATTACAGAAAAGCTTGCCAGCTTACGGACTTTGTGTTTCCAAGGCAGAATAGCATAGCCACAACTTCCAGAGCTGAACACTTCCAAGAATTCTTTTTTTTAGTCCTGCAAAATCATGCCACAAAAAAGATGTCAAATGTAGCTCACCTGTCATGAATGCTGGAAAAGCTCAGGTGCTAACAGACTTATTTTCTCCAAGGGGTTGGGACAAGGCTGTCATGTATGGTTGTTCAAGTTTCACACTGCACAAGGGCACTTATCTAATGTGAACTAGTTACATCATAGACTCCTTATTTCTATGATGACAGTTTTGTTGACTCTAAGGTGGACAGTGGACAATTTCTGTATTTATGATGACAATTCTTTGGCAGATGGCAGTGAAGTACCTTGTTCCAATATGGGTAAATGCATGCCATTTTACTTTGACTTATAAAATGGGAATTAATAATCAAAAAACTAGTTGATCTAACAACATCTAAAATTCCCTATGCTTCTAAACAAAGTGTACCTGTTTGATTTTTAGGTTGATCTATTGGTTGGCAAACATCTCAATTAAAAAAAAAAATCTCTTGTTGAAGTATGAGTACAGTGGGTGAATTGAATTTTTCAAATTGCAGTTTATATCATCCGTCTGTTGTTTACAATGTTAGAATAGTATTTATGAGTTCTCAATTTACATATCCACTTAAATCTGTCATTATACTTCAAACCATATAATAATAATAGCCACCAATAACTCACAAAGTATTATTTGGATAGAAATCGATCATATTACATAATAATCTAATAATTACAGAAGTTGCTATTTGTTATTACAGAAAAGCCACTCATACAAAATGTAACTGCTTATATGTAATTATCTTAAAATATTACAAATTTTTAAATAAAATAATGACCATTACATTATTTTTCTCCAGATACCAGAAAAACTGTTTTTTGAATTTAAGATCAGAAAACAGAAAACAAAAAGCCATCAGAGAAGTAAAATTTTGAAATATTTGGAATATTGAATACTTATGGCAAAAATATTAGATGCAAGTCTACAATAAAAGAAAAAGTCTGTAATTACTGCTTTGAACAAAATGTAGCATAGACACATGCTGTCTACAGAAAGAAGATAGGAATTTCACTTCTGCATCCATGTCAACCAAAACCTATGATTTAAAACAAAACAAATTTTTAAAGCAAAAAATTTATTCAACAAAATGTATTTTCTGCTAACTAGGTACAGGCCATACAATTTGGCTATTATATAAAACTAAAATTATCAACTTCAAATAAAAAATTAAACTTTTATAAAATGATGCTACAAGTAGAATATTTGGGAGAACTACACACAAAAAATATCAAAGTGATTATAAATAACCCTATCTTCTAATTACTCTCAGTTCAGTTCAGTCACTTAATCATGTCCAGCTCTTTGCGTCCCCATGGACTGCAGCACGCCAGGCTTCCCTGTCCATCACCAACTCCCAGTGTTTACTCAAACTCATATCCATTGAGTCGGTGATGCCATCCAACCATCTCATCCTCTGTTGTCCCCTTCTCCTCCCACCTTCAATCTTTCCCAGCAACAGGGTCTTTTCAAATGAGTCAGTTCTTTGCAACAGGTGGCCAAAGTATTAGAGTTTCAGCTTCAACATCAGTGCTTCCAATGAATATTCAGGACTGATCTCCTTTAGGATGGGCTGGTTGGATCTCCTTGCAGTCCAAGGGACTCTCAAGAATCTTCTCCAACACCAAAGTTCAAAGCATCAGTTCTTCAGTGCTCAGCTTTCTTTATAGCCCAACTCTCACATCCATACATGATGACTCCTGGAAAAACCATAGCCTTGACTAAACGAACATTTGTTGGCAAAGTAATGTCTCTGCTTTTGAATATGCTGTCTAGGTTGGTCATAACTTTCCTTCCAAGGAATAAGCGTCTTTTAATTTCATGGCTGCAGTCACCATCTGCACCTAATTACTTTAGTTTATCTCAAAAGATTCTGTATTCCATTTATGCTTAAAAAAATTCTTTGGGACTACAAAAAAATAATTTGAAGAACAAGAATGGGTGCGGTGGTGGAGGATTCTGAAGTGGTGTATGATCTAAACAATAGCTGATTATTTGTGCTGCGTGCGGTTAATGAGGGGAACTTCACACTGTCCAACTCATAATACACACGATTCCATTTTGGGGAAGACAATCATGGTGTTCAGAGAACCACGCAGGAGACTACATAAGGCTAATAATGGGAATGGTCTGTATCTGGCAGAAACCAAAGCAATGACTGAGGGCTTCCCAGGTGGCTCAGTGGTTAAAAAAAAAAATCCTCCTGCCAATACAAGAGACCTGGGTTCAACCCCTGGGTCAGGAAGATCCCCTGGAAAAGGAAATGGCAACCCACTCCAACATTCTTCCCTGGGAAATCCCATGGACAAAGGAGCCTGGTGTGCTACAGTGTATGGGGTTGCGAAGAGTCAGACATGACTTAGCGACTAAACAATAACAACAATAGCAATGACTGATAATAATATAGTAGAATATTTACATAGAATACAAATATCAACACTGAGTAATATACCTCCTGGGAAGTAAAATATAAAACCAAATTATTAAAATTGGACTGTAGCCTACCAGGCTCCTCCCTCCATGGGATTCTCCAGGCAAGAGTACTGGAGTGGCTTGCCATTTCCTTCTCCAGGGGATCTTCCCGACCCAGGGATCGAACCCCCGGGTCTCCAGCATTCCAGGAAGATGCTGTAACCTCTGAGCCACCAGGGAAGCCCCCATAGTAGATGCAATGATCACAATTATTTTGTGTGACACAAAGTAATTTGAATTATTTCTCAATTCTTACAGCTCCAATGTTCATGGAAAGCATGTAGACTTTAAAAAAAATCATTGCTAGATTTTTGCAGATGTTTAAAATACAAATATTTAGTCCCATATACATATGGATCCAAAAGAATTATATACATTTTCAGAAGAATACTTTTGAAAATTTCATCTAGATAAAATTATTTTGAGACACTAGTGTGTTGAGACACTAGTGTGTCCCAACTATGCACAGATAATACAATGGAGTGTAAAAGCAAGTCCTCAGAAAAGAATATTTAGGCATTCTTTGTTACTTGTGAGTGTACATTATGTAAGTCTGATAATGAAGACCTCAGGTAACTTCTTTGTTGATACCACCACATTTTATATTATCCAAGAGCTATCCAACTATGTTTCAGCTTCAGTGAAACACTAAGGGGTAAACACAACTTGAAATGTTTATTGACAATGCTACGAGGTGATCGAGCTGACACTACCGTGACACCAAAGACACAGCTGGAGGTGAGACCCTCTACTTTTAGAAACTATGATGTTATCAGTGAAGGTGTCTGTTCTAGAAAAAAAGTCAAAGTTGCACTTTCAAGTATTTCCTCTCTAAGTTTATTGCTCAGAATCAACCAGGCATCATGCAAGCATCAAATTCAATGCATCTGATTTTCTTGACGTCATCAAGGTATTAATACATTTGTGAACAAAAGCCAAACAATGATGCTTATAAAAAAATTGATGATAAACAAATTTTAGCCTCTTGACACTGATACCAACTTATCCAATCTGAATATGAGAGGAAGAGAGTAAAAAGACCATTTTTGACTGTGAACTCCTTGATCAACTGGGTCTATATTTCATAATTAAGTCTCAAAATCAGTTTTTTTCTATGTTGGATATACAAATATCACCGTCATAAGAAAGATATGTCATACTGAAAAAAATCATGGCTTGAACCATTGTAACTACATAAACGTTTTCCCTTAAAATCAATTAGTGGCTCAGTACAGACTTGGCATTGAAAAAAGGACCTTAAATTGTTTACTAACCTCAGATGCTACTGGAGAACACTGCTTTTTAAGGTTAAGAAATATTAAAAACTATCTCAATGCCTACAACATCTTAAGAAAAAACAGATATTGGAGCAAACAGTATAAGAATTTGATTTCCAAAAGAGCAAAATGTATAAAGGTTTTAAAATTTTCATATTATAGTAACTTTGGGTTCCTATTTGTTGTGATTAAATATTCTAAATTTTTCTTATTTTATGTTCAATAATTTCATTTCATTTACTTGAACAGAACAGTACATCTGTTCTAGTTCCTATTATAGAGAAATAATGTACCCACCATAAAAAGCTTTTCTAAGAGAAAGTGTGTGTATGTGCTAAGTCGCTTCAGTCCTGTCTGAAGGACTGAAGGGGTCTTTGGGACCCCTTGGATGTAGCCCACCAGGCTCCTCTGTCCATGGGATTCTCCAGGCAACAGTACTGGAGTGGGTTGCCATGCCCTCCTCCAGGAGGTCTTCCCGACCCAGAGATCGAAACTGTGTCTCCTGCGACTCCTGCATTGCAGGCTGATCCTTTTACTGCTGAGACACCAGGGAAGCCCAAGAGAAAGGGTACTTCATTCAGATTTATACAAAATCGCCTTAAGACTCAGTGGCCAGTGGCCGCCCTGGAGTTGGGAAGATGGGTGCATGCAGGTTCAAGATCACATCTTCTCGTTACATGCTCCCCAACGGCAAGCAGGACAGTCCTCTCTGTATTTTAGCGAAAGACCCAGAAGAGCTCTCCTTTTTCCAACCCGGCTCACATGCTCCTCTCTGAACCACTGGCCAGTGGGACGAGATATTTGCTTTCCCAGATCCAACCCACAAGTCCAGTCTCAGGGCAGGATTGGGGCGCGGGGGTCCAGGTGAAACAGGGACAGTCCTAGTCGAGCTATAGTGCTGGGGCAGCGGGAGCTGGAGGTGCTGACCCCGAGAGGGAGAAGGAAAACCACTCAGCCAGCGAAATCTCAACCACCCCCATCCGCCACCACTGCTTACCATTTTCTGATTGAAGTCTGGCCTGAAATATCACGAACACAGGCTGAGAACAGCCAGCAATAAACACTTTGTCAGCCCTTCTCCGGAGAAATGGCCAGCGCGGTACAGATCAACATGAGACTGGGGGCAGGGAAGAACGCAGAATGAAATCATGAATGCAGAAAGTCTCCAGTCAACCAGGGAGAGGGGCGAGTCTCACAACTGTTGGTTGGCCAACAAGTTCATTCAGGTTTTTCCATAAGATGTTAATGGAAAACCCAAATAAACTTTTTGGCCAATTTAGTGTATCAGGCTAATTGCTTTGCCTGATTCACTTAAAAAGACTGAAAATTTACCCTAGAGTCCCATTGTCTTTTGCCTGCATGTTGTTTAAAATTTGGAGCAGACCACTTAATTAGTGAACATTTTATCACCCATCTTATACGTGGTTTCAGTCATTTTTAATGAAAACTCTTTGTCATATTGATCAAGTCCTAGAAACTGTTTCACTTTTTGAGTAGATACACCTGAACTTGGCAGATTCCACCAGGCATTACAATCAGATTATGGTGTCTAGTATGGACCTAACAGAAGCAGAAGATATTAAGAAGAGGTGGCAAGAATACACAGAAGAACTGTACGAAAAAGATCTTCATGACTTGGATAATCATGATGGTGTGATCACTCACCTAGAGCCAGACATCCTGGAATGTGAAGTCAAGTGGGCCTTAGAAAGCATCACTACGAACAAAGCCAGTGGAGGTGATGGAATTCCAGTAGAGCTATTTCAAATCCTAAAAGATGATGCTGTGAAAGTGCTGCACTCAATATGCCAGCAAATTTGGAAAACTCAGCAGTGGCCACAGGACTGGAAAAGGTCAGTTTTCATTCCAATCCCTAAGAAAGGCAATGCCAAAGAATGCTCAAACTACCGCACAGTTGCACTCATCTCACACGCTAGCAAAGTAATGCTCAAAATTCTCCAAGCCAGGCTTCAACAATATGTGAACCATGAACTTCCTGATGTTCAAGCTGGTTTTAGAAAAGGCAGAGGAACCAGCGATCAAATTGCCAACATCTGCTGGATCATTGAAAAAGCAAGAGAGTTCCAGAAAAACGTTTATTTCTGCTTTATTGACTATGCCAAAGCTTTTGACTGTGTGGATCACAATAAACTGTGGAAAATTCTGAGAGAGATGGGAATACAGACCACCTGACCTGCCTCTTGAGAAATCTGTATGCAGGTCAGGAAGCAACAGTTAAAACTGGACATGGAACAACAGACTGGTTCCAAATAGGAAAAGGAGTATGTCAAGGCTGTATATTGTCACCCTGCTTATTTAACTTCTATGCAGAGTACATCATGAGAAACTCTGGACTGGAAGAAACACAAGCTGGAATCAAGATTCCTGGGAGAAATATCAATAACCTCAGATATGCAGATGACACCACCCTTATGGCAGAAAGTGAAGAGGAACTAAAAAGCCTCTTGATGAAAGTGAAAGAGGAGAGTGGAAAAGTTGGCTTAAAGCTCAACATTCAGAAAACGAAGATCATGGCATCTGGTCCCATCACTTCATGGGAAATAGATGGGGAAACAGTGGAAACAGTGTCAGACTTTATTTTTGGGGGCTCCAAAATCACTGCAGATGGTGACTGCAGCCATGAAATTAAAAGACGCTTACTCTTTGGGAGAAAAGTTATGACCAACCTAGATAGTATATTCAAAAGCAGAGACATTACTTTGCCAACTAAGGTCCGTCTAGTCAAGGCTATGGTTTTTCCTATGGTCATGTATGGATGTGAGAGTTGGACTGTGAAGAAGGCTGAGCACCGAAGAATTGATGCTTTTGAACTTTGGTGTTGGAGAAGACTCTTGAGAGTCCCTTGGACTGCAAGGAGATCCAACCAGTCCGTTCTGAAGGAGATCAGCCCTGGGATTTCTTTGGAAGAAATGATGCTAAAGCTGAAACTCCAGTACTTTGGCCACCTCATGCGAAGAGTTGACTTATTGGAAAAGACTTTGATGCTGGGAGGGATTGAGGGCAGGAGGAGAAAGGGATGACAGAGGATGAGATGGCTGGATGGCATCATGGACTCGATGGACATGAGTGTGAGTGAACTCCGGGAGATGGTGATGGACAGGGAGGCCTGGCGTGCTGCGATTCATGGGGTTGCAAAGAGTCAGACACGACTGAGCGACTGAACTGAACTGAACTAAACTGAACTGAACAAGGTAGTCAGAGCTCTTACGGAACAGCTCCTAAACAGTGTCTCTTCTTTCCTGGGTGCTCCGTGCTCCTCAGGGAGCACTAGCGTTCCACGTTCTGTGGCTGTTCTGTCCCCAGCTCCCATTCAACAGCTGATAGAAGTTCTATCCTTGAAAATATTCTTTTGAATCTAGATTTTCAATTATATAGTAGGTTCAGAGATAGAGGAAGAAAAGAAAATGAACTATGACGAAGCTGTCAGTCCTGGTTTTACCATGAACTTAAGAAATCTCATTGATGACACCACCTTTTCTGTGCCTTTGGGGTTTATCCAAGTTTTCAAAAAGACTAGTAGTATGATTCAGCAAATGTTTCTAAACTGCCCTGTATCAAATATGTAACATTCAAAATGCAATTTCTCTGGTAATAACTGGAATAATAAGCTTGGGCAAATTTCTTCCTTGGGTCTCAGTGGAACCATAAAATGTGGCCTTTAAGTAGATAATCTGTAGGACTCATTGATCCTTACAAAGCATAGTATTTTAGGGGTCAAAAGAAACAGACAATAGTTGTATAAATTATTTGAAAAGCAGAAAATCCTTCGGAACTCTGCTTCAGGGGTGATACCGGAACACTGGAGGAGCTTATATACCGTCATTTTGGGCTGTCCGTTTCTTCCCAACCCAGGGATCACACCCCGGTCTCTTGTATTGCAGGCAGATTCTTTGCCGTCTGATCCACTAGGGAAGCCCTTTCAATAAGCATATCTTATCAAGAGCCCATTGACATTTAGACCGAATAGGGACTGCCCAGTCGGAAGTGGTCCAAGGAAAGATCAGTCAAGCTAAAACTGGCGCTTCAAGATAATCAGGATTAAGCTGGAGATTGTAGCCCTTCCACATTCACCTTTCAGACTACACGCCCCCCTTGACATCTGCAGGGTGTTGGTTCTAGGAGCTCAAACAGACTCCATAGTTTATGGACACCGAAGTCCCTTTATTTGCAAAGCAGAAAGAGTCACAGACGTAGAGAACAAAGTTAAAGTTACCAAGAGGTCTGGGGCGCTGGGATGGACTGGGAGATTCCCCCTACGTGTAAAGTAGGTGACTAATGAGAACCTGTGCGCTACAGCACAGCGCAGAAGGGAGCTCCCCTCAGTGCTCTGGGGTGGCCTAAATGGGAAGGAAATCCACAAAAGAGGGGATACGTGTGTGCATATAGCTGATTCATCTGCTGTACAGCAGAAACTAATACAAGATTGTAAAGCAACTGTACGCCAATAAACATTAATGAAATTGATTAATTAGTTACTTTCTTAAGTGGCTGAGAACAATGAATACACTTGGCTTTCATTATCCACAAGTTTCACATCCATGGATTCAACCGAATACAGGTTGAAATTTCAAAATTTCCATTGGTTGAATCTTCAGATGTGAAAGCTGAGGATGTGGTAGCTGACTCTATTTTGTTACCATTATTAGTACGAAGTTGCCCAAGAGAGGAGGACCTACCATAATAAGACTGCTCCCTTATAAGGCCGTGAATCAATCTGAACTAGTTCAAGCTGGTAGCTTAGTGTTAGTTGCTCAGTCGTATCCAACTCTTTGCGACCCCAGGGACTGTAGCCCATCAGGCTCCTCTGTCCATGGGATTCTCCAGCCAAGAATACTGGAGTGGGTTGCCATTTCCTTCTCCACATAGCTTATAATCAGGCCAATTTAGTTCTTTCTCAAATTCAGAGTTTGGTTTGAAAACACTTTGAAAGAATGAGGCAAGGTTACTGACACTGAAAATAAAACATAAAAAACAATTTTTACACTTGCACATATCCTCAGAACTCTAGAGGGAAATTATCATTCATGGAAAGCATCTTCTTTCTGACAGGTTATAATGATAGCTAATGAGACTGACATTTACACTGTTCAACAAAAAGAGTATTTTTCTAAATATGATGTATAATTAACACAACTCACACACAAATCACACACACACAAAGCATCACATTATCAAGACTTAGGGATGAATAATGTCTCTAAATGATTCTGTTCAATGCGCCTTAAGTCCTGTGAGTAATCTTAAGGCTGTTTTAAGGTTTCTTCTTTAGTCTTCTAAGAAAAGATAAATCAGATCACATTGATGAAAATTATCAGGTCTTTCATCTTGGAAGGAAGGAAGGAAGAAAAAGAAGGCAGGAAGAAGGCATGTGGATAAAATAAACGGTCTCATGAGATTTTGAATAAAAGCCATTAAGAAATGTATGCTACATTCTTGTAGAGTATAAATAACACCTCGTGTATGTTTGGGTCCTTTTTGGTTTTCTTTGTAGAAGTTATATTTTTTGTCATTACATGGTATTCCCTTTACTTCTACAAGAGTAACATTTATTTGTTCGTTTTACAAATATGGTTGGATCCTTTTTATGTTAGCAGCAGAGAGAAGTAACACTAGCGTAATCATGGACTTCTATACACAGCGAAGGTTAAGCCTCTCACAAGTCCATGTGGAATTATAAACACCAAGTGTGGCTGTACACGTAAATACAGTAAAACGGTTCATTCTTTGTTTTGCTTTGAACTTTATTATTTTATAACTTTAGCGGAGTTTTTAGCAAAGACTTTAAAACAGACACTGATGCAGGGGAATAATAACATGCTGAGAAAGTAAAAAGGAACCACGATTTACATTGTTGAACACGTCAGGGAAGGTTCTAGTCAAAACTGTGTTTGGGGATAGGTTCTGTATACTTTTTCCTTCCCGCCTCACTGAGCTCCCAGGCTCCTCCTATCAAGGGTCGCCTTTGCCTTCAGCACAGCCTTTCCTGCAGATTACCAACCCCAAACCCATCACAATTCTCCTTCCCGCCTCTCATGTTCTCAGAACATTTGGATCAGCATAGCCCACATTTCAAGTTAATGTATGTTTGTTAGAACAGAGCAGGCAAAGAGGGCCTGTTTCTCTTTCCCCAACATTTTTTCCTTTTTCCTTTAAGTCTGATTTCAAAATAAAATTATATCCTGAAAACGTCCCTGTAGTGCCATCTGTGTTCAAGAACCAGGACTCAGATCGAGGGCTCCATCGGCTGATCCATCTACCTCTGGATGTTGATGAGGCCAAGTCCAATGAGTCAGGTCAGGTTTGGGCATCACTCCTCACACCCGAGACGCTCACGCTTGTGTCTGTATCATTCTCTTGCCCAGTCACATCAATCTTTGCTCGATGTATCATCGGCCAAACGTATGCCTATAAGCATGCTCACATGCGATGCTAAAGTGTAACTCAATTTACATCTCCTTAGTGGAGCCTCGCCATCTTTGGCTGCATAGAATATAATCAATCTGATTTCGGTGTTGACCCTCTGGTGATGTCCATGCGTAGAGTCTTCTCTTGTGTTGTTGGAAGAGGGTGTTTGCTGTGACCAGTGCGTTCTCTTGGCAAAACTCTATTAGCCTTTCTCCTGCTTCATTCTGTACTCAAAGGCCAAATTTGCCTGTTACTCCAGGTGTTTCTTGACTTCCTACTTTTGGATTTCAGTCCCCTATAATGAAAAGAACATCTTTTGGGTGTTAGTTCTAGAAGTTCTTGTAGGTCTTCATAGCACCGTTCAACTTCAGCTTCTTCGGCATTACTGGTCAGGGCATAGACTGGGATTACTGTGATATTGAATGGTTTGCCTTGGAAACAAACAGAGATCATTCAGTTGTTTTTGAGATTGTATCCAACAACTGCATTTCAGACTCTTCTTATGATGGCTGCTCCATTTCTTCTAAGGGATTCCTGCCCACAATAGGAGATATAATGGTCATCTGAGTTAAATTCACCCATTCCAGTCCATTTCAGTTAGCTGATTCCCAAAATGTCAGTGTTCACTCTTACCATCTCCTGTTTGACCACCTCCAATTTGCCTTGATTCATGGACCCAACATTCCACGTTCCTATGCAGTATTGCTCTTTGCAGCATCGGACTTTACTTCTATCACCAGTCACATCCGCAACTGGGTATTGTTTTCGCTTTGGCTCCATCTCTTCATTCTTTCTGGAATTATTTCTCCACTGATCTCCAGTAGTGTACTGGGCACCTACTGACCTGGGGAGTTCGCTTCAACAGTACATGAACCATGAACTTCCAGATATTCAAGCTGGATTTAGAAAAGGCAGAGGAACCAGAGATCAAATTGCCAACATCCACTGGATAATAGAAAAAGCAAGAGAGTTCCAGAAAAATATCTCCTTCTGCTTTATTGACTATGCCAAATCTTTTGACTATGTGGACCACAACAAACTCTGGAAAATTCTTAAAGAGATAGGAATACAGACCACCTGACCTGCCTCTTGACAAATCTGTATGCAGGTCAGGAATCAACAGTTAGAACTGGACATGGAACAACAGACTGGTTCCAAATAGGAAAAGGAGTACGTCAAGGCATACTCTCATATGCAGAGTACATCATGAGAAATGCTGGGCTGGATGAAACACAATCTGGAATCAAGACTGCCAGGAGAAATATCAATAACCTCAGATATGCAGATGACACCACCCTTATAGGAGAAAGCAAAGAAGAAATAAAGAGCCTCTTGATGAAAGTGAAAGAGAAGAGCGAAAAGTTGGCTTAAAACTCAACATTCAGAAAACGAAGATCATGGCATCCGGTCCCATTGCTTCATGACAAATAGATGGGGAAACAGTGGAAACAGAGACAGACTTTATTTTGGGGGGCTCCAAAATCACTGCAGATGGTGACTGTAGCCATGAAATTAAAAGGCAGTTGCTCCTTGGAAGAAAAGCTATGACCAACCTAGACAGCATAGTAAAGAGTAGAGACATTACTTTACCAACAAAGATCCATTTAGTCAAAGCTATGGTTTTTCCAGTAGTCACGTATGGATGTGAGAACTGGACTACAAAGAAAGCTGAGCACTGAAAAATTGATGCTTTTGAACTGTGGTGTTGGAGAAAACTCTTGAGAGTCCCTTGGACTGCAAAGAGATCCAACCAGTCCATCCTAAAGGAAATCAGTTCTAAATATTCATTGGAAGGACTGATACTGAAGCTGAAGCTCCAATACTTTGGCACCTGATGCAAAGAACTGATTTGAAAAGACCCTGATGCTGGGAAATATTGAAGGTGGGAGGAGAAGGGGATGCCAGAGGATGAGATGGTTGGATGGCATCACCGACTCAATGCACATAAGTTTGAGTAAACTCTGGGAGTTGGTGATGGACAGGGAAGCCTGGTGGGCTGCAGTCCATAGAGTCACAAAGAGCTGGACACGACTGAGTGACTGAACAATAACAACAACAGTCACATATAATCTTGGTGAATGAAGAAAATCTCTAATAAAAAAGATATCCATCAAGGAAGCTTCCAGAGTGGAAGATCTGGTATCTTACAAAGAAATGGATACCAGACTGTGGTATCAGTAGCTGTGAGTGGTAGAACACTATGAAATAATTTCCTCTCCCCACTTTGAGATGATATTATTAGAAACTATCAACTCTAAGAGAAGTAGAAAAAGATATAAAGATATTTTGTAAAGCAGACTAAAAGAAAACCATTTTCCATGCTCCCATATGAAAAAGTGCACGTAGATACTCTAGGAAAACATAAGAGAGCATCCGCTAAGCATGAGTGAGCGAGACACAGGAAAGAGAGCAGCAAGAGAAGCTGATAAAATAGTATTTCTATCTGCCTGAAATAGCAGAGGATAGATAATACAAAATTGTATTCTTTTTCTTTACCAGTCCACTCACATCAGTTATTTCTCCAGGGTATAATATTTAGGTTGCAATGTAAATATACTTCAAATGATATTAAGAAGAAGCCCACAGAAAAACAAACAGATGCGGAAGAGGTACAATACAGAATACCTATTACAAACTTGGTCAGTGTAAAAATAATGGCTATTAAGAGCAAAATAGAAGATGGGGAAGAGGAAAAGACTGTAGTATTAAATAATAAACATTGCTTGAAAGTTGATGTACCAAGAAAAATCAGATTTCAGTTTAGTAAAGTTTACTTTGTGTTAAATGGCAATTATAATTATAAAAGACCTAAAGAGCAGAAATTGTTCAAAAGGAGTTCCTTTAGGTGTGGGGGCTAACCGTAGGTATAGGAGAAGGGAGATTTTAGATTTTTCATTTTAGATCTTATTGTTTAGCGATCTTACTGCTTTTAGCCATTTGCCAGCAAAAATACCACAATGGTAACTCCTGAGCTCTCTGTTGAAAATCGTTTTTTTTTTTTAAGTTCAGTCTTCCCTTGACTTTCATTAATTGTTGCACTTGTAACAATACTGTATTAGGTATAAAAACTTTGTTTTTATTTGTAAAATAGGATTGGATTCTAGCTCTGGTAACTAGACACAGAACTGTGACCTATCTGTATGTCCAGTAGGACTATTAAAAGTCACACATGATGTGGGGTCATTTTTAGGGTGAGAGGTTCTCCCAGGCGGGACACCTGGCTTCCCTGGAAATGCCCAATAGATGCTGCTGGTATCTCCCTGTGATAACCCAAAACTTCCCCCGCCCCCAAATTTCCAAAATGTCTTCCACAGGGTTGATATCATCAACTTGGAGAACCACTCCTTAGAGGAGAATAAAGGGAACCAATATTTTTCCAAGAATAAGATTAAGAGTATGCCTATCTTTCATCACCTTATCTGTATAATATCTTGTGAGGAAAATATTATTTTACTTATTTATAACATGAGAAAAAGTAAGGTACTACATAATGGACATCTAAAAAAATTTACTCTTCTATTTAGTCATTCAACAAATGGGCCAGGAATCATTCTAGGTTCCCCAGATACAGTAATCAAAAGAGAGATGGGGATTTCCCTGGTGGTCCAGCGGTGAAGACTGTGCTTTCACTGTGAGGGGCGCACGGTCAGCCCTGGCTGGGGAACTGAGGCCCCACATGCCGCCTGGTGCAGACAGAAAAGAAAGAAAGATGCAGTCTCGTTTTTGGAGCCCACGTGCACGTTGGGGAAATTGACACTGAATGAGCCAGTAATAAATAATGTGGAGCTGGAAAGCGATAAACTCTTGTCAGTTGCCACACTTGGATACTCCTCGTTCCAAAAGGCAGCAGGTGCCGCTTCTGGGGGAAAGATCTTTTGTGTTTCTTTTAACACTTGCTTAAGTAAGTAAAGTCGCTCAGTCGTGTCCGACTCTTTGCAACCCCATGGACTGTAGCCTACCAGGCTCCTCTGTCCATGGGATTTTCCAGGCAAGAGTACTGGAGTGGGTTGCCATTTCCTTCTCCAGGAATACTTGTTTAATTGTAGGTCAAATGTTTTAAGCACCTTGAAATACTCAAAAAATATCTCATTCTAAATAATAACAGAATTTGCATAATTAGGGATGGTTACACGCCGAAGAATAGATGCTTTTGAACTGTGGTGTAGGAGAAGACTCTTGAGAGTCCCTTGGACTGCAAGGAGATCTAACCAGTCCATCCTAAAGGAGGTCAGTCTTGGGTGTTCTTTGGAAGGACTGATGCTGAAGCTGAAACTCCAATACTTTGGTCATCTCATGCGGAGAGTTGACTCATTGGAAAAGACCCTGATGCTGGGAGGGATTGGAGGCAGTAGAAGGGGATGACAGAGAATGAGATGGTTGGATGGTATCACCGACTCGATGGACATGAGTTTGAGTGAACTCCAGAGTCGGTGATGGTCAGGGAGGCCTGGCGTGCTGCAGTTCATGGGGTCACAAAGAGTCCGACACGACTGAGCGACTGAACTGAACTGATGGACACACAAATCTATATACATAGTTTATATATATTAGATGGATATATTTCAGAAGAAAACATATATTTTAGATGGCTATATTGCAGGAAAGGAAATAAGCTTGAAAATAAATTACCTAAGAAGAAGAGCAGAGCTTTTAAATGTCCTGTGCCTGCCTGCATGCTAAGTCACTTCAGTCGTGTCTGACTCTGCGACCCCATGGACTGTAGCCCGCCAGGCTCCTCTGTCCGTGGAATTTTCCAGGCAAGAATGCTGGAGTGGGTTGCCATGCCCTCCTCCAGGAGATCTGCCCCACCCGGGGATGGAAGCCGGGTCTCTCTCTTACATCTCCTGTGGTGACAAGTGGGGTCTTTACCACTAGTGTTACCTGAGAAGCCCTACATGGTTTATACTGTCCTATAAAAAAGTTTATGAGCATAGTCGGAGGTGAGTTCCATGCACAATCCTGCAAATCCCTGAACACTTTTGAAATAGGAGAAATATACCATAAGCGTTAAAAGGTGTCACTGAGGCTACCGTAACAGGAGTCTCAGCTCTGGGACAGCTCGCCTTGAGTTATTCTCGCTGAGCCAATTAAGCACCTACAGAGCAGGGACTGAGGGCCGGGGCTGCCCACAAGCTGCCCTGGGAGACACGTCCCACCGCTCTCGGCCAGAGGAAGCTACGTGATGCCCAGGGGGACGAAGAGGCGGCCATTCTAACTGGGAAAGCAAGAGCCGCTTCCACGGAAGTGCTAAAAGGTGATGCTTTCAGGGCTTCGTTTACTTTTATTCTCAGATTACCCCCCCTAGGGTAGTAAATCATTCTCCTTTATTTGTGGCACAAAAGATTGAAAAAAGAAAACCGTATCTTAGCCATGCTCTGGGGTTAATGTTACCTTTTTCCCTCTATTTTATGTTAAGAAAAATGTCAGACATTAAACTATAGTAATTAAAATACAAAACCATAAATAGGAAGTTGGTTTTCGAAGGAAAAGTATATATTGCCATTAAAGCTTATTTCCAAAAAAAACACAACACTGTATTATGCCTTTCAGTGGAACCACAGAGTACGATCCATTTCAAAGAAACAAACAACATTTAAATGATCCACATACACAAAAATCACCCCGTGTTTGTTAAAATAAAAAATCTTTAACCTTTTGATTTTATAATCACCTTGAACTTAACTCCTTCAAGGTCTTGCATAGCCCACAGGCAAATGCAAAAAAAATTCTGATGGATGGGTGGGAGGACTTTTTCCTTCCAAAGAAAGGGTGGATCCAGAAAACACCCCACTTTCCAGTCAAATGTTGCTGGTCTTGATATCGTATATCTTTTGTGTAAGCTTTTTTTTTTTCTTTTCAGAGCTTTTCATATAAACTGAATTTTCCAGATATGTTATTATCGTAATATATACTGAAGAAAAATTGTATTACAGTCTTATTTCCAACTTTATAAAGATGTGATTTCCGCTTTGGTACATCATGCACCATCCGTGGGTGCCCCTGCTGTTTATAGCAGACAAATGTGAACAGGACACCCAGCTCATCAGCACACATCCCCACCACGTGTGGTGATGCTGCCCGCGAGCACCAGGACTGGCTTCTTCCTTCTGTCTTCCTGGGGAGTTACACCACTGCA
Source organism: Ovis aries (assembly GCF_016772045.2). Lineage (NCBI taxonomy): Eukaryota > Metazoa > Chordata > Mammalia > Artiodactyla > Bovidae > Ovis > Ovis aries. The sequence continues at coordinate 76,404,868 of NC_056065.1, read as the reverse complement.
GCGCACGCATGCCCAGTCATTTATATCCCTAAATACCAATGTGTTTACTATACATTGTTTTCTTTACGGCCTTCCCTGGTGGCTCAGCAGTAAAGAATCTGCCTGCAACGCAGGGGATGCAGGTTAGATCCCTGGGTCAAGAAGATCCCTGGGTCAAGAAGATCCCCTGGAGGAGGAAATGGCAACCCACTCGAGCATTTCTTGCCTGGAAAATTCCATGGGCAGAGGAGCCTGGCGGGCTAGAGTCCATGGGGTCTCAGAGTCGGATATGACTGAGCATGCACGCACCGTGCCACAGAGTTAACCGACTGAACATCACATAAGCACATACGTGAATTATGTCCATTTTAAAAAGCTGATAAGAGACATGTGAATTCAATGCAGTCAGAGATTAGGTTTTATATACATATATATATCTTCTTTATTTATCTATTCATCTGTTGATGGACCCTTAGTTTGCTTCCATGTCTCAGCTATTGTAAATAATGCTGCTATGAACACAGTGAGGACAGTATCTTTTTGAATTCATGTTTTCATTTTCTTTGGGAACTATCCATAATTGGAATTGCTGGATTGTATGATCATTCTATCTTTAATTTTTTTTGAGGAAATCTCAATCCTTTTTTCCATAGGGGTTGTTCCATCTTACAATCCCACCAACAGAGCATGAGGATTCCCTTTTCTCCACATTCTCACCAAGGCTTGTTTTTTCTTGCCTCTCTGATAATAGCCATCCTGACAGGTGTAAGGTGATATCTCATTGTGGTTTTGATTTGCATTTTCCTGATGATTAGTGATGTTGAGCATCTTTTCACATGCCTGTTGGCCATCTGTATGTCTTCTTCGGGAAAACGTCTCTTCAGATTCTTTGCCTTTTAAAAATATTGACTTCTTTATGTATTTTGGATATTAACTTGTTAGCTATATCATTCGCAAAATATCTTCTCCCCTTCAACAGGTTGCCTTTTCACTTTGTTGACAGTTTTGTTCACTGTACAAAAGTTTTTTTAATTTGGTTAGGTACATCTGTTTAATTTTCCTTCTGTTGTCCTTGTCTGAGGAACAGATAAAAAACTATTGCTAAGATCAATGTCAAAGAAAGCACTGCCTATGTTTTCTTACAGATGTTTTATGGTTATAGGTTTTAAAGTTAAGTCTTTAATCCATTTTGAATTCATTTTTGTATATGGTATGAGAAAGAAGTTCAGTTTCTTTTTGCTATTTGCCATGTAAGCTATCCAGTTTTCCCAGCACCACTTATCAAAGAGACTATCTTTTCCCCTACTGTATATTCTTGGCTCTTCTGTTATAGATTAATTGATTGTATAAATATGGATTCATTTTTGGACTCTATTCTGATCCGCTGACCCATGATCTATCTATGTGCGTGTACCACACTACTTAGATTACTGTAGCTTTGTAGTATAGCTTGAAAATAGGGAGCATGAACCCTCCAGCTTGTACTTTATTAATATTCCTTTCGCTTTTCGAGATTTTGATTCCATACAATCTTAGGATTATCGCTTCTAGTTCTGTGAAAAATGCCATTGGTATTCCAATAGCATGTCTGTGAGCTTTGTAATTATCTGCTCAGAGCCCCTTATTAGGGACAACAGAGTCGTCATATGAGACTTATTAAACAAGACAGAGGCATAAAGAGATTTCTCATGTGACCAAAATTCCACCCAAATCCCACTCAGCTGTCTGTAAACAAACACTGCTGATTATAAAAGAATCAGGAAGAGGACACAGATGGCTAAGGAGAAACCATCCTCATGATCAGAAAAGGAACGTGGACTCCCAGTACTGCTGACTGTGAGTTTGTATCACTGATACATTAGAAAGAACAGCCACTAATTTACAGTAATTGCTACCTTTTCCTAAATAACTTGTAATATTCTGTTGTATAGAACCTGCTTATGTTTTAATGGAACTCTATCACCATAATAATTATTTTATTTAAAATATTTACATGTATCTATTTGCACCCTATACTTTTTGATCTCAGGAGAGAAAAATGCAGGCTTTTAAAATATCCATTGAGTTTTGCTAATTTATTGGCCCTTCAGAAATACTGTTTTAATTCCCTCCGCTCATCCTGACATTCAGTGCACACTTTCAGTTAGAAACACAGAACCTCTAATAGGTAGATAATGCCTGATGCATTTATGGGTCCCACTGAGACACGGGCAAGCCCTAGAGCCGTACACCCTGTCTGCGCAAATAGAGTCTAATACTGCGGACTTCATCATGGCGTATGCCTTGCTTCTGCATTCTCTTAGAGAGTCGCAAAGAGTCAGACACAACGGAACGACTTTCAGGGTTACTTTCACTTTTCACAAAACAAAACACCGACTCACAGACCTAGAGATCAGATTTGTGGTTGCCAAGGGAGAGGGGGGTTTGGGGAAGGAGAGAGTGAGAGTTTGGGATCAGCAGATGTAAACTATTTAGGACGGATAAACAAGGTCCTACTGTACAAGTACAGGGAACTATATTCAATATCCTGTGATAAACCATAATGGAAAAGAAAAAAAAAAAAGATGTCAATATACGGATTAGAAAGGGACACAACTCAGTCCACAGCACTGTGACGAGGTGTGTCAAACTGTAGGTGTTAACTACGCCCAGCTTACTGTACGTCAACCGCTGCTGCTGCTGCCAAGTTGCTTCAGTCGTGTCCGACTCTGTGCAATCCCATAGACGGCAGCCCACCAGGCTCCTCTGTCCACAGGATTCTCTAGGCAAGAATGCTGGAGTGGATTGCCATTTCCTTCTCCATATACAAACATAAATACTCATATATATAGTCACACTCGACTTCACTTTTAACCCTTGACTCCTCCCCTAGTTTGGATTAAGAGGGAACTCCCTCCTACTTGGCGTGAGACCACCCCAGTACTCCTCAGCTCCATCTAAAGGATCTGGGAATTCACTTTTTTTTCAAACCAGCACTCATGGCTCCACCATCATCATCTGCCTCATGGGGGCTGATGTTATAATGCCCTTAATCTATTAAAAGACCCACATGAATTATCCTAATCAGAGAACTTCTCCAGGTCAGATCTAAATTGGAAAGGACTTTGGGACAATAGGCACAAACCAAGACCACCTGAGGAACGTGGGGATGTATGGTCTCCCTCGTTAGCCCGGTTGAGCTCAGTTGTCACCAAAGTTTCAGGCCACCTCTCATCTCCTGAGCCACAGTCCTCGGATCTATGGACCCTTGGTGTGATGTGCAAAGGCCTCCCACCCACTTCCAGTTCCGAAAACTCTCTCACGGTGCCTCGGGCTTTACCAGCCCACCACGGGGAAAATCCCTGGTGTGGTCCCCTCTTCTCCCAGTGTTTCCTTCATTTCCTTGTTTCTTCCTGAGGACACAGCTTGCCCTGCAGCCTTCTCGAGTGGTGCTGGGTTTTCTCCCACGGTCCTTCCACCACTGGGCCAAGAGTTGGTTTCCTAACTGTTTCTCATGAGTCCTCCCAGAACTTTCTCCTTTTCTCCCATAAAGAACTTCCCAGCTTCGAATCTCACATCACCAGACTCCCCCATCCACTTCCTTCCTTGTGTCAGGCTCCCTGACTCTATGTAATCCCTCTCATTTCTCGTTGATTTTAGCTCCTGGCTCATTGCTACATTCTCACACAACTCATGCCTTCATTGGTGGAGACTTAAATCCACACAGAAGATCAGCTTCTTGAACTTTTCTCCTTCCACCACGTCATGCTCCACGCCACCTCCATCATGATGCAATGCTGAAGTGTCATATGATCCAACAATCCCAATTCTGGGCTTATATCCGAAGGGATGAATCCGGATGTAAACAAGATACCCGCACTCCTATGCTCACTGAAGCACTGTTCACCATAGTCTCGATGTGGAAACCAGCTAACATCCATCAGCAGGTGAACAGATAAAGATGTGGAGTGTGTATACAATGGAATATTGCTCAGCCATGAGAAAGAAGGAAATCCTGTCCTTTGCAACAACATGGAGGGACCTTGAATACGATGCTGAGTGAAATAAGTCAGGGAAGGGCAAAGACTGCAAAGCACCACTCATATGTAAAATCTGAGAGTCAAACTCATAGAAACAGAGAGTAGGAAAGTGGCTTCCAGGGGCTTGGGGTGGGGGTGGGGACAATAGGGAGAGGTTGCTTAAAGGGCATAAACTTTCCACTGTAAGTGAGTAAGGTCTGAGTGAAAGTGAAAGTTACGTCCTACTCTTTGTGACCCCATAGACTATACAAGGAATTCTCCAGGGGAAAATTCTTGGGGATCGAACCCAAGTCTCCTGCACTGCAGGTGGATTCTTTACCAGCTGGGCCACCAGGGAAGCCCAAGAATACTGGAGTGGGTAGCCTATTCCTCTCCAGCGGATCTTCCCCACCCAGGAATTGAACCAGGGTCTCGTGCACTGCAGCTGGGATTCTTTACCAGCTGAGCCTCCAGAAATGAAGATCTGATGGAAAACATAGTAACTGTATCTAATAACATGATATTACATAATTGAAATTTGCTGAGAATTTAAATATCACACACCCCAAAAGATAAACATGTGAGGTGATGGGTGTGTTCATTAACTAGCTGATAGAAATCTTTTACAGTGTATATCGAATCCCCACAAGTAGACTTTTTTTTTTAATTTTTTTATTTTTTTTAGTTTTTTATTTTTTAAATTTTAAAATCTTTAATTCTTACATGCGTTCCCAAACATGAACCCCCCTCCCACCTCCCTCCCCATAACATCTCTCTGGGTCATCCCCATGCACCAGCCCCAAGCATGCTGCATCCTGCATCAGACATAGACTGGCGATTCAATTCTTACATGACAGCATACATGTTAGAATGCCATTCTCCCAAATCATCCCACCCTCTCCCTCTCCCTCTGAGTCCAAAAGTCCGTTATACACATCTGTATCTTTTTTCCTGTCTTGCATACAGGGTCGTCATTGCCATCTTCCTAAAAGTAGACTTTAAATATCTTACAATTGTATTGGTCAGTTATTGTACAATAAAGCTGACCACCCCACCCCCCGCCCGGACAAAAAAAAGAGAAGAGGCTGGAATACTCCTCTTGGTGGGAGGGGAAGCCTGGATCTAAGGAGGAAGAGAAGATCGGGGCCACTGTTGGCCATCAGCCCACTGGCTCCCTCTACAGCTCCGATTTTACAGCCTTCCACAGCACCACCTACACGCCATGGAGCCCACGTTTCCAGGGTAACTTCACCTTCTCGTGTCCTCACTCCCCTCCCGTCTAGCCTTCACCCAGTGGCCAATCAACATTTGCTTTGCATTCACCCTCAACTCCATGCTGGTGTCTTCAGTTAGGTGATGGCTTGTCCAAATCACAGCGCTAGTGATGGGAGGGTCTATCCACCTCCCTGTGAACCCCACACCCATGGCTCTGTTGATGAAGTGACGGGAGACCAACCACACAAGGACTCTGAAGTTTATGCCTTTGAAGCCCATGAAGCTCATGAAGGACCATATGCGGCTGGCATCACTCATACATCCCTCGTGCATCCACTGTGATCTCCCAGATAACTATCTCATCCCTTCTCTCTCCTCAAACCTCCAGCCCCGGCTCTCTTATGCTCACTCTCAGCTGGTGACTTGCTGTTTCAGAGAAGTGCCAGCGAAAGCAGTGAGAATTTCCTTACGCCACCTGCCGCCTCCCAGCATCTTTGTTTCCGTGTATTACCACTTGCCTGGGAACCACGCCGTCTGCTTCGACCCTGGACTCCATCCCTTCTCTCTCCTCTCCTAGGTCACACATGTATCCTTCTATATTAGGTCATTCGCATCATCAGTAAAGATCTTTGGAAAAGAAAAACTTCAAAGCATCCCACTTTTCCCCCCAGTGACCCCACTGTGTCTCCTCTCCTGTTTGTAGCAAAGTCTCAAAGGTTGATTGGGTGTCCCCATCTCTGCAGGCCGTCCTCCTCTTCTCTTCTCATCACTCCATCTTACTTCATGTCTAAGAAGCTTTGGGCGCAGTCAACACGTCCTCCTTGAAAGCTTCTGTTTGCTTGTCTGTCTGAACACCACTCCTTCCCATCACATCCAGGGCACCTTCTCAGTCTTACTTGCTGGTTCCTCTGCAACCTTTCAACCTCACAGGATGCCCCAGGGCTCAGTTTTTGCATCACAGTTTTTCACTCACTAGCTTGGGAAACTCACTGGTCTCCTACTTGTCAGCACCATATACATGCTTATGAGCACCAAATTCATCTTTTTTTGGCTTGGCCAGAAATGTATTTTATCAGTATTTTAACTGTATTTATCGGATGCACTGTCTAGAGTGCTTGATTTTTCTTTGCATGATGACAAACACCTTTATTCAAATTTGGAGAAAACACCTGATCATGAATCATCCTGATGGCTACACGAGCATATTTCCTGGTGTTAATAATATTCCTGTCCAGTGAGGTCACAAAGACCGTCTCTGCTACTGTGCACTTGATGAAAATTCTGTGGACTTGGTAACTAGGATGTCAAAAGAAAGGGAATAACTATGACCCCAAACTGATATCTTTAGCCTGCATTTATCCCTTAGACTTCCTCTTAGAACTATAAGAGGCCTTTCAAATTTAACACATCTGGAACCAGCTCCTGGTATCCTCCAAACCAGCCCTCCCACAGCACTTCCCACCTCAGTTAATGGCAATTCCGTCCTTGAAGTTTCTCCAGCCAAAAATCTGGAAATCATCCTAGACTCCCCTCTTTCACTCACACCCACATGTGATCCATCAGCAAGTCCTCCAGGGTCTACCTTCAAAATATACTCCAATTCCAATTTTTCTCATCAGCTTGATCCCAGCCACCATCATCTTCTGCCTGGATTATTTCTTTAAAAACTCCCAGCTGACCTTCCTGCTTCTGTCTTTGCCCCCGCTACAGACCACTCTCAACCCAGCAGCCAAAACGATCGCCCTGTAACAGAAGTCATTTCACGTCACCCTCAGCTCAAAACGTCTAATTCTCTCTGCCTCACTTGAAACGAAAGGACAGGTCCTTACAATGGCCTACAGCCCTCATAAGACCTGCTGCCTCTTGGGTCCCATCCTTAATCCTTAATCCTTAATCCTCTCCTTTTTCTTATTCTGCACCATCTACACCGACTGTCTTATTGTTACTCAAAGACAACAAGCACATCCACGTTGTGACAGGGTGAAAAATAGCCTCAGAGATATTTGGGTCTTTGGAACCTATGGATGTGATCTTATATGGCAAAGTCATGACCTGTGTGATTAAGGATTTGGAGATGAGAAGATGACCCTGGGAAAGCCAGGTGAGCCTCAAAGGCAATCATGTGCCATCACATGGAGTCTTTTAAGAGGGAGGTTGGGCTGACACACAGACAAAGAGAAGGCAATTGAAGAAGGAGTAGGGGGAGATTTGAAGATGCTGGACTTAGGATGAGAGTGGCGTAGCTGAAGCAGAGAAGGCCAAACACCTCCCCTCCACCCCGAAGCTGGAAAAGCAAGAAGGTCTCCCCTGCAGCCTCTGGAGGAAGCATGGCCCTGCCCACTCTTGGATTTCAGCCCATCGATACCGATGTTGGATGCCAGGCCTCCAGAATAATTAGAATACATATCTGTTGTCTTCAACCAACAAGTCTGTGGTCCTTTGTTATCACAGCCATGGCAACCAGTAGGCTGATCTTTGGACCTTCCCACTGGATGCGTCTTCTGCCTAGGATGGCCTTCCACTAAGCATCGGCTCGGCTAGCTCCCCACCTCCTCTGTCTTCACTCAAATACTTATAATCTCCACCCTATTCAAAATCCATATTGCACAGTCACACACATACACACACACTCTGGACTCACCATCTCCCTGAACTTTTTTCATTTCCTTATTTCATTGGAAAAGACCCTGATGCTGGGAAAGATTGAGGGCAGGAGAAGGGGACAACAGAGGATGAGATGGCTGGATGGCATCACTGCCTCGATGGACATGAGTTTGAGTGAACTCTGGTACATAGTGAAGGACAAGGAAGCCTGGCGAGCTGCAGTCCATGGGCCAAAAAGAGCACAAGTAAGTGACTAAACAACAAATTGTCATACATTCTGTGTATTTATTTTTATCACATCTTCCTGTCCCCAAAACGTCAGCACTGGGAGAACAAGGATGTTTGTCTGTTGTATTCTCTGCGTATCATGAGCACATAGAACAGTGCGTGACACAGAGGGAATGCTTGACAAGTGCTTATGGAGTGAACCTGAGGAACTTTATTTCACACCGACTGAGGAGAAAAACAGGTCTCCCACGGCCCTCAAAATCATGTTCCGACTCCGAGACCTCAGCCATCACTTGTTCTGATGACACGTGCCAATCTGGACTTACAGAGAGCTTGGTTTAAAGTGAAAGTCACTCAGTCATATCTGACTCTTTGTGACCCCATGGACTGCACAGCCCACGGAGTTCTCCAGGCCAGAATTCTGGGGTGGACAGCCTTTCCCTTCTCCAGGGGATCTTCCCAACCTAGGGGTCAAACCCAGGTCTCCCTCATTGCAGGCAGATTCTTTACCAGTTGAGCCACAACGGAAGCCCAAGAAGACTAGAGCAGGTAGCCTGTCCCTTCTCCAGCAGATCTTCCCGACCCAGGAATCGAACTGGGGTCTCCTGCATTGCAGGCAGATTCTTTACCAACTGAGCTAAGCTTGGTTTAAGACCATGAAAGAGATCTTCCTGGTGGTCCAGTGGCTCAGACTCCATGCTCCCTGTGCAGGGGGTTTGGGTTCCATCCCTGATCAGGGAACTAGATCCCACACGCAGCAGCTGAGTTTGCACGCTGCGACTACAGATCCCACCTGCTGCAAAAAGATTGACGATCCCATGAGCACAGCTAAGACTCGGCTCAGCTGAATAAATAAATGTGAATAGGTTTTCAGAAGACGCCCTGAGGAAGTTCAGATAAAGACAGAGAGCCTCTGCAGCAGGCAGCAGGAGGCAGCCTGGGGTGCTCCCTAACTAGGTCGTGCTGGGCTTCTCTCGAGCCCAACCTTCAGGGACAGCATCAAGAAGTCAGAATTTTCTAGAAAAGCCCTTACATAATGCTGATGATTAGTGAGATTTGGGAACCACTTGGTTTTTCCCTGCCCACAGATTTTGAAATGTATGGAAGAATGTTATGTTTTTTGTGATTAGCTGCAAATGTTTCTCAGCACATTATACATGCACTGGTTTTCTGTTCCCTGAAACAATCACAGCTGCTGCTTGCCGCGTGTGTCCCTAGGTAGGATCATTCTCTGCATCATCAGACCTTAGGCTACCATGGAGACGTGTCAACATTCAACATCACCAAAGTGGGAGACCCCCTTCCTGCCCTGAAAACATCTCCAGCTTGCTCCTAAGCTCTCTTGAAACTGATTACACCGGTGCATCACACTTCAGGGGAACTCCACTTTCTGTGGTGAGGGGAAAGCTTGCTCTAAACAGCAGCTGAGTTTTCCAATTTACATTTATCACTTAACACATGAGAATAAATTCAAAATTATAAAATGACACATTCCGCATAAACTAACTCTGACCCATGACTCTGTCAGCCCAGCTTTTGGCCTTCACTTCAGCTCTCTCACCAACAGGAAGAGTGTAGGGTCTTCCTTCCATTTTCTAAGTCATCATTGTCTTCATGGAGAATGGAAGAGATTATTCCTGGGTCTTAGGTTCATGGCATCCAGTCCCTTCATGGCAAACAGAAGAGGGAAAATGGAAACAGTGACAGCTTTTCTTTTCTTGGGCTCCAAAATCACTGTGGACAGTGATTGCAGACATGAAATTAAAAGACATTTGCTCCTTGGAGGGAACACTGTGACAAAGCTAGACAGCATATTAAAAAACAGAGATCACTTTTCTGACAAAGGTCCACGTAGTCAAAGCTATGGTTTTTCCAGTAGTCATGTGAAACTTGGACCATAAAGAAGGCTGAGGGCCAAAGAATTGATGCTTTTGAATTGTGGTGTTGGAGAAGACTCCTGGGAGTCCCTTGGGCAGCAAGGAGATCAAACCAGTCAATCCTGAGGGAAATCAACCTTGAATATTCATTGGAAGGACTGATGCTGAAGATGAAGCTTCAATACTTTGGCCACCTGAGACAAAGAGCTGACTCATTGGGAAAAACCCTGATGCTGGGAAAGATTGAGGGCAGAAGGGAAAGGGGATGACAGAGGATGAGGTGGTTGGATGGCATCACTGACTCGATGGACGTGAATTTAAACAAACTCCAGGAGGTGGTGAGGACAGGGTAGCCTGGAATGTGTGCTTCCGTCCACGGGGTGACAAAGAGTCAGTCATGACTTAGCAACTGAACAACAACAACTAATATTTATTGAGGGCTTACAGTGCACCAAGCATAATGGCTAATGTTTGCAATATGTAATTTAATCCCATGTGATAGGCATTGCTATTATTGCTAGTATTCTCTCCATTTTACTGTGGAAGAAACTATGGCATAGACAGATTAAATCTCGAGCCTGAGCTCACACTGCCCAGAAGTGACAGATCCAAGGTTCTGCTCCAGGCCTGTTTGACTCCAAGACTATCAATCACTTGACTGAATTTCCTTGCTGTGATGTACATTCAATCAAGGATGTCATAGCTTTCAAACCATTTCTCTTAAAGAGATGTTGTCCTGAAGATGGAGAAGAGGGCTAATTCTTCTTTATTCAACTTGGGTTGTACTTCAAGAGAAATGCCAAGGGTCTGGGAACACAGAGAGGAAAGGGGGCTTTAAAGGGAAAACAGACCACAGCCATAAAGAGTCAGATGGCCAACATCTGGCCGGCCTGTGGTCGGGCTGCGTGGGCTGCTGTGTGAATTACAAAGGTCTGACAAATTTTGTGCTCTGCTCTAATTTGGCTCAGCCAGCCTGCCTTCAGCGTTTTTGGCAACCCTTCCCGCACTTGAGCTAAGATGCCCTTCATGACGCAGTGTGTGGCTCAGGATTATCGAGCAGGCTTTCTGTTTTCTTTCCCACCTCACTTTGTTTATGTCCTGCAGGGGAGGGGCCTCCTAATGTCTGATGGCTCTTTACATCATATCCGCTGCCGGCTGCATGGAATGCCACTTTGTGGAAACCTCTGCAGCTATGCGGGGATTTATGGTTTGAGTCTGGTTCTCTGAGATACCTACACCTCACCTAGCCTGCCTGTCTGGGATCCGCTGAAGGCTTACAGACTCTTCATGAGGCTTTCGTTTGTTTGGTTTTCAGATTTTTTTCAGGTGGAGCACTTTTAAAGTCTTTATGGAATTTGTTATACTATTGCTTCTGTCTCCTGTTTCGGTTTTTTGGCCCTAAGGTATGTGGGATCTCAGCGCCCCACCCGGGGACGGAACCCACACCCACTGCATCGGAAGGCAAAGTCCTGACCACTGGACCACCAGGGAAGTCCTTCCATGAGGCTGTGGATCCAGGCTGCCTGCTCTGCACTGACACCCTTCAACTCACAAGCGGGATAGACTCCCACTAGCAATTTAAGATGTCACAGCAGGTTTTAAAGGGCTGGCCAGAAAGTTCATTTGGGTTTTTCACCAGGTGACGCAGTGGTAAAGAATCTGCCTGCCAATGAAGGGGACTCAGATTCAATCCCCGGATCAGGAAGATCCCCTGGAAGAGGAAATGGCAACCCCCTCCAGTATTCTCACCTGGGAAATCCTGGGGACAGAGAGGAGCCTCGAGGGCTACAGTCCATGGGATCACAAAGAGTCAGACCCAACTAGGTGACTGAGCAGAAGCAGGATAAAAGGTGAAGCGTGGTTTTTTTTAAAAATTATTACTCTTGTTTTCAATTTCTACTTAAGAAATAATTCACGTGGTCATGTGGCATGGAACAAAACTGCAGAGACACTAACACTGAGTCACATGGTACGGCCACACAATGTACCGAGCGCGTGTTATCACGTGTAACACATGTGAGGCAACCCTGTAAGTGAGGGGGTCTTGCTACCCACATGTTACAGATGTGAGAAGTGAGCACAGAGAGGGAAGCTAACTCCCTTAGGGCCACACAACTATGAAGAGGGTCAGACAGCTTGATGGTCTGAGTCTGTCTTACATGAAAATCACCAAGTTTAACCACTGTGTTATGTAGACAACGAAAGAGATCACTTTGGACTACACTGGATCAGCAGCAGGCTAATTCTTTGAGAATCTGGACAAATGCAATAAGGGAGAACAGGGAGAAAAGTTATAAGCAGTACATTCCTTCCTAGATGAATAAAAAATAACGTTGAAGAACGCAACTCACAAAGAAACAGGAGATACAGCTCTAATCCCGACACCACCAAACAAAGCTTCTACTGACGTGAACTGGGAAAACTGGTTCAGTTCTGACAGACCTAGGTGATTAAATGAGTTCAATTCTCCTCCACACTTAGGACGATGATTCAGCTTGCAGCTACGGAGACAGTGTTCCGTTTACAAAGAGGAGACCCCCAAATCCGTTCTATGTGAACAGTCAGCTAGACTCTCCTCAGATGTCCTCCAGATCCCCCACTTCCTGTTGTTGTTCAGTCAGTTCAGTTGCTCAGTCATGTCCGACTCTGTGACGCCATGGACTGCAGCACGCTAGGCTTCTCTGTCCGTCACCAATTCCCGGAGCTTGCTCAAACTCATGTACATGGAGTGGGTGATGCCATCCAACCACCTCATCCTCTGTGGTCCCCTTCTCCTCCTGCCTTCAATCTTTCCCAGCATCAGGGTCTTTTCCAATAAGTCAGCTCTTCACATTGGGTGGTCAAAGTATTGGAGCTTCTGCTTCAGCATCAGTCCTTTCAGTAAATATTCAGGACTGATCTCCTTTAGGATGGACTGGTTTGATCTCCTTGCAGTCCAAGGAACTTGCAAGAGTCTTCTCCAACACCACAGTTCAAAAGCATCAACTCTTGGGCACTCAGACTTCTTTATGGTCCAACTCTCACGTCCATACATGACTACTGGAAAAATCATAGCTTGAACTATAGAGACCTTTGTTGGCAAAGTGATGTCTCTGCTTTTTAATATGCTGTCTAGGTTTGTCATAGCTTTTCTTCCAAGGAGAAACCATCTTTTAATTTAATGCCCACAGTCACCATACACACACTTCCTAAATGCATTTATAACATTATTTCAGTGTTCGTCCTTAAGACTCTCTTCTGAACGGCTCACTCTGAGCCACCATAGCAGCTCAAGCTCAGGCCGTAAATTTTGTCTTATATGCACTTTGCTTTCAGAGATAGTTCACAGCTTCCTTGTCAAAAGGATCCTGTATTTTCTCTCAAGAAAAGAAACTCTGGAGCAAAAGGAAATGGAATATATGGTTTTGTCATCCCTCAGTATCTAAGCCCCTCCTCCTCTGCATTTGAGCATCATTATTCACCAAGCACCAGCCTCCACCATAGCCCAGCATCTGGGCATTTAACGACGGGAGTGGGCTGGAAAGGTGGAGAGATGAGGGCGTGATACAGCTGTTCTCAGTCCAACCTTGCCCTGGAGCTCTAGAGGCCTCTTCAGGTACCTCCACAATCAGCCTATTCCTGAATTATTTTTCAGCAAAGAAGTATAGAAGAGAGTGGGGGAAACAAAGGGAGGGGATGAAAAAGCCAGCTGGAATCTGACCTGGGAATCCATCAGGAAACATCATGGTTTCCTCAGGCTGAGAAGACAAAGCATAAACTGTAGGGGTGTCTGACTGTTGAGACACAGGTTTATAGAAGCAATGAGATCCTTCCCTAAAGAGGACAGAAATTTTCAGTAAAGTGAAGACCTAAGTAGTGGAGCAAAGAATTTATAGGCAGTTTTCACTCTCAAATGTTATTCTAATATCTTAGCGAAGAAAAAGAATGTGATTGCCCAGGTAATGTGGAGGGGAAAATCCAGTATCAAATGTTCCAAGAAACTTTACTTTTAATTTTAAAAAATGGTAATGAGAAAAAAATGAGTAAAATCAACTTAATGATTTTTATTAAAAAGAACAAATGACCCTAAATCTCTAACACCCATGAAATCTTTCTGAAATCTTTCTAAAATCTAAAGGATCTTTCTTGAATGTTATACTTCTAATGTAGGTGTTCAGTGTTCATTTTACCTGCCCATTTGTGGCTATTAATAAATTACATAAATAAGAACTTTATCTAGTGATAATAATGCTTTATTAAGCAAAATCAACCTATAATATCTCTTACATTAAACAGAGATGCACCAGAAAATTTTATGATAACCAGTGTATGGATGCAGTCTTTTTCCTAGTTGGTTTTAACGCAATACTTGCAATTATTTATACAATAAAATAGACATCTGACCCTTAGTCAAGAATTTAATTCCATAGTATAATGGGGAAAATTCAGGACTGACCTTCATTATTTAAATTTAGGTACTAGTATCTGAAACCATATTCCACTGTAAATTTTTTTTAAAGTGTTTATCAATAATTCAAGATGCACATGTATCAACCTTTTAAAGTCAAAAGTATTTTTAGCGCATGCACAAATATACAAAAATATTGGATATATTTCTATGTGTTCATATATATGTGTAGATAAATTATATATACTTGTATGTACTTGTACGTGTGTGTGTGTGTGTGTATATATATATACATCAAGCTAATAAAGTATGAGTGTTTTTAAGATAGTGGAATTATTCTTGTAAATTGATTTTCTTCTCTGTGCCTTATGCTAACTTCCTAAAATGAACACATATTACTTTTAAAATAAGAAAATGGCTATTTTTAAAACATTTTAAATAATATTTTATCTCTCATCACTAAGCTATCTTGATATTTGTTACTTAAATTATATTTTACTTACTTAAATAGCTATGTAAACACTGGCGAAGGTAAATGACATCTGCTGTCAAAATATCTAAATATCAGATACAGTTAGTAAACAGAGAAAATGTATCTCTGACAATTCATAGCATGAAAAAATGCAAAGGAAGTGACAGTTTGGGGATATCCAAAAACTGTTTAACTCTCTTGGTAGGGAATTACTGTTAATAGTGAGGCTGGCTAAGATCTCTACAAACAGTGAGGCTTAAAAAAATAAATAATGGCCAAAATGATACACTGGCATTTAAAAACTATTTTTCCTATAAAAATAGGGCTCAGATGACCTTTGAGGATCTTTTTCAATGCGAATATTCTGAGTGTATGCATTTACATTCAAATTCAGTTTTGCAGGCTGAATGTTTTTCTAAGAAAGCTGAGAATATAAAATCGAATGCCATTAATTCATCTTTGCTATTTATATTCTAACTTCTGAAATAAATGTAATTGGTGCTTTTTAGCATTTAAGAAATAATCTGTCAGGAAAAGGTTTTGTCAAAATGCACTAGGAAACAAAATGGAGGTATGACATTCCATCACTTTGCTTTTTAAAAAGTCCAGGAAGTTAAACAAAATGACCCAAGGAATTCAGTGGCTTCCTGTGAAGATTACTGTCCCTCAGCCTAAGACAACCAGTACTGAAGCTCAAGACAAAATAAAGAAAAATGAAAAGTATTTGAAACTGCAAGGATATAGCAAGAGATAGAAAATAAAAGAAAATGTCACTTTATCTGACATGGAATTAAAATGAGTTTTATCATTCAGTGGCTCAGATGGTAAAGAATCTGTATGCAGTGCAGAAGATCTAGGTTTGACCCCTGGGTCAGGAAGTTCCCCTGGAGAAGGGGATGGCCACCCACTCCAGTATTCTTGTCTGGAGAATTCCATGGACAAAGGAGACTGATGGGCTACAGTCCCTGTGGTTGCAAAGATTCAGACACAACTGAGCAACTAACACTTTTGTTATTCAAGGGACTGTCTAAACTGTAAAACTAAATCAGTGATGCTGTTTTATAAAACAATGTCCATGGGAATATGTTACAAACTGAATTTCGGGAAATTGTCATATTAAATGTACTAGGACAACTGACAATTTGATGTTAAACTTGTCTTATTTTTCTAAAGAATCTCAGTCTTTTTCGAATGACCATTTTTCCAAGTGCTGGGTTTCACACAGGAGCGTCCCATCACGCGGCATTATTGTAGATCTGAAAGCCCATATAAAGTCAGGTAACAATTGGCCCCTAAAGAAGCAGGATGGTTTGTGATGGCTTTTTTCACTTTTGGGATTTAGCTTTCTTAGAGGACTTCTATGGTCTTCCAGAATAGCCCCTTAATTCTACATTATTAAAGCAACCCCTGTTCAGAACCAGTGTGACGTTGGGCGCTTTTACTGTTTGAGTTTGAAACTAATTCTCAGCTCTATTATTTCCATGAAAAGTAAGAAGAAGAAGAAAAAACAGCGGACGGAGATGCTTACAATAAGCAGATTATCTCCCCCCACCGCCCCGACCCCCGGTTGGATTTGTAATGCGGAATCCTTTCGCCTCCCTACAAACACAAAAAGGAAAGACCAGACATTTGGAAGTTTTCTGTACACACACGTCCATGTGAAACAGATTCTTCCAAGTCTCCTCACTTCAAACGGAGGATTATTTCAGATAGGTCCATGTGTTACCTTTTCTAAAATGTCACAACCGTAAATATTTCCAAAGGCACCCCGACCATGCAGGAGGTATGCTTTAAACTTCCTAACATCTGCGTGAGCTGAGCTGATATTATTTCCCTTTGACAGAAAACTGAGGCTCGGTGTGATGTCTGTGCTCCTAGAAGGTGACTAAACTAGCTTTACCTGCCTCCGAAAGTCATGCTGCTTCTTAAAATGTGGTCTTCAGACCCTCTGGATAAAAATCTCCTGATTTTCTTTCTTTTTTTTCTACTAATTACGCAGAGTTGGCATTTGGTTACTTTTTTTTTACTGGAATCTAGTTGCTTTACCATGTTGCATCAGTTTCTGCTGTACAACAAAGTGAGTCAGCCGTATGTAAAGATAAATCCCCTGCCTCCCACCTCCTTCCCCATCCCAGCCCTCCAGGTCATCACAGAGCACCAGAAAGCTCCAAATTCTTAAAAGTGTGCACTTCTGCTCTCCCTCTCACCCCCTCCCCAACCCTGACCTTGACCCCTCCCGACATACTCTTATATGACAGGTCTTGGTTGAGGCTCTGGAATTTTTTTTTTTCATAAGCTCCTGTCAACTGAAAGGAAATGCACAACCTAAAAGTTGAGGATTATGTTTTATCTGGCAGACAAAACTGAGGACTTAAGCCCGAGACGTAGCATCTCAGCTAGCTCTGCAAGGATGCTGCAGCAAGGCAGAGACGGGAGCCAGTGTACACAGGAGTGTTTGCGATGACCGCCAGGTGGTTGGAACTGCAAAGTACTGCTGTTAATTAAGGAAAGCCACACATCTCAAATTAAAGAATTTAGCACTCTTCTATAAGCGGGAAGATGCGGAAGTCTGGGCTCGGTGAAGCCATGCCTTTGATGGGTGCCCCAGCCCTCCGGGGCCAGCGCCACGTGCTTCCTCACCCCGAGTCTTCCGAGGGAGCCCTGGAGGACTGGGGGTGTGGCTGCTGCGGCTGCTGCCTTGACGACTGACATCCGGTCCCATTCTGGGCCCCTCAGGGCTCACCCTAGGGCAACCGTAATATGATGGCTTGATGGCTGCTATGGCTTTTGTTGACCAGTATGGCAGGCAAAGGGGCTGCCCAGGTGACACTAGAGATAAAGAGCCCGCCTGCCAGTGCAGGAGATGTAAGAGACCCTGGTTCGACCCCTGGGTCAGGAGGATACCCTGGAGGAGGGCATGGCCACCCACTCCGGTGTTCTTGCCTAGAGAATCCCACAGACGGAGGGGCCTGGCGGGCTATGGTTCTTAGGGTCGCAAAGAGTCGGACACTACCAAAGTGTTTCAGCACACACACAAGGCAGGCAATATGCTTTTGCACTGATGCTCCATATACGATTCTTCTGTACCTCAAGCTGGAGAATGACACCTTGACACACACCTTCTCCTTCAGTCTCTTGCTCTGAGGAACAAATACATTTTGCTCTCTCCTCCTCTCTTTACACCCAGGGTGGCTCACAGATGTCTCTCTCTCCCCTTGCCTTCTAGGCCGTGCAGGTGAGAGAGTTCCATTTCTGAGCAGATATGAACATTGTTCTAGAAAAAAAAGCCACGGCAGTCCATTGCCCTTGGACAGCACCACCCTGAAATAGGCAGCATTGACCCAGCACCGAAAGCTCAGTGATAAAAAAAAAAGACAGAGGAAAAAAATGGAATGCTCCCTAAGAATATTTCAAAGAAACTGCCTTTTAAGTTTCCTTTCTTCTCCAATCTGCACCCAACCTCCCTGCTGTTGGCAGACTGCAGGGCGCAGGACTCACACAAAGGTGATGCTCTCTTGATCTCAGAGGGGTGACTGGCTTTTTTTTTTTTTTTTTTTTTTTTTGCGTGGGGCTCACCTCCTGGCTCTTGGTGGACTTAAAAGGCATCCACTTTGCAAGGAAAAGATTTTTAAATGCTAAGTGCATAGCATGATAATAGACACGGATGCTTTGTCGTAGGGGAGAGAGAGAACAGATAGCGGTGCCAACGGCAGCAACAGGAAAATGTGAGCTGATAACGCAGTAAACTGTAACCATGATGCTGAGGAAGACACAGTAAGCAACGTCCTGGAGGCAGGAAGGGGAGTCTGAGGTTGGTTAGAAAAAAATAAAAGTAGGCTTCTGCTGATGGAAAGAAGACTGCTGGGCCATCCAAGCAGGGGAAAGCCGGCAGAGGCAGAGGCGTGGGGTGGAAAGAGAGGTGTGCAGGGCAGAGAGGGCAGGAGGGAAAGAGACTTGGCGGTAAAGAGCAATACTCGAGGTCAGTCAGATCAGTCAGGCTTAGGGAAGCCCGCTCCTAGATGGCCGTTCAGAGCAAGACCCTGGACCACTTTGTGTGGAAAAGCTCACTTTGTGTGTGAAGCCCCAGACATCCGGGGTCACAGCGGGAAACCACCCATAAAATCCTGGAAGAAGCACCTCTCTTCTCCCCTGCGTGATTCCTGATAAATCCCAGGGGCTTGGACACCAGGATTCAGATCCAGTTTTTGGTTAAGGCCTTGCAGTTGACTGTGAACCTTGATAGCCTGGTTGGTGAGCTCCCACTAAATCCCCAGCCCTGAACAATGTCACAGAGCCCACCCTCAGCTCAGTTCACCTGGCTCCCCTAGTACCCTAAACTTCTGGCACCGTTGAAATTTCGAGATGAAGCCCTTTAGCCAGCTTTTCGTACATGCTTCAAAAAAGTCTTCAAAGGTCTTCTCTACAGTATAACCTGTAGGATCTTCCTTATATTAATATCTTAAGGATAAATGGATCGCTTCCTTTCCCCACAGGTGTTATCACTAACAAAGAATTTGGCCTGTACCTGTAATGAAACGAAGTCCATTTAACTTTTTAAAACTTATTTCCAGCCTTTAGGGAAAAAAAAAAAAATCCTATCCAGCTGGTAACATATGATGCTTTCAACAGAAATCCAATATCATTATTTTTGGAAGGGTTTTTTTTTTTTCCCTATTTATTTATTTAGCTGCATCAAGTCTTATTTGCAACATGCAGGATTTTCCCTTGCAGTCCACGGACTCTTTAGTCGTGGCAGGCGGGCCCGTTGTTTCGTGGTGTGTGGAATCTTAGTTCCCTGACTAGGGATCGCACCATGTCCCCTGCATTGCAAGGTGGATTCTTAACCACCAGGCCACCAGTGAAGGCCCCCAGTATCATTATTAGTCGGTGGGCAGCCATACTTTTCAACTGAAGGCAACCAGCTGGAAAGCTTTTATAATCAGGTTCATCTAAAACCCATCTGAGTCAAGCCTACATCACCTACCCCAAACCATTCACTGTCTTTTTACAGAATTGGTGGTTTCTCACCGCTCGGTGACCAGGAGATTTCCTCTGCATCTTACTCCCCACCTATAGTTTCACCGTATGCTCTTCACCCAGGTGAGAACTTTTTGTCTTTCGGTCAAATAACCTATTCAAAACCTGAGTGAACTCCGGGAGTTGGTGATGGACAGGGAGGCCTGGCATGCTGCGATTCATGGGGTCGCAAAGAGTCGGACACGACTGAGCGACTGAACTGACTGACTGATACAAGCTTGAAAGGAAAGCTTTCCCCAGTGCTCGTGAAAGTGCCTGTGGACGTGATGAGAGCCGTGGAGCAGGGTGCTTGGAAGGACGAGGAGGTAAGAAGGTGATGGGCACGGAAGCACGTGGACATCCTGGGATGCATTAAAACAAGAGTTAGCAAGCTTCCCACTGAGTTAGAAAACAAACTTATGGTTACCAAAAGGGAAAGGTGGGGGACAGGGATAACTCAGGAGTTTGGGATTGATATAGACACACCTTTATATTTAAAATGGATAACCAACAAGGACCTACTGTATAGCAGAAGGATCTTGCTTAATACTCCACCTAAATGGGAAAAGAATCTGTAAAAGAATAGACCTATGTATACGTGGAATTGAATTGGGGCTTCCCTGGTGGCTCAGAGGCTGAAGAATCCACCTGCAATGCAGGAGACCTGGGTTTGATCCCTGGGTCGGGAAGGTCCCCTGAAGAAGGGAATGGCTACCCACTTTTCTTGCCTGGAGAATCCATGGGCAGAGAAACCAGACATGACTGAGCGACTCACACACACACACACACACACACACACACAGAACTGAATCACCTTCTGTATACTTGAAACTAACAGAACATTGTAAACCCACTATGCGTGCCAAGTCACTTCAGTCGTGTCCCACTCTGTGCGACCCTATGGAGCACAGCCTGCCAGGCTCCTCTGTCCATGGGATTCTCCAGACAAGAATACTGGAGCGGGTTGCCTCACCCTCCTCCAGGGGATCTTCACCCAGGAATCAAACCCGCATCTCTCAGGTCTCCTGCACTGGCAGATGGGTTCTTTACTGCTAGCGCCACCTGGGAAGCCCAAATCAACTATAGTTTGGGGTTTTTTAAATCTTCATTTTATATTGGAAAACCAACTATACTCCAATATAAAATAAAGATTTTTTAAAAAGAGTTAGTGAGCTTCCAAAACTGATATGCCTTTTGCACACCAATTCTGCTGATTCTTATAAGAGCAGTGGTACAGGCCAATTAGAGTGGAGTGAACAGACAGGGGTATATATGATGGACTCAAGTCTGGTGACGATTTCCCTTGAGTTTCTTATATTTCCACATGTCTTGTGAGCTTTTGTCTCAGACTGACATTTCAAGGATGCTTTCTAGCCAGCCTCTTTGGAAAGCAGAGATAATGCTTCCCACCGGGGCAAAGGGCAGGCAGATTCATTCTGCAGTGTAGAAGATTCTGGTTCCATAAAGTCCTATTCCAAACCACGGAGTGTGCAGGTATCATCTGACTTTCTTCACTCAGTGGGCACTGGAGCAGGAATGTGGTTGCTGCTGTAAGAAATTCCTTGGTCTCTGACCCAGAATTCTCATGTGAATGGCAGGCTAATTGATTCCCTGCAAGTAGGGTAAAATTCCAGCTCATTACTAGTTCTTCACATTGAAGAACTCTCCTGACAAGGAGAAGCCCTTTGATGTGATTATTTTGTTATTTGCCACCCGAGAGATGGGCTTCTGGTGGGCATCTCAAGTTATGAAGACAAAACTCTAACATTTACAAAGGATTTCTGTGGTCAATACTTACATGAAACTGAAAATTTGGGACTGGTTCTAGCCTTGATATATAGGACTCGGGATACTAATTCCATAACAAGAATCTCAGGATTTTTTTTTTTTTAAGATTTTTTGATGTGGGTCATTTTTAAAGTCTTGTATTGAATGTTAATAATATTGCATCTGTTTTCTGTTTGGGGTTTTTGGCCCTGAGGTATGTGGGATCTTAGCTTCCTGACCAGGGATCAAACCTACACCCCTTGCATTGGAAGGCAAAGTCTTAAGCACTGGACTGCCAGGGAGGTCCCAAGAACCTCAGTTTTAACTGTAAGGCAAAATCTAGTCTCAGCCTCTTCTAGCAAGACATTTCAAACCCCTCCTACTTTGCCACTGCAGGGGAGGAAAAATAATTTCCTCTGTACCCTTCTATGTTCTTGACTGAGACCACCCCCCCAATAGAAAACAGATTAATAGGAGATAAACAGAAGCTTAGTAACACGTATTGTTGTTGTTGTTCAGTGGCTAAGTCATGTCTGACTCTGTGACCCCATGAACTGCAGCACACCAGACTTCCCTGTCCTTCACTATCTCCCGGAGTTTGCTCAAACTCATGTCCGTTGAATCAGTGATGCCATCCAACCATCTCATCCTCTGCCACCCTATTCTCTTTCTGCCTTCAATCTTCTCCAGCATCAGGGTCTTTTCCAATATATATATAGGTGTACATGGCATTGTATACCTCTTATACATGTGGGAGAGACCCAGGAAAAGATGAGTAACTCTCCCAAATGGCCCGAGTCTTCCCCTTACATACCATCTCCAGCTAAGGATAAAAGAAGGATGCTGTTTGAGAGGATGTCCTGTTAGGGGAGGTGTGACCCAGAAGAGAATAGTAAGGAAGAATGTGGTCATTATGCAAATTTAAGTCAGTGCCTTCTCCAAGGGTAAGAGTTCTAGAGTCCTAGTCACCCTCCAGTTCCTGATAGAGAAAAGCACACTGACAATGGGCGCTTCCCTCATAAAGAGAAAAAAGGCTACCTTCTGTTCAGTTTTCAGAGCTTCTTCTGTGTCTGCCATTTCTCAAAAACAACCAGCTCATGATCATCCTTACACCAAAGAGGCAGATTTGGGATGGCAGCTGCTGTTTCTCCTTACACCTTCACTATTACAGGATAAATACCAATTTCCCCACTTTCCTTAAAACTAGGAGACATTCTGGCCAATAAGATGTAATGGCTCATCTGCTGGGGAGTTTTGAAAAGCATTTGTTCTTTATCCTTATAAACAGAAGCAAACCTGGCCAGCGCCCGCTCCTTTCCTGCCTTGAACATAGCACGGATGCTGGGAACAGTTGGAGAAATCGTCACTTGACTCTAAGGAAATTCAAGAGACCCTGAGAAATCCTTAACTCATATCTCAGCAATTGGCCACCAGCAACACTGTTTGTGTTAATAAAAACAAGAAACTCCCATTAATTTGGGCCACTGTAAGTTGGTTTTATGTTACTTGTCTCTTGCAGATGTTCAGATCAGTTGCTCAGATGTTCAGTTCAGTGCAGCACACAAGGCTTCCTGGTCCATCACCAACTCCCAGAGCTTGCTCAAGCTCACATCCATTGAGTCCATGATGCCATCCAACCATCTCATTCTCCGTCGTCCCCTTCTCCTCCCATCTTCAATCTTTCCCAGCATCAGGGTCTTTTCCAATGAGTCAGCCCTTCGAATCAGGTGGCCAAAGTATTATTGGAGTTTCAGCTTCAGCATCAGTCCTTCCAATGAATATTCAGGACTCATTTCCTTTAGGATAGACTGGTGGGATCTCCTTGCAGAAGGGACTCTGACTCTCCAACACCACAGTTGGTTAGTCAGCAGTGTTCGTTCCCACCCCTTCCTTTCCAACAGGCTCCCCATGGTATTCACGGGCCCTGACCCACATCCAGGGTGGAGCCAGGCTTGTCGAGCCAGTCACGGAGCCCTCTCTTCGTTGACCCTGAGTGGGTGTGTGACAGCATCTTTCTTGTCAGGAGACAGGCCGGAAAGTTGGCTGGGGCTTTGCAGAAAGAGTCCTTGCTCCTTATAAACAGACAGCAAGAGATCCTCCCCCTTTTTCCATTGCATGCGATGCATGTGAGGGTCTGGGGGTGGGCAGGAAAATGAATGGCGAGGAAGACCCTGGACATTCATGCAGTGACTCTGGACCATTTGTTTTGCAAAATAACAAGTAGCCTGCTGTTTTTAGTCAGTCTGAGCTGACGATTTCTGATACTTTGAGCTAAGCTCATCCAACTAAATGAAGTCCTCATCTAATTCCTCAACTAAATGCTGATACCCCAACACTCCAAAATTCCCTCGATACACCTAAACCAGCTGGACTTGGTTCTGGGCTTGACAAGGTAAACTAACCCAGTTAAAAGACTTTTGGGGACTTCTCTGGTGCTCTGGTGGTTAAGACTTTGCCTTCCAATGCAGGGAGTATGGGTTCAATCCCTGGCTGGGAAACTAAGATCCCACATAGTTTGCAGCCAAAAAACCAAAACATAAGACAGAAGCAACATTGTAATAAATTCAATAAAGACCTAAAAATGGTCCATATTAAAAAAGACATTTTAAATGTGCATATTAAGACATTTAACTTTATTTATTTAGTATTATTTAGTTACAGATATTATAACAATATCTGGCATTTGTATAGTACTTGATATAGGTCATTTGATCCTTACATCTTTTGGAAAAAAAGGCCAGTATGGGCATTTTTCTTTCATTTTTAAGCCAGATATATGAACACTCTGCCTTAAATCCTTTTGTGAATTGAGAAATGATTTATGTAATAAATCTTATTCCACTTGTCAGGCTCCACTTTGCTTTGCAGATAAGTACCTGTTTGCTCTATATTTGCATATCTTAAATTTATAGCACTCACTAAGATAATTTTGAAGGCAGAAAATAATGATTACCTTCAAGCATGAGCCAATATAAAACACTCTGGCAAGGTTTCACCCATAGACCGGCAGAGAATTGCAAGGTTTGTTTATATTAAATGCTCCGTCGGCTTGAAAAATGGTGATAGACTTTGTGGGTGCTTAGTCACCATTATGCTTTATGGAAAGAGGTCAAAAAAGAAGAGGAAGTTCAAGACATTATTCTTTGAATCGAGCACAGTACCAGGAGCACAAGTGAGCCCCATCTCATGATTTCACTGACAATAAATTTAAGTGTGGGGCCATTTCACATGAAATGAGCATTTAGGAACGTGTTCTCAATTTTAAATCATCTGTTTATGATGGCTCTTTCCTTTCCTGTTACAGAGAGTCATTGTAAAGGTAAACATTAGTTTTAATGGCCAGATCTTCCTTGACCATTTTTCTTAGTCAAACTCCAATCTGACAAGTGAAGTTTTATAAAAACATATTGTTTTAACATGTCTGCTAAATCACCTTGTTGCTAGGCATTAACTTAAAAGATTGCTTTCACTATTACACCAAGTCAAAAACAGATGGAATTCCTGCAAGATGGTGCAGAGAAGCTCTTGGGACATATGCTGATTTTGTTGTCTTAATGAGACCTATTTGGGAATAATTTTGTTTTCAAGTCCTTGCCACAAAGGAGAATCATTATTTTTTTTCTATTTACAGAAAATGTGAAAATTCTCAAACCAAAGCAATATTCTCTAGTGGAAAAGTGTTATAAGCATCTAAAAAATTAATTATTCCAAGTGCATGTTCATACTATCAGAAATCTACTCAATGCATGGATCTTGAAAGTTGTTTTTCTTAGACCAATACTTTCGCGAGCATTTGCAAATAACTTTAATGTAAAAAAAGGAGCAAAAGGGTTGAAAACATGGAAAAAAGAATGCAAATGAGAAAAGCACTGCAAAGGACACCTCAGTCGCTCAGTCATGTCCAACTCTTTGCAACCCCGTGGACTGCAGCACGCCAGGCCTCCCTGTCCTTCACTATCTCCCAGAGTTCACTCAAATTCATGCCCACTGAGTCAGTGATGTCATCCAACCATCTCATCCTCTGTCATCCCCTTCTCCTCCCACCTTCAATCTTTCCCAGCATCAGGGTCTTTTCAAATGAGTCAGTTCTTCGCATCAGGTGGCCAAAGTATTGGAGTTTCAGCTTCAGCATCAGTCCTTCCAATGAATATTCAGGACTCATTTCCTTTAGGGTTGACTGGTTTTATCTCCTTGTAGTCCAAGGGACTCTCAAGAGTCTTCTCCAACACCGCAGTTCAAAAGCATCAATTCTTTGGCACTCAGATTTCTTTATGATCCAACTCTCACATCCATACATGACTATTGGAAAACCATAGTTTTGACTAGATGGATCTTTGTTGGCAAAGTAATGTCTCTGCTTTTTAATGCACTATCTAGGTTTGCCATAGCTCTTCTTCCAAGAAGCAAGCGTCTTTTAATTTCATGGCTGCAGTCACCATCTGCAGTGATTTTGGAGCCCAAGAAAATAAAGTCTGTCACTGTTTCCATTGTTTTCCCATCTATTTGCCATGAAGTGATAGACAAATTGAAGGATTCCTGCAAAGGACAGGAATACGAACAGTAACAAGTTTCCTCCCAACACTGAGCTACTCTGGAAGCTTCCCTGTCTCCATGCTCTTCATAACTCATGATCAAGGCTAAGCGGAGCTGAGACTACAGCTTTTGACTCTACAGGCCACTTATTCATCCATCAAATAGTTATTAATTTGCACTAGGTCCTAGATGTAATACCGTGAGCCAGTATGGGCACTGCCCCAACCTCATCAAGCTTACAATTGAGAAAGCAAAACCTCTCTATCATACAACCGTAAATGGCATGATCCTACTGAGTCACATTTTGCCATAAATTCTATGAGGCTTTTCTGTTGGTTTTGGTTCTGGTTTTCCTCACTGGGCCATAATAACTTCCATCCATATGGTTTTGATGGATGTCCATCCATTTCATTTTCCCTGTTTCCCTTCATTACCTATTTTCTTTGTTGTTGTTGTTCAATCGCTAAGTCATGTCCTACTCTTTGCAACCGCATGGAGTGCAGCACACCAGGCTCCTCTGTCCTCCACTATCTCCCAGAGTTGGCTGGAATTCATGTTCGTTGAGTCAGCCATGCTATCTAAGCATCTCATCCTCTGCCACTCCTTTCCCCTTTTGCCTTCAATCTTTCCCAGCATCAGGGTCTTTTCTGATGAGCCAGCTCTTCCCATCAGGTGGCCAAAGTATTGGAGCTTCAGCTTCAGCAACAGTTCTTCCAGTGAACATTCAGGACTGATTTCCTTTACGATGGACTTGTTTTATCTCCTTGCAGTCCAAGGGACTCACAAGATTCTTCTTCAGCACCACAATTCAAAAGCATCAGTTCTCCAGTGCTCAACCTTCTTTATGGTCCAACTCTCACATCTGTACATGACTACTGGAAAAACCGTTAACTTTGACTATATGGGTTTTGTCAATAAAGTGACATCTCTGCTTTTTAATATACTGTCTTGATTTGTCATAGATTTCCTTCCAAGCAGTAAGTGTCTTTTAATTCCATTTTCTACCCTCCTCAAGAATTCTACATACATCCTTGCTATTTTTCCTCTTTGAGATATTAGTTTTCTACCTAGATATTGTTCTGAGAAAGTTACTCACTACTTGATCTTCCAGTCAGTAAACATTAGGGTAAAGATCATGCCCCAATAAAGCCACCGAAAAACACAAAGGAGTATTTCAACTTGGGACTCCCTGCCTCCCTAGTTACAACTTTATCCTGTCCTTCATTCCATCTTTAATGCTGAGAAGACCAGCCTGGGGTACCATCTGCTTAAATCCCTCTACCCTGTCCAGAGCATTAATGAAGACAATAAGAAACTATTCTCACGAGAACATAAGCCATTATTAAAAGGAAATCAGAGTATACAGAAATCACTATACAGACACACCTCCTGTGGGTAAAGCACTTTAGATGTAATAAATGTCGTGTTTTCACCTCAAGATGGACATTTCATGCAGACGAGACATGAAAGGCACTGGACTATGGTCCCCAACAGATGCTGAGTTCAAGGACCACGGCTTTTCGTGTGAAAGCTGAAGTTTGAGTAAAGCTGTAACAGTAAGATGTGAGTTGGTGTGTGCATGGAGAGATACAGTTACACATATTCGTGTTTTTTAATTTTTTAAACTGAAGTGTAGTTGATTTACAATCCTGTGTTAGTTTCAGGTGTACAGCCCAGTGACTCAGTTTCATATATGTGTGTGTGTGTGTGTGTGTGTGTGTGTGTGTGTGTGTGTGTGCGTGTATGCATGCTTGCTAAGCTGTTTCAGTCGTGTCTCACTCTATGACCCCATGGACTGTAGCCTGCCAGGCTCCTCTATCCATCAGATTCTCCAGGCAAGACTACTGGAGGGGGTTGCCACACCCTCCTCCAGGGGATCTTCCCCGGCCAGGGACTGAACCCACGTCTCTTGTGTCCCCTGCCTTGGCAGCCAGGTTCTTCACTGCTAGTGACACCTGGAAGGCCCATTCCTTTTCAGATTCTTTTCCCTTATAGGCTATTACAAGATAATGAGTATAGTTTCCTGTGGTATACAGTAGGTCCTGGTGGATTTCCATTTTGTATATAGTAGTATGCATCTGTTAATCCAAACTCCTAATTTATTCCTCCCCTTTCCCTTGTGGTAACCAAAACGATCTTCTGCACAGACACAGAGCACACATATTCATCCACGGGCTGCTTGCTGTGTGCCAGGCACTCCGCGAGACACCAGGCATGCAAAGGTGGGTCAGACACGGACCCTCGGAGGACCTGTCTCGCTGAAGTTTATGGGAATCCCATTACATAAAGCTTACGTGTGTCTGGCTGCACAACTCTGAATTTCATTTTCTTTGATTGCTCTGAATGGATCTTGTTTGGTTATTTTATTAAAGCATGGAGCATTTTCGGTGAGGCATCTTATCAGCCTTCCTATGCGGTGCGTCAACCTGTGGGCTTCCCGGCACGGTAAGTCTACATCTCGCTTATAACCCATTCAAAGGGGACCACCAGGGCATGGGAAGGAAGTCTTATCATAGACTAGGAAAAAATTCTGATTTCTTGTTACAAAATGTTGACTTTAGTGTTGATAAGAAACGTTAACAGTGATAGGATAGTACAAACCCCCAGTATTTTCTCAATTTTCACAACTAGAGGGGCTCAGCAAGTACCCGAACTCTGGCACATGCCCTGTCAAATGCCAGCTTTCTGCTCATTCACTAACCAGATGAGGGATGACAACCCTGAGCGCCTAACTCGCATTTCTCATAAAACCAATGCTCTGTTAATGCGGGAGCTAATTACCATGCCACTTCCTTGGCTTCAGTGTCTTGAATTCTTCCGCTTGCTTATGCCTGGGGCAGGAAGAACAGCACACCCAAAGACAGGGCTTCCTAGGAGTTGCATGAATGAAACAACCCAGCCGTGCTCTAGTGCGATTGTTTGCCATCAAATACACACGAAGGACCCGCGGCCCCACCTGACTAGACGCGACCATTTCTACCTCGGTGTTTTCCACCGTGGTGACATGATCATAAACATATTAACAAGCCCTACAGTGCGATCAACAACAGATGTAGAATTAAAAGTGTTGACAAGTTGCATCAGGTACCTGGGCTTTATGCCTTTTCCACCACATCTAAATCCCACTGCTCCAGAAAACTGCCCAACCAACTGTTCTCTCTGAAGAGCTGTTCGCTGGGAAAACACCCCTTTTCGTTTCATGCTTTGACTGGAGAAATAGACACAGATTCCCTTGAAGCAGCTTTGGGGGAAGAAAATCTACAATGCCAACTACTTGTCACAGAATAGCTCCTAATTTTGAAATGGGAATCTTTTCACCATATGCACCTACTGAAAGAGATACTCTTTAAAAAGTTACTGAAATAAAGTCAGTGATTTGATTAATAACTATTACAATGAAACAGAAACATTTTATTTTTCAACTGCCATATGAAAAATAGATAGCTGGTGAGAATTTGCTATTTGACTCAGGGAACTCAAACCAGCACCCTAGAGGGGTGGGAAGGGGTGGGAGGTAGGAGGAGGTTCAAAAGGGAGGGGACATAGATATATACCTATGGCTAATTCATGTTGATGTGTGGAAGAAACCAACACAGTATTGTAAAGCAATTATCCTTCGATTAAAAATAAATTCAAAAAAACTTTGCCAAAAATCTGAACATAAATCTTTTGCATATAATTCTTCAAAACCTCTATATAAACATTTCTACATGATCTAAGGTCAATGTGAAGTTATGTTCAACAACAAACACAAATAAAACTGGTGTTAAACTAAAAAAAGACAAAATTACTGAAATAAAATCAGTGATTTGATTAATAACTAAATTTGATTTGACTAAAACAAAATGGGCTTCCCTGCTGGCTCAGGCGGTAAAGAATCCACCTGCAATGCGGAAGACCTGGGTTCAATCCCTGGGTTGGGAAGATCCCCTGGAAGAGGGCATGGCAACCCACTCTAGTATTCTTACCTGGAGAATCCCCATGGACAGAGGAACCTGGCAGGGTACAGTCCATGGGGTCGCAAAGAGTAGGACACAACTGGGCGACTAAGCATGAAACAAAATAAAATGTCTTTTAAATAATTTAAAGGGGAGGCTAGTAAACATCTCATGCTTTTTGTCTTCCAGCCTCTTCCCCTTTGAGGAATTTCCCATCGTCCTTTGCACCATCATATGCATCCTTTTCCTTGGGAGCGCAGGTAAAACGGTGAGCACACCACCCAGGCTGGTGAGTCAGAACCCTTCCATCTCCAGACGCACTGACTCATGCCAGCGATGAGCCAGGGTTCCACGGCAGAGCAAGCAGAATTTCCCTCTGGGCTTTTGGAAGAGCTCTTGGGAAATACATGCGTCTGGGTTCATGAGCTGTGACAAAGATGTAAGTCAACTGGTATATTTGCTACCACTCCAGAAGAGCGTTCCTGATAACAAATCTAACAAAGAAAAAAAAAAAAAAAAGCAGAGCTGAGACTGAAAAGAAAAAGAGAGAGAGATTACAGGAGGAAGATTGTGGATAACAATGAGACAGAGAGAAAAGTCTTGGTGACCGTGTTTGAGGCTCCTAGTTCGAGCCAGACATGAAAACACCCACTCCGGACATTTTCAGTTATATTAGCCATCAACTCCTTTTTCTTATTGGTTACTCAATTTTTATGCTGTGGGCTGCCAACTTTTTCTCTAAAATAGCCAGATAGTGAATGGCATCACCGACTCGATGGACATGAGTTTGGGTAAACTCTGGGAGTTGGTGATGGACAGGGAGGCCTGGCATGCTATGATTCATGGGGTCGCAAAGAGTCGGACACGACTGAGTGACTGAACTGAACCAAACTGAAGCTTTGCATGCCACATGCTCTCTGTTACATGAAAGCAGACACAGGCAACACATAAGCAAGCATAACTGTGCTCCAAAGAGACGCTTCCTGGGGACACCAAAATGTGAATTTTATATAATTTCCATGCATCACAAAATACTATTTTTCTTATTTTTCAACCATTTAAAAACAAAACCATTGTAGCTCAAGGGCTATGCTCAACAGACTCGAGCTTATCTAAAGTTCCCTCCTTCCTTTCTGCCAACAATCTCAGACTTGTTTTTAGAGATTCACCACTTTCTGCATCCTACGCCGTTCTGTTTGGGTGAGTGGACACTATCCTTAGCGCTAGGAACAGGCGTGACAGGCTTAAGCCAGCAAGAAGACTCCACCTCCTTGGCCACAGAGCTGACTCAGCAGTAGATGGACCTGTGATGGAGTTCAGTCCACTGAGACTTGAAGGGCCACCGACTAGGGCTTCTGAGAAAGGCATTTCCTGTCTCCTGCTGCCTGCTCTGCATCCTGGCCACCTGTCAGAGGAGATGCTGTCTTACTACAGCTGGTAATGCAAGGGATGGGGATTTGAGACTCAGAATCGCTGCAGCCGTGAAACTCTCCCAGGAAGAAAGGTTATGAGGATCAGGAATGGAGCCGAAGCAGAGCTGGGGTCACATGATGAGGCCGCTGAGCTGGATGGAGCCTCACCTGAAGCCCAGCTGCCTATGGCCTCTTCAGTTAAGAGCTGATAAATCCCTTTCTTTGCTTAGCTTCTTTAGGACAAACTTTCTGATAGACTCATACATCTTAAAATGAAAGGAATCCTGAAGAATACGTTAAAAAACCTAAGAGGGCAACGACGTGGCTGACTCAGGAAGGGTCACATGACCCAGTGGCATTGGCGCCAGTCTGATCAAGTCTGAGGTCAACGATTCAGTTTTCTTCAGCTTTTCAGATTCAAGGACTGTTGCTTTCTGTTTTTTTAAATCAAAAGCTGCCCAGACTCTTCAGGAAATAATTCACTTCAGACAAATGCACAAAAGGAAGCATGTTATTTATAAATAGAAACCGCTTCCCCAACGACACACTAAAAACTCCAAACTCCTGACTGCTGCCCCAAGGCCACCTGCAGCGGGGCCCTCTGCCCGCCTCACGGCCCTCACCCCCTCTGCCCCGCTGTCCCCTCCACTCCCGCCGGAATCTCTTCCCCGCATGTCCTCAAATATCCTGAGTGAGAAGCACATTATAAATGCTTTCATCCCCATCTAAAGTCCTCTCCGCTCAGAGCTGACCCTGGCTCTCTCTTTCTATCCAGGTCTCTGGTGGGAAATCACTCCCAGAGAGGCCCACCCTGGCCGCCTTGTCTGAAACAGCCCTTCCTCCCCCACACACCCCCATCACGCTCTGCCATGCCTCTGTTTCAGTTTAGCCACAGAAATTCCATCCAGCTGAAAACACATTCTTGTTGTCTTTAATCATGTTTCCCAAACTAGGATACGTGTTCCATGAGGACAGGAACGTTCAGAACCCTGTTCACCATTGTATTCCCAGCGAGGTGCCCAGGGTGGTGTCCGGCAATAAGGAGTTGCTGAATGAATGGAGTGAGGTGAAATGAGCAAAGGGAGGGAGGGAGGGGCAGAGAGAGAGGAAGAAAGAAAGAGAAAGAGGAAGGAAGGAAGGAAAAAGGGAGGAAGAGGGATAGGCAGGAAAGGAAGCAGTCCGTCCATGTGATCTCATTTCTGTAAGAGAATCTACAGACGAAGCCACTAGTTCTTAGAAAATACCTGGAAAATATGTCAAATTGCTACTATAATTTTCTCACCTTAAGACCAAAGGTGGATAATTTAAAACAAACCATTATCATGAACATAACTGTAAACC
Organism: Ovis aries; assembly: GCF_016772045.2. NCBI lineage: Eukaryota > Metazoa > Chordata > Mammalia > Artiodactyla > Bovidae > Ovis > Ovis aries. Next base: position 76,372,101 of record NC_056065.1, on the reverse strand, counting down.
ATTTCTACAGAAAATTACTTGCCAAATAAAGTGATTTTAACAGATTTACGTGTGCATAAGAATTTACAGCTTGTGGAGCACTTTTCACCTAGATTTGCATTTAACTCTTTTAAGACTTCCCTTGAGGAGATGCTGTTATTTCTCTTGTCTAAAGACTGAAGCCCAAAATCCAAGTAAGGAATAGCTCAGGGTTATAGACGAGGAGGAGCAAAGGCCCAACTTGACATCTGAGTCCCCCGATGTTGCTTGATTCTAATACAGCGCTGCCTCCTTCCAGCAATGGCAAATCCCACCAAAGCAAGTGGTGATTCACTTGCTTCAGCTTCCAAAGGTGACCTAAACTTGTCGCAGTTTTCTGGGACTTTCCACATAGAAATTTTCGTACCACCTGCTGCAGGAGGGCCTGAGTATTTGTACGTTCCTCAGCTCTGTCTGAGATCCGCTGGATTCTTGGGCTTCTCAAACTTTAACACACATCTGAGTCACCCTGGGAGTCTTGTCAAAATGCGGACTCTGACACAAGACTTCTCGAGTGTGGACTGAGCTGCTGAATTTCTACCAGGCTGCCAGCTGATCCTGGTGCTGCTCATCCACAAACATCCACACTTTGAACAGCGAGTCTAGGACATACCTACACAGGCTTTTGAACTGCAAGGGTTTATGGACTGGATGTCCGGGTCCCTCCAAAACGCATAGCTTGAAACAGAATCCTCAGTGTGATGATAGCTGGAGACAGGGGGTGCGGGACTTTGGGAGGTTAACTGAGTCATCAGGATGGACCCCCCATGAATGGGATTAGTGCCCTTAAGAAAGAGACCACAGGACTTCCCTGGTGGTGCTGTGGATAAGACTCCGCCAGCCAATGCTGGAGACACAGGTTCAATCCCTGGTCCGGGAAGATCCCACACACCGAGGGGCAACCTAGCCCGTGCTCGAGCAGCAACTACTAAAGCCTAGAGCCCACGGTCTGCAACAGAAGCCATTGCTTTGAGAAGCCCCCACACTGAGACTGGAGAGCAACTCCCTCCACTTCCCACAACTAGAGAAAGCCCCCGTGCAGCCACAGAGACCCAGCCCAACCAAGTTCAATAAATAAAAAGATACATTTTAAAACCAAAAAATAACCACAAGTCTATTTTTCAAAAATTGCATGGGGATAAGAATTTCCAACAATAGAATCCCGTTATCCCTGCCCTGGTCCTTTAGGATTTTGCTTACTAGGTTAGGAGAGATAATTTCAAACAAATAACCATAAATATGGAGCTGTGTTCTCATAGAAAATAAAACTATACCAACACATTTAGCCAGCAGACTGGTGAACACACAATTTGGTTGCTGAAAGAGAAGACAGGATTTCAATACCTGTCAGCCACGTTCCAACCAAGTAACCTTTAATGGACACATAATTTCATGTCTCTGAATTTCCTCTTCTCCATGAAATAAAAATAATAACTGCTGCTGCTGCTGCTGCTGCTGCTACTGCTAAGTCACTTCAGTCGTGTCCGACTCTGTGTGACCCCGTAGACGGCAGCCCACCAGGCTCCCTCATCCCTGGGATTCTCCAGGCAAGGACGCTGGAGTGGGTTGCCATTTCCTTCTCCAATGCATGAAAGTGAAAAGTGAAAGTGAAGTCACTCAGTCGTGTCTGACTCTTAGGGACCCCATGGACTGCAGCCCACCAGGATCCTCCATCCATGGGAGTTTCCAGGCAAGAGTCCTGGAGTGGGGTAAAGTATTGTTTAAATCTGACATCACAAGAGAGAAGATTAAATAAATGTGGTAACTATAAAGTACGAAGCAATACAGAATTATTAAAAATGATGGCTAATTAAAAAATGAAATGATGGAAATGTTAGGCTCTCTAAACTGTAAGAGGACAGGCAGTTTTGTAGAAAGGCAAGCTGCGCCACTATCTATTATGCTGCTACTGCTGCTTAGCCACTCGGCCGTGTCTGCCTCTCTGTGGCTCCACGGACTGTAGCCCACGAGGTTCCTCTGTCCACGGGTTTCTCCAGGCAAGAATACTTGAGCAGGTAGTCATTTCCTGCTCCAGGGGATCTTTCTGACCCAGGGATCAAACCTGCGTCTCCTGTGTCTCCTGCATCTGCAGGCAGATTCTCTACCACTAGTACCACCTGGGAAGCCCCAGATTTTTTTAAAGCCCCGGTGAAGTCACAGTGCCTGCAGCCTCTGACGTTGTCTTTGGCTGGTACGCTTGCGTTCTTTGTAGCCCTGCTTTCCAGGGTTGTTACTGTTTTCGCCTCTGATGTGTGTGGTCTGGGGAATTTAGTTCTATTATCCATCATCTTCATCTGAAGGTGAAGATGAACCTTCCACTGAACCTTTATCAATTACATTGTGTGTGTGTGTTAGTCGCTCAGTAGTGTCTGACTCTCTGTGACCCCATGGACTATAGCCCCCAAAGCTCCTCTGTCCACGGAATTCTCTAGACAAGAATACTGGAAAGGTAGCCATTCCCTTCTTCAGGGGATCTTCCCAACCCAGCGATCAAACCCAGATCTACTCCATCACAGGCGGACTCAACCATCTTGGCTACCAGGGAAGCCCACAGATTGCATTGAAGGTGAAAGTGCAAGCCGCTCAGTCGTGTCAGACTCTTTGCAACCCCATGGACTGAACGTCCTTGGAATTCTCCAGGCCAGAATACTGGAGTGGGTAGCCTTTCCCTTCTCCAGGGGATCTTCCCAACCCAGGGACTGAATGCAGGTCTCCCGTATTACAGGTGGATTCTTTACCAGCTGAGCCACAAGGGAAGCCCAAGAAGACTGGAGTGGGTAGCCTATCCCTTCTCCAGCGGACCTTCCCGACCCAGGGATCTAACAAATAAATGCAGGGTCTCCTGCACTGCAGGCAGATTCTTTACCAACTGAGCTATCAGGGAAGCCCATAGATTACATTACCAGTCATTAATAGATATGAGAGTTTGAAAAATTCAGAGCAAGATTTAGAAAAATAGGTATCTCACCTGAAAACAGAATAAATACTCTTGAAATACCTACCTGGTATCCCTGAGTGAGTCTGCAGTTATGTTACTGGAAGCTCTTTGTTCCTGCCTCGGGGTCCTTTCCTCCAGTCCCTCGCTCTGTAAGGCAGCAGAGGCGGCTGTGGGGGGAACCTTCCAGGAAGGCAGGATCCTGAGTGTCCTCCGTGAGGCCAGCGGGCTCAGCTTACCTACCTGCCCTGTTCTGGCTCACTGTAGCTGCTGGCTGTTCCTTCCGCTCTGCAACAGCCTTCTGACAAGCATCTATGCGTCCTCCTCTGCCACTCGACCGCCCCTTTCCCACAGCACAGCCAGCACAATCACTCAAAATCATGTGTCTGACCACAGCACTCCATCCTCGCTGAAAGCTCTTCAGAGACTCCTTGATGCAGAAAGCCCAACTCCTTTTCCCAGGTCTGATCTGATCCTGTCCACCCCGACCCCTCAACTCCGTGCAAACTGTGCCCTCACTCACAACTCCATCACCCCATCTCGCAGACCCAAATGTAACAAGCGCAATCGAACCCATGTTTCACATTTGCTCACCATTCTACCCCACACCCAGAATTGTCCTCCCGGGTAACTGGGTCTTCATCACAAAAAATCAGATCTCTGCTCAAGCATCCCCTCTTCAGAAGGGGTTCCCTGACCTCTTGCTAAAGCGGCCTCTCTCCCAACTGCCCTCTGTCACACTAACCTCTTTCGTGGTCTTGTTCCCATTCTGAGGTTTTTTTTAATTTATTAATTTGCTCATATGTTTTTTTCCATCTTCTCATGCTCGAACGTGAGCCTACCTATCTGGGTCACCACTGGATCCTCAGCACCTAGGACAGCGCCTGGCACAGACTAAGTTCCAGATAAATATTTATTATGGGAATAAAGACAACCCACGAAGATAAAATTCTCAGATTCTCCTGGGACTCAAAAATGCAAACTCGAATATCTGGAGATATAACCCATGTTTCCTCACTAGAGGGTTTAATGTGATAAAGCTCCTGATTCTCTCCAAACTTAACTATAATATTAAATTAATTCAGTGGTAATTTCAATTCCAATCAATGCAAAGATTCTAAAGTTCATCTGAAAAAAAAATTGGGAAAAATAAATTTGTCAAGTAATCAAAATACTTTCTTAAAACAAAGCAAAACAAAAACTTTGAAGCAACAATAGGCAGAGGGGACCTTACCTATCAGACAATAAGACATATGTTTAAAGGGCTAGTGTTGGAAAAAAAGAGAAACTCCAGAAACAGGCATGCATATATATGTATATCCAGGGCTTCCCTGGTGGTTCAGACAGTAAAGAATCTGCCCACAATGCAGGAAACCTGGGTTTGATCCCTGCGTCAGGAAGATTCCCTGGATAAGGAAATGGCAATCCACTCCAGTACTCTTGCCTGGAAAATCCCATGGACAGGGGAGCCTGGTAGGCTGCAGTCCATGGGGTCACTAAGTGTTGGACATGACTGAGTAACTTCAGTTTCACTTTTCACTTTCATGCATTGGAGAAGGAAATGGCAACCCACTCCAGTGTTCTTGCTTGGAGAATCCCAGGGACGGGAGGGCCTGGTGGGCTGCAGTCCATAGGGTCACAGAGTCAGACACGACTGAACCACTAACACTTTCATTTTCATATATGTGTGTGTGTGTGTATGTGTGCATATATGTTAATACATACGTACATATATATATATATGTAACTGCGGTGCTGTGCTTAGTCACTCAATTGTGTCCAACTCTGTGTGACCCCACGGACTATAGCCGCCAGGCTCCTCATCCCTGGGGATTCTCCAGGCAAGAATGCTGGAGTGGGTTGCCATTTCCTTCTCCAAGGAATCTTCCCAACCCAGGGATCAAACCCAGGTCTCCCACGTTGCTGGAGGATTCTTTACCATCTGAGCCACCAGGGAAGCCTGTGTAACCACTATCTCTATCATACTGGAAAAAATCAGTAAAATTTCCCTCTTAGAGCTACAAAACCCACAAAAGTTAAAATACGAAGTAGGATAACATTTACAGGATACATTATATTTAAAAGATGACTGCTTCATATGTCAAAGCTTTTCAAATTAATCAGAAAAAGTGATAAATGCTCTAGCAACTCAAAATATACAAAGCAACACTGCACTGTAGAAAAAACACAAATGTCTGAGAACTGTACAAAAAAAATTCCTTCTATTGATACAACAAACGCACATTAAAACAATGAGAAGAGATTTTCATTATCAGGTTGACAAAGATTAAAAATACTGCTGCTCAGTGTTGGTGACCATGAGGGGAAATAGAATCCCTGTATCCATAAGGAAGTCTAGAGGAATACTGAGGAATAACTCCATGGAAGTCAATTTCCTGTTGTGATTCTAAAGCCTTTAAAACTGCGGCTGCTGCTAAGTCGCTTCAGTCATATCCGACTCTGTGCAGCCCCATAGACGGCAGCCCACCAGGCCCTCCCGTCCCTGGGATTCTCCAGGCAAGAACACTGAAGTGGGTTGCCATTTCCTTCTCCAATGCATGAAAGTGAAAAGTAAAAGTGAAGTCGCTCGGTGGTGTCCGACTCTTAGCAACCCCATGGACTGCAGCCTACCAGGCTCCTTCGTCCACGGGATTTTCCAGACAAGAGTCCTGGAGTGGGGTGCCGTTGCCTTCTCCTAACTTTATCCAATTCTCCATTTAGTGCTTTATCATAAAAATTTGACTGGACGAGGATATACAGGAATGTATTTCATATGTACCAGAATGTTTATTGTACAATTGTTTATAAGATCAAAAAATTAGAATCAGTATAAATGTGTTTATCATGTCAGTCTAACTCTGGAATATTATGTACCAATAAAGAATCATTGGGTACCAGAGTGTTAACATGAACAGATGTTCATAAAATGTTGTTGAGTGGAAAAAAGCATGTTAAGAACAGTCTGTACAGCTTGAAAGTGAAAGTTGTTCATTGGTATCCGATTCTTTGCAACCCCAGGAGCTGTATAGTCCATGGAGTTCTCCAGGCCAGAATACTAGATTGAGTGGCCTTTCCCTTCTCCAGGGGATCTTCCCAACCCAGGGATCGAGCCCAGGTCTCCCGCATTGCAGGTGGATTCTTTACCAGTTGAACCACCAGGGAAGCCCAGTAGAGCTTAAATTGTTGTAATATGATTATAGAGATATACATGATTTTTACTATCATCTTTTTATATTACATTATGTTAGAAATGCTAACCACTTAGCAGAAGGCTAACAGTTGTTATCTCTGATGATTTTTCCTTTGTGCTTAGTTGCATTTTCTAATTTTTCTATAATGAATTTTTATTGCTTGCGTAGAAGAGATAGTTTGGGGGGTTCTGTGGAGAAGGGAGTTAATTACTGATGTCTAGTTGGTTGCAGTGTTTTCAAGCCTATTTTTCAGGAGCAAAATCTCCATTAAAAATACAAGCATCTTTTGAGTTGAAAAAAAAACTGCAAACCGTTCCCAACACTTTGTCTCAGCGCCACCCACATAAAGGACCAGACTCACAGCTACAGTGGCACCCTTGTGTTTTCGTTACTACCAAGTAATGCAGCCAATAAAGAACCTTCAAAAAGCGAAAATGAAGCAATAAGGCGTGACAGATAATGTGGTTATTGTGTGGTAATGAACTCCAGAGGCATCAGAAGTTTGATATATTGCTGAGTACAACTATTTCCCCTGGGTGTAATTTAACCTGAGAAGCTTGCCCCAGAATCACTGATATAAATAGTCCTCCCTGTAGATAAACATGTTTGCAACTGTTGTATGGATGCCTTAATTGTGTTCAATTATGCAGCACAATACAAACATAACTAAAACTGATTCTAGATTAAGGTTTAGGAACTATCAGAACAGCCCCAAAGACTAATTCTAAATCTAACAGCGAAACCACACCGAGTTAGTAAAAGACACTCTGACAGTAAGTGCTAATACGAGTACCACAATAACACTAGCAATGAAAGACCTCGTCCGTGCAGATAATCTTCTCTGTCCTTAAACACCTAGAAAATAAGCCCATTGAATAGTTAACATGTAATATTTCAATAGAAATGGATTCAGTTCAGTTCAGTCACTCAGTCATGTCTGACTCTTTGCGGCCCCATGAATCACAGCATGCCAGGCCTCCCTGTCCATCACCCACTCCCGGAGTTCACTCAGACTCAGGTCCATCGAGTCCGTGATGCCATCCAGCCATCTCATCCTTGGGCGTCCCCTTCCCCTCCTGCCCTCAATCCCTCCCAGCATCAGAGTCTTTTCCAATGAGTCAACTCTTCACATGAGGTGGCCAAAGTACTGGAGCTTCAGCTTTAGCATCATTCCTTCCAAAGAAATCCCAGGGTTGGTCTCCTTCAGAATGGACTGGTTGGATCTCCTTGCAGTCCAAGGGACTTTCAAGAGTCTTCTCCAACACCACAGTTCAAAAGCATCAATTCTTCGGCGCTCAGCCTTCTTCACAGTCCAACTCTCACATCCATACATGACCACAGGAAAAACCATAGCCTTGACTAGACGACAAGCAGAAATTAAATGTGGAATTTCAAGCGTATTTGATCTTCCATGGATCCTAATTAGAACACACGGTTAAAAACTTAACAATCAGGGATAAGTGGATATTTGATAGCAACACAATGTTAAACGTTTACAGTTGGTATTATGGTTATACTTTGTAAAAGAATTCTTACCCTTAAGAGATACACTCAGAAACAGTCAAGGATAAAATGACGCCTGAAGTTGGCATCAAAATTACCCAATGTGGGTGGGTGGCTACCGATGAATCAAGGCAGGGTTTGAGTTGTTAACTGTTGAAATGGAGGGATCACCACCCCTGGGTTCATTATAATAGTATTCTCTTCGATATTGTGAATGTCTGAGATTTCCCATGGGAAGTGCTTTTTAAAGCTATCTGCTATCACCTATGTAGTGATGACTCCGTGGTAAAAGAATGAGCCTGCAATGCAGGAGCCACAGGAGACACAGGTTCCGTCCCTGGGTCGGGAAGATTCCCTGGAGGAGGGCACGGCAACCCACTCCAGTATTCCTGCCTGGAGAATCCCATGGACAGAGGAGCTTGGTGGGCTACAATCTAAAGGGTCGAAAAGAGTTGCACACGACTGAAGCGACTTAGCACACATGTGCAATCATTAGTCATCACTGTATATTAAACACAGTTTGGTGAAAGAAGTCATCATTATAAAATTAAGTAATTTTTAAAAACTTATCTGGTAATACATAAAATCTCATTTGATTCATAAAAAAGTTTTACATTATTGAAAAGGAACCAACAACAATCATCAAAAATATAAAGTTAAATGGGTATAAACCACTGAGATGAAAACAAATTATAAAACTTTGAATGAGTCTGGATTTAAATATTCAAAATTGAAAATGTCACCAAGATGGCGAGGAGGGATGGGGGAAGCGGCGTGTCCTATTTAAACTGTATTGAGATACTTGCAAGCTCCAGGAGTTTTTGACAGACAGGGAAGCCGGGTGTGCTACAGTCCACAGAATCACGAAGAGTCGGACACAACTGAGTGACTGAACTGATTGACTGACTCAGATGCTTGCTGAAAGAAGTGATATTTACAAAAATCAAATTCCAGGGACTTCCCTGGCAGTCTGGTGGTTAAGATTCCACACTTCCACTGCAAGAGGCACAGGTTCGATCCCTAGTGAGGGAAGTAAGATCCCACATGCTTCGAGGTGCAGGTAAAAAAAAAAAATCAAATTCCTTTGGAAAGACAAATTCTGTTAAAGGAGTCATAGTCAACAAACCATAGCAATTGTTTATCAACAAAGTAGAGGCGATTCTATTAACAATGTAGAATGAATAAAAGGACAAGGTGGAGAAATGAGCAAATCCGTTTGGTGTCAGAGATAACTGGGATTCCTGCACTGCACTCTCTCCTTCAATAGCAATTACGTTATGTCCACAATGTGGCTCCTGTTTGCATTTCAGGTGCCTTCTTAAGACCACTAAACAAGTCCAAACAAAGTCGGCGTGTTCAGCCTCTCACAGTAGGTCTATTTTTGTTGGTGGTGGTCAGTCACTCAGCCATGTTCGACTCTTTGTGACCCCATGGACTGCAGCACGCCAGGCTTCCCTGTCCATCACCAACTCCTAGAGCTTGCTCAAACTCATGTGCATCGAGTCAGTGATGCCATCCAACCACCTCATCCTCTGTCATCCCCTTTTCCTCCTACCTTCAATCTTTCCCAGCATCGGGATCTTTTTAATGAGTCAGTTCTTCGCATCATGTGGCCAAAGTATTGGAGTTTCAGCTTCAACATCAGTCTTTCCAATGAATATTCAGGACTGATTCCCTTTAGGATTGACCAGTTTGATCTCTTTGCAGTCCATGGGACTCTCAAGAGTCTTCTCCAACACCACAGTTCAAAAGCATCAATTCTTTGGTGCTCAGCTTTCTTTATAGTCCAAGTCTCACATCCATACATGACTACTGGGAAAACCATAGCTTTGACCAGACAGATCTTTGTTGGCAAAATAAGGGGGTGTCATCTGGAGGCAGTTCAGCTCTAAATACTTCATGCCTTCATGTAAATATTCTTGCCTTTTTTCTCTCAAATAATTACTGCTTTTCCTTGGGGCGGGAGAGGAGGGCCCGGTTGGAGACACCAGGAATACAGTCATAAACAAAACACTGACCTTTGGCAACAGCATTGCAGGTCGAGGTCCTCAGGATCCAGGTAAAGTCACCCAATACCAGCTAACTAAAGTAGTCGTGCATGACCTTATTCCTCAAATCTACCAACTCGCTAGATTACTGCATGCTTTAAATAAAATACTTCTCAGCTGCACAGAAACTCACATTGGACAGATGGCAGAGGCTATGAATTGTGTGGAAAACCCTGCTCCCCGCCTTCTCTTTCTGACCTTCTCCCCGCTCCTCCGACCTTCACCTCCTGGTCTCTCTGTCCCTGGGTCTCCTCCTCTCGCAGACGCTTTCTGGTTTTCAGTGCCCTGGTGTCCCTCGCATGGAGACCCCGCTGTGCCTGTGACCTGCACACCGATTGGCAGGAGGCTGAGCCAGAGAGTAAATGTCCAGACGCCGCTGCCAGAGAAATCTACCAGCTAGAACCTTTAAAAACTCTCAAGAACACGTTAAAGCGCCCATGCGCTATAGCTACTGAGCCTGCAGCGAGAAGCCTGCTCACCCCAACTAGTGGGTAGCTCCAGCTCACCCCACTAGAAAAAAAGCCCACAGCAACGAACACCCAACACAGTCCAAAATAACGTGAAATCCATTAAAGCCTTTCATTCTGCATGAATATCTCTAAAGTTTACGAATCCAGTTCCTATAGGTGTTGAGGAATGAGTGCATTTGGAAAACTGGCCCTTGGGTGAATTGATTCTTGGATGAATTGGCTTTTGCAAATTCAGCTTTGGCTGAAACATTATCAGCTAATTACGTTGCCTCCACCTTGGAGGGAGACCCCCCACCCCCCTCACCCCCGGTAGGAGAGTGATGCAAGTAACATAATACACACCTCCAGGGCTGGGGTCCGTCAACTTTCCCCAAGAACTCTGAGTTCATCTCAGGCCGAAAGATGAGGGGAAATTAAGACCTGCCCTACGTCACAGCTAAGTGCTTCCCTGGTGGTACGGTGGGAAAGAATTCACCTAATGCAGACGACTCAAGAGACGTGGGTTCGATCCTCCAGTCAGGAAGATACCCTGCAGAGGGAAATGGCAACCCGCTCCAGTATTCTTGCCTGGGAGATTCCATGGACAGAGGAGCCTGGCAGGCTACAGTCCATAAGGTCACAAAAGACTCAGATAGGACTTATGACTGAAAAGTGGCAGCAGCTAAGCAGACCTGGGGAATTCTGCATAGATATGATAACCAGGCTCCTGCATTAAGCTGTCTTTCTTTTCCCTTACTGAGGTATGACTGACACACATTATTTTAGTTTCAGGCGTATGACATCATGGTTTGATGTTTGTATAAACTGCAAAATGATCAGTGGAACAAGTGTAATTAACATTCATCGCCAGACAGAGTTACAATATTTTTTTTCTTGTGATGAGAACTATTAATGCCCACTGTCAATAACTTTCAAACGGGGGACAGAGCCTTATTACTATAGTCACCATGCTGAGTGTTCCATCCCCAGGACTTATTTTATACTTAGCAGTTTGTACTGAATTTTCTTATATTATTTTCTTCTATTAAAATCAAGGAAGGGAAAAGCTTTCATCAACTAATATAGGACAACACTTCTCAAAGCACGTGATGCTAAATGTTGTCTCTATTAGATGCTCTGTGAAATATTATTTGAATCTTACATAACGTTGGGGAAAGTAGCATTACTATCTTAAGAGATACTTTGTTGCTGCGTGCGCTTTTTCTTACATAACGTTGGGGAAAGCATTATGATGACTCATAAGGCACGTTAGTATATTAGGTCCCTGCACTAAAGGATAAAAAAAGGTTTCTAAAGTCTATCTTTTGATGTTTTTGTTGTTATACTTGTTATTTTATTCTGCTCTCTTTGATGTATTTAAATAACTTGCACTGTTTAGAGGTCATTCAGGATATGCTCTCATATTTTTTGACACTTTGGGGGGTGAGTTTTATGCTGTTTTTTTATTCTAAAGTTTCTTCAAGGAGGGGCTTCCCATAGTGGACACTGGGGAAGAGGGCGTGGCTGAAATCAGCCACACAGAGCTGTGGTGAGTAAGCACCTCTCTAAATTAATCGTGGGGCTTCCCTGGTAGCTCAGCTGGTAAAGAGTCTGCCTGCAATGCAGGTGACCCAGCTCAGATCCCGGGTTGGGAAGATCCCCTGGAGAAGGGACCGGCTGCCCACTCCAGTGTTCTCGGGCTTCCCTGGTGGCTCAGCTGGTAAAGAATCCACCTTCAATGCGGGAGACTTGGATTCGATTCCTGGGTCGGGAAGATTCCCTGGAGAAGGGCATGGCAACCCAACCCAATATTCCTGCCTGGAAAATTCCATGCAGAGAGGAGCCTGGCAGGCTGCAATCCATGAGGTCGCAGAGTCAGACATGACTGAACAACTAAGCACAAATTAATCGGAGCTGAGCTAGAGACCAACAAGTGAAAGCCGTAAGAGATGTGATCAAACATTCTGAAATTAACAAATTATCACTGATGCCAGTGATCACTGTAGGCAGCTCGGGAGAACTACCGGCCTAAGAAGGTGCTAATCCCATGTAAGGGCTAAAAATCCCGATATGAAGACTCGAAATCAAACAACTTAAGCAGAATGAAAGCCAAAAGTCATAATTTAAAAAAAAAAAAAGGTAACTGAGACAGTCACTTTCTCCAGGGGCCGATGAAGACCCAGAATAAAAATAAGTGAGGTTTGATCTCCTTGCCGTACTGTTTATCCAACTGAACCCAGACAGAATTCTTGCTGACAGATTTAGGGCACACCTTCCAGCAGTTAGAAGTGGCCGCACTAGCATTGTTCCCCATCTCATTCCAAATACTTATGACTTCCGTGACCTCACTCTGTCTACACCTTCCCAAAGAATTCCAGGACACCTAGAGCAAAAAGGCAAGCCCCGTCAAAGTTATTACTTCCCTCGGCCTCCTGTATCTACTCATAAGTCCTCCAGACTTTCACCAGGCTTCCTCTACTACTTCTTAATTTTTGTACTTCTAGCCACTTTTTTCTCTCCTTCTCTCCCAAAAGATTTAATTCCCATGTGATACTAGTTTTTATCCATATGATTCAAAGTGATGAAGAAATAAATATATGCATACAAATAAATGAATAAATAAATGACCAAGATTCCAGACTCCGTGTTAATTTCTGGCACACCTATCGAGTTTTAAGTTTGTCACTTTTGATTAAATGTTTCCAACTTCTCAAATACCTATTTTTGTTCATTTTTTAAACTCATAAAAGCTTAAATGAGGAAATAAAAAGGAATCAAGCATCTTACTCTCCCAACATAGTTCCCTCTCTCTTTATAAAATTCAGTCTCAAATCATATCAATGTAGAGAACATTCGAGATCTGTTAGCTTATGTCCACGTTCTTTATATTTGCGGATTCCAAATAACCTCAGATGATACATAATCACCTTATTGTTTTGCAGCATGGAAATATTTTGCCAGTCTGAAATCCTCTTATTTATGTACCCAAAAAGGAGAAAAAAAAAAAAGCTTCAGACATTTAATTCTGAGAGACAGAGGTCCGAGTATACTGAAATACCTAAATAAATCTATAAGTGGCTCATAAAAAAAATTGAACAAACCGGCAAGCTAACTCAATTATACCAGAAAAAAAAATTAAAAAGACCGTTCAGTACCCCATATTATATCATTTGTGGTAAAAAAGCATGTGAAGTTAAATATAAATTTAACTCCCTGACCACTGCTTATGGGTTCCAAAAAGGCCTGTCTGGTAAGGTGAAATTTTCCATGCTTGGTTTCAGCCCAAAGGGGAAACATTGATGGAGAGCTGAAGAAAATGCTCAACAAAGTCTAATGATTTATGAAGGGAGAAAAATGGCCTTAATTTTATCACGAAGACGTTATTTTGAGAATGCACAATCTATATTAAAATCCCGATATGAATGTGCTACATAGTAAGAAAAGTTGTTGAACAGTTTGAGGAAATTTATTTCCTTCTTAGATAAAAATCCATGTTGCTATATTTTCAGAATAAGAACACCAATGACATCCAGTGTTCTTGAATAAGATAAGTAGGAATTAAGCTATGATCAATGGGTGGGGATGCACCCAGCAAATTTTCAGTGACATCACTTAAGTATATTATTGAGTTTATTTCCACATTAGGGACTTTTATTTTGGGCGAAAGTCTTTTGTTTTGTTTGGTTTTTTGGTAAAACTGTAAGTCCTTTTTCAGTTCTAAAATTCTGTTGTTCTCATCATTTGAAACTTCTTAAAATTATTAATTAGCTATTTTGGCTGCCTCGGGTCTCGGCTGAGCAGAAGGGCTCTTCTGTTGAGGCGCACAGACTCTCTGGTTGCAGAGCTAGGGCTCCAGAGCATGCAAGCTCAGTAGCTGTGGCATGTGGCATGTGAGGTCTTAGTTCCCAGACCCGGGACCCAACCCACGTCCCTCGCATTGCAAGGCAGATTCTTAACCACTGCATCACCAGGGGAGTTCCCTGCTGTTCTTATACTCTGAGTGGGCAGTGCAGACTGCATCTAAGAAGTTGGCTCATGAGATGATTAAATGCGGGTAGAGGATATGTATCAGCTTCCCCAAGGGCTCAGTAGGTAAAGAATCTGCCTGCATTGCAGGAGACACAGGAGATGTGGGTTTGATCCCTGGGTCGGGACAATCCCCTGGAGAAGGAAACAGCAATCCACTCCAGTATTCTTACCTGGAAAACCCCATGGGCAGAGGAGCCTGGCAGGCTACAGTCCAAAGTGTCACAAGAGTCGGACATGACTAAGCATGCAGGCACCCTTGGTTGATATGTATATTTTCTTAATGGCACTGTTTCCTGACTATTGTTTTTCTGTTAACGTTACTCTTCCATTTCCTATTTGTTAATGTTATAGCTGAAACTTAGGGTTACAGTTATACTTCCTTTATTATTTTAATAAATTACATCTTTTAAATTAATTTTTATTGGAGTATGGTTGCTTTACAATGTCCTGTTAGTTTCTGCTGCACCTGGGAAGCCCTTCAGATAAATTACATTACTTTTAAAAGAAAAATAAAGAATACCAACTACATTTAGAACCACCTGACAAATCCTCAAAAGCTTGCAGACACAGAAAAGTTTGCTATCAAAGCGTAAAAAGGATTTTGGCCTAAATTTGCTTTGGTTTTATTTATCAGTCTCTGCTTTAAATTGGTAGTAAGAAAGCCAGCTTCTTTAGAGTAAATCTAGACATCTTTGGAAGGAATGATGCTAAAGCTGAAACTCCAGTACTTTGGCCACCTCATGCGAAGAGTTGACTCATTGGAAAAGACTCTGATGCTGGGAGGGATTGGGGGCAGGAAGAGAAGGGGACGACCGAGGATGAGATGGCTGGATGGCATCAGTGACTCGATGGACGTGAGTCTGAGTGAACTCCGGGAGTTGGTGATGGACAGGGAGGCCTGGCGTGCTGTGATACATGGGGTCACAAAGAGCTGGACACGACTGAGCCACTGAACTGAACTGAACTGAATTGAACTGAGACATCTGAATCCTAACCCAGAGTTTGTTATAACAGTGTATCTTTGGGTCTTCCAACTCCTGAGTAGCTCACTTCCTCCATGAAGCCTTCCCAGATTAACCCCATCTGAGAGCTGACCTGCCATCCATCCTCAAGTGCTCTTTCACAAAGTAGCCCTTAGCAGTGCAAAGCCCTCCATTAGGTGGTAGAGCTCCCAAGCCCAGGAGTCAAACCTATTATGAATTTGACTTCTCCCTCAGACTTCTGATCCAGGAGAGATCTTCAGTTCAGTTCAGTAGCTCAGTCATGTCTGACTCTGCAACCCCATGAATCGCAGCACACCAGGCCTCCCTGTCCATCACCAACTCCCAGAGTTCACTCAGACTCACATCCATCAAGTCAGTGATGCCACCCAGCCATCTCATCCTCGGTTGTCCCCTTCTCCTCCTGCCCCCAATCCCTCCCAGCATCAGAGTCTTTTCCAATGAGTCAACTCTTCGCATGAGGTGGCCAAAGTACTGGAGTTTCAGCTTCAGCATCATTCCTTCCAAAGAACACCCAGGGCTGATCTCCTTCAGAATGGACTGGTTGGATCCCCTTGCAGTCCAAGGGACTCTCCAACACCACAGTTCAAAAGCATCAATTCTTCGGCGCTCAGCTTTCTTCACAGTCCAACTCTCACATCCATACATGATCACAAGAAAAACCATAGCCTTGACTGCTGCTGCTGCTGCTAAGCTGCTTCAGTCGTGTCTGACTCTGTGCGACCCCATAGACGGCAGCCCATGAGGCTCCCCCATCCCTGGGATTCTCTAAGCAAGAACACTGGAGTGGGTGCCATTGCCTTCTCTGATAGCCTTGACTAGACGGACCTTTGTTGGCAAAGTAATGTCTCTGCTTTTCAACATGCTATCTAGGTTGGTCATAACTTTTCCTCCAAAGAGTAAATGTCTTTTAATTTCATGGCTGCAGTCACCATCTGCAGTGATTTTGAAGCCCCCAAAAAGAAAGTCTGACATTGTTTCCACTGTTTCCCCATCTATTTCCCATGAAGTGATGGGACCAGATGCCATGATCTTCGTTTTCTTGGTAGATACAGAAATGTACATCCACTTCATCCTGCCCCTCCCTGAGTTTAGAAAAAACAGCTCTCTGACCACGGAAAACATTCTCACATCCTTTGTACTAGCGATGTTCTAACTGAACTAGAAAAATGAAACAGAAAGGAAAACAAGGTTTAATGATTCTATCTAGAAAGTGAGAATAGCTACTTTCCAATAACTCCAGTCTATTTACAAGAAGATTCCATTTTATTTAGTGTATTCCATAGTAGCTGGTGCGGCTTCCCGTAGGGCTTCCCTGCTGGCTCAATGGTAAAGAATCTGCCTGCCAGAGCAGGAGACTCGGATTCGAATCCCTGGGTCGGGAAGATCCCCTGGAGGAGGAAATAGCAACCCACTCCAGTATTCTCATCTGGAGAATCCCATGGACAGAGGAGCCTGGCAGGCTACAGTACATAGGGTCACAAAGAATCAGATATGACTTAGTGACTAAATAACAAAAACAAATAGTAACTGGAATTAATAAAAAGATACACACACACAGAGACACACACACATATGCATTTTTTACTTTAAGGAAGAATTTCTGAATGACCTGGGAAGTCAAGAAAAATAGAATGAGTTTCATTAAGAGACCATAAATTTCGTCAAATCTAGAAGACTTCAAACAGAGGCTAGATTCCCAACAAGTATCGGAGAAGAGACTCAAGACTTGGCTGGAGAATGAGACCACATGTATCATCCCTGCGGGCCTTGGACACTGCCGTTCTCAGTTGGCAAACTCACACTCTCAGGTTTGAGCAGCCTCTGCTCATTTTTTCAGGACTCCGCT
The DNA here is from genome assembly GCF_016772045.2 of Ovis aries. NCBI lineage: Eukaryota > Metazoa > Chordata > Mammalia > Artiodactyla > Bovidae > Ovis > Ovis aries. The sequence goes on along the minus strand of NC_056065.1, from coordinate 76,355,078 downwards.
ATTCAGGAAATTGCCAACACCTAAAATTCTTTTAAAGAAAAGTTTAAATCCTCAACAGAACCATTCTTATCTCTTCTTTAAAATGTCATTTCAAAACCTTCCTTGAAACTCACCACTAAAGAGCTTTTGGTGAAGAGCTTTTCCTGGAAAGATAAGTACTCAGCAGATAATTGCACTAGGAAACCAGAATTTTCCCTCAGCCAGGTACCACCTTTCAAAACGCAATCTAACAGGACCAATTAATGTGCTGGAGAATAATGTGCCTTCAGAGAGAGAAAGACTGGAGACTTCTTCCCTTTGAAATGGATGACATCTTAATGCTCACAGAAGGTTCTCAAGAAATTTTTCTCTGACACTGAAATAAATACACGTGATTCATCACCAGAGATTCAGGAGCAAGCACCCACTCCTTGCTGTACTTCTGCTGTGGTGCATGAGGATTTTGGTACCCGAGCTGGGCAGGATCCTAAGAATGGAAGCTCTTCTCCAGAACCAGCCTTTCTATGCCCCTGGTTGGAAGAGGAGGAAAAGGCCTTCCTCTTTGCCCTCGGTTCCACCATCCCTTCTCCCCATCTCTCTTCTCTGGCCTTCCCAGGCTCAAAATGAATGTGTTCGAGTCAGCTCAGAGCGCATGATGGGCTGAGAGGGACGCTGAGAAGAGAAACACTGGTTGGAATGAGCCATTCAGCCTCCTGGTCTCGCCCACACCTTCAGGGTCTTCAATGCAGTAAAGTGCACCTCTATTTCGTTGTTTAGTCTCGAAGTCGTGTCTGACTCTTTTGTGACCCCTATGGACTGCAGCCTTCCAGGCTCCTCCTCCCCTGGCATTTCCCAAGCAAGAATCCTGGAGTGGGTTGCCATTTCCTCCTTCAGGGGATCTTCCCGAACCAGGGATCGAACCCACGTCTCTTGCATCTCCTGTGTTGGTAGGCGGGTTCTTTACCAATGAGCCACCGGGGAAGCCCATGCTTATTTTAGATGACAGCTAATGATTTTTTTTTCCTAGAAAACCTTCCCTGACAAAGGCTATTTAATCGCCAAGCTTCTGGCAAGATGTTTGATGCTTTCCCTTATTTTCCCCTCCGTGCCTTCATAAAATCTCCTAAGGACTCCATGTCTCTGGGCCAGACCTGGCCTACTTACAGTCTCCAGCCATATCTGCCAAATCTGGTGCCATTTTGCAGTCAGTACTTTAAGGCTTTTTTTTTTTTTAAATTTCAAAGTCTTCGGTTTCACCATAGGTCCCACCAAAACCAGATGCCTTGCGTAGGGTAACCTTCACACCTTTATACTGCCTGTCTGGGCCTGTAGGCATTTGAGATCTCCATCCCTGAACTTTATGCAAAATCACTTCCACGACAACCCTCAGGTCCGTGTGTCCCCTACAGTATTTCAAGCTGAAGGCAGGGTGTGTCTGTATCTACCACGTTTTCTAATATCTAAAACAGTGCCGGGCATTTAGCTTTCTATAGATTTGGCGAACACATAATCCTCGAGGGAAGAAAAAAAAAAAAGACTATCAGGAAAGTCTGCTTCTTAAGAGTTCCTTGGGCATGAGTGCAGGACAGAGTGAGAATAGGACTGATCCTGCCTCCATACTAAATAAAACTCCTGTTCCTTATTATGGCCTAATAGGTGGAAACATTTTTTTTTATAAACAGGTTTAAAATTTTTATTTTATTTTTTACAGAGGGCAAGGATTGGTGCAAGGAAGAATATGACTTTGTTAAGACTAGAAAAAAAAAGGCCCCCCTTTTTTTTCTCATCTAACTGGGTCCTGGGCTTGATTATAAGTTCCCTGGAGGAGAATGCAGTGGTCACTTGACATTCTCAGCACACACAGGAAGAGATGTTTTAATGAACAGACCTGTTGGGCTCTTTTCTTCTTTTTTTTTTTCCTTTGTGTGTACATGTGTGTGTCGAGAGATGTCTCATAGAAATAGTGTCTAATTAAATAAATATGATTTCAAATCTGTCGTATGAATTTGGATATGCTTCTCCCTGGGCAAGATCTACCTGGCTTTGAAGCCTCTTAAAGGAAAATGCTGAGAATGGAACGCTAAAGATTTAGAATGCACCAAAGCAGACTTCCCTGTGGGCCAGTGGTTGAGACTGCGTCCTCCAATGTAGGGGGTGTGGGTTCGATCCCTGGTCTGGGAGCTTAGATCCCACATGCCTCACCGTCGAAAATAACAAAACATAGAACAGAAGCAAACTGCAACAAATTCAATAAAGACTTAAAAAAAAAAAATAGAACGGACTGAAAAATTCCAAAATAGGGACAATCCATGGCTTCCTGGTGACTCAGATGGTAAAGAATCTCCTGCAATGCAGGAGATCCAGGTTCCATCCCTGGGTCGGGAAGACCTCCTAGAGAAGGGCATGGCCACCCACTCCAGTATGCCTGCCTGGAGAGGCCCATGGACACAGGAGCCTAGCGGGCTGCAGCCCTGGGGTTCACAGCATGTCGGATACAACCGAGTGACTAACACTTTCACTTTCATTATAAACACAGAGAGGTCTGCTGAGTCCTTGAGGATGGATTTCAAATTTTTAAAGAGATACCACTTGAAGCTGGAGTTTGTTTTCTTCAGAAGTCTGATTGATGACATATTTTTGGCACAACCCTCTGATGCCTTTCAACCTCATCCTCAGCTTTCTGCTCCCCATTTCTTTTCTCTCTGTTCCTCCGTCTCCTCCCCACCATCCTACTGTCTCCCTGCCTCCTTGCCTTGTTTTTCTAAATGAGTTCCCGTTCCTGCCTCTGTTCTCATGGCCCGCCTACCCTGCCACCCAGCTCCCTGAACAGCTTCCATTTAAAATGCGTGCATCTCAGTCTACAAAAGCTATTTCAGGTACGGTATTCAAGCAGCACATTAAAAACAACCGAAGCAAGCACATACTTGGGAATTTTATGGAATGGTAAAACATTTGTGCAGCTACTTCCCACAGACAGGAGTGGGGTTTGGAAGGCCATTTCGTCTCGCACAGAAACTCAGCTGGTCTTAATTCTTTGCCTCTCAGCACGCTGGAGCGCAAGCCCCTTGCTTCTCCAAGCTCCACTCGCAGGCGAGGGGCTAAGCCAGACGTGCAGGGCCAGGCTGTCTCTGAACTTCCCTTTCCCTTGGTCTTCTCCTCCATCGGCACACGGTTATTTTTCCAGTATTTCCGGCAGAACTGTTTTTATTTAGTTGCGGGGTAGTCTGTAAGGCTACAGACCATTCCTCTTGATACACTTCTGCACGTTTCTCTGCCACAGCTTAACAACTCCAGCCTTTTCAGAGAAATGGCTCACTTTGTAGAGAAATATATGGCCCATCTGTCATCACACGAAAGTGGACTTGACCACATATCCTTGGAGAATTTTCAAACAATTCCCAGAGCAAGGATGATGACCCTTTCTCTGCCTGACTGAATTTCATCCATAGCCTTTCCTGGGGCCAAGGGGATAGGAAAACTGATTAGAAATTATGAAACAGTGTGTTTAATCGTTCTTAAAACATCCTCAAAAGGAAAGTACCATTTAATCCATTGTACAGATAGCTAGAAACACACGGAGTCTAGTGGCTCAAAGCTCTGTCTTTCTCAGCTTTTCTACCATCAATCAAATGTCCAAAGGGAGCTAATGTCATATTCTTAAGTGGCCTAAAATACCAAAATGGCCATTTTTCAAAGAAGTGCTTCTTCGCTTAAACACGCTGTCCAGGAGTCTTTCATGACAGGACCTCTCATTACTACGCGAGGGTCCTTTCCAAGCCGCCCAGAGGGAAAAAGATTTTTCATGAGCAACTTCTAATACTTTATACTGTATAAGAGTTTTCATGGGATTTAGAATAATTTTAAATCAAGAATTCTATAAAAGAACATATTCTTATTTAATCTAATTAACAAGGAAGAAACCAGATTGAAAGATTTTTTTGTTATTTTACCCATTTCGAGTATAATTTGCTGGCAAGTACATAGGCTCAGGAGTCCAAATTGAGTATTCAGCCATCTACTGTACCACCCGGAACTAGTTACCTCACCTCCAGAGCCTCAGTTTCCTCATCTGTAAGTTGGGGGTGATAAGCCCGGCCTCGCAGATTTGCTAAAGAAATTAGACATCCGTGAGAGCACAGTTGCTTAGTCATGTCTTTGCAGCCTCATGGACTGCAGCCCGCCAGGCTCCTCTGTCCATGGGATTTTTCAGGCAAGAATACTGAAGCGGATTGCCATTTCCTTCTCCAGGGGATCTTCCCGATCCAGGGATCCAACCTCTAACCCCTGTGTCTCCTGCCCTGCAGGTAGATTCTTTACATGCTCAGCGCTGGGGAAGCCTTGAAAGAAATTTGATGATGCACGCAAAGCAGTGATGGTTGGGTCAGGCACACAGCACGCGTTAATGTATGGGGCTCAGAGTATAGATTTAAACCAAAAATTTTGTAATTATCATGGCTTGGCTTAGTCTTTCAAAATTGTGAGGGATATTTTATAGGGCTCTTGGTTGTGTCTATCAACTTATTCATCCACTTCTTTATATTGCCATTATAGCTTTGATATAAGAATTATATAAGATAGAAACAAAACTCTTTCTGTACACTGAAACTTAATTCCAGATGGTTTGGTGTGAGGAGGGATCCGGTGGAAACAGCTTCAGGTGTTCTCGGTGGAGTCACTGTCTCGGGTGTCCCCAAGGCAGACCCCAGCCTGAGAGGAGGAAGTTCAGGCCCTGGGGGGTTGGTTAGGGACTCGCTCCCAGGAGAAACCAAGAAAGGGGAGGCGAAGCAGGATAGGAGAGGGGACTGAGTGAAGAAGGGGTCGCTTCAGGTCAAACGCCACCCTTCCAGATCCCACAGGGGGGCTCTGAAGTGCAAATTGTGTGCAAGGTGGGGTTCGTCCTTGCTCAGGGCAAGGAAGCTGGGCTCAGCGCCTCTCACCAAGCGGGGCTTGGCTACAGGTTGTAGACTGATGGTCTGGAGGGGACTGCAAACTCCAGGGGCCTCCATCTCTGTGGCAAACATGGCAGGTGGGCCGCAAAATCCCCAGGCAAAACAGAGGGGCGTTGCAGGGGAGGGGAAGGGGAGGAGGGCAGGTAGGGGTGACCAGCCCTCAGCAGAGGTCCAAGGATTTGGTGTTTCTTGTTGTTGTTCAGTCGCTCAGTCGTGCCCGACGCTTTGTGACCCCATGGACTGCAGCACATCACGCTTCCCTGTCCCTCAGTATCGCCTGGAGCTTGGTCAGACTCACATCCATTGAGTCGGTGATGCCATCCAACCATCTCATCCTCTGTCGTCTCCTCCTCCTCCTGCCCTCAATCTTGCCCAGCATCAGAGGTCCAAGGATACAGGGATCTAAGGGGATCTGAGCCCTGACAGCACCCACTCCTCATCACACGGCTAACCAGCCACCAGTGAGCCCAACTTCACAAGGGAGCAGATTTGCAAACATAAGAGACTGTTTAAAAGTCAGAAAGGAAATAAAATAGCATCTTTTTCCTGCCTACCTGTTTTTTTAAGAATGTCCTCACTTGGGACTTCCCTGGTGGTCCAGTGGCTAAGACGCCCAGTGCAGGGGGCCTGCGTTCAATCCCTGGTCAGGGAACTAGACCCCACATACTGAGTGAGGACCAAAGATCCTGCCGGCCGCAGCTAAGACCCAGCTCAGCACAATAAATAAATTAAAAAAAAAAAAAAAAGAAGAAAAATGCCCTCACTTTAAGAAAAGACTGAAAATGAAGTCTTTGCACCCATTCTGACCCCAAATTGTCCAAATTTAACCCATTTCCATCCCAGTCTGAGAATATCAGCCCAGGTAAACTCCGAGCTCCAACAGTGATAACAGAGTCCTTCAATTCGAATGCACTCTGCAGTTCACAAATCATTGCCAAATGTGTTTTTTGCCCACAACCCCTTGAAATACATATAATGAGAATCATATGGTACCCCATTCCCCATCTTACAGATGAAAACCAAGGCTTGGAAGTTAAACATGCCCGTGGAAGAACTGGAATTCAGTCCCAGGCTTGCTAATTCCAGTGCTTTCTCTAAGTGTCTCAATGGAGGCATACCGAGCGGCCGTGGGATGGCCCCACGGTAGGGACCCTCTGCCGTCCATCTGACGCAGATACGCTGTGGACCCTGAACAGTCCACCAGTGAGGACTCTCAGCTGAGCTCATTTCGACGTGAGGGGTGATTGGGCCCCTTGGGTTTCTGGTCCCCTGCGACGGCTCTCGGTCTTTCACCCATTCTGTAAATGCAAGCTCTCTGTCTTTTCATCTCCGGCTCCATGGACACTCCTTAGCTCATCTTATCACTACCCTTATCCTTTCAAATCTAAACTGTCATATTTTGATGACCTGTGAATCCATTCCTCTTTAGAAGAAATTATTCTCTGGTCCTTAAGATGTCTGTAGCCAAAACTCTACCGGCTAACCAACTGTGCCTCCAATTTAACAAGCCAAACTAGTAACTTGCCTTAAGACTGTTTTCCTCCCAAATCCCCTTATCACCTTACATCGGCTATCTTTGGTAGAAGCCACAGCATTCAGTTTCCCTGGAAAGTATCACATGTCTGCATTTCACAAATTTTGCAATATCAAAAACCCAGAATCTGCCTATAAAACAAAATGTAGAATGGAAAGCATTTGGATTCTATTTGTTTAAAAATGTTAAATTTTTTGCAAAATTGAATTTCTCAACTAAAAACTGACAGTGTCCATGTCAAAATTTTAACTGTACACAGGATGTTTATGGCAAAGATAGCTGAACAATGAAGCAAGACCGAATTTGCGTAGACAAATGAGCTGCCCTTCTCTGCTCAGATGATTATTATTTGTCTTACCCAAGAGGCGAGGACCTGAATTGGATGTCTGAAGTATAATTTATGTGGGAATAGTTCTGTAACTACATTTACATAAACTGTAAAGATATTTAATAAATACAGTATTTATATTTACAAAACAGGAAACAGACTCACAGACTTAAAGGATGAGCTTCTGGTTACCAGAGGGGAAGGGCAGGGGGACAGATTGGGAATTTGGGATGGACCTGGACACACTGCTGTATTTAAAATAGATAACCGACAAGGACCTCCTGTGCAGCGCAGGGAACTCTGCTCAATACTCAGGAATAACCTAAATGGGAAAGGAATTTGAAAAACAATAGATAACAAATAGATGTATAACTGATAGGTATAACTGAATCACTTTGCTGTACACACACCTAAAACCAACACAACATTGTCACACAGCTATACTCCAACATAAAATAAAAATTTCAGATAAAATTTTAAAAATTACGTAAAAGATGATCTACACTGGTTTGTCGAGATAAACACACTGAAAACTAGAATCGCATCTACGCTAACTGTGTATATGTTTCCTCATCATAATTTCAATGTTAATTTTACCCATTGTCAAAATAAATGAGAATTTTAAAAGTGTTCTTTTTTTAGAAAAGAATTAGATGTCGACTTAGGAAGCTGGATCAGTTACATAAAGCATCAGAAGAACAAGCGGCGATGCTGCAGTCTTTGCCTTGGTCCCTGCATCCCACCCACTCAGCTTAGACATATCCCTGTCTGGGGACTTCCCTGGCTGTCCAGGGGTTAGGGATCTGCCTTCCAACACAGGGGACCTGGGTTCAGCCTTAGCTCGGTCAGGAAACTGAGGTGTCGAGGGCAACTAAGCCCCGGGGCCACATTTACCGAGCCCATGCACCGCAACTAGAGAATCTCGTGTGATAAAAAAGATCCAGGGCATAAGTTTTTAGTTAAATAAAGTAACTATTTAACTTTAAAGTGAAATAGTTAACTTTAATATTTAAAGTTAAATGAAGCCCTGTCCTCTTAAGGGGCTGTGTCCATGCAGGATCCCGTGCCACAAACCTGAGACACTCTTGACTTCAGTCTCCCAGTCAGCAGACTCTTTCTCTAAGAAGTTACTCTTGATTTTTCAGACGACAGTTCCTGATGAGAGAGCTAAGAGATTTTTAATAACATTTCTACAGAGTGAGACACCTCCACATAGTCCACTCCAAGCCACAGGCTCATCACAGCGGGCAAGAAAGCCTAGACCCTGCCAGTTTCCCAAGAATGACAGCTTTCCACATCCTTTCTGTTGGTAGGCATTGCTCCAGGCACAGAATACTTCACAGTATAAAATTTACTAAAGTATGATTTCTTTTTTAAAAAATCATACAAGACAACTAGTTAAGCATTAAAGTGTGTTTCCTTATTTCTCAATGTGATATAGTGGCTCTCACTGGAGAGACGGGCTTCCGGGAAGGCAGTCCCTGTCTTGGTCTTCTCTGTGGCCCTGGTGGTCCAGCACGGGGCTCTGGCCCGGAGTGCTCACTGGCAAGACGGAAGAAAAAGTAACGAGGCCTTTCCAGGTGGCACCGTGGTACAGAACCCGTCTGACAATGCAACAGACGAAAGAGATGTGTGTTTGATCCCTGGCTTGGGAAGATGCCCTGGGGAAGGAAACGGCAACCCAATATTCTTGCCTGGAAAATTTCATGGGTGGGGGGTCTGGTGGACTGCAGCCCACAGGGTCGCAAAGAGTCAGACACAACTGAATGACTAAGCACACTTAAGGGGAAAGCAGAATATTACTAATCACGACATGTTTCTCTGTTATTTGCCTTTAGTTGAGAAACTAGAACAGACAGTAACTCTGCACTTCCTCTTAGTTTGTTGCTGTTGTTGTTTAGTTGCTGAGTCTTGTCTCCTAGTGACCCCGTGGACTGTAGCCCTCCAGGCTCCTCTGTCCCTGGGATTCTCCAGGCAAGAATTCTGGAGTGGGTTGCCATTTCCTTCTCCAGGGGATCTTCCTGACCCAGGGATCGAATCCACAGCAGGTTAATCCTGCAGGTTAACTGATCCTAATTTAGTTCCCTTTAGTTAATTTTAGATCCTTATTTAATTCTTTAGTTAACTTTAGATCCTTTTAGCTCAGTTCAGTTCAGTTCAGTCGCTCAGTAGTGTCCGACTCTTTGCGACCCCATGAATCGCAGCACGCCAGGCTTCCCTGTCCATCACCAACTCCCAGAGTTCACTCAGACTCACGTCCATCGAGTCAGTGATGCCATCCAGCCATCTCATCTTCTGTCGTCCCCTTCTCCTCCTGCCCCCAATCCCTCCCAGCATCAGAGTCTTTTCCAATGAGTCAACTCTTCGCATGAGGTGGCCAAAGTACTGGAGTTTCAACTTTAGCATCATTCCTTCCAAAGAACACCCAGGACTGATCTCATTCAGAATGGACTGGTTGGATCTCCTTGCAGTCCAAGGGACTCTGGTTCAAAAGCATCAATTCTTCGGCACTCAGCCTTCTTCACAGTCCCACTCTCACATCCATACATGACTACAGGAAAAACCATAGCCTTGACTAGATGGACCTTTGTTGGCAAAGTAATGTCTCTGCTTTTGAATATTCTATCTAGGTTGGTCACAACTTTCCTTCCAAGGAGTAAGCGTCTTTTAATTTCATGGCCGCAAGTGATCCTAATTTTGTGGACCATGGCTTGCAAGGGTTGCGAATTTCAATTCTCTGCTAATCCCAAATAAACCCACATTTGCTGGAAAAATAACTGGCAGGCTTTTTTTTTTTTTTTTTTCCAGTCAGTTCAGTCCCTCAGTCCTGCCTGACTCTGTGACCCCATGGACTGCAGCACACCAGGCTTCCCTGTCCTTCATCTTTTCCTTTTTTGTTTGATTTTGGTGGCACCTTCCAGCCTACATGATCTCAGATCCCCACCAAGGACTGAACCCACTCCCCCTGCTGTGAGACTGCAGAGTCTGAACCACTGGACCACCCAGGATGTCCCTGAACACTGGACTTTCTTACTCTCTACCTGTTGACATTCTAGGAATCAGCGAACTAAAATGGACTGGATGGGTGAATTTAACTCAGATGACCATTATACCTACTACTGTAGGCAGGAATCCCTTAGCAGAAATGGAGTAGCCATCACGGTCAACAAAAGAGTCTGAAATGCAGTACTTGGATGCAATCTCAAAAACGACAGAAGGATCTCTGTTCGTTTCCAAGGCAAACCATTCAATATCACAGTTATCCAAGTCTATGCCCCAACCAGTAACGCTGAAGAAGCTAAAGTTGAACAGTTCTATGAAGACCTACAAGACCTTTTAGAACTAACATCCCCAAAAGATGTCCTTTTCATTATAGGGGACTGGAATGCAAAAGTAGGAAGTCAAGAAACACCTGGACTAACAGGCAAATTTGGCCTTGGAATATGGAATGAAGCAGGGCAAAAGCTAATAGAGTTTTGCCAAGAAAACGCACAGGTCATAGCAAACACCCTCTTCCAACAACACAAGAGAAGACTATACACATGGACATCACCAGATGGTCAACATCAAAATCAGACTGATTATATTCTTTGCAGCCAAAGATGGAGAAGCTCTATATAGTCAGCAAAAACAAGACCGGGAGCTGACTGTGGCTCAGATCGTGAACTCCTTATTGCCAAATTCAGACTTAAATTGAAGAAAGTAGGGAAAACCACTAAACCATTCAGGTATGACCTAAATCAAATCCCTTATGATTATACAGTGGAAGTGAGAAATAGATGTAAGGGACTAGATTTGATAGACAGAGTGCCTGATGAACTATGGACAGAGGTTCGTGACATTGTATAGGAGACACGGAGCAAGAAGATCCCCAAGGAAAAGAAAGGAAAAAAAATGTGAAGTCAAGTGGGCTTTAGAAAGCATCACTACAAACAAAGCTAGTGTAGGTGATGAAATTCCAGTTGAGCTATTTCAGATCCTGAAAGATGATGCTGTGAAAGTGCTGCACTCAATATGCCAGCACATTTGGAAAACTCAGCAGTGGCCACAGGACTGGAAAAGGTCCGTTTTCACTCCAATCCCAAAGAAAGGCAATGCAATACTAAAGAATGTTCAAACTACCGCACAGTTGCACTCAACTCACACGCTAGGAAAGTAATGCTCAAAATTCTCCAAGCCAGGCTTCAGCAATATTTGAACAGTGAACTTCCAGATGTTCAAGCTGGTTTTAGAAAAGGTAGAGGAACCAGAGATCAAATTGCCAACATCTGCTGGATCATGGAAAAAGCAAGAGAGTTCCAGAAAAACATCTATTTCTGCTTTATTGACTATGCCAAAGCCTTTGACTATGTGGATCACAATAAACTGTGGACAATTCTGAAAGAGATGGGAATACCAGACCACCTGACCTGCCTCTTGAGAAACCTATATGCAGGACAGGAAGCAACAGTTAGAACTGGACATGGAACAACAGACTGGTTCCAAATAAAAAAAGGAGTACATCAAGGCTGTATATTGTCACCCTGCTTATTTAACTTCTATACAGAGTACATCATGAGAAACGCTGGGCTGGAAGGAGCACAAGCTGGAATTAAGATTGCCGGGAGAAATATCAAAAACCTCAGATATGCAGATGACACCACCCTTATGGCAGAAAGTGAAGAAGAACTAAAGAGCCTCTTAATGAAAGTGAAAGAGGAGAGTGAAAAAGCTGGCCTAAAGCTCAACATTCAGAAAACTAAGATCATGGCATCTGGTCCCGTCACTTCATGGGAATAGATGTGGAAACAGTGGAAACAGTGTCAGACTTTATCTTGGGGGGCTTCAAAATCACTGCAGATGGTGACTGTAGCCATGAAATTAAAAGACGCTTACTTCCTTGGAAGGAAACTTATGACCAACCTAGATAGCATATTAAAAACCAAAGACATTACTTTGCCAATAAAGGTCCGTCTAGTCAAGGCTATTTTTTTTTCCAGTGGTCATGTATGGATGTGAGAGTTGGACTGTGAAGAAAGCAGAACACCGAAGAATTGATGCTTTTGAACTGTGGTGTTGGAGAAGACTCTTGAGAGTCCCTTGGACTGCAAGGAGATCCAACCAGTCCATCCTAAAGGAGATCAGTCCTGGGTGTTCATTGGAAGGACTGATGCAGAAGCTGAAACTCCAATACTTTGGCCATCTCATGTGAAGAGTTGACTCATTGGAAAAGACTGATGCTGGGAGGGATTGGGGGCAGGAGGGAAAGGGGAAGACAGAAGATGAGATGGCTGGATGGCATCACAGACTCAATGGACATGAGTTTGGGTAAACTCCAGGAGTTGGTGATGGCAGGGAGGCCTGGCGTGCTGCGATTCATGGGGTCACAAAGAGTCGGACATGACTGAGCGACTGAACTGAACACAAGTCAGATCTCTAGCGAGGCTGAGGTGTGGAAGGAAAGAAGAGTCAATCTCACTCACACTGTGATCCCAGTAGGTTTATAGGTCCCTTTACAAGGAAAGTAATGTCTTTGTTTTAATTAAGTGCTCATTAGACTTAAACTCTTTTTTTTAAAATCTCCCCAATGTTTTATTTTGAAATTTCTCAAACCTACCAAATTGTTGCAGTAATATAACAAACATTCATATATCATTCACCTGGATTTACCAGTTCTTCACATATTAGTATTTTATTTCTCTCTCAAATATTTGCATTTCATATGTGTATATACACATCTATATGTGTATATATATTGGAGAAGGAAATGACAACCCACTCCAGTATTCTTGCCTAGGAAATCCCATGGACAAAGTCTGAGCCTGGTGGGCTATAGTCTATGGGGTCTCAAAGAGTCAGATATGACTTAGCAACCGAGCACACCTGTCTACATTGCTGGATATAGACGTGTATCCATATAGATCTATATGCCTATCAGCTCAGTCGCTCACTCGAGTCCAACTCTGCAGCCCCATGGACTGCAGCACACCAGACCTCCCTGTCCATCACCAACTCCCAGAGCTTACTCAAACTCACGTGTGTGGAGGCCTGATAGAGGCCATGACTAAAATAGGCTGGAGCAAGCATCCCGGAAACAGCTGAGACACTGACCAGACGGGATCAAAATTAATTACCCCCGACGGGAGGACTCAGCCTGTCAGCATGCTCCCCATAGCCTAGTCTGTGCCAATCGGGACGAGGGTAGAAATCTCCTAAGAAAGCCCGCGCATGCGAAAATCTAGCCAATTAGTAGATGCAAAGAAACCCTTGTAACCAATCCAACCTTGCCAATTCCCTGTCTTTGTCCTAAACCTATAAATACTACTGTAATACAGGGCTTGGGGCTCTGGCTTTATTCCACTGTGTTGGATGTGGCTGGGGCCCTGGCTCGAGCTAGCAATAAATTCCCTTTTTGCGTTTGCATTGCCGTGGATGTCTTGTTCTCTCAGTTCTGGAGATTTGGACCTTGGGCATAACAGTGTGCATCAAGTCGGTGATGCCATCCAACCACTTCATACTTCAATTTTTCTCAGCCATTTGAAAATTGGTTGCAAACATGATAATTTACCTTAAACTGCCTACTATGTGTCTCCTAAGAGCAAACACATTCTCCTTCAAGACTACAACTTGATTATCTCAGGAAATTAATGTAATATTACACAAGAATACTTCCAAATATAAATCCTTGTTCAAATTTCCCTATTGTCATCAGAATGCTCTTCAGAGCTGTTCCACATGTGTGCACGATATCGAGAGTCCAGTCCAGGGGTCCACCTTGCTTCTGGCTGCCAGCTCGCTCTGTCTCCTTTACCCGAGGGCTGGTCCCCTGTCTATTGTTGAACCTCATGACCTTGGTATTTTGAGTAATCCAGCTAATTGTCTTGCAGATGGAGAGTGGCTCCTGATCCGGATGGTTCTGATTCCCGCCTCATGGCCGCATCAGGCTGAACATTCATTGTCTTGCAGATGGAGAGTGTCTCCTGATCTGGATGGTTCTGATTCCCGCCTCATGGCCGCATCAGGCTGAACATTCATTGTCTTGCAGATGGAGAGTGTCTCCTGATCTGGATGGTTCTGATTCCCGCCTCATGGCCGCATCAGGTTGAACATTCATTGTCTTGCAGATGGAGAGTGTCTCCTGATCCGGATGTTTCTGATTCCCGCCTCATGGCCGCATCAGGCTGAACATTCGTTGGGAGAGTGAGTGTGGCATGTACGATGCTTTATCCTTTCCTTGCATCACATCGGGAGACACGCCGTGAGAGTTTATCCCACTGCTGCTGAGCACAACGTTGCTCTCTTCTTTAACATGATATATGCCAGGATTATCCTTTGTAAAAGTACCTTTTTCCTGTTTGTATTTAATGCATCTTCTGTGGGTAATGTGCTAAGACTGTGTGACTATCTTGTTCCACCAGAAATATTTACATAATGGGCTTCATATGCGCTGATAATCCTTGCCTGAATTGCTTAGAGACGTGGTTGCAGAGCAGTGATTTTTAAATTCTATTACTTGTTTTACACTTGTCAGCTGGCATTCTGTGCCGCAGAGTCCCTCCCATCCCCCCTCTTTGACCCCCATGCACTCACTCGTTCTTCCTAGGCACAGTGAGGACATGTTGCATGCTCTTGTTCTGGACGCTCAAATTGTCCTGTTTGACCTTCTGGACCCTCTTCAGGCCAGCTCTTGCCTCCCGTCCACCCCTCCTTCTCTGTGTTCTCTCTGGCTTTCAGAAACAATGAAATGTTTCAGACTTACCTTGTACTTTCCTCTGCCCAGACATGGACTCAGCCTTGTCTCAGTGGAGTCCTGACTCCTGGAAGAGAACAACGGAATTTGGAAATCAAGATTTGTCAATGTGCTTACTGCTGCAAGTTATATTTCCTAAAAACAGAGATGGTGTCAGTTCAGTTCAGTCGCTCAGTCGTGTCCAACTCTTTGCGACCCCATGAATCGCAGCACGCCAGGCCTCCCTGTCCATCACCATCTCCCAGAGTTCACTCAGACTCACGTCCATCGAGTCAGTGATGCCATCCAGCCATCTTATCCTCTGCCGTCCCCTTCTCCTCCTGCCCCCAGTCCCTCCCAGCATCAGAGTCTTTTCCAATGAGTCAACTCTTCGCATGAGGTGGCCAAAGTACTGGAGTTTCAGCTTTACCATCATTCCTTCCAAAGAAATCCCAGGGCTGATCTCCTTCAGAATGGACTGGTTGGACCTCCTTGCAGTCCAAGGGACTCTCAAGAGTCTTCTCCAACACCACAGTTCAAAAGCATCAATTCTTCGGCGCTCAGCCTTCTTCACAGTCCAACTCTCACATCCATACATGACCACAGGAAAAACCATAGCCTTGACTAGACGGACCTTAGTCGGCAAAGTAATGGTGTCTGGCTTGTCTTATATCCCTAGAGTTAAGCACAGGATCTCGTACAGCATAGGTACTCAACAAACTCGAGTTGGATGTTAGCACGCTAATGAAATGGATACAATTGCAAAGATCATCACATGTTGTCCGAGGGCAGGAGAGTTTGGAATAGCTGTTGTCCACAAGGTCTCTGATCAAGTTTTACCCTGTGACTCTGGCAACCAGAGTTAGACCCTTCAGTGACCTTATTCTTTTCCTTTACGAATACTGACGGGGTCATACGTATGCTTTCACTTTAAGGGGCCATTTTTGGTGGCTAACTAAATAAAAACATGGACCTATCTATACAGAGGACCAGATGTGTGCATGCACACTAAGTCGCTTCAGTCGTGCCCAACTCTTCATGACCCCATGGACCATAGCCCACCAGGCTTCTCTGTCCATGGGGATTCTCCAGGCAAGAATACAGGAATGGGTTGCCATGCCCTCCTCCAGGGGATCTTCCTGACCCAGGGATTGAACTTGTGTCTCTTACATCTATCTGCAATGGCAGGTGGGTTCTTAACCACTAGCACTATCTGGGAAGCCCCAGATGATCAGATACATACATGCATACATATATCTATCTATGTATGTATATGCGGCAAAATCCAGATAAAAGAAATGTGGGATTCAGTGTTGAATATTTTTCCCCTCAATTCACAAATTCGACCATTTGAGGTAGACCATTCATTTAGCTGTCCACTAACCCTTTATCCTTACAAATAGCTGAGAAAAGAAGAGAAGTGAAAGGCAAAAGAGAAAAAGAATGATTCATCCATCCGAATGCAGAGATCCAAAGAATAACAAGGAGAGATAAAGCCTTCCTCAGTGATCGATGCAAAGAAATAGAGGAAAACAATAGAGTGGGAAAGACTAGAGATCTCTTCAAGAAAACTAGAGATACCAAGGGAACATTTCATGCAAAGATGGGCTCAATAAAGGACA
Source organism: Ovis aries (assembly GCF_016772045.2). Taxonomy (NCBI): domain Eukaryota; kingdom Metazoa; phylum Chordata; class Mammalia; order Artiodactyla; family Bovidae; genus Ovis; species Ovis aries. The sequence goes on along the minus strand of NC_056065.1, from coordinate 76,338,958 downwards.
GAAATGGTATAGACTTAAAAGAAGCAGAAGATAATAAGAGATGACAAGAATACACAGAAGAACTGTAAAAGAAAGATCTTAATGACCCAGATAACCATGATGGCGTGATCATTCACCTAGAGCCAGACATCCTGGAGTGCAAAGTCAAGTGGGCCTTAGGAAGCCTCACTACCAACAAAGCTAGTGGAGGTGATGGAATTCCAGTTGAGCTATTTCAAATCCTAAAATATGATGTGGTAAAAGTGCTGCACTCAATATGCCAGCAAATTTGGAAAAGTCAGCAGTGGCCACAGGACTGGAAACGGTCAGTTTTCATTCCAACCCCAAAGACAGGCAATACCAAAGAATGTTCAAACTACCGCACAATTGCACTCATCTCACATGCTAGCAAAGTAAGGCTCAAAATTCTCCAAGCTAGGCTTCAACAGTTCAGAAACCAAGAATTTTCAGATCTTCAAGCAGGATTTAGAAAAAGCAGAGGAACTGGAGATCAAATCGCCAACATCCATTGGATCGCTGAAAAAGCAAGACAGTTCCAGAAAAACATCTGCTTCTGCTTTATTGACTATGCCAAAGCCTTTGACTGTGTGGATCACAACAAATTGTGGAAAATTCTGAAAGAGATGGAATACCAGACCACCTAACCTGCCTCCTGAGAAATCTGTATGCAGATCCAGAAGCAACAGTTAAAACCGGACATGGAACAACAGACTGATTCCAAATTGGGAAAAGAGCACGTTAAGGCTGTATATTGTCATCTTACTTATTTAACTTATATGCAGAAGCACAAACTGGAATCCAGATTGCCAGGAGAAATATCAAAAGCCTCAGATATGCAGATGACACCACCCTTATTGCAGAAAGCGAAGAGGAACTAAAGAGACTCTTGATGAAAATGAAAGAGGAGAGTGAAAATGCTGGCCTAAAACTCAACATTCAGAAAACTAAGATCATGGCATCCGGTCCCATCACTTCATGGCAAATAGAGGGGGAAACAGTGGAAACAGTGAGAGACTTTATTTCCTTGGGCTCCAAAATCACTGCAAATGGTGACTGTAGCCATGAAATTAAAAGATGCTTGCTCCTTGGAAGAAAAGCTGTGACAAACCGAGACAGCATATTCAAAAGCAGAGAGATTACCGACAAAAGTCCAAATAGTCAAAGCTATGGTTTTTCCAGTAGTCATGTATGGATGTGAGAGTTGGACCATAAAAATAGATGAACACCAAAGAACTGATGCTTTTGAACTGTGGTGTTGGAGAAGACTCTTGAGAAACCCTTGGGCTGCAAGGAGATTCAACTTGTCAATCCTAAAGGAAATCAGTCCTGAATATTCATTGGAAGGAACTAATGCTGAAGCTCCAATCCTTTGGCCACCTGATACAAAGAACTGACTCATGGGAAAAGACCCTGATGTTGGGAAAGATTGAAGGCAAGAAGAGAAGGGGAGGACAGAGGATGAGCTGGTTGGATGGCATCACTGACTTGATGGACTTAAGTTTGAGCAAGCTCTAGGAGTTGATGACGGACAGGGAAGCCTGGCGTGCTGCAGTCCATGTGGTTGCAAAGAGTCGGACGTGACTGAGCAACTGAACTGAACTGAATCCTTTGTCCATGTATAAGTGGCAGAATGGTGTCCATATTTCATCTTTTAAATGATTTTATTTGAATAGCTAGTCTGGAAGTTATGAAGACAGACTCCACTTCAACCACAGGTTGCAAGAGTTTTAAAATAGGAATTCGGCATCTTTTCTGCTCAACCTACTTATTTTGTCCTTAACTTACATCTAGCTCCAAGGGGGTGAATTAAATGGCTTACTAGCTTTTTTCTTCTTACAAAAAGCTACAATTTTCCGAAATGGCAGACTGCCATTTCAAGCAGAGTCATTAGGCGTCTCTCTTGTGGATTTAAACTGGCTGCTGCTAAAAGCTGAAAGGGCCATTTTTCAAACAGCCCTTAGGTTTTAGGAGCCAAGAGGGTCCTAAAATCTAAAGTGTCTCTACTTTTACTGGGGGAAAGAAAGTTAATTTTTGGAACCAGGAGAGAGTAGATTTTTTCACTAGTATTTCAATTTCACAGTGATCATTATTAAGAAAACTATGTCAAGGAACTCTGGCTAGAATATATTTACATATCAATATATTTTTCTGAAAATGTCATCAGTTTGTAAGCCACCTTTCATTATTTCTATCTTAAATCTGTGTAGGGTTGCTTCAGAGAGGCAGCTTTCATGATTTTGATTTTGTCAATAACATTTTACATAAATCTTCAAAAAATAATGTAATACATTTTTAGTTAAATGCTTGTAAAGGCCTCCAATGTTAAGCCAACAAAATATACATTATTAATATTATAACAAGTGTTTTTTTGTTTCCATAAAAGTACAGCAAAATTAAGTAAATTAAGTAAGTAAAACTACATAATTTAAATTATGTTTTTTGCTATAAATTATCACCTGTAACCCTGAAAGTGACATCCTAGGACTTCAACATCGTGAAAAGATTTTTTTAAAGTCTCACGTTTTCCTAAAGAAGTGGTCAAATGCCTTGATGCCAAGCTGTACTGGCTGAATGATTTGAAGAACTCATTGAAGAAATGTATGATTTATAAGTAACAAAGTTCGGGAAGTCTTCCTTGACAATCCCTGGTGCAGGAGCCCAGGTATTACCTGAGCAGAGACAGTTCACAGCAAAAAAGCCCTCATTCAACCTTCAGGGCCTTCTCTTGGGCTCAAGTGTGTCTTATCAGAAATGGCCCCTTCTAGCAGCAGCTATCCTGGGACTGCCCTTTCTTAGTCCCTATCTCTCCATACAGGTGGAAAAAAGCTCTAATGGACTGTCGTCAGCAAGCATCTCAAATATTGCCAGCAGGGTGCCTCCACCTGCAGCAGGGTGCCTCTGGTCCCTAGACTATGCTCCTTTTTCTTAAACTGTGAACAGTGAGGCTGGCCTGTCTCTGCTTTAGCCGGAAGCACTTTGCAGCTGCTTGTCATGAAACGCCTCTCGTGCAAGGACAGCCCAGTTAGAGCCTTTGCTATAAACCACAGCATCCTGGGACTGAGGGTTAAAGCTGCCTTCCACAATTAGTCAAGGAGGAGATAATGTTTGTTAATCACCGTCAGTCCATTCCAAAATCAATCCAACAGGTGGCATTAGAGATGATTTAAAGAAAATTATTTAATAAACATTGGGACTGGTTTATTTCTTATGAGACACAGAAATTATAAGAAACAAATGTTCTAGAAATTACCCAAGAAATATCTAGGGATTTCTCCAACTGAAATGCTGTTATTCATGGGCAAAGATGTTTGATCCATTATTCATTTGGCAAACTTTGCAAGAGAAAAGAATTGCTGATTAAAACGTCCATCCATTAATGGTTGTTAATTAATAATTTGCTGATAAGAGATTAATTAATAAAGGACTACCACACAGCCATATAAAAATAGCTCAACCTAAATTGACTGTTTAGAGACATAGTCTCTAGTGAAAAATGCAATTTACTGAAAAGCAGGTATCATGTAATCTCATTTCTGTTATTATGTATATGCATATATAATTATAACACATATTTAAAATCTGAAATCTAATGTATGATTGGGACATATACATATAAAGAGATAATACAAAATCTCCACACATACACACATAATAAGCATGTATTATTTTCATAATGAGAGGAAGAAATCTATTAAGACTTTATGAAGAAAGGGGATTCTTTAGTGATATGGTAAAATACCGACAACACATCAACCTAGAGGAAAAAACTGCAAACTGGCACACTTGGTGTGATCTTGATTTCGTAAAGAAGAGTGTGTGTACATGTGTGTAAGTAAGCATATGTAGCTGCAAACATAAAAAATTGAAATCACCAACGTGGAAAGTGTCTATTTCTGGAAGGCAGAGTATGGTTAGATTATTTTCCCTTTCTTTGATTTTTTGTTCATTGTCCTTTTATTTTCCAAAGCTTCTAAAGTAAACATCAATTATTTTGCAACTGAAGTAACACTTCTCAAAGGAAAAAGACAGGGTGCAAGGGAGTTTATTACAGCCTTGTTTCTAACAGCCAAGACTCCACAAGACACGCCTTAGATGGGGAACGGTGCTCACCTTTGGTGGGGGTGGGGACTGCACAGAGGCCAGGAAAGGAGAGCGTAGGGAGACGACGCAATGACTGGAGTGGGTGTGTGGCTGTGTATCTACACTGTGTCCACTCTACATATTCATACACACACATGCAGTGCCTGCTTCAGCCTGCCGTCAACATGCCAGGACACATGTGCTTTGTTCTCTTTGCCCTGCACACCTGAGTTTTCCCCTTCCTAATCCCAGGGGTGAGACCAGACGAGGGGAGCTGGCTCAGTCTGACCCTGGACCATTAGTCCATAAGAGTCTCTACAGAGTTGTTCAAGGTGCCAGCCTCTCCAGGAAGCCTTCATGAACACTTCTCTCCATCCCATCCTCTCTTCAGTGCTCCCATAACGGCTTCTGCCCTGCACTGGGAACTTGCTGTTCCATGTAGGCAGGTCTTTCCCAGCAGACAGCATACCTCATCTTCTCTGTACCCCCACCGCCTGGATAGGGCAGCACACACAGACGCTCGTTAAGACAGGTGGGTACTGACCGAGTGAATGAACAGATAACCAGATCCATTCACAGAGACGCCTGCCAGAAGAAGGGAAAGTGCCAGTCACTCAGGAGGCTGGTCCGTGGCAAACTCAAACGCCAATGTCAATCCCTAAGATCATTCCATGACCGGATCATTCCATGACAAGTCAGACACCAATTCAGATGTTACATGTCAAGGCCTGAACTGCTCTAAAGTATGTGAGCCCATCTCGGGAAATAACATCCCAAGAACAAAAATCTGTTCCAGGGTGGCTGTGAGAAAAACATCAAGATATTAAAATGGTTTTCAGTCTTCTAAAGCTTAATTCCACTGGACAAAATCTTCTTCCATAGAATTTAATTCCTCTCCATAGGGATAAACTAAATCAATTTATGTTTAAACTAATTTTAAGTAACATTAATTGATTAATTTTATTGTTTAACTTACTGACTGATTGATTTAATTAATTGATTGATTAATTGAGAGCAGGAGGAGAAGGGGGCAGCCAAGGATGATGGCATGGTTAGAGAGCATCACTGACTCGATGGACATGAATTTGAGCAAATTCCGGGAGTTAGTGAAGGACAGGGAAGCCTGGCGTGCTGCAGTCCATGGGGTCGCAGAGAGTCAGACACAACCGAGCAACTGAACAACAACAGCTCATTAATTTAGTTAGAGTCTCATAAGAATCACTGATCTAAAATTAACTGCGCTTTGCCGGAATGCTGACCAAAAATGACGCCCCTCGGTAAGAGAGCAAAGGTGAACTGCCTCGCTGATGCACTCCCGAGTAGCTCACCTTCACCCAAAGAAGTGCGCGGCAGCCCAGGCATAGGGCTGCTTCTGTAAGATACGCCTGCCCTTCTCGCTAACCTCCTTGTCACACCCACCGCAGCGATGAAGACGCAGGAAGAGGCAGGAGGCACCACCACGCGGAGGGAGGAACAGGACACTGGGGCCAGTGCCTGAGACAGGAACAAGCCGCGGGCTGAGCAGACAGTCCAACGAGAGCTCTGCGAGCTGAGGAAATTCACAGGAGACAGGGAGGTCCTGAGGCCAGCCCCAGGCATCCCCTCGGGTCATGTTCCAAAATACAAAATTAGGCACCTTGTGGCTGCGCTCTTGACTTCAAGCACCAACTCTGCTGGGATACGGTGACTCTGAGCATCGCCCCCAGAGTGGGCGGGGAGGGACAGACATGCTCTTTCGGACCAAGGCTCCGCTGGTGCCCGATTCCTAAGTTACTACCCCAGTTATCCGGCCTGCCTTTTCCCCTTGGCCTGGACTCCTCCCGGTTTTGGCTTCCTTCCCCTTCTCTCCTGACTTTCCCTGAGGCCTCAACAGCCCAAGCTTTGGCGCCGAGGCTCCTTCCAATTACAAGATGCTTACTAGGTGACACGTTCCTTGGCCATTTCATGCCATGCGAACTCTGCCCTCTTATAAATCACCATGTGTTACTCGTTTCACTTATTTTGGACTTTAAACAAGTGAGGGCTCACACGAGTCTCCAATTCATCATTTCCCAAACCGTGTTCTATTGAGAAGCATGAAAAGTCAAAGTGTTAGTTGCTCAGTCATGTCTGACTCTTTGCAACCCTAGGGACCATAGCCTGCCAGGCGCCTCTGTCCATGGGGTTCTCCAGGCAAGAATAATGGAGTGGGTAGCTATTCCCTTCTCTAGGGGGCCTTCCAACTCAGCGATGGAACCCAAGTCTCCCAAATTGCAGGCAGATTCTTTACCATCTGAGAAGTCTAAGAATACTGGAGTGGAGTTACCCTTCTCCAGGGGATCTTCCTGACCCAGGGATCGAGCCAGGGTCTCCTGCATTTAAGGCAGATTCTTTACCAGCTGAGCTGCTGGGGAATCCTGTCCTCGAACTAAGGCATGTAGAAATACCTAGTAATCTTGTGGGAAAGAGAAAAGAGATGCCTGATTCAATGATTGAATTCAGCTTCCCAGGCTCTGCTTATCCATGGTGGCAAAAGAAGTCTGACTGATCCCATGGGTGACCCTCCTACCAAGAGGTGGGGAATCAGGGTACAGATTCAAGGAGGTGGTTTGGGATTCAAGAGGAATCTTTGGAGAAGTAGCAATACTATTGCAACCAGGCCATTTCTTTTCATAGAGACAACAGCTTATAAATATGCACATGAAGAAAATTAAGCATGCCCTTAGGACAAATTCCAGAGTCTTTAACAGCTGTTTGTTTGTTTTAAAAAAATAATAGTAACTTTTACCAGTTTCCCTGAGGACTGGGTCCTCAGAAGTCCTCACACTGTCACGCTGGACATGGAACTCCCTTCTTGACTACTTTTTAAAAATATTGTCATTATTCTAGAATAAACGATAGCTCAGTTCCTTTAGGTTACTTAGGAATTAATCCTAAGGGCATATACAGCAAATGAAGAAACATTTATTCAAGAAAATATAAAAACTCCTCAAGAACAATGAGAGTCAGGGGTGTTTGGCCAGGACCCCCTCCCTCCCTGCCCCCAGCTCAGTGATGGAGACTCCACATCAACCCTGAGCAGCCAAGCACAGGGAACTCCCCCTTCCTCATTCCCTGGTCTGAGAGCCACCTTCTCTGTTTCCTATGCTCTAGTTTTCTTCCATTTGTGGGATAAGAAAGGGCTCTTTTCAGTAAATGAGCAGTGATCTAAACTGTATCATCCAGACCTAGTTTTTTCCAGCTTCAAATCACATGCCCGGGATTGCTTAAAAGCACTTTTCAATAGTGTTACATTATGTTTTCAACAGCATGCCTTACTCACTAAAGGCTGCCTTCTTTGGCTTCTGAATTAATACAGTCTGTTTGTTACAAGTTTGGAAAAAAAAATGTTTTTAAGCATTAGATCAGTGTCAGTTCAGTTCAGTCGCTCAGCTGTGTCCGACTCTTTGCAACCCCATGGACTGCAGCATGCCAGGTATTCCTGTCCATCACCAACTCCCAGAGTTTGCTCAAACTCATGTCCATCGAGTCAGTGATGCCATCCAACCATCTCATCCTCTGTTGTCCCCTTCTCCTCCTGCCTTTAGTCTTTCCCGGCATCAGGGTCTTTTCAAGTGAGTCAGTTCTTCACATCAGGTGGCCAAAGGATTGGAATTTCAGCTTCAGCATCAGTCCTTCCAATGAATATTCAGGACTGATTTCCTTTAGGGTGGACTGGTTGGATCTCCTTGCAGTCCAAGGGACTCTCAAGAGCCTTCTCCAACACCACAGTTCAAAACTGTCAGTTCTTCGGCACTCAGCTTTCTTTATAGTCCAACTCTCACATCCATACATGACCACTGGAAAAACCATAGCTTTGACTAGAAGACCTCTGTTGCAAAGTAGTGTCTCTGCTTTTTAATATGCTGTCCAGGTTGATCACAACTTTTCTTCCAAGGAGCAAGCGTCTTTAATTTCATGACTGCAGTGATTTTGGAGCCAAAAAAATAAAGTCTGACACTAGATCAGTGTATCTAGAAAGTGAAAAAGTAAAAGTGAAGTCACTCAGTTGTGTCCGAATCTTTGAGACTCCATGGACTGTAGCCCACCAGGCTCCTCTGTCCATGGGATTCTCCAGGCAAGAGTAATGGAGTGGGTTGCCATTTCCTTCTCCAGGAGGAAGAAGGAAACCCAGGGATTGAACCCAGGTCTCCCACATTGTAGGCAAACACTTTACCATCTGAGCCAAGTGTATCTAGAAACAATTCAAAAATTAGGAAGCAGAGGGCTAAAGGAAATGGCTTTCTATCATTGCTAAAGGTTTTCACTTTGGGTTTCCCAGTTTTTGTTATATGTTGATCCTGATCTGAAGAACCAGGCTTAACAACTAAGTGAAAAATGAATTTCTGGAGGCAAATTTTTATGCAAAATTGAAAAGAAAACATTCCAGGTATGAAAACCATAAGGCTAAAAAAGGAATATTGAGTCATCTTCCAACAGTAGGCCAGTGGGACCAGGGATGTTAGTTGTGCAGTCCAAGAAGCCGGGGCGGGGAGGTGGGCACCACGTACCTGGGAGACCTGGAGGAGGGAGGTGATTCCTTCACCATCACAAGCTGAGCAGAGAGCCACCAAGCACCTCAACAGTGACAGCCGCCTTGAGATTTAATGGTTGTTGTACAAATATCCACACGTGCTTGGCACACAATAGATGCTCAATAAAAGTCCCATTAATTGAATTATTAGCTTCTAGAAGTATTTTGATTAAAAATATTATGTCATAGAAAATAACTAAGACCATAGAAAACTAAAACCTATATTCACAACTTGGCAATTTTCAAGACACTTGAAAATGAAAGTTGTGTCGGATACCAAGTGACAATAAAAATGCATTTACCAAAATGCTCCTCATTATTAAACTGTTAACTGAAAACTGCCATTCAACTCTATTTGTTCACTTAGCAAAAGTATTTTAATATTACTTTTCTCAGCATGAAGATTAATGGATGGTGCTAGTTGGATAAATTAAATCCTCAAGTCCACATAAAGGTCAGGTCCCTAGTTATACAGTCTGGGTTGTTACCAATTCCAGTTTTTGTACCTAGTTGGAAGCCTGCTGCTTAGCCAAGCCCCCAAGGTGGGAGGCATTTGGAGAGCATAAAACCCCATAAAGTTAAAAACCAGGTAATCCTCATTCTAAGCAGTGACATCATTCACAGAAATATGTCCTTCCAGGAAGTCTGGGGACTGGGAAGTTATTCCCTACTCTAGGATATACAGTGTTATCTCCTTCTTCATGTAAATATCTTTGTATGTCTATGTGTCATTTTCATTAAGGTAACTTTACATTAAAAAATAAAAATCAACATTTCTTCCTTTGCCCAAGTTGGAAATGCCAAAGTTGTCCTTGACTCCCTGGCTCCATCTAGTCAGCCTCCAGTTCCTGCAGATTCTGTATTAGCCAACTCATTCCCTGGTGGCTCAGACAGTAAAGAATCTGCCTGCAATGCAGGAGACCTGGGTTCGATCCCCTGGATCAGGAAGATCCCCTGGAGAAGGGGATAGCAACCCACTCCAGTACTCTTCCCTGGAAAATCTGGCAGGCTACAGTCGATGGGATCACAGAGTCAGACGCAACCAAGCGCACACGTGCCCAAAGAGGCTTCCCTACACGGGACTCATCCTATATTCTCTCTTCTAAGCCTCCGTATTTCCTTCACTCTATCTCCAACTCTCCACACGAATCTTTGCTAATCACGTAACTCAACACTTAAAAATCCCTGTGGCTCTCCACTGCCTGCATGGATCCATGCTAAGTCACTTCACTGGTGTCCAACTCTTTGCGACCCCATGGACTGTAGCCCCCCAGGCTTCTCTGTCCATGGGATTCTCCAGGCAAGGATACTGGAGTGGATTGCCATGCCCTCCTCCAGAGGGTCTTCCAGACCCAGGGATCAAGCCTGGGTCTCCTGCAGCCCCTGCGTTGGCAGACAGGTTCTTTAAATTCCATACATAAAAGGCTCTTCAAAATCCGGTCCCCATCTGATTTCTTGTCTTACTTCTCCAGCCACGCACCAGCACTCTCTCCTGGCTTGCTCCAGCCTTCACTCTTTAGGAGCAAGTCTGAGTTTTCTTGCCCCCAGGCCTCTTGCCACCACCTAATGCGGTATTTCTCCTTCCCCATCCCTCTGCCCTGCCTGCCTCCAAGGCTCCTTGCTCACTGCCTCTCAGTGCCTGCCTGGAGTGACCTCCCACCCCACTCCCTCAGACAGAATGAATTTCCTCCTCATCTGGTTCTCACAGCCCCATCTACTCCCTTACATATCACTTTGGATTATAGCTGTGTTGGGCTTCCTCAGTGGCTCAGTGGTAAAGATTCTGCCTGCAATGCGAGGGACGCGGGTTCAATCCCCTGGAGGAGGGCATGGCAACCCTCTCCAGTATTCTTGCCTGGAGAATCCCATGCACAGAGGAGCCTGGAGGAGTATGGTCCATTGGGTCACAAAGAGTCAGACACAACTGTAGCAACTGACCATGCATGCACAGCTGTGTCACATGTCAATAAAATTTTTAAAAGAAAGGACTTATTTATCATATCCTGACAACACACCTGGCATAGCTGAGATGCAGATTTTGTTGAGTGCAGCTGATATAGAAAAGTAGTTCAGGCAATATGATCTGCAGACCTCTAAAGTTCTACTAAAGTTCTAAACCTGTATAGTTTCTATTAACCAAAGAGGCAGTGTATTACAATGGGAAAGAGGTCACATCTGGTCAGACAGCGTCAATTCAAATCAGGGCCTGTGTCATTCTGTGGGGTTTTTAACTTCTTGACTCAATCTCCCCCAACTACACAATGTTGATGATAGTTGCACTAATCTCAAAGAACTATCCCTAAAAATAAACCAATTTATGCATGTCAACCATGTTCAGTAATATGAGCACATATTAAATGCTAGATAAATGCAAGCTATGTAATATTTCTGTCATATTGATGTGATGTGAATGAAACTGTTTACCTCAGACTGGAACTTGAACCCATGTGACCAGGACTTGAACCTAGCCAAAACCCATGGTACCTGGTTTCAGGACCTAATGAAGCTCAGGTTCTTGACGTCTCATTGCAGAAAGAATTCAGTGAGAGACAATGCGATAGATAAAAAGTGGGCTTATTCAGATCCAGAGGGAAACGCCCTCCACAGACAGAGTGTGGGCCGTCCCTGAGGACAAGGGCAGCTGCTAAACATGGACGGTTTAGTTTTTATGTTGCTCTTCAGTCGCTCAGTTGTGTCTGACTCTTTGCAACCCCATGAACTGCAGCAGGCCAGGCCTCCCTGTCCCTCACAATCTGCTGGGGTTTGCTCAAACTCATGTCCATGGAGTCGGTGATGCCATCCAACCATCTCACCCTCTGTCGTCCCCTTCTCCTCCTGCCCTCAGTCTTCCCCAGCATCCTCCTGCCCTCAATCTTTCCCAGCATCCTCCTGCCCTCAGTCTTTCCCAGCATCCTCCTGCCCTCAATCTTTCCCAGCATCCACCTGCCCTCAATCTTTCCCAGCATCAGGGCCTTTTCCAATGACTCAGTCCTTCACATCACATGGCCAAAGTATTGGAGCTTCAGCTTCAGCGTCAGTCCTTCCAATGAATATTCAGGGTTGATTGCCTCTAGGATGGACTGGTTTGATCTCCTTGCTGTCCAAGGGACTCTCAAGAGTCTTGAGAGTTTGAATGGTTTTTAGTTTTTATGGGCTGGGTAATTTCATATGCTAATGAGTGGGAGAAGTATTCCAGCTATTTGGGGGGTGGTGATTTCCAGAAATTGGGCTACCACACACCCCTTGGTCTTTTAATAGTGCCTAGGAACTATCATGGCACCTCTGGGTACGTCATTTAGCTTACTGATTGAGGATCAAGGTCTACTTGAAGTCACTTGCCTGCCAACTTGGACCCATTTGATTCTAATAAGTTTATATTGTGTCCCTGGGCTATGTTATTCTTTTAAAATTTGTGCCCTGCCCCTTTCCCTCCTGTTACATGAAGACTGCATTGTATATTTTTGTTCTGAAAGAAGGTTCTATTGATAACATAATAGAGTATTATAGTAATATATTAGAGTATTCCACTCTATTACATATTCTTGCTCTAATATATAAGTATTGGGGACTTCCCTGGTGGTCCAGAGGCTAAGACTCCACACTCCCAATTCAGGGAGCCTAGGATCCCTCTATGGTCGAGGAACTAGATCCCACATGCCACAACAAAGACTTTGTAGCCCCACTTAAAGGACCACATGTGGCAATGAAGACCAGAGATCCCACATGCCACAGATAAGACACAGCAGAGCCAAATTAATTAAAAATTAAAATTAAAAAATAAAACATAAGTAATCTACTTTTGGGGGCTCCAAAATCACTGCAGATGGTAATTGCAGCCATGAAATTAAAAGACGCTTACTCCTTGGAAGGAAAGTTATCACCAGCCTAGATAGCATATTAAAAAGCAGAGACATTACTTTGCCAATAAAGGTCCGTCTAGTCAAGGCTATGGTTTTTCCAGTGGTCATGTATGGATGTGAGAGTTGGACTGTGAAGAAAGGTGAGTGCCGACGAATTGATGCTTTTGAACTGTGGTGTTGGAGAAGATTCTTGAGAGTCCCATGGACTGCAAGGAGATCCAACCAGTCCATTCTAAAGGAGATCAGTCCTGGGTGTTCTTTGGAAGGAATGATGCTAAAGCTGAAACTCCAGTACTTTGGCCACCTCATGTGAAGAGTTGACTCATTGGAAAAGACTCTGATGCTGGGAGGGATTAGGGCCAGGAGGAGAAGGGGATAATGAGATGAGATGAGACAAGAGGATGAGATGGCTGGATGGCATCACGGACTCGATGGACACGAGTCTGAGTGAACTCCAGGAGTTGGTGATGGACACGGAGGCCTGGGGTGCCGCGATTCACGGGGTTGTAAAGAGTCGGACACGACTGAACAACTGAACTGAGCTGAATCTACTATATTTATCTTTGTTCTAGATTTACATATTTTTGTTCTAAAATATAAGTATTCTACTATAACATAGTGTACTAGTAATATAGTGATACAATAGAGTATTCTAGTCTAATCAGCATTTAAAGGCAAAGCAGGGTGCTTACAAAACTGAGGCATTAGTTACCCCTGATGGTAAAAGTAAGAAGATTCAGTGTTAGAACTAACAACTTTGATCAGAGACAACTGGTTTTGAATCTCAACTCATTCAGAATCAAGCTGTGTGACCGCCAGGGAAGTTCTTGAACCTCTTTGAGCTTCAGTTTCCTTACCTCTAAAATGAGTATCAAGTACAGAGTCTGCAAACAGAAAGAGTTAACGAGCCTGGGGGCACACCATAGGCTCAAAAAATAGCAGTGATTACTACCATGAGATCAAGCTATCTGTGAAAGAAGCCCACATCCAAATACGGTCTAAAAATGGGTGACTGAGAGGCATCCCATCACTCTTCTGAGCGCTTAGCTGCAGGAAAATAGGCCTGCTGGAAACAAGAGCGGTGGCTCCATGGAAAAGGTGTTCACAGAAGGCTGCAGTCTGGGTGGAATGGAGGATACCTGGAAACACACGGTCGAGATTTTAACAGGAGTTACCCAGCTCTGTCAGACAAAGAGGAAAAGAGACGCTGAGCCTAGATGAGTCACAACAGAAGGACACTCAGTCGAGGAGTAGAGAAAATCCTCCAGGATTTACCACCAGCATCCTTAAAACATCATCCCCACAATCCACTCCCTTGTTGATTCCACTATCACCAAGCACTATTCCATCTATTACTGTGTCCTTCCTAGTAACTTAACCCCCAAAACTGGGATCCCTAAATGGAAGAAAGAAATATCAGGATAGAAGAAGGGAATTATTCTCTGGAGATCAATAAATTGTTACTTTTAGTAAAATCAGATGTGCAGTGTTATTACTGTTAATTTAATTCACATGAACCAGACTTGAAGTGCCTGATCGAGTTAAGCAAAAATTGGCCAAAAAACCGGGATACTTTGCTTTCAAACAAGGGGGAAACGTTCCAGCGCAAGGAACTGACTGTTTTGCTGTGAAAACCTGTGCAGCTGGCCAGCCCACCTGCCCCTAGGACATCTCAACTCTGACGATATGTCCTCAACACCAGCCAGTAGAGCACAATCTGAACGACCTGGCTTAATGAGTCCCATCTTTGGAAAGATCAGTCATGAGATGCCATCTGTCTCACACCTAAAACGAGAAGAATCTCAAGATAACGTGAGACATCTTACTGAAGGACTCCCCAGGTGACTCAGTGGTAAAGAACCAATCTGCCAGTACAGGAGATACAGGTTCAGTCCCTGGGTTGGGAAGACCCCCTGGGTCAGGAAGACCGCCCCCCACCCCCCGGGTCGGGAAGGCCATGCCACACCTGGAGGAGGGCCTGGCAACCCACTCTGGTATCCTGGCCTGGAGAATCCCACGGACAGAGGAGACTTTGGACACTACTGAGGGGCAGCGACTGTGCACACTGCAGAGACGACAGGGTCACGCATTTGTCACTAGACGAGCCCAGAGAGATGCAGCGAAACACAGCCGCTCTCAGTTAAGAGCTTTTAGACTAGTCACGAAATCAAGAACTCTTCCCTACAAACACAAATTTTCATTGTTTATCACGTTCATAGCCTGGCAATATGCCCCTTGTATGGTCAAATTTGGAGCGGCCATGAGGAGATACCCCACGTCCAAGGGCAGAGAAGCCCCAGAACGATGGTAGGAGGAGAGAAATCACATTTAGAGTCAAACCCCACACCCACCAGAGATGCTCAGAGGGCTCAAACATAGCTTGTGGGCACCAAGACCCAGGAGAAAGGAGCAGTGAGCCCACAAGAGGCTGACCAGATTTGCCCGTGGGCGTCCAGGAGTCTCTGGGGGAGGCGTGGGTCGGCGGTGGCCTGCTGCAGGGCTGGGGCAGCGAGTGCAGCAGTGCATCATGGGACCTTCTGCAGGAGGTCTCCATTATCCTCATTACCTCCACCACAGTTTGTCATCAGGTAAATAACACAGCCCCACCCTTCAATAGAAAATTGGATGAAAGATTTACTGAGCGTGGTTCCGCCCATCAGAACAAGACCCACTTTCCCCCTCAGTCAGTCTCTCCCATCAGGAAGCTTCCATAAGCTGCTTATCCTTCTCCATCAGAGGGCAGACAGACTGAAAACCACAATCACAGAAAACTAACCTATCTGATCACACCACAGCTTTGTCTAACTCAATCAAACTATGAGCCATGCCGTGTAGGGCCACCCAAGACAAACGGGTCATGGTGAAGAGGTCTGACAAAATGTGGTCCACTGGAGAAGGGAATGGCAAACCACTTCAGCATTCCTGCCTTGAGAACCCCATGAATAGTATGAAAAGGCAAAAGATAGGACACTGAAAGATGAACTCCCCAGATCGGTAGGTGCCCAATATGCTACTGGAGATCAGTAAGGAAATAACTCCAGAAAGAATGAAGAGATGGAGCCAAAGCAAAAACAATACCCAGTTATGGATGTGACTGGTGATGGAAGTAAAGTCCGATGTTGTAAAGAGCAGTATTGCATAGGAACCTGGAATGTTAAATGCATGAATCAAGGCAAATTGGAAATGGTCAAACAGGAGATGGCAAGACTGAACATCAACACTTTAGGAATCAGCAAACTAAAATGGACTGGAATTTAACTCAGATGACCATTGTATCTATTGCTGTGGGCAAGAATCCCTTAGAAGAAATAGAGTAGCCATCTTGGTCAACAAGAGTCTGAAATGCAGTACTTGGAGGCAATCTCAAAAATGACAGAATGATCTCTGTTCGTTTCCAAGGCAAACCATTCAATATCACAGTAATCCAAATTTATGCCCCAACCAAAAATGCTGAAGAAGCTGAAGTTGAACAGTTCTATGAAGACCTACAAGACCTTCTAGAACTAACACCCAAAAAAGATGTCCTTTTCATTATAGGAGACTGGAATACAAAACTAGAAAGTCAAGAAATACCTGGAGTAATGGGTAAATTTGGCTTTGGAGTACAGAATGAAGCAGGGCTAAGGCTAATAGGGTTTTGCCAAGAGAACACACTGGTCATAGCAAACACCCTCTTTCAACAACACAAGAGAAGACTATAAATGGACATCACCAGATGGTCAACACTGAAATCAGACTGATTATATTCTTTGCAGCCAAAGATGGAGAAGCTCTATACAGTCAGTAAAAACAAGACCGGGAGCTGACTGTGGCTCAGATCATGACCTTATTGCCAAATTCAGACTTAAATTGAAGAAAGTAGAGAAAACCACTAGACCATTCAGGTATGATCTAAATCAAATCCCTTATGACTATACAGTGGAAGTGAGAAATAGATTTAAGGGATTGGATCTGATAGACAGAGTGCCTGAAGAACTATAGACAGAGGTTGTGACATTGTACAGGAGGCAGTGATCAAACCATCCCCAAGAAAAAGAAATGCAAAAAGGCAAAATGGTTGTCTGAGGAGGCCTTACAAATAGCTATGAAAAGAAGAGAAGCAAAAGGCAAAGAAGAGAGGCATAAGGCAAAGGAGAAAAGGACAGATATACCCATTTGAATGCAGAGTTCCAAAGAATAGCAAGAAGAGATAAGAAAGTCTTCCTCAGTGATCAGTGCAAAGAAATAGAGGAAAACAAAAGAATAGGAAAGACTAGAGATCTCTTCAAGAAAATTAGAGATACCAAGGGAACATTCCATGCAAAGATGGGCTCGATAAAGGACAGAAATGGTCTGCACCTAAAAGAAGCAGAAGATATTAAAAAGAGTGGCAAGAATACACAGAACTGTACAAAAAAGATCTTCATGACCCAGATAATCATGATGGTGTGATTATCCACCTAGAGCCAGACATCCTGGAATGTGAAGTCAAGTGGGCCTTAGAAAGCATCACTATGAACAAAGCTAGTGGAGGTGATGGAATTCCAGTTGAGCTATTTCAAATCCTAAAAGATGACGCTGTGAAAGCACTGCACTCAATATGTCAGCAAATTTGGAAAACTCAGCAGTGGCCACAGGACTGGAAAAGGTCCATTTTCATTCCAATCCCAAAGAAAGGCATTGCCAAAGAATGCTCAGACTACCGCACAGTTGCATTCATCTCACACGCTAGGAAAATAATGGTTAAAATTCTGCAAGCCAGGCTTCAGCAATACGTGAACCATGAACTTCCAGATGTTCAAGGTGGATTTAGAAAGGGCAGAGGAACCAGAGATCAAATTGCCAACATCCGCTGGATCTTCAAAAAAGCAAGACAGTTATAGAAAAACATCTATTTCTGCTTTATTGACTATGCCAAAGCCTTTGAATGTGTGGATCACAACAAACTGGAAAATTCTGAAAGAGATGGGAATACCAGACCACCTGACCTGCCTCTTGAGAAATTTGTATTCAGGTCAAGAAGCAACAGTTAGAACTGGACATGGAACAACAAACTGATTCCAAATCAGAAAAAGAGTATGTCAAGGCTGTATATTATCACTCTGCTTATTTACCTTACATGCAGAGTACATCATGAGAAATGCTGGACTGGATGAAGCACAAGCTGGAATCAAGACTGCCAGGAGAAATATCAATAACCTCAGATATGCAGATGACACCACCCTTATGACAGAAAATAAAGAAGAACTAAAGAGCCTGCTGATGAAAGTGAAAGAGGAGAATGTAAAAGTTGGCTTAAAGCTCAACATTCAGAAAACGAAGATCATGGCATCTGGCCCCATCACTTCATGGTAAATAGATGGAGAAACAGTGGAAACAGGGCAGACTTTATTTTGGGGGGCTCCAAAATCACTGCAGATGGTGACTGCATGAAATTAAAAGATGCTGGCTCCTTGGAAGAAAAGTTATGACCAACCTAGACAGCTTATTAAAAAGCAGAGACATTACTTTGTCAAAGCTATGGTTTTTCCAGTAGTCACGTATGGGTGTGAGAGTTGGACTATAAAGAAAGCTGAGCTCTGAAGCATTGATGCTTTTGAACTGTGGTGTTGGAGAAGACTCTTGAGAGTCCTGTGGACAGCAAGGAGATGGACAGCAAGGAGATCCAACTGGTCTATCCTAAAGAAAATAAGTCCTGAATATTCATTGGAAGGACTGATGCTGAAGCTGAAACTCCAATCCTTTGGCCGCCTGATGTGAGGAACTGACTCATTTGAAAAGACCCTGATGTTGGGAAAAATTGAAGGTGGGAGGAGAAGGGGATGACAGAGGATGAGATGGTTGGATGGCATCACCGACTCGATGGACATGAGTTTGAGTAAACTCCGGGAGTTGGTGATGGACAGGGAAGCCTGGCGTGCTGCGGTCCATGGGGTATCAGAGAGTTGGACACAACTGAGTGACTGAACTGAACTGAATGGTCAAATTTATTGGCAATCTTTTGTAATGAAATTGACATATTTAAATACACATCTACTAAACTAGTGTTAATGTGTTCAGAGATAAAGATGAACTTCCCTTTAGCAGCGTGCAGGATTTCAGGTCATTGCACTAAAGAGAGATAGGGGTTCAGAAGGCAACTAGACCTCTGTTTACCAGCAGGGAGCTCTAGGCATTTTCACTCTGTGCCCCCTCAAAAGGCTTTTGAACATGAATGAACAGTGACACTCTGGTGAGATGAGCCAGACTGAACTAGCAATTAACTATGATATACGATCCTCCCCCCATCCTCTCGAGTCTCAGGAGATAGATTACTCAACGTGTCAACAGGAACAGGGTCGTGCAGAAGCTGAACTGCTATGCAAACCCTACATCTGCTCAGGTCCCACTCAAATCAAGCTCGTGACACACAGGCTCCTCTAGCCGTCCCTCCTGGGCTGTCACCCAGCCCGAAGCCTTCTCAGACACCTTCTGGTGCCCACCTGCCCGCAGGGAGCAGTTGGCCTGCTGGTTTGCACCCTATGCCCTTGCCTTGCTGGCGTGGCCCTGAGCACAGTGGGTCCCATCAGAACACCTCTCCAGGAGTTTGGAATTAGGAGAGAGGCGGTCAGTTGGGGACCCTCATCCTGGGTCCCAGCACATAACATGCACCCCCCAGAAATACACCCCTTCTGGCATGCTGGGGCCATGTATGTCCCATGTATGTCCCATGTATGTCCCATGCACCATGTGGAACCATGTTTGTCTGTCACATGCTGCCAAGGGTTGGGGGCAGGGGAGGAAAAGAGACCTAAGGACCCAACATCATCTCACTTCCCGCCCCTCTGACTCCACTGAATTTCCTTCTTCTTGTTCCATTTTCCCTTAGGCTAGTTGTAGGAAATTCTGTAACTCAGCCTTGTCTCAGCTTTTTCTTTCCTTCCTCTTCCTCTTTAAGCGTATGTGTATGAGTCATGTCGGACTCTTTGCAACCCCAAGGACTGCAGCCTGCCAGGCTCCTCTGTCCACAGGATTCTCTAGGCAAGAATCCGGGAGTGGGTTGCCACACCCTCCTCTAGGGACTCTTTCTGACCCAGGGATCGAGCCCTTGTCTCCTGGGTCTCCTGCACTGGCAGGCGGGTTCTTTACCATTACTGCCACCTGGGAAGCCCTCCTCTTTGAGACACTGCACCAAATCCTTTCTCACCCTCCCCACGCCGGTGACGCACACGCCACCCTGAAATAACCCATCGCTTTCCAACCGCCTCCTTCTCTTCGTTTACCCTTAGCAGCCTTTGAAAATGTTTCCACGGGTGTCTATCGAAGCAGTAAATGAGGCAACTGTGAAATAATCCTTGGTTTTCACTTCTCTCCTGCATTTGGGGGCTTTGAGGCCCCCTCGGCTTAAAAGTATTTCCTTTTAAAATCGACTTGAAGTTTAATCAGAACCAGAAACTTACGACCAAGAGACGACAACCACCATGCCAGCAGCACTTTGATTCCTGGTTCGTCTATGGCTGCTGTGCTTGTTTCCAACCGTTAAAAACGAAAAAGAAAAGGCTTTCGATCTGACTTTCCATATTTTTTAATGATTTAGCACGCTGACCTGCCAGAAAGCCCAAAGCTCCAAAACCCTAATAAGGCCTTAGAACAATAGTCTCTGCCCAGAACAAACTTCGCCCCCAGAGCAACTGAGTCAGCCGGCCCCCTCAGTCTCACCTCCCCTAACAAGCTGCGCCGCTTCCAAACCCTCCAACGCAGAAGGGAGGCCTGCGTTCTCAAGCCCACAACCAGAGAATTCCAAGGACAAGTCAAGCCGATGCAAAGAACTAGCAAAAAAGCGCCAACCTTTGACACACCATGGATTAGTTTTTTAAATACATGAACACCAGTGCTTTAAATTTTTGAATCTTACCTTTTCTTTAGACCGGGAGCTCATGAGTCTTCAGAATGAGATTTCATGCTATTGCTGCACGTGAAGGTCATGAAAGTTTATATATGTATAGATATAAGAAGGAGTGCGGTATCCCCAGGTCATTGCGCTGTGATGAAATCTTCTTGTGGGCCTTTGGCCAGGAGAATGCGCTCTACCTCTCTGCCAGGTGAAAACCATCTGCCAGGCCATGCTCTGTATGTACCAAACCCTAATTGCCATCCGGTGTTTAAGGGCTATTAGGCAGATGATGCTGACCTTCTTTTACTCTCCTAAAAAACAAAAAAGGACATCAGCTTGATATTCGATAAAAGCAAAAGTATTAATCGCTCAGTTGTGTCCGACTCTTTGTGACCCCATGGACTATACAGCCCACCAGGCTCCTCTGTCTATGGGATTTTGCAGGCAGGAATCCTGGAGTGTGTAGCCATTCCCTTCTCCACGGGATCTTCCCGACTCAGGGACTGAACCCAGGTCTCCTGTGTTGCAGGCGGAGTCCTTACTGTCTGAGCCTCCGGGAAGTGTTCTACAAAAGCTACAACCAGAGAGAGCTCTAGAGCAAACGATGGGCTCCGTGGTGGCCTTTCTCCGCTAAAGTAGTCAGAGTTGGTGGGAGAGGCTGGGTTAATCCAGACTAGGAGCTGTGGGAGTGGCCTCCAGGCACCTGGTTTTACTATTATAACTTCCAAGAAGACATTCACACTTTTTTTTTTTTTTTTTTTGCCTGCCCTCTGTGGAAATAATCCCAAAGAGAATCACAGCCACAGGGCACTTCTAGATGTTATTTCAACTCCTATTAATTAACGAATTCTCCCTGTTGGTCAGAGGCCTCCCTGTAAATGAGGTTGGGAGGATCCTGGACAGGATGGACACAGTCTCCGTTTTCAGAACCCTTCTCTCTGGCCTCCTCTTCCCCCCTCACCAGCTCACTTCCTCTGCTACCAGGACTCGCCGGCGGAGAGAACCTCAATCCACGGAGTCTTTTTAAGGGCCCTGGGCACCCCCTGTCGTCACTCTTCCACCAAAAGGGCTCAGCTTCCCACGTGCACTGTGGCCACCGCTCCCTGAGCCAGCCCGCCCTCCGGAGCCCACCGCACCCGCCTTGCTCCCCTGGCCGAGCTCCAGCTCCCGCTGAGCCCACGCCTGCACCTGCTGTGACCTGCTGAGCCAGGCTGGGCTCCATTTACACTCACCACCATGACCTCCCTCTGCGGGGGCCCTTCCGCTGGTCGGCAACCTTCCAGCCCTTCCCCAGCCTGCAGGTTTTCCATTCTCCCAACCAGCTGATTCCTCTCTCCTTCTTCATCAAACCTCCACCCCCCACCTTCCTCGTTTTCTCTCCCCTCTGATCCCCTCGCTTCCTTCGCGCTGAGAAAACTGAAGTGATCAGTAGAGAACCTCCACCAGCCATGATCATGACATGGACCCACCACCACACCCGAGCCGGGTTCGATCCTGGGGTGGGGAAGGTGCCCTGGAGGAGGGAGGGCACGGCAACCCATTCCAGGGTTCTTGCCTGGGGAATCCCGACGACAGAGGAGTCTGGTGGGCTGCACCTCGCCTGGTTCTCCATTTCTGTCTGCTCTTTTCCGTTACTCAGTCACACTCAGGACGTCTCAGGCTTCCCAGGTGGCTCAGTGGTAAAGAATCTGCCTGCTATGCAGGAGACGTGGGCTCGACCCCTGGGTCAGGAAGGCCCCCTGGATTAGGACATGGCAACCCACTCCAGGATTCTTGACATGGACAGAGGAGCCTGATGGGCTACAGTCCGTGGGATCTCAAAGAATCAGACACGACTGAGAGACTAACCCTCCACAGGAGAGTTACATCAGGCCTCTTCCCTGGTTGGCACCGCACTCAGGTCTTAAGTGGTACCCTTTCTGTTGCCTTTAAAGCGACAATAGAGAAAAGTCTTAGAAGCTCACCTCTGGGCTGGTGGGACTGCTGATTGTTAGGAATGAGGAGCAAAGCAATCCTCTGGCCACCTGACTCACTGGAAAAGCCCCTGATCCTGAGAAAGATTGAGGGCAGGAGGAGAAGGGGATGACAGAGGATGAGATGGTTGGATGCCATCATCGACTCAATGGATGTGAGTCTGAGTAAGCTCCAGGAGACAGTGAAGGACAGGGAGGCCTGGCGTGCTGCAGTCCATGGGGTCACAAAGAGTCGGACACAATTGAGCGACTGAACAGCAACAACTGGAGCAAAGAGCGGCCCGTCATGCTGATCTCACGGGGCCTGTGTTTCTCTGCTCAGGCGGCCTTGACAAAGCACCGTAAACCCGGTGACCTCAACAACAGAAATGCGTCTCTCAGTTCCTGGTGGAGGTCCTGGCTGACTTGATTCAGGTGAGGGCCCCTCCTCCTGCAGGCGGCCGCCTCCTCCCCCACAGCGTCCTGAGGCCTGTCCTCGGGGTGGCCTGTGGGGAAGAGAGAGAGAGCATACTACTGCCTCTTGTCGTGAGGACCCAGCCCTGTTACACCAGGGCCCACCCTGAAGACCTCACTTGACCTTCAATACTTTCTTAGCCACTCCATCTCCAGTGACAGGTACACGGAGATTAGGGCTCCAACATGTGAACTCAGAAGGATAAGCAATCTATGACATGACCATATTGGATTATCTTGCCTTCCAGCCTAGAACAGAGTAAGCCAAGTTCCGTTTTCCTTCGTGCGTCAGGGCATCTGTGGATTCAATTCCTGAAATATCCCTTTTTTTTGTTTTGTTCCCAGTACTATACAGTGCTGTGCTAAGTCACTCAGCAGTGTCCAGCTCTCTGCAACCCCATGGACTGTAGCAGGCCAGGTTCCTCTGTCCACGGATTCTGCAGGCAAGAACACTAGAGTGGGTATCCTATCCCTCCTCCAGGGGCTCTTCCCAGTTGAACTGGGTTCGATTCCTGCATTGCAGGTGAATTCTTTACCAGCTGAGCTACCAGGGAAGCCCGCGCTATAGAGTAGGTCCTTGTAGTTTATCTGTTTCATATGTAGCCGGGTATATCTGTTAATCCTGAATTTCCTAGGATATCGTTTTGTTTGTCCTCACGTGCAGTACCTTTCAAATGGGTATAATTATGCTTTTTCTTCCTGACATGACTACTGTGGTTCTGCTTAACACTGCAATCTGTCACAATGCCTCATTCACAAAAACAAAATGAACACACAGCCTGGCAATTGAGTTTTGAGGCTCCATGCGTGACCTGTTTCCTTGGTAATAAGTAAGCAGGCCAAGACATACAAGGGGCATTTCTGACTCCGTGAACCCGTCTGCCGGCATCTGCTTTGCTCAGGCACCGACGCAGACCTGCAAACCACAAAAGAAGCCTGTGACACCATCCCCAGGTGCCAGAAGCTTGTGATCTTCGAAAGGAGACGAGATTTGCACAGAACACAGTCGTAAAACCGGTGCCAGACATGTTAGAGTGAAGCGACAAATAAGGTGTCACCCACAGTACGTGCTGCGGAAACGCAGAGGTTCTCTGGGGAACCCAGACTCAGTGAAGCCTCTTGGTGGCATTTCTGTGTATATAAAGAGGGTCAGACTTTCTCAGTCTCAGGGAATTTTGATCAAATACACCATGCAAATTTCAAAAACAAACGAAAAACTGTCCGGACCAGGAGAAGCGGAGCATCCTACAGTAGCCCTTCTCACTAACCAGGGAGGAAAAGGTACCCTCCCCCACTTCTGAGACATCTATCTCACTGAAGGGGAAAAAAGGGAAAAGGACTGAGTTCTGGTAAGAATGAAGGCCTCTCCTGGCACACTGCTTCCAAAATCAGGACAAAATTATCGGTCCCCAGAGGGAATTTACACAGCAGGCAAGCTGTTGTCTTGCTGAATGGATGCATAGGAGAGCAGCATTCTTCCTTAAATATTGCTTTCACCCTTGAGAATGGGCCATGGAGTTTTTGAGGTCTTTGGGGGAAGAAGAAAAAAAACTTTCCCCCACATCACTTACTGGAGTGGATAAAAAACCTTTGACAAATTTCAGAGCACAATGTCTACAGTATAAACATGTGAAATAAAATATGCCTAAAATTATCTAGTCACGTAAAAGAACTCGCGTCTTCTTTAGTTCAATTCCGTGTTGAGTGTTCATGGCGCAAAGGGAGTGATGCAAAGCTTTATGTTTTGTGATACTGAAAAGTATATTTATGAAGGGCTGTATTCTAAAAGCAGGAGTTCCCCTGCATCCAAGCCCAGTAGCTGTGCTTCTAGAGCCCTTGGTGCCGGCAGGGATGCTGAGACTGTCGCCCGCTAGTACCAGTGGCACCCTGTCGCTTCTCAAGGCGCTTCCTTTCTTCAGTCCTTCTGTCCTGAGCGAGGCATTGTCTGTCTGCTATGGCCCTGAGCACTTTGCAAATCATCTCTGAAAATGGCTTGATTCAACCACAGCTGTACAGTCTATGCAGACGATAGTGACGTTTTTAGCACCTTGAATAAAAAAGTAGAGTCTTAATGGGCTGTGAGAACATGTACCAAGACCTGCTTTTATCACCTAAAAACCAAGCCTTAAAAAGGTTTGACCTTCGTGGTCCTACCATGTCTACCAACCTCTTACTAGAGACAGTGGCAGCAGAATTGGAGCAGATATTAATCCCTAGTACCTGGGGCCTTACAGGAGGCGCCATTGGTTTTTCCTGGGACCATTATCCCCTTATAATTGAGGCGGGTAATAAACAGTGAATGAAAAACCAAAATAGGTATAACATGGCCCCACACAAGAAAAGTGTTCCTAGCCAATTTTCACTTATATTCAGGTACACTCCCTTCATTTCCTGTTTAATTTTATATTTTTCTTTTATATGAACCTGGATTCCAGTTAAATTGACTTAATCTCTCAACATATTGCTCTATCTGTCCCTCTTTCATATATTTTTTCATCCTACTCTATCTTGAAAATTCAACCCCTCAACCCTTCTTGAATTCCCTTAAAAGGAAAGGAAAATGAAGTCACTCAGTCGTGTCCAACTCTTTGCGACCCCATGGACTATAACCTACCAGGCTCCTCCGTCCATGGGATTTTCCAGGCAAAGGTACTAGAGTGGGTTGCCATTTCCATCTCCAGGGGATCTTCTTGACCCAGGGATCAAACCCAGGTCTTCCACATTACAGGCAGAGGCTTTACCATCTGAGCCACCAGGGAAGCCTTAAGAATTCCCCTTAAGGCTTACTTTAAATCCCATGAACTGTTGCCAAGATCATCTCAGCCAGATACCAACAGCAATTACCAACAGCAATTATTGGCCCTAAAATTGGCATAGCAACCAGTTACTGATATCGACAAAATGTAACAGATCATGGCATGTCTTTTCCAGTTCTAGCATCCACAATTTTTTAAAGTCTATTTTTTACATCAAATGTCTCTTATCTGCTATATGCACCTGAACAAAATTATAAATTTCTGGAAGACAGTTGACCATGTCACAATCATGTATTTTATTCCCTAAAGTGATGGTCCCCCAACTGTGGTCCCTGGGTCCAGCAACATCAGCATCACCTTGGAGTTTGTCAGAAATGTAAATTCTTCTGTGACACCCAAGACCTCCTGAATCAGAAATTCAGGAATTGGGGCCCAGCAAGCTGGGCTTTAACGAGCCTCCAGGTTATTCTGACGCTGAAGTTGAAGAATCGGAGCCCTGGAGCGTCTAATACCATGCCCTCAACTTCCTGTTATTTATTCGACCCACATTCGTTCCATAAATATTTATAGGGTGTCTAGCACATGCCAGGTGCGATGCTGGGTATACAGCATGAGAGGAGAAATGTCCCCGGCCTCCTGAGTGTGCAGGCAAGTCAGGGAGATTGGAGTTAATTAAGTAATCTCACAAATAAATGTACAGCGGCAGCTGTCAGCAGCTGTAGAAAGGAAAGTTTAGGTCATGCTGTGGAGCCTTGTGGCGGAGAATTGATCTTGTCAGAGGTGTGCTTCTGAGAAAGTGTCGCTCGGCCTTAAGAGGAAGGATGAGCGTGTGTTGGAGAGGCCGAGGCACACTCGGGTGGAGGGCGCAGCGCGTGCAAAGGCCCCGCTCAGAGGAGACCGCGGCCCGCGGGGCGGAGCGCAGGGTCAGAGGCGCACAGCGGAAGGCGGGCCTTCCGTCCCGAATTATTCAACCAGAAACGGGCCTTTTTTTCCTGAAATGATGGAGAGCGATTTAAGAAAGGTTCCGAGCAGGGGCAGGGGCGTGGAGGGTTGTGTCGAGCAGGTCACACAGCTCGCAAAGTGCGTGAGGAGAGCAGACAGAGCCGCCCGGCTGCGAAGCCGCAGACCCGGGGGAGGTGTGCTCCGAGCACAGAGCTGGCGAAGCGGGGCGTGGATTTGACAAATACCCCGGAGCAAAAGCTGACAGAATGCGATGAGGGATTGGCTATGGAAGATAAAACTAAGCGTTTAAAAAGAAATGTTGGGAAAGGTGTGGAGAAAAGGGAACCCTCGTGCACTGTTGGTGGGAATGGAAATTGGTGTAGCCACTTGGAGAACAGTATGGAGCTTCTTCAGAAAAAAAAAAAAAAAAACTGAAAATAGAACCATCATATGATCCAGGGATCCCACTCCTGGGTATTTATCAAAAGAAGAAAGAAAACACTAATTTTAAAATATACATGTTCCTCAGTGTTCATAGCAGACCTGTTTACAAAAGCCAAGACAGAGACAGTAAGAGTCCATCAGCTGGCGATAAAGAAGCCGTGGTGCACACACACAGGACCATGACCCAGCCGTAACAAAGAGGAAAATTTCCACATTTGCAGCAACGTGGAAAAACTGTTAATGGAGGGCATCATGCTGAGTCTTACAAGACAGACAGAGAAAGATAAATACTGTATGATATTCCTTATAGGTGGAATCTAAAAAATACAGCAACTAGCAGAGATAACAGAAAAAGAAGTAGATTCACAGATACAGAGAACACACTAGTGGTTACCAGTGCAGGGGCGCAAAATAGTGGTGGGAGGAGTGGGAAGCACAAAACACTGGGGGTAAGATGCACTCGAGATGTGCAACACGGGGAATATAGCCAATATTTTGCACCAACTATAAATGGAAAGTAACCTTTAAAATTTGTTTTAAAAATTAATTAAAAAAAAAAAACGAAACCTAAGGGTTAAGAATTAGTCCAAGGTTTCTGGCTTTCGTAACAGACAAATAAATAAATAATAAATGGTGGTGTCAGTCCCTAAAATAAACAGATAAGTGGACAAATAATAAAGGGATGAGTGAATTATTGTGTGCAGCTTCAGAAACACTAGAGAATACAGATCCACACACGGAAAGATTTCATGCGGGAAAGGGAAACCTCCTTCACCGGGACAGGAAAGAAGAGCAGTTGAATCCTAGTGACGTGGTTGTTCCCTTTTATTAACAGGAAGAGTTGATTTAGTCCCCATTCTAAGGGATTCCATCTGCTGACTGAGTGGGGCTGCCCGGTGGAGGTGTCGTACAGGAGGTAGTGTTAGCGATTTGACAAGAACAGAGTAGATCTGAGGAGTTGTTGCCAAGGGTGGGGAAGAATTGATCACAGGAATTCTTGGATGGCCAGGCTCATATCTTGAGGCTCATATTGTGACTTTATCACAACATCCATCTGACCAATTGTGCAAATCTCTCCAGGAGAGCTCAGCTGTTTGACTTCGGTCGAGGAAAAAAAATAGAGGCTCATCCAAGTTTGACTTTTGGTCATTCAAATGGGATGAAAAGATGGAATGAGAGAACTTAGATTATTAGCACAAGTGTGTAAATTGGTGAATGAATAGTGGAAAAATTCTACTTCGTGAATATTTCATACTCAGTGCCTTGGAAACTCACATATGAAAATAACCGCAGCCAGGCCATGTTCCACAGGACTGCGTGCCATCATAACCCACACTTGGTCTTCTAAGCTTGCTTGAAGGCAGCCCTCATCTAGCCATTGGCATGTGGGCTGTCGCCTCCCTCCTCCCTGTGCTCCATCTGATGAGCCGAAACTGCAGTGAGCTTGACTCTAGCATCCAGGGCTGACCCTGGGGAAGGTTCTGGGATCTCACGACTGGTGACCTGATTGGGAATGAAAGGACCACTGTGGCCCTTCCAACACTGCCTGCGTCCCAGCAGAGGCGGAAACCAGCCTTGCTTGATCTGCCTCGCCTTGCTGATGTGTGTCTTCACACTGAGTGAGAGGAAAGCAGGAATACACCCTGGAAAAGGTTTGCTTTTTAGTGGGAGGGGGAGAGATGGGAAACTCAACAGGCCAGGGGTCATCTGAAAATTCATTAGGAAGTTACTCAAAAGTACAGAAATACAAGCTGCTTGTCCACACAGTTCTCCTACCCTTTTCCTTCGATCCCTGCACTGTGAATACCCAAGCAGAAGGCTTGTTTTTGAGAGAGAGACAGAGAAAAAGTCCAACTAATGAGGTTCTTATGAGTACACTAAGTTCCCAGCACACAAACCTTCTAGTTGCAAGCTTTCAAAGAAATTGCAGCTCACTCTCCATTTCCAATCACTGATGATCCTTCAGCTCTACCATCTCCCACCTCCTCTCCTCCTCGGTCAGAAACTCTTCCTGCAAGTTCACTCAATGCCAGGCCCTGTGTGCCAGCTGCTGTACTTAATACTGTACTTTTCAGGGTACTGTACAGTAAGCTTTAAAGTATTTATTTTTTGGGTTTTTTTCTTATGTATTTTTTGTGTGAAAGTATTATAAACCTATTACAGTGCAGAAGGAAAACCATCAGAAACCTAGACAGCATATTAAAAAGCAGAGACATCACTTTGCCAACAGAGGTCCATATAGTCAAAGCTATGGTTTTTCCAGTCATCATGTAAGGATGTGAGAGTTGGACCATAAAGAAGGCTGAGCACCAAACTGATGCTTTTGAATTGCAGTGCTGGAGAAGACTCTTGAGAGTCCCTTGGACAGCAAGGAGAGCAAATGAGTCTATCCTAAACGAAATCAACCTTGAATATTCCTTGGCAGGACTGATGCTGAAGCTGAGGCTCCCATACTTTGACCACCTGATGTGAAGAGACCATTCATTGGAAAAGATCCTGTTTGGTCTCACGGTCACACTCAATATCGCTGAAGGACTCCAAAGATCCTTGCTTTTTGAAGGCTTATATCAATATTTATTAGATGATAAATACTGTTAGTATTAGAAATTAAAACTGAGCCTCACTTGTGCCTCTGTTTTCAATCTGTTACAACATGTTGTTTTGGTTGTAGTATGTGAAGAACATTAGAACTGGTTCAGTTCAGTTCAGTTCAGTTGCTCAGTCGTGTCCGACTCTTTGCAGCACGCCAGGCCTCCCTGTCATCACCAACTCCAGGAGTTCACTCAGATTCACGTCCATCGAGTCAGTGATGCCATCCAGCCATCTCATCCTCTTAGGAAATGTAATTGGAAAAGAGAAGGATATTTTAATAGCCTTTCAAATCATTGTAGATAGCCTCCTTTGATCCCACCCCCATTGACAATGGTAGCTTCTTAAAGGTTAGTTGCAACATGGGATCTGAAAACATTACCACAGGCTTCTTACACTCTGTACACTCATGACAGAGTCAGAGTTAAAACGGCAAGTTACGTCTTAGTATAATTATGCAAACAGTTTTGACCTTGCAGAAACCCTGGAAGCATCTAGGGAACCCCCCACTCCCCAGCGTTCCCGGCACCATACTTTGAGAACCATTGTTTTGGAATCTCCTCCACGGAGGTTGCTTAACTCTGAGTGAAACTGATAGATTTAATGATAATATAATGTGTTAGGGCTTCCCAGGGGGTGCTAGTAGTAAAGAACCCACCCACCTGCCAATCCAGGAGACATAGAGACCTGTGTTTGATCCCTGGGTCAGGAAGATCCCCTGGAGGAGCGCATGGCAACCCACTCCAGTATTCTTGCCTGGAGAATCCCATGGACAGAGGAGCCTGGCGGGCTGGGGTCACAGCGTTAGACAACAACTGAAGCGACTTAGCACACACATAATGTGTTAGGATGCTGGAAAAGATTGAAGGCAAGAGAAGAGGGCAACAGAGGGTGAGACAGTTAGCTAGCGTCCCTGACTCAATGCACATGAATCTGAGCTAGCGAAGGACCAGTGAAGCCTGTTGCAGAGTTGGACGTGACTTGGCGACTGAACTGCAACCCATATGTTAGGCGTCATCAGCTCCATCCCTAAATGACGAGCTTTCACTGATGAGGAATGACCGTAGAATTGTGACGCACTGAAGTGGAATGCGGCATGGAGATCACCCCGTGCAGACCACTGTTTTTAAGAAGAGGACGGAGGAGACTGAGTGTGGAAGGAGGTCGAGCTGAGTCAGTGATAACCCTGAAGCCACCGTCTAACTTGAGAAAGTCACAATCCACTGCGGATTGTGGAAAGAGCACTGGAAACCTTAATCGTATGGAGTGTTTGTATTGCCTTGGTTACTCTCGTCACACACCCCGACAAGAAAACAACACACTCTGGTGCTACTATAATTCTTTAAATCCTGGAGAAACAAATGTCTTTTTAAAAAATTCATATCATTTTCTAGCTATATGCTTTGGTGTATGTTTGACCTTAAAAGAAGCCAGCTTGGAGTTCTAAAAGACAAGGAAACTGAAGGGAAAAAAATGAGGAAAAATGAAGAGGAACAACCTTCTATAATCAATATTGTCTTTGAAAATTGTGTCCTTGGACTTGCTCAGTGTGCAGCCTGTGCAACCATATGTGACCTCCTTGGCCAAGTTTCCAACAGAGACAGAATGTTTATAAAATAGTAAGATGCTAAGTTATAGTTCCCAGATGATCACAGCAGTGTGAAAACATCATATCCCTGTATGGTTTGTCCAGAAGACATGTATTCCTAATCTTAGAACTCAGGATCCTGAGATAAAATCATGTATTTGCAGGAATGACCACATCACACTGTGAGCTCCTAGTGAGTCTACCTTGAACTGAAACTGATCCAGCTGTTTTCAGAGCCCTGCACCATCCTCCCCTCTCTCGCCTCTCACTCTCTCCACCACCCGAGAGGCTTTCAAATCATGTTTTACAAAACCTCTTCAGAAGCCATAGGGAGAGGTGAGGAGGAGTACAGGGTCCCCAGGTCCTCCACTCAAGCCTCAACCAGAACAGATTCAGTCTCTTACATGAGAATTCTGGTAAGATCTTGTATTTTGAAAGCATTTCATGGTAAAATACATGCACTGATCTCTACGACACCTTGAATTTGTGCAGGTGGAGTTAGGAGTCTCCATGTTTTTCCTCCTAAATTTTCTCTCTTAGGTTCCCACTAGCCTCCCAGCCTCTTGGCGTCTTTTCCGTTCTGCCTTTGCCATCCGTTGTATTTTCCTGTCCCTCCCAGCTTCGCACCATCTGCAGATGTGGCCAGCTTGACAGCTCTGTCCTAATTCCGTAATAAAAATGCTGAAGACAACAGAGTCCATGAACAAGCCCCAGGCACCTCCCTCAGGGGTATTAATCCATTAACTGATGCTCTCTGGGATTCCCAATCAGCACAGCTCCGTCCAACCCTGAGCCCACGTGGTGATTCAGATATGTTAAATCAGGTCTGGCAAAACGGACAGACCTAAGATGGGTCCATCTGCAGGAGTTGGTTGTCTGAGGACTTCTGTCTGGGGGTGGAGGGGGAAGGAGGATTGGGTGAGGACGTCTGAGGGTGGCATGGGGAAGATGCTGAAATGACCTCTCTCCTTTCATCAGTCCCAGGGGCAGGCAGCAAGGTCTGGGGGCAGAGGGTCCCCAAGCAAAAGTTGATGAAGGACTCAGACCACAGCCCTGCTCCCACCCCAGGAGACAGAGCAGCTAGGGGTCAGCAGAGGCATGCGCCTTCCTTAGGAGTCTTGAGAAACAGCATCTTGGGGGCAAATGTCCAATTCTCAGAAGGATGCCCTTGTTCAGAAGATACCTGGGGAAACCAGGGCTGGGGAGGGGGACGTGAGGGAGCCTCCTTCATGGACCTGCCAGGTGGGCACACCAGTGTGTCTGAGATACCCCCAGGGACGAGTGGAGAGGAGCACGAAGCGGCTAACACTGAGATTGGGGTGACCGAAGTTATGGGAGGCCTCTGCACCCCCAGACTGACAAACCTTGGGTGATACAGAAACACATACTTTGTAATCAGTACACTTTTCACCCCCAAAGGATATTGAGAAACACTTTACTTTACTGAACTCAGAGCACAATCTTGCAATGCACATACTGGTCTTTGCTGTTTTCTCAAGATTCCTGATTGCTGTTTGTGCATGTTTTCTGGGGGTGAAACATTTTTATATAATTGTCATTACTCCCCTGGGTTTAAATTCCTGCTTTTTCAGAGTCGCTGGACTCTTACCAATCAGGATGGTAAGAAACATCCCTGTCGCAAAGTGACCTGTGGAAGAAACAGAGGAAGCGAGTGGAACCCTGAAAAAGTTTGATGCTGGAAGCTGTGGCAGAAAAGATGGAAGCTAGAGTTTTCCCAAACTCACCCAGGCACCTGGAGCACAATTATGAAACAACAGATTTTAGAACACCTCCAGGGAGTAGGGGCGGGGCAAGAACCCCTTCTAGCCAACCCTCCAGGTGAAGTTGAGGGTCAGCTGACTTTTAGAAGCAATGGTTTAGGGCAGCTTCTCTTTTCATGTATGATAAAGCCGAGGTCGAGACCGTTGGAGCAGTTCACCCAGGTCCCAGCTTCATTCCCCACTTTCGCCTTCTCCCCCTTCCAACGATGGCCACCAGAGGTTCACCTGTGTGCTCCCCCATGCTTTCACCAAAACCTTTTAGCAGGACCACAGGACTGGTTCCAAAATCTTGCTATTTTAGAATAGGCACCTGAAGACCCCAGGCCTCCCCCACCCCTTCTTTTCTCCACCAGCACAGCCTGTTTTCATCTGTTTCATGTATTCAGGTCTGTGAAAAAGTTCCCCAAGCAAGGCTCTCTGAAAAGAAGAATTTGAGAGCAACTGACCTGAAACATCTGCATATCTGATCGTACTTGAAAAATTCACCTGTCTCAAAACAGAAAAGAAAGAAATGCTCCACAGCCTCTTACTTCAGTGTTCATGGGATGGTCATCAAGTCTCGCTGCTACTGAAAAATGGAGTATTTCCTGCCATGTCAGTAAACAAGGGTGTCGCGGTTAACAGAGTTGCAGCTGCCAGGGACCGTGAGCTGGTGAGCCCTGGGGCACTCAGGACCAAGAGGACCAGCCATCAGGCTGCAGCCACTCCCTCCCATGAGCCCCAAGGGAGCTCAGGATGAGAAACCCAGAATGCTGGCCAAGGAGAGCTGAGGGACTTCTGAAAGGAATGATGCAAGAGCCCAGACTCTTGCATCTTCCCATTCATGGAAAAGTGCCAAATTCCTTAACTTGGGATAGCTGGCTTCCTTTCATTAACAATAGTCTTTTGATGTTCAGACTGGGGCTTCCCTGGTGGCTCAGATGGTAAAGAATCTGCCTGAAATGTAGGAGACCTGAGTTCGATCCCTGGGTTGTGAAGACCCCTGGAGAAAGGAAGGGCAACTCACTCCAGTATCCTTGCCTGGAGAATCCCATGGACAGAGGACCCCAGCGGGCTTTACAAAATGGAAAGAACTACTGAAGTGATTGTAGCCCAAAGATTCAAGGCCAGGAGCTCCTGTGTTACCCGTGAGGATGCCAAGACTGGCCTCTGGGATTCTTTCCTTATGATAAATCTACAGTGACCGTGGGTGTTGTATGCCCTCCATCCTGAAGAGGTTAACTCCAAGAAGCATTTACTAGTTTCAGAGAAGGAAAGTAAGACTCAGATAAGACCTGCTGGAAAAGTATCTGTTGCCTTTCCCCTGCCTGACATCTTGGAGAATTCTAAGTGCCAGCAGTAATTCTCCAGAATGAAAGCTTAGAATTTGGGTCAGACTGTCTTCTTCAGCCAATTCTATCCACTGACCCATAAGAGAAGTATCACTTCTCAACATAGTTGTTAAAATGCCTACTGAGCAGCTACTATTTCCCTAACACCTACGCCAAGGAAGAAAAGCTATGGCAAACCTAGACAGCATATTAAAAAGCAGAGACATCACTTTGTTGACAAAGGTCTGTAGAGTCAAAGCTATGGTTTTTCCTGTAGTCATGCACAGATGTGAGAATTGGACCATAAAGAAGGCAGAGGGCCAAGGAATTGATGCTTTTGAACTGTGGTGTTGGAGAAGATGCTTAAGAGTCCCTTGGACTGCCAGGAGATCCAACTAGTCCATCCTAAAGGAAATCAGTCCTGAATATTCATTGGAAGGACTGATGCTGAAGCTGAAACTCCAATCCTTTGGCCACCTGATGCGAAGATCTGACTCATTTGAAAAGACCCTGATGCTGGGAAAGATTGAAGGCAGGAGGAGAAGAGGACGGCAGAGGATGAGATGGTTGGATGGCCTCACCGACTCCATGGACATGAGTTTGAGTAAATTCCAGGAGACAGTGAAGGACAGGGAGGCCTGGTGTGCTGAAGTCCATGGGGTCACAAAGAGTCAGACACGACTGAGTTCAGTTCAGTTCAGTTCAGTTCAGTTCGGTCGCTCAGTCGTGTCCGACTCTTTGCTGAGGGACTGCACAAAAAGAATCCAAAGGCAATAGACGTATAAGACACCATCCACCTTCTCAAGAAGAACATAATGTTTGAGAAAGAGGAAGTAACACATGCTTTAAGACAAAAATACTCGTGTTGAGGGTGTGGGCTGTACATACAGTGAGAGTTATGGGGGATCGGGAAGGCAGACTTGGCTTATCACAAGCATTAATGAAGGCAATTTTCATGGAGATAGAATTAGAATAACAAAGCAATGATCATTCTGAGGTTCAAATAAATTGCCATTTATTGAATGCTTTTCATGCCCCAGCTTACCATGTGATGAGATTTAACAAAACATTGAAACTGGAAAAGAACGTGGAAAACATAGAGAGAGATGTTATATGATTGTTTGAGGGTGGTGACAGCATTAGTCGCTCAGTTGTGTCCAGCCCTCTGCGACCTCAGGGACTGTAGTCCACCAGGCTCCTCTGTGCATGGAGCACCCCAGGCAAGAGCACTCGAGTGGGCTGCCATCCCCTCCTCCAGGGGATCTTCCCAGCACGGGGATCAAACCCAGGTCTTCTGCATTGCAGGCAGATTCCTTACCATCTGAGTCACCAGAGGTTGGTAGGTGATTTTCTTCCTTCTGAAATTTTTTCTTGATTAGTATTATATATGCCCAAAGGAAGGGGAAAAAAAAAAAAAGAATTTGTAAGATGTAGGCAGATAAGAAGTAATGAGAAATGTTTTATAATTAAAGAAGGGACTGTGGGCAAAAATATGATAGAATAGAGCCTGTGCTACAGATAGTGAAGGGTTCATGTTGTGGGAAAAATAAAATGAAAAAGTAAGACAAATTCTTAGTATGGGGAACCTTGGCTGTTTCAGAGAGGAATTTATACTTAATCATATCTATGCTGGGAATTCATTAGTTTCCTAGAAAGAAGGTACAGCTGAAAGATAATGTTTGGAAAGATTGCTCTTGTAACATATAGAAAAGACTTTGAGTGGAGAGAGACTGAGGGGAAAAAAAAACCTCACAGAGCTTTGATTGTAGATGAGGAAAGTCAGCAAATGAGCTTAAGGGCTTGGATTAGAACCCTGTGCAAGAGGCAGAATGTGACCTTGGGTGTGCCCGCCTACTCACCATGCTGCTTCTTTGCAAATCTATCGCATGCGATTGGAACCAGAAAGAATCTTGGGGACCATCAAGCCCACAACTTCTCGGAATCCCCCACCAGTGTCCCTAAGGGCTGAGGGCACAGCAGCCTAGAAGCCAAAATTTTATGTGAGATAGATTTTGCATTTCAAGCAGCACTTATTTCTTCTGTTGTGTATACCAATTGTTTTGACATGAAGTAAACGTTTAACATCTTTGCCACATGAGAGTAATGATAGGTATATTCTCTTCTATTTATCCATGGGCCGAGAAAGCCCTGCTCCAGCCGCTCAAATGAGTGACAGCCACACTTCTTTTATTATCTATTTACTTATTTATCGGCTGACCCACACAGCATGCAGGATATAGTTCAGAGACCAGGGACTGAACCCGTGTCCCCTGCCTTCCAGCAGTGGAAGTGTGGAGTCTTAGCCACTGTCCCACCAGGGAAATCCCAACCAGGCTCTTTTTAAATCCCCACAAAGAAGAGTCACTACCGTCTAGATCACAGGCATCTACGTTGGTGAGAAAGTTGTCATACGAGTGAAAGTCACTCAGTCGTGTCTGACTCTTTGCAACCCCATGGACAGTAGCCCGCCAGGCTCCTCTGTCCATGGAACTCTTCAGGCAAGAACACTGGAGTGGGTTGCCGTTTCCTTATCCAGGGGATCTTCCCAACCCAGGGATCCAACCTGATTTTCTGCATTGTAGGCAGATTCTTTATCGTCTGTGCCACCAGGGAAGGCCCCTATGTCATATAATTAGTTTACATATTTGTTGTCGTTCTCTCACTCAGTCGTGTCTGACTCTTTGCAGCTCCATGGACTGCAGCACACCAGGCCTCCCTGTCCATCACCAACTCCCAGAGTTGGCTCAAACTCATGTCCATCGAGTCAGTGATGCCAGCCAACCATCTCATCCTCTGTCGTCCCCTTCTCCTGCACTCAATCTTTCTGATCATCAGGGTCTTTTTCAATGAGTCAGCTCCTTGCTTCAGGTAGCCAAAGTATTGGAGCTTCAGCATCAGTCCTTCCAATGCATATTGAGGGTTAATTTCCTTTAGGATTGATTGATCTCCTTGCCATCTGAGGGACTCTCAAGAGTCTTCTCCAGCATCACAGTTTGAAGGCATCAGTTCTTAGGCACTCTGCCTTCTTTATGGTTCAACACTCACATCTGTACGTGACTTCTGGGAAAACCATAGGTTTGACTATACGGACCTTTGTCAGCAAAAGGATGTCTCTACTTTTTAATACACTGACTAGGTTTGTCATAGCTTTTCTTCCAAAGAGCAAGTGTCTTTTAATTTGATGACTGCAGTCACTGTCCACAGTGATTTTGGAGCCCAATAAAAAATAAAATCTTCCAGTTTAAATAAAATCTGTTTAAAATTGCTGACCATTGGGTCTACTGGAATAGGGGGTCAGAATGCAGAGATGGGAAAAGCAAACAACATCTGAAACAACTCATGGCTTCTGCGGAGAATACCTTCCCACAAGTTAGTTCTGGTGTGTTCCCCACAAGTTCCAGTGAGTACAGGGATGGAGTCGTGGCCAAAAAATAAATAAATAAAAGATGAATCAAGAGGGCTGATTAGAGATATAGGATAAAGAAAGCATCACTAGGATTTGGAAACAGAATGATACAAAATGACTGTTTTTGTAAAAGAGAAGGCAATGGAGAAAACCTGATAACTGGGTAATTCCCAGTCTGGGGAGCCGGGGAAGAGTAAAATTGTAAGCAGAAATAACCAAACCTAGAAATACAGTGTGCAGCAGAGGAAAAAATACGTTCAATTTTGTTCCTGCTGCACCTCCACTGACAAAACAGTCGGGGGAAGATTCCCAAGAAACGTATTCGGAGTCCTCACTAGAAGAGAGGAAACACCTAGAAGGATGCTGTTTCCGGGGTGGCACGCACAGGCAGCCAGAGAGGCCCCCCGGCAGGATGGTGAGCGGATGGCCGTGAGCCGGCAGGGCAGGTGGGCTGCCTGAGGCGAGGTCCTGGTGCTCAGTGGTCAAGCTAAAGAAGAGCAAGTCTTCAGGGGTATAGAATCTGGCACCAAAGCCAGTGTGAATGCAGGGGAAATTTAACCAGTTAAAACCAAAGTATCTTCTTTGAATGTCAAGATTTTTATATACAAAAAAAAAAAGAACTGCTAACTTGAAGGAAAATGCTTTCAGAGTTGGGATGGGAAGAGCTGTGAGATGAAAGAGAATTTTACAGGGACACAGGTGAGCAGTGGATAAGCCAAACGGAAGCTGTAGACAGTCATAGAAAATTCTCGGCAATAATAACCCCACTCTTCTGTTCTCATCTTCCTAAATGGAGCCTACATAGAACTCACAAAGAGGCAGCTTTAAATAAGCTGCATCAGCAGTGGCTGGACTGCTTCACGGACTTGGTTTTGGCATTGCTTTAAAAAAAAAAAAAAAAACAGTAAATCTGCAGAAGTTAAGGGGTCCCCAGGTGGCTCAGTGGTAGAGAATCTGCCTGCTAACACAGGAGATGCAGGAGACATGGGTTTAATCCCTGTGTCGGGAGGATCCCCTGGAGAAGGAAATGGCAACCTGCTCCAAGATTCTTGCCTGGGAAATCCCATGGACAGAGAAGCCTGGTGGTCTGCAGTCCAGGGGGGATCACAAAGATTTGGACACGACTTAGCAACTGAGCACACTCGCATGCAGAGGTTAAATTGGAACTCTGGCTATCCGTGTTTTCCTGAGGGAAGCCCACAGCAGCCTCTGAACTAGAAACAAAACACTTCTGCCTTGGTGCTTTCTATTTCCACCCCAAAAGGAAAAGAGATGGGGGTAGATAGGATTTCAGCCAATTTACTAAGGTTCTTTCCAGTCTATACAGGGATTCCATGAGTTTACACAGATCCAAGGCAAAACTAAAACCAAAGCAAAGCCCATGGTGATCATTTTTATTGGTGAAATGTTTCAATGCAAGGTACTCTAGAAAAGCAGAACGCCAGAGTTGATACCAAATGTTTCCTAATCTAACACTTAACAGTTAGGTGTTTAGGCTATGGGGCCTCCCTGGTGGTTCAGTGTAAAGAACCTGTCTGTCAATGCAGGAGACACAGGATCGATCTCTGAGTTGGGAAGATCCCCTGGAGAAGGAAATGACAACCCACTCCAGGATTCTTGCCTGGGAAATCCCATGGACAGAGGCGCCCGGTGGGCTGCAGCCCGTGGGATCACAAAGAGTCAGACACAACTGGCCAACTAAACAGCATCAGTTCAGGCCATGGAAGTTGCCTCCATGGTGAAATCCCTCTGGGCAGGCCTCAGAGTCCAGCTGCCTTGTTACTCCATGTGCATATTTAGCTCACCGGCCTGTGTGCTCACGTGCTACTAGCGATCCTCACGATCACTAACGAATGCACTGAGCTCCAGCCACCTTAACACACGAGCACAGTTCAGCCTGGACCAAAATATCTTCTCTGAAGTTTTCCTTTCTGACATGCCCCTTTTAATAGAAGCAGCAAGTTAAACTATACACTCCAACAAAAATTGCCTTTTTTTTGTTTTGTTTGTTTTGAAATATAAGCCTTGGTCACGCTGTGTTGAATAGAAAAGTCCAACCCAGCAATGTAATCCCAATAAAAAGCGAAGTTATGGCCACACTCAGTGAAGACGGTAACTTGCAGTGAATCCAGAAAGAGCAGCAGCAGCAGCACGGGGCTGTCAGGAGCGAGGCTTCATGTGAGGACAACAAAAAATGGACCTTTCACAATATTTCCAACTTAAGAAAAGTTGCCGTTATTTTGCCTTTTTGCTTTGCATTTAATTAAAAATTGGTTTAAAAGAGATAAACCTTTTTGCTTAAAAATATATGTCTTTTCATGGATGTTAGAAAGAAAAGGCACAACATACATACACGGGCTCATGATGCTCAAGAGGAAAATTGAATCAAGAATCCTATTAGAGCCCTCGGAAATAGATCTCTTTGTCATTAAAATAGCCAAGAGTAACTCAGGCCTGCACTGAAATGACAAAGCGTCTGTGTAACTGTATTTTATAAAATAAACTCTCTCGATTTATATTACAGTAAAATATCATCACTTAATTATTTACATCATAACATTTTGGAGGTTTTTTATAGCTCTTTAAAATTCCTGTAGAGCATCCAGGTCAAGCTGGTAAAATGCTACAAATATTACATTTAAAATAATTTCCACTATACTTTTTTTCTGGAAAAAAAAAAAAACCAGTTTGTAGAATTCAAACAGTTTCAGCTGCTTGAGATGGTGAAATGTCTTAGTGCTTTTCAAAAATCACATTTCATAAAGGGCACTTATTCCACAGAATTAAAGCTTACTGAATAATAAATATAACTTTAAGTGATGCAAGCTGTCAAAACCCTTGAATGTCAAAGTTAAGGCAGATATCCCTTCATGATTTTTGTTGCTTCTGAAAAAGAAAGGAAGCAGAAAGGGAATGATTAAGGAAAGGCAACCTTACCTTTGGATTCCTTCATCTTTGTATATTTATCATAAATAACAATTAAAATGTCCTTTGAGGTTAATATTTTCTGGTTCAATGGGTAAGTACAGAAAAAATTAATACATTCATGCATAATAGGAGGCAATGGAGACTGGAGCATATCTGTAGCAAATTTTATTTTCAAATAACCATAAAAGGCATCCAGTTAACTCTTCAGATTAATTTATGAGATCATGCAAGATGCAAACATGATGTTCCAAAGGAAAAAAAAATCATTCCTGAAAATTCTAATGGGTGAGGAAAGATTCACAGAGATGCACACCAGGAGCTTTCTACATATGGCTAATACCTGGATCTCTATTCTCGCCTGCTTTTTATCATTTCCGCACAATAAAAGTAGTGCAAAGAAGCAAAAGTTAATAACCCAAGGGAAGGAAAACTCATTAATGTGATGCATGATACAGGAGAGTTTACTACATTAATATTCAAGAAGGAATATTGGGAGTGAAGAGTGATGCTAGATAAAAATATCTATTTTGAAACAGAGTTAAAAAGAAATTTAGTTGTGGTGACTATATTGCTACTTACATCATATTTATTCACGGGCTTTCCCTTAAGTACCATGCACAGTTCCAAACTTTTTTCTTTTCTGGCTATAGAAACAGATAAAGTGAGATGGAAATCCTTCCAGAGGGCATTCAAAATACTGTTAAGAGTTACAATGCATTTTGAGAATACGGTAGATGGTAATATTATCCTGAAAAAAAATTACATGGGCAAAATAAGTGTTATAAAAATATTTTTAAATCAGTGTTGCACTGTAAAGAAAATAACTTCCTACTTTTGAGATTGACTATAAAGCAAAGGACTGTGGCTTTATATCAGAAGGGTGTTATTTATTTGAATATTCAGAGTCGGTTCCCAATTACTCAATGTATAAAATAGATCCAAAAGGCCAATCCAGAGTTTATCTATAAGCTATATATAGCTGTATGGTTTCAAAGCAAACACAAT
Organism: Ovis aries; assembly: GCF_016772045.2. Classification (NCBI taxonomy): domain Eukaryota; kingdom Metazoa; phylum Chordata; class Mammalia; order Artiodactyla; family Bovidae; genus Ovis; species Ovis aries. Next base: position 76,297,439 of record NC_056065.1, on the reverse strand, counting down.
GCCATTTCTGCAATTTGGACTAAGTCCTAGCGTCCTCATTTAACCCTGGCGTCTAGAGACCATAAAATATTTTGGATCCCCTTGGTACACAAACTCTCTACAAGTAAAGCTAGCTTTGTTTATAACATAGTTGAAAATTAAATAGCAAAACTGCATACAAAATTAGTTCTTTACATTTATTTTTATAACAATCTTATTCCTAGGATTCTCGTAAGAGCCTAGGATGACATGACTCCAAATTTCCATTCCAGAATATCCCACTTCTTTTTTTTTAACAATTTTTATTGAAGTATAGTTGATTTACAGTGTTAATTTCTGCTGTACACCAAAGTGATTCAGTTATACACACACAGATATCTATATGTATTCTTGTTCATCAGAGTTTCCCACTTGTAACACTTCTCCCCATGATGCTCTGGCAGGCACACTGCAACAGAAAACAAGGTGCTATTTCTGTGTGGCTGTTAAAATGCTGTGCATCCAAAGATTGTTATGAAATAGCATGCGGTGGATTCCACAAGGTTTATTAAATAAAGCTAAATCTACTTTGTAGGTGATGAAACATCACGAAGGTTTTTAAGTGTTTGCTTTGGGTGTTTTACTATGGAGTCATGTCCTTATTTGAGGTATATATTAAAAAAAAAAAAGAAAAGAACCCACCTACTCTGCAAGTCAGCCTGAAGGTGGTAACTCACCTAAGCCGACAGCTGCTGACTCTCAGCGGTTTTTGTTTTTTGTTTTTTGTTTTTTTTTGCCCAAGATCAATTTGCAAGAATTCAGCCAACCCAGACATCTGGGAGACAGAAGCTACAAAAACGTAGTGCCCTGCCGCCGGCCAAGAGGTCCACGTCCTTCTCTTCCACACCAGTGAGGGTGCAGTCCTGCAGACTCAGAGCCCACTGTCCATCACGGGAAAGCACCACTGACCTCTGGATTCGGCCTCGCGTGCTTCTTTCTCTTCCCACTCGCAATTAACACTCCTTTCTTTTCCTCTTTAAAAATGTGCCTGTTTCAAATTTGCATTATTTTTTTTTCAGACGCCTAATTTCAGCTCTGTTCTCTCCCTCTGTGGTCTCTTCCCGCATTTCACATTCCAGACAAATATTTAAAGGTCTGTAAAACCAGGCGAGGTTCCAAAATATTTCTAAACGAAACTGCCATGGGTGACAGCACAGGGAAAGAAGGAACGCGGGAGGACAAGGATTGGAATAAACTGGCTGGAAACGTATCGGAAAAGCTGTTTAAGTTACTATAGCTGTGGATGAGGTTTCAGTGAGGCATAAACATTCAAGTTACTGACAAAAGGAACAGGTTTCATCGTCATTCAAAACAGTCTACTTGTCATGGTGCACTGCTTTTTTTTTTTACTATTAGTAAGTTGCTCTCTCTTTTTAAATCTTTTTTTCTGATTTAGTATTCAGGAAGTGAAAGCATTTAAGAAAACATTCGAAATTCTGAGAATACATGTAAATGAAATATTTAATGTCTATCATTCATAAAAGTTACGTCACTTACATAGGGTTCATTCGTATATAATAAAAATTTCATCATAATGGAAAAATTTCTGGAAAGGTATATGTTAATTTGTTTAACATACGCTTTGGATATACAGCTAAATATGAGTCGTTAAAAAATTCTATCTTCAAATATTCCCTTTAACCATTAAAAACCTCATTCCTAAATATTTGTTTTTCTTTCCACTTGCTCTTTTGTTTGTAATATCATATGTAATCTGAACCATGCAAAGACAGGATCTCATCACAGTTCAGAATATATTTGTGTACTTTCAATAAATTTGCTCATTGCATAGCAAACATGTAAACTTATAGAGGATCTATAAATTTTACCCTAATCATCTAAAAAAGCTGCTGAATTTTACATGACAGTATATTGAGGTTTATGTTGTAATTTGGGGTTTTTTTTAATAAAAAAAAACTTTTAGTCTATGTGTCAATTGAATACAACAAATAAAAGGTCATGAAAAGTCCAAAACCAAGTAAATAATTTTATCCTAGATTACCAGAACTTAACCTCATTATATCATTTGGAATTTTTCCTAAGTATAACAAGTTGGAAATGGGTTGTGCTGCCTCTTAAGACAGTGTTCAAAATTAATTCCAAAAGTGTGTGTTTAACATAAAGTTAACTATGTTTCCATCGAATAAGATGTTTATTAATGAAAGCTATTTATCATACAAGAAACAGCAAAGAGAAGTCATCATACAGAGATGCACACTAGAATTGACAGATGTGGACGTGCATGCAGAGATTTCTGGTTCAGAAGGAAGTAATAAACAATAATGCTAAAATCACTGGGGTCTGATCCCTATCCTCTTAAACGAGCGATAGCTTTTCTTTGAATTTACAGTTGGAAAATGTCATTAACAGATAGGACTAAAACACATTAGCAAGCAGATGAAATGAATGCTTTTGGACTTTATTTTACAAGTATTGTGCTTGACAAATGTGTGGGATTTTTTTTTTTTCCCAAGAATAATTTTCTTCAGCTATGGGGTGGGCATATTACTGCCTGGCTGCTCTGGTTTATACACGGTTTGTCTCACTTTGTTTAAAATCATATAATTTTAAGCCTCCATTTGTGTTAGACATCATAAAGAACAGAAGTTTTGTTAACATTCAGTAAATGACATTTAAGTCTCTTGGTCTCTCTCTCTCTCTCTCTCTCTTTCTCTCTCTCTCTCTCTCTCTTTTTGGCTCAATAGATCTTTTAATGTATGATTATCATAACCTAATATTGTCTTTGTCTTCACTGCAGTGGATTTCCGATCAAACTTTTCCCCTTCTTTTAATACTTTAGGGAATTTTCAAACGTCGGGATGTTTGGCTGTAATGCCCCAAGATTTGTTCTCCCTGAAAAAAATCATAGTGACAATTTATTAACTCCAGAGCAACTTGGCTTTTAGGGGTCTTCAATTTCTATTTAGATTTACAAATATCCATTTGTGCTCAATAGACCTAACATGAAACTTAATCATATTTAAGGTTTCTTTTCATGCAATTACTTTTTCTGCTAATTATTTTTTTTAATTCTAAAAATCAGGCTGAGTCAAATCCATGGGGCATTACTTTTATTGTAGGAAAATATATTTAAAGGTAATTCTAAGCTGAACTGCACTGCAAATGCAATGGTAACGAAAAATGAACCATAAGTTTGGAAAACTAAAAACTATTTGTATGTCTGTATATTAAAAAATTTGGTATTACCATTTTAACAGCTTTTACAAATAGATATCAAAAACACACTAGTACAGTTAAACCTTAAATAAAACTGATGGGAAATAAAAGTCCTTAGATTCAAAATGCTTTATTCACACAAATTTAATAGGATATATCACAACTGTTTGGTCCATAAATATTTAAGGGAAATAGTTTCTATACAATGCATTTCTCAATAAACAAAGAAACATGGACAATTTTGCTAGACCACTTACTGTACTATAAACACGAAGCTCAATATATAAGATTATTGAATTTATCAACTATATTGGAAAGAGTGCACAACTGCTTTCTATGACATGTCTGTCCCCTCTAACAGGATACACCATAAAAAGAGTTTCAGAAATAAGAGGTAAAACAGTACAAAACTAGTGAGGTGTCAAAAGGGCTTAAAACAGTTAATTTAACAAACAACACATATATCCTGATTTTTCACAAACTTACGTCCAAGTTATCTCATAAGGCACATAGGAGAACTGAGTTATAATTAGTCTACTTAATAAAGTAGATCTATAGTACCATATATTGTTCTGTCAAAGAACAAAATTTATAAGTATCAATATTTTACCTGTAAAAGTGTATTCATAAGATCTCAGCCTTACCAAGGTTGTTTGGTCTGGTTAGTGGTAAATGCCCAAAATGTAATAGAAATATGAAAAGTCAAGATTTAAGCTCCATATAAGATGATAACCACACTTGCTAAATATATAATGGCAAACACACCTTCTTCTGTTACAGTGTTAACTTATCTTCCATCATCTTTTTTTTAAAAAATAAGCTACTTTCTGTGCTAATTTTCTAAAGACCCTGAGCAAAAGTTACAATAATGCACTTTAATGTGGGCAGTGAACTGTCAATATGTAACCACACATTTATACAACCAGAAGGACACCTTTAAAATCTATTAAATAACCACTTCGAACACCAGAGGAGATTTAAGGGGTCCGAAAAGTGGAGAGTATGTGCAAAGTTATTCTTAACAATCCACTAAAGCAAGACATATATCTTGACTTCTTTTTTATTTTATTTTTTTTAGGAAATCCACAATCTAATTGATATTTAACTACAACAGAAGCATATAGATGAACATTCACCACTGCCCAGACCATTAAGATTTTAGCTTAAATTAAAAGAAAAAAAAAATGCTACTGTAAACTAGGAAATATATTCAGATTAGCATCCACAAGGCTTCTGAGTTTATCTTTAAACTAAGAACTTCAAATCTCTAATGTCAGAAAAGTTTTTTTTTTTTTCTGACAAATACATCAACCTATGCCGAAGTAAAATGAAGCAAAACAAATCCAAAGAATTTTCGTTGTTAATATTAGTTACTAAGTTTTTTGTTTTAACTTTATTTGTATAGAATGCCAGATACAATATCATGGTACAGCTAAAGCCAATTACGAGCTATCGATTAAATTATACTGATTTTTTTTAACTTCTTAAAAAATTATATTTTGCTTATTTCCATTTTCCCTGGGGAAAAATAATTTAGAGGAATGGTTTCACACCTATCATCAGCTTGAGAAGGTTAAATGTATAAAATTTCAAATTCTGTTTGGAATTTTCATGGATACACAGGAGGTTTAAGTATTTTTCAAAGATTGAAAAGCAATAACTAACTAGTAAGAAAGTTTTGTTGGGAGTATACCCCTAAGAGAAAATAAAAATCACATTCCTGGTTAGATTTTCCCATCTAATTAATCTTTAATATTTAAATTAGCTATTGTTTATTTAACCACATTCCTCATTTGTAAGAAAAAGGAATGATTAAAACATTTTTTGCATTTTAAAATTTTTTAAAAAGACAATGTGAAGTTTCCAAACTTTCATAAGTACAGGTACAGTTGCAAGATTAAAAAATAATTTTAATCAATTATCTGATTCCTTATTAGCCTAATTATGTAACTGGGAATATGATTCTTTGCCCATCACAATACCACTCTTTGTTTTGTTTTTTCCTTTGAGATTCTGGAAATAAGTAACATACAATTTTAAGAGGCACTTATTAGAATGATTCCAAAATTCCCCTTACCGACTGAACGATCTAATTAATCTTTTTTAAATCCAAATACACTTTGTAGACAAAAAATAATAATACACTTTGTAAAGGAGACGATACTGTAAACTCATTTGCCAAGTGGCTGCAAGCCACTACACACCAAGCTGTCGTTGTTACTTGCCAAGTATCTTGTGGGTGAGGGAAAAAAATATCGTTTTGTAAATAATAAAATAATCATTAGAATAATAATAAAAAGAAGAGTAAGAATTAAAAAAAAAAAAAACCCAAACCCAATGTTAGAAAAGGTTCGTTAAGGTAGTCTGCGAGGGGCTCGCGGACTCGTGGCTGTCCATGCTAGAGGTCACGGCTGTCACTACAGTGAGAGAGGGATTGGGCAGGTCTGTTAAAGTGGTCGCAGTGCCCGGTGGACTCAGCGCGCCGCTGTCTGCCGAGGGCGGGGCCGGAAGCGACGTGCCATCGGCTTTATCAACACCCCCATTCTCCTGCCGCAAAAGGTTCCTTCTGAATTTGGCTCGTGCGTTTTGGAACCAAACCTGCAAACCAATCCCAATGGATTTCTTTACCGATGTTTATTTTTATAGTTCCTTTTTTTTTTCCTTTCCCTTTCTCTTTTTTAATTCTGTTTTGGATATACGTTTCTCTTTTTAAATGTTTATTTTCCTTGGGGGAGAAGGGCCTTCCTCCCACCTTTGTTTTTTTGTTTTTTTTTTTTTTTCTTTCTGCTTTCTTTGACAACAGAGTAATCCCAGTAAGACTACAGATACCCTCTTAGCTGCACAGGGGCCCCCACCCCCAGCATTAACGAGTGCCGCTTGGGGGCACAGATGGTTAAGTGGAGATACCCTGGGGAAATGAAGGCACAGCGATCAAGGGGGTGAGGCGGGGGGTGGAAATACACCCTCATCCCTCAACGGTTGTCTTTCCAGAAAGAGGACAGGCGAGGTCAGCGGATGTTTCACCAAGTTAGAATCACTCGCATGAAATGAACATCATTGAAACAGATTTCTGGCTGTTCTTGAGTCTGACACATGCCAAGTACTTCGTGCACAGGAAAAACCTCCAGGGCCACAGACTCCAAGCAACCGGAAACGGGTGCGTGGAATTTAAAACGCCTGCTGTCTGTCACTGAGGGTGAGAGCATCAGAGGCGACCCCCAGCCACCCACTATCAGGTCTCTGTTAGACATTCTTACCATGATGAGCCTAGCAAGGCACTGGGCCAGCAGGTCTCACTGCAGTATGCAGTGGTCAAATGCGGTTGGTTACAATGGGAAAATACTCGCTCTGATTGGTTGCAGAGACAGCTAACCATGCTTGTAGCTTTTCAGAAGCTGACCAAAAGGATCCACGTGAATTTGGAAGCTTGGAACGGGGGAGTGAGGCCGCCAAGAGTGTGCTGAAGTAAGGGGGTAGCAGCAGGTCTCCCCAGGTGTGTGCGCGCTGACCCTGACGTGGACAGAGGTCTCCAAGGCCACAGCTTGTGCAGACAGCACCGCCCGCGTTTGCAGAGCAGTGGGGCAAGCTGGCTTTGTGGGCCTCTCTCCCCATCTGTAGGGAGGATGTGGCTGCATTTTAGGAGACCCTGGGGCTCTCGCTCTCGCTCTCTGGGCAGTCTCCGGGAAGCCCCTGCAAAAGTTTGGTACACTCTCTAGGGAGGTAAGTAAGGTAAACTAATGAGAAGCAGTACAGGAATCAAACAGGGAAGAGAACTATTTTCACTGCAAGGGGAAGTTGTAGGCACAGCCAACAATGGACGTTTCTTACCTGCAAAACTCTTTTGGTCAGGCCAGTTTTCTGAGCAAGTTGCTTGAGGTCCTTGGCGTCCGGGTTGTGGTTGATGGCGAAGTAGGATTTCATGGTCCGCAGCTGGTGATGCTTGAAGGAGGTGCGCATGCGCTTGGTCTTCTGCGAGGGCGGGTAAGGCTGCTGATCCCGGTCCAAGTGGTCGGCCTCGTTCTCGTTACAACCTGTGGCAGCCACAGCGGACGAAAACAAGGGCTCAGTGCAAGGGCCTACTTTAGCTGAAAAGGTGGCAGGTGGCATGCTCCTGTCGTGACAGGACAGCAACAGTGGAGAAAGCTGTCGACCCAATTACAAGCAGGATCCAGACGAAGGAGGTTAATCACCCCAAGTCGCCAAACTAGTCTGTTAAGTGTGGACCCACTCGAAGTTTGTGCAGTAGAAAAGTATTAGATACATCTAACACATTTAGATAAATTATGAGATAAATCTAATCTCTTTGGCTTAATGGTTGCTAGAAAGACTTGAGAAGATGAGTAAGGTCTATGTGTGGGAGTGAGAGAAATCTTCTCCAAGAGTGAAAAGGGGAAAAAAAAAAACCCCAAACCCTCTTCTAATGTGTGATGTGTATAAGCACTGGTCCTCCACACACTCGGTTTTCAGAGATTCTTCGTTGTGTCTGTAGTTGTGAAACGAGGTGTAGCCAGCCAGTAATTTCAGCTCCCTCAAGTCTAAAAGTTTTACAGAGCCATCTCCCTGCCCCAACCCTCCAAGAAGGAAGAATCTAAGTTTCAATTTTTAGCCTTTTCTGCATATCCTAGAATGTTTCCAGAAAAAGTTAAAAAGAAGAGGGGCAGAAGTTACAAGATAAAAACCTGCAAGATTCTTACATAACCAGAAGAATATTACTTTTGAGGCTGTTTAGTGGTAACTGGTTCACATGGGGCTAACCAGGATGAAGAGAGTTTTCCCTTGGAGTCACTGGAATAGATATTTCTGAAAGAGAAAGAGCCCAGGTGTGTGTTCACTTGGTTCATGCCAGAATCTCTCCTCACAACTCCCAGCTCAGAGATGCTGATGTCTCATTCGGATGGTGGCCCTCTTTGCTCTGGTCCTGTGAGAGCCGGAGTGTGAGCTGTGCCCCTGGCTGGCAGGCCAGGGGGAGGGGTGACACCTTTACACTCCCCACACACACAGCCCCCTCCGCACTGAGGGCAAAACAACCCAGCCTTTGAAACCAGCCTGAAAGTCTTCATCCCCAGGATGTAAAGATGCACATTTAAAAGGTCATTTCCGATAACCTCCTAGCTTTGCATAAGAAATATGATTACAAGGAAAACACTTTGCTAAATGTTTACCGATTCAGCCAACTTTCGCAATTTAAAGGGCATGGCAATTTTTTTTTCCTTTACACCTTACTTCAGATGTTTATCTGATGTATATTCAGACTGACCATCCAGCATTTTAGTTCACTGTAATAGAATATCTAAAATCAACATGATCACATGCCTGGGGGAGAAACCAGAATCTTGAAGAATGTGAGACATCTCTTACGATTAGTTGTTCCGTTCTGCTTGATAAAATATATACCTGCGATGCTCTGGTTGCACGAGTGCGTGATCAGTCGTGTCTGACTCTCTGTGACCCCATGGACTGTAGCCTGTCAGGCTCCTCTGTCCATGGGATTTTCCAGACAAGAATACTGGAGTGGGTTGCTCTTCCCTTATCCAATGCTTTGGGGAGAATTACTTTTTAAAAAAGCGCTTTCAGTGAATGAGTATACATCCAGAGACCCAACCACAAGTCACCTGCATCACAAAATCCACTTAAATTCTCCCCACTCTCATGAGACTAGGCATGGACTAATGACGCCTTTGTTCACATTTCCATGAGACCCGTGAAGAGGGCAGGCGAGTTCCTGGCAAGAAAGACACTATCATGCTTGCCATCAGACCCTCGATGTCCAACACAGGGCCAGGAATTCAACGAGCTTCATATCAAGATTTTGAATTTCTGTTCATCCATAAAATCATCAATGATTCCTCACGCAAAGTCAGATCAACTTCAGATGGCCTGCAAGTTAGATATACATAGCCAAAGGTTGAACAGAGACTCCTTAAACCCCACTGAAAGGGCACCAGGTACCCAGAAATAAGAGAGAGAGTAGAATATGTTTTACATTTTATCCTATTGCACCCCTGGGGAGAGATGTCAAGTTCAAATATTCTACAGAATTGCCCTTTTGTATCCCCAAATGGATGAAACAGCATCTTATGACCTACCATAAAACCATACTTATCTCAGTAAAGTGAGCTATATTTCACAACCAGATTATAAATGTAGCCACACCAAAACCGTCAGAGAGGCACACCTTAGTCACTGGAGGCTTCTTCAGATAAGATTTCAATCCTATCCTAGGTGAGTGATATGTAACTCTTCTTGAATAGCTTATTAAACTGAATATTACACTGGGGCAGAAGACTTAACTTGGTACTTAAATAATGCCCTTAGCTATCAACCCTCACCCACAAGTTACTATTTCTTAGAAATGAGTTTGATTCCTAAACAAACTATATTACTCATTAGTCTCTAAAATGAATTAATGAAAAATAATTATAGACATTTTTCACACACACAATGATAGACAGGTATGATAAAAACTACTTCTCTGAATATGCATTCTGTATCCATTATGGCTGATTTAAAACTCAGTAGAGAATTTCAGTGTGTTAAACACTACTATGGGACTTGTTTTCAAACAGAATACAATTCAGTGTGCAAAAAGATTAAGTTAGTGTTTGATTAAGATGGTATTCATATAAACAGACAAACTGTGGGATCAGTTATATTATGACACTTAATAGCGCAGTCTGTGTCACCTACAGAGTAACTAGGTGTATTAGCCTAAACTACTTAAATTTAACTACAAATGTCTTGTGTAAACTTGCAGGTGACCTGTTTCCCCCGTTTTAAAGCTATAGGGGTCCCCCCACCACTGAATTATGAGATGAAATGATAACTCTCTTAAGACTGTCTTAAATATACACCTGTGAGTACACTCATCTGGCACTATAAAATTCATAAGAAGATCTAACTATTTTATTCTCTTGTCACTAAGGAAATGGTCACCTATCCGAAGAGAGTTTCTTTTCTGAAGGTATGAAACCCTCTGAGAACTGCTCCCAGAGAGACCACTAGGGGTCAGTGCCAGGCTAATTTAACAACGTCAGGGAGCTTTGGAAGTTTGGAAGCCAAGAAAGAACCTAAGGAGGGGAGACTTCAAGAAGTGGCAAAAATCAGGTCTCTCGACTAATGATAAATTACCCAAACCAGAGCCATCGGCCCTAGACTAAATCTTCTTCTCACCCCGGAGGGCTTCATTTCAAACCAGCATCCCAAATGGACTTCCTGTGGCTCTTTCTAAAATATCCATCTGCTATCCGCACAAAGAGATGATAAAGTAAATTAGGAACAGTCTCAAGGAAAGGCACTTGCCTTATGTCAAACATTTACGGATCTTTGCTCAGCTTCACATCTCTGGAATTCTGCGTCACAAACATATTTTGTGTGCATGTGTTTGAAAATATTATCAGTGTGTGAATCAGATCTGTTTAGTAGCAACGTGACTCTTTTCTGAGACTAGTTTACATTTAAGCAGAGATGGCTTCAAAGAAAGATAAAATAAGGAGCTAAAACTGTGGGTCCATTTTATTTTCTGCACTTTTAATGTGGTTTTAATTCACTGAAGCATTTCTTTGTAATAACAAACGGGCACTGGCTTCATAAACTTTTTTTTAGCGGTAGGCTGATTTTTGGTCAGGCATCTTTAACCGAGTTTCTCTAGATTATTTCACCCAGATCTGAACTGTATGCTGTTTGCTCTTGTCTCTGGGGAAAGTCCCGTGGCGATGCGGTGGACGTTAATTAAGAGTTACCAGCTCTGTGATGCACACTGGCTGTGTTCCGAAGGCCTCTGCAACCTCTCTCTCCTTAATGAACAGAAGCATCAGCTCTCTCCAGAACCTTGCAGCGACTTAATTTGCAAACTAATGGCTGAATTGGAAATGGAAGTGGAATGGTCGGAGAGGAAAGAGATTCTCATCCTTTTTAAGAAATAAATCTGTACTCTCTGGTGCTCCTCGGAGAAGCAGGAGAAACACAGTTTTATTGTCCTTAAAGCTCCCCGCACCTTTCTAACGTAAAGTAAGATCAAGGCATAATCAAACGAAGCTAATTAGGTTAAACAAACAATCGAAGAAAGCAGGCTTGCCGCCTTTGGCTAGAAAGCTCCTCCCCACGCTTCTGGACCTTCTGGGAGCCAGGGGCTTCCTGCTCTCTGCAGACCCGACTAGTCTCTCTCCCTCTCTTTCTATTTCTCTCTCTCTCTAATTAGGGCATTAGGGCCTTGGTGAGTGGCTAGAGATTCCGATGTCATCTTCTATTAATAAAGAACAATCGGTGCCCTGCCTGGCCGCCCCTGGGACCATGCATCAAAGGAGCCCAAGTAACCACGCTGGGCATCGTGGCCCCGAATCAGCCTGCTGGCTGAGGCGCAGAGGGGCAGCAGGAGGCCCTGACCCCCAGTAGGGGGTTGGCAAAACCCAGGGATGCAACGCTGCGGGACACTGACCCATCTAGGCAGGTCTGCTGCCAGAAGCGGGCCCTCCCCCTCCAGTGACCCAGGGTTCAACCCCTGGGACAAAGGTCCCCACCTTCTCGGGACACCCCTGCTATCCCTCATCTGTGAAGTCAGAGCCAGGAGGGAGCTGAGGGGAGAGCTGGGCAGATTCCCCCTTCGGAGCAGGACCCGTTTCTGCTTGCTCACACTGGCTGAGTGTCCCTGGGCAAGTCACTTATGAGGGGAAACAGCGTCCCTTTACTACTGAGCCACAGCGGCTCATGCACCACACCAGGTACGTGGGGACTGGAAGAGAAAAACAGGCAAGATCCACGCTCTGGGATGCCCACCCTTCAACTGGCATCTGGGAGTGCCTGGTAACAGAGCGGGGTGGCCACCATGAGGTCCCCAAGGTCCTTTCCAACAGAAAGGACTCCCTGAGCCTGAGTCTCCTCCTAAAACGTCCAGTGGGGCTGGGCACCGAAAGTCAGAAAGGCTGAACGGGGCGACAGAGGATGGGATGGTTGGATAGCACTGCTGACTCAAAGGGCACAAGTTTGAGCAAACTCCAGGAGATAGTGAAGGACAGAGGAGCCTGCCGGCCTGCAGTCCATGGGGTTGCAAACAGTCAGACAGGACTTAGCAACTGAACAACAACAAACCAGTCCTGAGGATGCCACTAAGTGAGCTCCAGGGTTTTCTGTAACCTCTTTTCCAGGGGCTGGGACTCACAGGAAGAGCTTCCATTTTGCTTAGAGGTAGACTGTGGTCCTGAGGACCTGTCACCATCCTCACCTGGGGGCTGGCAAGTGGGGTGGGGCAGGCTGCCAACAACAGGGTACTGGTGAGTAAGACTGATGAGTGGTAGGTGTGCCCCGCCCCCCCCCCAAGCAAGGAAGAAAACGCTTTCTGGCCTGTAGCCTGCATTTTGTTTTTAATTAAGAGAGAAAGCTGGGGGGGGGGGGGAGGGGGGACAGTCTGGGTGTCTGGAGGGTTTATCACAGGGGCAGTGAGCTGGCTGGATGGTCCCCTGACCCAGGGAAGGGGCAGGCCAGCTCACATGGACTCTGGAGAGTGACTCCCGCCCCTCCAGCCACTCTGCACCAAAATGAGGGATTTGGTTTTTCAACACTCATGCCAACTGTTTCCCTGATTAACTCTGGGCTGGTGACCACAGCCTCTGTCCCCTCTAGACACACTGGGACTGGGCTCTGAAGATTTTTTTTTTCTTCTTTTTTAGTTTTCAGGGAAACCTCCTCCAGGATCTATAACTTGGCCTCCACACAGGAATTGCCCTGGGGCTGTTTCGCTCCAACTGGGAGCCAGAAACTAATGGGCTCATTAACTAATGGGCAACAAGGGTTTGGCCCTGCCTTGTTTGGGGGAAGTCGCCTGAGCCCCACGGTTGTGAATTGTATTTCTGGCCACAAACGAAATAAAGGTGTCTCTCTCTCCCTTTCTCCCTCTCCCCTCCCCCATCCCCCTTCTCTCTCCTCCCTCTTACTCTCACTCCATCGTCCAGCTTCTGAGTGACCGAGAGCTGTGACGAGGAAAGGGTCTTGCTAAGGAAAGCGCCCTCTTGCAACCAAGGGGGGGTAGGGGAGAAGCCAGATGGAATTCTCCGGGCAGACCCGGGGCTGGGGCGGCGGGGGCGGCCAGGATAGGGTGGGCACCCACCTGAGTTGTAATTGACGATGTCCACCCCTAGCGCTGGGCTCTTCCGTTTCCGGGGCCGCCCCTTCTGCACGGTGCCGGTGCCGTTGAAGTAAGGCAGGGCCAAGCCGCCGCTCTTGGCCGCCAGCTCGGTGTAGCTCAGCTGCGGCGGATACTCTCCTTGCAAGAGGGTCTCGAAGTGGGTGCGGCAGTACACCAGGCTGTCCTTCATGCCAAAGTGGTCGCCCGTGGTCAGGGTCTTGTTGCACGTGGAGCAGGTGAAACAGCTCAGGTGGTAGACGGAGTCTCGGGCGCGCATGACCATCTCGGAGGCGGAGATGCCGAGGTGGCAGCGGGCACATCTCTGCACAGAGAACCTTCTGGAAGGAAACAGCGGCGTCAGAGAGCTAGCCGAGGCCAAGGCAGGGCCACATCTCACCGCGGCATCTGGGGCTTGGTCAGCAGCAGCCCAAGACGGAGATCCGGGAGGGGAGGACCCACGCCCTCTTGGATATACATTCATTTTATCTGCTGATTGACCTGCTCTGATGAATATGACAAAGAACCCTTACATTAAAACAAGAATCGAGGAACTGATCCTCAGTTTTCTTCCCTGTAAAGTAAAAATTTTAAAAATCAAAACCCAAAACAAACTGTGCCCTGGCTAACTCGCAGCAGTATGTTAAGAATATTAAATTGCGATGCCAAGTGAAACCGTCTCCTCGATTACAAGGCATTCACAGGAAGGGTGTTGTTATTTATGAAAGTGTGAGTGTGCATGAAGACATTCAGACACAGCCCTGGGGGAGAAAAAGAAAAGACAGTTCCGCAGAGGCGAGCTAATTCTTTTTTAACCACTATTCTCGCCTCGGCAGAGAGCGAACCGTGTCGCCTGCCCATCGCTGCGGTCCCCAAGGCAAGAAACACCGAGCAGAATCAGTGAACGCGCTGCGGCCAGTTCACTCTCCGGCGACTGGGGAGGCTGGCGGGAAGGTTCCAGCCCGCGGTCAGGGCATCTCCGAACTGAGTGGCCTGCGTTTTGGCAACAGCAGTTATTTATTACTTTTCGTGGTCATTTAGGTGATTTTCCCGCCACCCTCGCGAAAACCCGACAGCCAGCAGCTACTGCTGCTGCTCCGGCCGCCGGCTCAGTTCCAAGGCACCGGCCTGGCTGAGTTCGTACGTAGCAAACGGAACACACAAACCCAACCCGCTTTAGCCTCGGTAGACGCGGACACGTTCACTGACCCTCCGAGGACGTGCCCAGCGGTGCTCCGGAGGCCGCCTGAGCGGGAGAGTCTAGACCTCGCTCTAGACCTGGGGTGCCCTCCTCCCGGGGCGCCCTCCTCCCGGGTCTGGCGGGGGTGGGCACGCTGCAGTTTGAAGGCGCACGCGGGGGGCTTCCCTGGGCAGGGGGAGAGCCGGAGGGGACCTAGAGGCTCGGGCTGGCGGCCGCGCCAGGCGGGGAAGGGGCGGGCTGGGAATACCTGTAGTAATCCTCCTTGCAGAAAATGCTGCCGTCCTTGGCGAAGCAGGTGAGCTCGGACTCGAGCGCCAGCTTACATTCACAGCACTTCAGGCACCTCAGGTGCCACTGCTTGTCCACGGCCAGCAGGTAGTACCTGTCGGCGATCTTGCCCCCGCAGCCAGCGCACAGGGCGGGCTTCTCCGGGCTCAGCGGGGGCATGCCCTGCAAGGAAGCGCGCGCGCGGTGAGGAGCGCGCGGGGCCGCCCCACGCGGGTCCCCGGCGCAGAGCCAGCCCCCGGCCTCCCCGACTCGAGGACTCCCTGGACTCAGCTCCCCCTGCGCGCGCGCGGTTTCCGCGAGCGCCGCCGCTCAGGGGCCCCTCCGCGAAGGCAGGCATCGGGGAAATGTTTGCAGTTTTTCCTTTTGCCACTTTCTGCCGCGTCCGTCTGAACCTGGACTCAACCTAAAGACCCGCCGGTCACCTCGAACCTTTTCCACAAGGGCTAGAAGGGCATGGACTGTATAAATGGTGGAGGTTTCCGAACTCAAATAATTAAAACTTTAAAAGTGTGGCTTTCGATTCGCCCGAAATGAAACAGAAATTGTTGTTGGAGGATGAAAGGGAGATCCGAACAAGCACATACTGGTTTTCAGCAAACACTATTACATTTCTCTTTCTCAATATCCCTATAAGCAGCATTTAAAGTAAAAGAGAAGGGAGAGGGTTTAATACTCGTGCTCATAACGTGGTGGACGTCGTTTCCATCGAGATATATTTGGCAGATCTTGCAAGGGTTATCGGTCCTTCTACTAAGGGAGCACCATACCTGTTCCTGGGAAGGTCCGTTATCCAATCGCCTCTACACAGGCCCCCATTCCCTGACATAAACATACCTCGGAGATCTTTGTACTGAAAATCTTTCCAATGCCGGCCTTGAGCTTCCCGCCTGTGTCCCCACGACCCGGCGAGGAAGGGGACCCCTCGCCTTAAGTGCAACCCCGCCGTGAAATTCGGGTTTGCATTACCGCTTTTTGTTTTTAAACGGGATAGCCACAAAAGGTGGGTGGTTAACTGGGGGACATTTCCCTTAGGACTAGCAGAAATGGGTTGGACTTTCCCCCAAGAAACCCAGGCAGGCCTGGAAAAGTAGAGTTTCGCACTTTACTCAGACCAGCTCCCCCCACCCCCCGCAGTGAAATCATTTTTGCAAATGTAGAAACATCCACCATCTCGGCTACTTGGTGGACCCCAAACACCGCTGACCGGCCCCGGGCAGTCTGTCCACCGGCTTAGTTTCAGCTGCGATTCCCGGTGTGATGCCCGAGGATCTACACAGCTCAGTTTGGCTGAAACTCTGCGGAGACGTCTGTCGCTTTCCCTCTCCGGCTCGTAAATGGGAAAGGCGAGCACAGAGATTGTTCATTCGTTTTCTTTACGAAGCGGGGCCTGACTTTTATCCTGCGTGCCTAATCGACACAGCGTGGTCGACCACAGCGTGGAAGGGTTAGAAACTTCTCGCGCCTGGGCTCGGCGCCCGGCTCCTCCGGATTTTCTATTCGACTGCCCAGCAAGCTACGCGCGCCAGGCCCGGGAGCTGACCAAGCCAGGCCGCCAGAGATCCCCAGGCCATCGCGGCCTTTGCGCGTTCCGCCTCCCGAGCGTCCAGAGGACGCATTCTAGTCCACCCCGAACAGCCGGTCTCCAGACCCAGGGACTGGAGACCCGGAGCTTCAGCTCGGCCCGGACGTTCGGCCGCGCGCCGCAGCCCGTGGCCCGCACCCGCTCGCCCTCGAGCCGCCGACCCTCGCCGGGGAGGCGCCCAGGACTCCAGCGGGCCGGGAGACCGGCGTCTGCGCCGCCGGAGAGGACGTCGCCATCCTCTCGTGCCCGACTAGCCCTGCTTCGCCCGGACCAGCTGCGGCGGAGACGAGCGAGCTCGGGCTCTTAGGAGTGTAGCTCTATCAGAAAGGGGCCCTTTCTTACCCCGCAGCAGCCAGGCGAACCGAAGATAACCCAACCGCTGATCGCAGCGGACGCGCCTACGAACCGCCACCCTCGCCCGGGCGCCTTGGCGGCTCGACTCGGCTCCCCCTGCGCGCGCGCGGGCTCCTGGCTCCCGTGGCCGCCGGCCCTTCCTTACCGCGTCGCGGCCGTTGAGCTGGGCGCCTTTGGCCAGGCGGGCCTCGCTCTTGGATCTGCGCTCCATCTCTTCCATGATGCCTTGGATGTGGCCTCCAGAGATCCCGTGGAAGAGCATGGCTGGGGGGCGGAAAGGACACGAGCTGTCTTCTGCTCGGCACCCCACTATTTCCATATACACTCGCCCCGGGGGCTCTCAGCTCATCCGAGGAGAAGCGGGGAGCGCAGAGGCGGGGCGATGGAAGAGCGCCGAGACGCTCGGGGACTGAGGGAGAGGGGGAAGAAGAAAAGAGGCAGCCGCGGTGGAAATGGGTCTGCTCGGAAAAGAAGAAGCAGGGGGGACGCCAGCCCCGGCGACTCCCTGAAGGAGATGCGCAGAAAACAAACACGGGAAGGGGGGAGAGGAGGCGAAGCAGACGGATCTGACCTCTCCGAGAGCTCGAGTTACTAACGGGGAACAACTGCGTGGGGGTGGGGAGGGGGGAGCAAAACCTGGTGGAGAAAGAAAATAATTTTGAACACAAAGGAAGAAAAAGAAGTGGTATTTTCAGCGGCCCCTGGCTGCTTGCAAGTTCCCAGCGCCTGTAGGTTGGGTTGGGGACTGCTCCTGCCGCCGGAGCGGTGTCCAATTTGTTAAGAGACTAAAGCCAGCCCATTTTTGATAATTTAGTAGGAGGAGTTCTCTCCCGGAGCCGCCACGGATTTTTATTCAGACAACAAAGACCTGTCATACTCCTCTCAACCCCCTGGTGATGGGGAAGCGGGGACAAACACTGAGGGGGGGGGGTAAGGGGGAGGCAGGAGGAGGGGGCATTTACTTCCCCCCAACACACACACACACACACACACACACACACACGCCCTTCCAAGAGTTCCCAGCAATCACCTTTTAAAGGGAAAAAGGAACCCTTATTGTCCCCGCCCTGGCGCAGAAGGCAGAGAGTCGGCCTGTTTGGTCCAAGTTCAAGATCAGACCCAGACTCAAGAAACGCAGAATCCCAGCCCCAAACTTCACGTCTCCTCCTTGTGGACTTTCTGGTCCCCAGCTCGAGGGGACCCCAAATAAATAAATGCTGGGCAGGCATTCCTCTCCTCCCCTACCCCTGACTTCAACTCACTTTTTAAAAGCACGTTTGCTTCATCTCCCCACGGCCTCCCGACCCCACCTGGGGCTGAAGCAAGCCCCAAAGTGAGCAGGAACTAGGAGAGCCTCTCTTTCTAGAGTCTACTTCTGGCAAAAAAAAAAAAAGAAAAGAAAATCTTGGAACAATCAGTGTAGGGGACAGGGCTTGGAGATGAGTGGGTTTGGAGATGTGTGTGCAGCCGCAGCGTGGCCACCGGGGGATGCGGGTTCAGGCTGCGGGAGGAACTCGCGTCCCGGAGGAAACCTGTCCGCGTGGGCAGCGAAGCGGGGGCTCGCCCGAGCTTGGCGCCGCCCCCGACATCCCGGGACCGGGCGCGCGCCCCATTGCCCCGACTGGACTGGGGACCTGTAAACGTGGGCGCCCCGCGCGGTGAGGAGGATGCGAAGGGGCCCCTCGGCATGGAGGAGGGCGAGGTGAGAGCTGACGGGCGGAACGGCAGCCCCCGCGCCTCACAAGAGGCGGGATTGTTCCCGCGAGCCGCGGCCCCTCCTCGGCCCCGTTAAAAAGTGGCCACAATACTCGGATATTGTCGATTCATGCAAACCGCCAGAAGCCCCCGAGGAGCCCGACGCGGGGAGCGGCGGCAGGAACCGACCCAGCTCCCAGCCGAGAGCGGGAAGACCCGGCGGGCCTCCGCGGGCCTCCCCCAGGCTGCCCGTTCCCCCACCGCGCCCCGTCGGCTTTGCGGGGACCGCGCGCTTCTCCCGGCAGGTCCGGGACACCCGAGGGATCCCCTGGTGGCAGACTCGCGTCCCTCCCGGAGGAGCCCGACAGGGAACGGGGGCCAAATCTCGAAAGATGGAGAGGGGGAGGGAAGACGGGGGGAGGGAAGACGGGGGGAGGGAAGACGGGGGGAGGGAAGACGGGGGAGGGAGGAGAAAGGAAGGAAGACGAGAACGGTGCCGATCCGACTTCCTGTCCCAAAGCATCGCCTTCTGAAGCTGCTGGAATCGCCTCTGCCATGAAACCCAAGACTCGCCTGCTTTCCCCTTGCTCTTTTCTCAGGGTCCAAAAAAAAAAAAAAAAAAATGTTATTTGCAGACTGGACGCTGTTACGGTCCTCCGGGTGCCAGAATACAGCTCATAAAACACAATTTCACACACACACACACAAAATGAAGCCAGTCAAGTGAACTAAACTGGAGACCTTCCCCACCCCCCAACTCTGGCAGCCCTACTGGACAGCAGGGCTGCTATTTACTGTAAGTAATGTAATTAGCCCCTTTGGATGGAAATCAATGAACTTTTCAAACCCACATGCACCAGCGCAGGGGCTGGGGGCAACACCTCTTTCAGAGACGTTAGGTCCTCTCACAAAGGGGCAGACTGCCTTTCCACAAGAGGGGACTGGGCCCAGGGAGGGGGAGGCCGAGGACGGGGGAAGGGAAAGGGGAGGAGGGGGAAGGGGGAGGAGAGGAAAGAGGAGGGGTCTCTGAGAAGGACATCCTTTAACCAAGGAGGCTCCAAGGGAAAGTAAACCAGGGACCTCAATCCAGGGACTCGCTTTGTCCAGTTTCTGGGCTAACTCCCCCCACATTTCACCCCCAGGTGGAGGTTGGGAACTGGGTTTGGGTTTGGCTGTTGCTGGATCTGGGTCCTGCTCAACAAAAATAAACAGAGCCGGAGAACACCACTGCCTTCTTGCTGGGGATGAAATTTTGGAGACTTCATTAAGTGAGGGTTTACCCAACAACTCCAAGGAGAGGCCAGAACTTTGTGAAGCGTCTCCAGGGAAGCAGGCACGGAAGGCCCGTGAGCCCTCCAGTCCTTGCTTCCATCATTCCTCTCCTGCATACACAGATTTGCTCCTTGACTGTCGGGTACAGGCAGGGCAGGGGGCCTCCTGCCATCAGCTTCCGGGTTGGAGCTCGCTGTCTCGGCTTTTTCTTATAAAACTGGGGTTATAAGTTTCTGTGCAGGGTGGGATTTGCTAACTTCCCATAAAGATGCCAACTGCTCGCCTTTTTCCTTCTCTGCCAATGCAGGAAGTTTGCTGAGACCTCGGGGTGGGGCAGGGGAGCTGCTGGAGTCTGAGAGGTCCTCCTTAATCGTGTGGCCATCAGAAATGGCTCGGGGTGGGTCCAGCCCTGCCTCCTCTCCCGGCTCCAGAAAAAGGGCTGTGGCCTGGGACGTCCTAACCTTTTTGTCTCGCAGCCTCCAGGAGATGGCCCACCCCACGCCACCCCAACCCACCCCCACACTCTCAAGGGACAGTAAGCACTTCCAGGAGAGGGTCTAGCTGGCTCTGCCTTCTTTCATCTCTCAAAAGGAGGTGCTGGGGCGCGGGGCGGCCCTGGGGTGCTCCCTACACGCTGGGGTGCTGCTCGCTCAGTTCCCGGGGCTGAGTCCCCGCACCTCTGGCTGGGACAGGTGCAGCGACCGCCTCCGTCCGCGGCCCACAGTGACTCCTCCAGTCTCCCGTCTAAACTCAAAGCTCTCTTTGGAGCAAGGTGGCAGAACCCTGGCCAGGGGCTGCCCTCCGCCCGAGGGAGCACACTTCACCCACTCTGCCCTCTCTGCTCCGCCAGCCCCTGTGGCGGCTTTGAGGAAAGCGGACGGCAGCGACTGCGGGCACGGGAGTTGGGCTCGAGGGTCGGGGTCCACAGAATCTCCTCGAGGGCCGCAGCGGGGTCCCTCTCCAGGAGAAAGAAAGAGAAGTAAAGAGAACGCACCGCTTCACCCAGGGGCTGACGGAGGCGTCAGGGTCGAGAGAGGAAGCCTCGATTGTGAGCACAAGCGAGGTCTCTTTAGATCTGAATTTTGGAGGTCAAGATGCTCTGCCCCGAGTTTGCCCTTAAAAGGGCAGAGGTCACCTTTCCTCCTGACCCTATTAAGCTGGTGGAGGGTCCTCCTTGGTCTGAAAGGTGCATCTCTCGAAGAGGCGTCCGGCTTCCAGCATTGCTCTGAGCACCCCAGGGCCGGGGGAGTCAGCGCTGTTCTGGGGCTGGCACCCGAGCACCCAGCCCTGCACGTCGCGGGGCCTCCGCCCGGCGGGGTAGCGAGGGGATGGCCCCGAGGCTCGCCAATCCTGTCGCCATCCTCGGGCTCAGGGCAACTGTGGGTACACCTAGGCGGCAGGGCCAAACCTGGCGCCGCGCACCTCGGCATCAGTCCTCCGAGGAGGGCCGCCAGCCCCGGTGGGAGTAGGCTGAGCGGCTCCGGGCCTCGCGAGCTCTACCGCGCGAAGAAGGAGCCCCGCGACAGGCACCGCCGGGCACCTCGGCCCGGAGCGCTCCCCGCGCCCGCGGCGCGCGCGGGGCCCTGCCCTCGGGTGCGCGCTGCGCCTACGGGCCTCCTCCCCGGAAGGCGCCCCACCCGACCCCGGTTTCTTCTCTAAGGGCCCGCCGCCCGGTGGGGAAGACCGCGGTTCTGAAATCTGAAGCCCTTTCACCTGGGATTTGCCGCGCGGCGGGCCCGCCGCCACCGCCGGAATAAAGGGAGCCGTCCCCCCAGCCCCCACTCCGCGTCCGCGGAGATCGCCCACAGAAACCGCTGCGCGGGGGTCAGATTGAACCGAAAATGGGGGGTGAAGGCAGTTTCCGGAGAAGACGCGGCTTCTTCCTAGCGCCCCCACCCTGTCCCCACCCGCCTCATCCTTCCCATCCATCCCCGTGAGAAGACGCCCCCAGCAGCTATGCCGAGGACCGGAGCACATCCCTGGCGCCCCGACAACTCTCAGCGCAGTGGCCCGGCGACCTCCGGGCCCCCGCGCCTGCACCCCGAGAATCTCAGGCCTCGGAGAGCAAGGCCGGAGGAGGGAAAGGGGCCTTTCAGGACTAATGCCAGCGGACTCTGAACGAGACCGCGTATTTTAGAGCCTACTGATCGCGGTACGATCTCCAGGGCAAGCACGACCCCTCTTCCTCGCACCCGATGAAGGCGGGTACACGCGCGTGCACACCCACTCACACACCCACGAGATAAATGCTCCGGCCTAGGGAACAGGGCACGAGAGAGCCTGGCGGGTAACTCACCTGCCTCCAGAGTGGTGCCGTTCAGCATTCTGCGAGCTGGGGTGGCTCACGCCGCGATGGTGGCTGCACCGCAGAGAACAGGCGCGTCAGCTCCGAGGTGCGGCCCGGGACCCCGCGCGCCTCCCCCGACCCGGGGAGCACGTCCCAACCGCTCCTCCCGCTCCTCTCGGCCTTGGGGACCGAGCGGCCTTCGGGGAAGCCAGGCCGCCTCCGGTAGGTGCCCGGGGCGCTCCTGGGCGCCCGGAGGTCGGGAGCACACCGAAGGCGGAAAACTGCTCGGATCAGACAACCCCAATCGAGATCTTACCTTGAGGTCCAGATGTTCCCTCCAAGAAGCCAGTCCGGGGAGAAGAAGAAGGGCGGCGCCGGCCAGAGGTGCGAGCCAGTCCCCAGAATGTCGCCAAGGGGGCCTCTGTGAATCCAAATAAATAATCAGGTGGTTGGTGGGTGGGTCTCTCTGTGTCTCTTCTCCTCTCCTCTCCCTCTCGGTCGGAATTGACCCGAATCCCTCACCTCTGACCCGCAGCTCGCTCCACCTGTCTTTTATTTCTATTTATGCTTCCAAATCGGGAGGAGGAGGAGAAGCCGTGGGCAGAGGGCACCGGCTCGGGCCAGGGCCGGGCGACAGGCTCTGAGGCTGCGTCCAGCCCTCCCAGCTTCTCAGCAATCAGGAAAGGTGTTAATGGAGAAGACGGCCGGGAGGGACCCTCATAAAGCCGGGAGCCCCTCGAGGACTGGCGTCCCGCGGCGCGCCCTGCACCCCGCCCCCCGCCCGAGCCCCCAGCCCTCCTTGGCCTTTCCGGAGATGCTGGCACCTCAGAGATGCTGCCGCTGACAGCTGGTGCCCACATAGACGGCGAGCGGGCGGGAGCGCCTGGAGGGGGGCCGGGGGCTGAGCCACGGATTGCCCCCCAGCCGCACCCCCTCCTTTCCTCTCGGCGCTCCGGAACCGGGCGCCCGCAACCCAGCCCTGCGCGGTGCGCTCTGCCCCCGAGGGTGGCCTTCTCCGGCGGATCAGCACGCCGGCCCCCGGTATCCCTGCAGCCTGGCTCCGGCTAGGAGGCGGGGACGGCGATCCATCCGGAGAAAACCGACTCAGACGCTGGGAGACGATCGTTTTCCGGCACAGACTCCAATGCCCGGGACACGGCGGGTGCCAGGGTACCTGGTCGGTCTCGGCTTCCCGAGTGGCTGCGTCGCCCCCAGCAACCCTGGACGCAGTCAGGCCGCGAGAAAACGGACGAAGAACCGGGAAGCCTGGCCTCTGGCCAGTTATTTATCCAGTCTCCCAACACGAGCTCCCAGAGCTCTCAGAGGTGGGGGCGGGGATCACCCGGAGGTGGCTGCGCGGATGGGGAAGGGTAGCGAGCGGCGAGGTCCGCTGCCCCCGGATGCGGTCCCGGCGGCGCCGCCGCCCTGCCCACCTAGCCCTCCCTCCCTCCCTGGCCCACGCGCTTGGGTCCAGCGTGCACTGGGGGCTCCGCGCGCCCGCGAGCCGCCGGCGACCACTGCCTGGGATGGGGGCACGTGGTGCTGGGCACAAGGGTGCACCCACCTCTTCTCGCCCTCCCCGCCAGCTCCGCCACACACTTCAGGGCTGGCAAGGGATCCAGCGGGAGCCGCGAACCAAAGTCCTCTGGCTTAGCCTTTCCGCCCCAAGCCCCGGAGTGCAGCTTGGAGCCCCCGGGTGGGGTTCTTCTTTCTCCTCGACCCTTGGCTGTCCCAGACGGTTCCACCAGCCAACCAGTTCTGCTGGTTGATCTAAGTTTCCCTCACCACCCCCCGCCACCCCCTCCCGTTTCCCCTTCCCAACCCGTCTTCCTTAGCTCTTTCTCCCCGAGAACGCCCCCATCTCCGCTAGTTTCCCCAGCCTCCCGGGGTCCGCTCCCCTGCTCCCTGGAGAGGCCATCGAATTGGATGGACGGCGACCCCGACCCGAAAACGTTCAGGTCCTCCCGCTCGGCGGTGTCCAAAGCAGCGGGCTTCATTTAACCTCTTTGAGGTCATTACTGTTTTAGGTTATTTGATTTTTAAAAATGCATTTTACACACACACACACACACACACACACACACACACACACACAGAGGCAGGCAGAGACGCGCGTGCACGGAAGCTCACGCTTCAGGAGACAGATTTCGGATGGGAAGATGTGATTGCCAGGAATCTTCCAGCGCCCGCCTCCCTGCCTCCCCCCAACCCTCGCCTCCCTTGGCAAAATGCACCCCGCGGTATAGTCCCGGTGACCACCCACCTCCGGCAAGAGACAGTTGCGAGTTCTCCCACGACCTTTTCTCGGGAATCAAGCTTTTCCAGAGGCGCGCACCACCCACACACCCCACCCCACCCCAATACAAACTTAACCGGCTGTTTTTGTTTTGTTTTGTTTTTTCCTGAGGAGGGGATAGTTTTGGCATCCAGAAGTACCTTTCAATTGTTGAAGGGTAGTGAAAACTACCAATAGCAGCGAGTTTTAATCCTCCATCACGGGCAGATGTCCCCTCCACAACTCAAGCCCTTGCTCGAATGTAGAGAAGATAAAAAGGCAGGTGTTCCCACGCAGTGGAGGCGTGGGGGGCGGGGGGCGTTCCTTTGGGGGGCCGCGAGGCTTCAGAGAGCTCAGGAAAGGCGACATGCCCATGGCCGTTCGCCAGGTCGTGGGCCCCCTTCTCCAGATTTGTTCGCAGACCCCCGCTGGCTTCCGGCGGTGGAACCCGGCGCGCCGGACACTCCCGAGGTCGCCTTAGGACACCGCACACCGCGAGGGACAAAGACCCGCGCCGCGCCCGGGGAGCACCCCCCTTTCTCGGGCCCCTTCTGGTCCAAACACAACAAGACCGGTGTGGGAGCCCCAAGTTGCACGGGATTGTCGGGCGGGGGGCGGTGGAATAAAAGCCCTTCCCTTCCTGGCTCTGCAAAATCGATGGGGTCGGCGAGGCTTTTGAAGAGCGGGGAGTGTGCTGGCAATCCACCTGCTGGGCGAACAGCCCAGGGCCGGGCCTTCCCGGGAGAGGGGACCGGACGCCCCACCAGGAAGCTTCCCCCAGCCTCCAGCCCGCTAAACCCCGCACGAGAACTCCTGCTCCCCCGGTCTTTCCGTATTAGAAACCATCTAGAAATCAATCTCTCTTGATTTATGGGGCCCGCCTCGCGGCGGCAGGAGCCTCCAGAAGTAGCCCCAGAGTTGATTTAAACCGGGAAGTCTATTTCTCAGGCATCCACATGTGTTTGTACACACACACCCAATAAGAAACCTGACTTTTTACTTTACAATGTGCGAATACAATATAGCTGGAAGCTCTCACGGCGAGGCCCATTTATGTGGCCGTATTGTGTTTAATGTGGGAGCACCCGCCGCTGCCAGCCCTCCCTGGGGGCTTCACCAGCATCTCCCCCAGAACCGCGGCGGAGAACTTCAGACCTTGATTCGCGAGCTCTAGAGGCAGGAAGAGTCAGAGCGCCCCCCTCCCCGCCCCCAGCCCACCCCAACCCCACCCCAGCGGCGGTTCCTCTGCTGTGGTTGTGGGGAACGCTTAGAATTTATGGCAGGAAGAGTCACAGAGTCCCGATAAGAGTCCTCCCGCGATGGACATCCTACTTTGGGCCAGGTCCCCGCTGCAGGAGGTGAGCTGGAAGGAGCGACAAGCGCGCGTCCAGGAGGCAGCATCCGAACCTTCTTCCCACCCTCCAAGCCGCTTTCTATAACACTGTCTAAACAAGGCGGGGCGGGGCAGAGCTCAACGTGAACTTGCTTTCCTCTTCCTCTAGTTTCTCCAGAAAAAAAAAAAAAAAAGGCCTTTTAGACTCTGTTTCCTTCTCTTTTTAACTCTTGGGACTACTAAAGAAAGCCCCATCCAGCCCTCACCCAGAAGATGGCTTTGGTAATCTTCAAATCTGCCTGGAAACCTGGAGCTAGCCACTGCTCCTTGACCTGAGAATGGAAAAGAAATTGGCTGCCAGGAGTCCACAGACTTTTCTGGAAAGACTGCCTGCTCCGTCACAATGCTGATCTGTTCTCTGATTCTCCTCCAACGAGCTCCTGGAGAGGGCAACACCAGGCCACAGACACTACTCTTTACACCCAAAGAGGATGCTAAGATCCCACTAGGCCCATGGGACAGGGTTGTTCAGGGCACCTCAGTTACAGCATCAGAAACACAGGGGCACCAAAACTGCCAAAGTTTTGGGAAACAATTTAATATTTGACATAAAATGAATACTGGAAGTCATGGCATATTAGAGACTTAATGGTGTTCCCCCCCCCCCCACCCCATGCCTTTTAAAGTTTAGAAGGGCCTTTGTTTTGAATTGAATATGGGAGAAGGCATCAGACATTTTTGTTGCTTAAGATTTGTAGAAATCTTTGGGGGAAAAAACCTTCATTGGGGCCACAGGCAGAGATTAAGGTAGACCTTGGAGATGTTAGAGAACCTTTCAGATTCTGCTGGGAGTAAAAGCTAAGGGTCAGCTCTGGGTAAAGCCAGCCTGCCATCTCACCCATCAGCCTCCCCTGGCCAGAGAAAGGCTTCCTGAGGGACTGCCCTGGTCACAGGGAAACAGAGAGGTATGGAGAGGGTGGTCCCCGGGGTCCTAGAAGCCGAGTTGGAGGTTGAAATCCAGGGTCTTCATAGAAGTGGAATGAAATGGGCTAATAAAGCTAATAAATACCCTAAGACAGATCAGCCTGAGGAGCGCCATTAGAGGTGGAGGGGTAAAATGTGGGAGAGAGGAAAAAAGAATGGTTAGGCGTCTTCAGTGGCCTGACCCCCAAGTCGGAATGATTTGAAGTTTTTATTAGGGGAACGGATGGAACATGAGTGCACTTCTTGCTGCGGAATAGCACTTCTTGGGCACTCATATGCTGCCCAACGCAGTGTTACACCAACCTCCTCATCCCTCAAGATGTAAGTAAAAGGAAGGATGGAGTCAGACTCTTGTATCTGCCAGCAGCCTCCCTGGGTTGCTAGCACTGAGGGGAAAAACAGTAGGAGAAGTGGGGCTATAAAAAAAGAAAAAAAATCAAGAGCTACTAATGTGACCTGATTGCTGGTATTTATTTAATGGAAGAGTCATTATTTTCTTTTTTCAACATTGTCTGATAATGAAGGAAAAAGAAAGCAAAATAATTACCAATGTGCCACTTCAAAACACAAATATTTGCTAACTTTTTATTTTGTTGATGTTCGTTTAACACATGTACTTAAGATGAATCCCCGTGCTTAGGTACTACAGCCCAGAAAGCCATTCTGGATTAAAATTTTATTTATTTATTTTTAATAAGGCTCAATTAGATGGAGAACAGATAAAATTGTTGTCACACATAAAAATATGAATTGAACTGCTTCTTTTTGGATGGATCTTTAACATTGATTTGACCATATGGACACTGCAAAAGAAAGAAAACAAGTTATTGTTGAATTATTTAACAGTCATCTTGAAAAAGTGCATGTCTCATGGTGAAAAAGAGAGACTGCTGATGATGTTCTATAGATTATTTGATCTACCGCCTACAGACTCAGAGGAGGATGGTGGCAAAGTCTGGCAAACGGTCCTAATTAGGGTCCAAGAATCACTTCCTAAATGCATCCTTCCAACTTGAAGAATTTTACCATCAAAAACTCACCCTTAAAAAAAAATCCTCCAAGTCCTCAATTCAGGCAAAGCTCTTAGGCATTTGATTAGAAACAGCTAAAGGCACAGTTAGGAACATCCATAAAAGTGAAGGCTTACTTTATCAATACTGGCTAATACAAGGATTTCGGTGTTGGTTCCTTGATATAAAGTGGGCCAGTTGAAGCAAATAACAACTTCTTGCCCCCAAACATTCAAAGTGGTCTATAAACAGAGGTTATCTGTTTATAATCTTAACTGCCTAATAATTTCCTTACTGCGAAAGGGACCTACTCTAAAAAAGGTTACAGTGAAGAACCCATTCACACTTATTTATTTTTTGCTCAAAATGGGGAAGGATTACATATTTAGCACATCTTAATCAGTGAGCATAGGGATTTAGGGTTGATGAAATATACATTTTAGGAAATGTACAGCACTAAGTATGGGGTGGCGAGTCTCATGGTTATTTTAAAGACAGAGCAGAAAATAGCTACAGAAAGAGCAGGAGGCAGGAGAGAAGGAGGAAGGGAGGGGGAGCAATAATAATATACAGAAGGAAGAAGAGGAGGAGGAGACAGGAGGAGGAGGGAAGGATGAAAGAAAGGGAGCAAGGGAGAAGCAAAATCATTACCTTCAACAAAAACATACCTGCCAGTGTTGGGCAAGTATCTACTGATTCAGCTAAAAATGAAAAATTAATGCTTCCTGGGATCTAGTCTGCAATATTCTGGATTTCTTTTCCTGCTGTCTTTGAACTCGCCTAGTGAACACAGCTGATTTGAAACCTCGTGAAAAGTTTCTTCACAATAAAAGAGCTCCCATGAATTTCCCATCACGGCATTTCAAGGCATTTCAAGGAACCGATGCTCACGGTGGAATGTTACAAAATTCCATTAACTTTAAAGGTCCTCTGTTGATCCTTAGGACTTTCACTGTCCTAGACTAGGGAAGCTTGTGAAAGTGCACCACAGGTCTATTTAGCATTTTTATTTGACTTGTTTTTCAAATAATAGGTATTTATGAAGTCACAGAAGCACCGAAAACTGCTGCTGTACTGCGAGCAGAGCTGGTACTCACGTGTCTACAGGCTGAGCCGCAGCACTGGCCTCTCTGCAAGTGGGCCAGCTGGGTGAACACCATGTAGCCGGTAGCTGGGTCCACGTAGTTTAGCTGGCCAGCCTGAAGAGTAATGAAATCAAACAATTCATTCATCTCAAAATTCATCATATCTCCTCACCATAATTCCTACCCATAAAATACTGCAACATTTTTCTTCAAACAATATTAAACTTCTTCCCAGCAATTTTCGTGGCACTTGCAATTAAGGCCCGCATGCATTCCGACATTATACACAGTCCAACTTTATATGACATGAGGAGAAAATATAGTTTGAGAAAAACGAGAAGTTGATGGAAAAACAAGAACGCCTCTATACCCAATAACGACGCAGCCACCGCGCAGGTATTTTTCATTCAGTTTCTAGGTAACAAGTTTAATAACAGGTGATTTAATGACTTTAAGAGCTTAAGAGGCTGAAAATGAACCTTCACTCAGAAGTTGCAGTTGCAATTTCAGTGCTTAAAATATGCGGATAATGATTTAAACTTACAGAAAAGGTGCTAATCAAAACCAACGGTCCTTCTAGAAAAAGTGCGGCCTTCGCTGTTATTGAACACTTTTCCTTACCTTCATGATGCGCCGCTCCCCTGCACACTTTGCACTGCTTTCTTTTTTTGGAGTGTTTTTATTACCGTTTTTAAGCAAAATGAAAGTATTGTTTTAGCATATTAACACTCACGGCTTCATGAGTTTGATCAAAAGCAGCTTTTACTACAGCCCTTCAGATGTCAAGGATGCATGCTCTACTTATTCAAACATGGTTTTAGAAAGTTGTTCCAGGTACACTGTGTGAAGACAAAGTAAACGATGCAACCTCTGCTATGGATGTGGACCACGTGGCTGACATTATTTATCCTTGAGATTTTTTAAAAAAACTTTTAATTTTGCATTGGAGTATAAAAGAGTCAGAAACGACTGAGCGACTTTCACTTTCACACCTGATTAACAACGTTGTGATGGGGGCTTCCCTGATGGTCCAGTGGCTGGGACTCCGAGCTCCCACTGCAGGGGGCCTGGGTTCAATCCCTGGTCAGGAAGCTAGATCCCACTTAACGCAAATAAGAATTCGAATTCTACATCAAAAGTTCCGGTCTGCTGCAAGACCCAGCACAGCCAAATAAATAAATACTTAAAAACAGAAAAACCACGTTGTGATAGTTTCAGGCGGACAGCAAAGGGACTCAGCCACACATACGCGTGTGTCTATGCATGCATTCTCAGCCATGTCCTACTCTTCGCAACTGAGTAGGATCCTCTGTCCATGGGACTCTCCAGGCAAGAATACTGGAGTGCCCTCCTCCAGGGGATCTTCCCAACCCAGGAACTGAACCCACATTTCTTACGTCTCCTGCACTGGTAGGTGGGTCCTTTACCACTACCACCACCTGGGAAGCCCACACGTGTATCCGTTCTCCCCCAAACTCTCCTCCCATCCAGGCTGCCACGTAACATTGAGAAGAGTTCTCTGTGCTGTACAGTAGGTCCTGGATGGTTATCTGTTTTAAACACAGCGTGGGCATGTTGATCCCAAACTCTGCAACTGTCTGTTCCCTTTGGCAACCACAGATTCATTCTCTAAGTCTGTGGGTCTGTTTCTGTCTCGTAAATAAGTTCATTTGTATCATTTCTTTTTAGATTTCAGGGGGGTGTCAGGTCCAATTTTTTGCCACCCCATGGACTATATAGTCCATGGAATTCTCCAGGCCAGAATACTGGAGTTGGTAGCCATTCCCTTCTCCAGGGGATCGTCCCAACCCAGGGATCAAACCCAGATCTCCTACATTGCAGGCAGATTCTTTACCAGCGGAGCCACCAGGGAAGCCCCACTTTCACTTTCATACTATATTTCTCCTTCTCCATCTGACTTACTTCAGCCAGTATGACAATTTCTTGGTCCATCCACGTTGCTGCAAACGGCACTATTTCATTCTTTTTAACTAGCCTTGAGACTTTGAAGGGGAAAATTTTGAAGGGAAAAAACTTTCTCCTGGACTTTTTCTGTAACCCTTCTACCATGCGGTAAGTGCACCACTCTTGCATGGAGCCTTTCCATTAAATTACACGCGACACGGAAATGTCTTCTGACATACATTTTTGTGTGTGCCACAAACTGCTTCTTCGGAGTGTCTTCCTTAATGGCTGAATATTTTGTTCTAGTTCGGCTTTTAATCAACAATACCTCATGAGTAAAGTGTGGAGCAAAACGACAATTAGAGTTCAAGTCTAGGCCTCCTCCAAGGCAACAAGGGCAGCAGAAATCCCACAATCGACTCCCAAGGCCAGTCTAAGGGGCCTCCAAAATCCTTTGGGGTCACAGAAGCAGATTACGTGAGACCAGAGGCACTAAACACTATGTTAGAATGACTGACTGTCAAGACCTCACTTCTTTATTTATTAATACAAAGTCTGTGTTGCAAGACTTGGAAGAAAAGCGAAAGAATACTGGTAACTCTGTCTGCAGACATCTCTCTGCTTTTCATAGCTGGGGGTCTTCTGAGAGCAAATTGCCTGGAGCCTGGGAGCTTTACAGACTGCTCCCAGGTATGGGCAGCTCTCTTGCTTTCCCTGTTGATGGGGAAACTCTGAGCTTGTTGGCTGCCTGCACAAACTTAATTTATCCTTAGTGAATGAGCCTTAGGTAATGGTGGCAACAGACAAAGGTGGGGCAGGAATGCTGACCGAGAATAAGATGTCCAGGGAGGCAGATCAGTACAGGTAAGAGAGCTACTTGCCTGCAGGTGTGGGAGAAGGACCAGGGGCAGAGGGCTCTGATTTTTGAACAATAACAACAAATTTGTTATCACCTTTACTTATAGGCTCTGGGACAGTCATTTAACCTGCAATGCTGACACTGATGGATTTCCTGAATGAGAAAATGTTTCTTTCCCAGGCTGATGGAGCCCATCTTTCCAGGCCACTGGTGTTTGTTCTATAGAGAATGACACTTTTTACTTCTATTTACCACGTTTATATGGTGAAATGTGCTTAATTGCTCAGTCGTGTCTGACTTTTTGCGGCCCCATGGATTATAGTGACCAGGCTCCTTTGTCCATGGGATTCTCCAGGCAAGAATACTGGAGTGGGTTGCCATGCCCTCCTGCAGGGGTTCTTCCTGACCCAGGGATCGAACCCAGGTCTCCCACAAGGCAGGAGATTGTTTACCATCTTGAGCCACCAGGGAAGCCCATAGGGTGAAATATGGGAACAAATTACACATGTTATTTTAAAAAGAGTATAAACAAGAACAATAAAAGCTGCCAGTCATTTCCTAACGAGTCTCTGTGCAGAAGTTTCAACACTGGAATGAATCAGGGAGTGGATTTCACGGCCTACCAACTACCAGCGAAAAAGTCAACTTCAGGCAACCTGCAAGTTTTCCTTCTCTGCTCCGTTGG
This sequence comes from Ovis aries, assembly GCF_016772045.2. Lineage (NCBI taxonomy): Eukaryota > Metazoa > Chordata > Mammalia > Artiodactyla > Bovidae > Ovis > Ovis aries. The sequence goes on along the minus strand of NC_056065.1, from coordinate 76,265,315 downwards.
TTCCAGCTCAGACCTGGTTAACATCAGTCCCGTGAAGGACTGATCACCTGCAGTGTATCACAGGCTACTTTCATATCTCTTTTTGTATCTTTATCATAGAACTCACTTGCTCTTTAAAGATGATGCAAATATAAATATGCTACCTTTAAATGTATGTAGTCTAAGATATTAGAAAGCATGATGGGAGGTGACAACTTTTAATTTAAAGACTCTTGAGAGTCCCTTGGACTGCAAGGAGATCCAACCAGTCCATTCTAAAGGAGATCGGTCCTGGGTGTTCTTTGGAAGAAATGATGCTAAAGCTGAAACTCAAATACTTCGGCCACCTCATGCGAAGAGTTGACTCATTGGAAAAGACTCTGATGCTGGGAGGGATTGGGGGCAGGTGGAGAAGGGGACGACAGAGGATGAGATGGCTGGATGGCATCACCGACTCGATGGACCTGAGTCTGAGTGAACTCCGGGAGTTGGTGATGGACAGGGAGGCCTGGAGTGCGGCAATTCATGGGGTCGCAAAGAGTCGGACACGACTGAGCTACTGAACTGAACTGAACTGAACTGGAACCCCGAACCAGAGAAAACAGCTCAAGATTGTCTGCGAAGAATGTAGACTCCTGATTATAATTTCCTTTGTAACTGTGCTCTGAGAGGTGCAAAAGACGAAAGGATGGTAGCAAAAATTAAATTTAAAAAAAGTTCATCTTTTACGTTCTCATTATTGAAATCATTGTTGTTAAACTGATACTGCGGATAAAAACACACATTTTCCGGTGACTTCTCAGCTCATCTACCTCTTACATCAATGCTTCACACCCCTCCAAGACACACACACACACACACACACACACGCGCGCGCGCACACACAGCGTGATGATAGACCCCACGGAGTTTAATTCGGACACAGATTAGAAAGGAGCTGCACTCATACTCAAAATAGATACATGTTAATTCTTCGCTGAGAATCGGGAACTGTGGCTAGTTTTCAGGAGAAAAGTTCAGAAAGGGACCCAGCCGCATGAACAGAGGCCAGAGACACGCCTACGCCGGCCTCTAGCCACCCGGCTCCAGGTGGGGGGACGAGCAGGCGCACAGACGCCCCAGGGGGCGGGGCGGGGCGGGGCGGGACGCCCGAGGGGCGGGGCCTCGCGGAGCGGGCGCCTGGCCCCAGGACAGAGGCCCGGGAGGGGCGGGGCTTAGGCGTCTCGGGAGGCGGGGCCTTACCGCGCAAGCGCACGGCCCTCGGGCGGGGGCTGCGGACGGGGAGCGGCGGGGCGGGGCCTCACCGCGCAGGCGGCCGCGTGTAGCTCCACGATCCTCCGCTCCGCCGCCGTTAACTCTTGGCTCGCCGGGCGCTTGGCCGCTTCCTCCTGCCCGCCCTGCGAGTCGGGCCCGGGGCCACCGCCGTCTTCCCGCGCAGCGGAGCAGAGGGGGACGCCGCGGCCCCGTCGGAACGCTGCTCCGTCACGGGGCGGCGGCGGGGCGGCGGGCCGCGGCCTCCCGAGCGCGGAAGCCCGGACCCGCCAGGGCGCCATGGCCGCCGCCTGAGGAGGCGGGGCGCGCGGCCGCGGGGCGGGCCGGGCTGCGCGCGCGGGGCCTGGCGGAGCTCCGGATGTCGGACCTAGCCGCCACCCCCGCACCTCGGCCCTCCGAGCCCCGACTCCCCTTCCCACCCCGGCCTCGAGCCTCCGGAGCCCGCCCCGGCCCGCACCCCTGACCCCGGGCCGAGGGACCTCCCCACCCTTCCCGACCCCGAGCTTGGCCCCTGCGGTCCCAGCCCGCGCCCTGAGGACCGGACCCCGGGCCGTCCGCCGCCCCTGCGGCCTTGCCCGGAGATGAGGTGGACTCGGGCGGCTGAGAAGACTCCTGCAGGACGCGGTTACCGGAGATGGTGCCTTCTCCACCCGCAGGACCTCCGCTCCAAGTTTCCCATTGGCCTTCTGTCAGGACACGTGGACATTCTTTTTCTCCTGTCAAACGAGCCTCGAGATCTTTTCAGCATAATCGCTACAACTGATAAAATGCCAGAAAGTGATCCGAGTCGCTCAGGTTCGTTTATAGGCAGCTTGGGCTCATCCAGGAAAGGCTTGAGTATTTGCAGGTGCTGTGTGCTGGGAGGGGAGCCCTCCAGCGCCCGGCTCTTTGACCCAGACTAACCGGAGGACCACTAGCAGGAAGAGGCCTCGGTTTCAAGTTGCTAAGTCATTTGCAAAATCCAAACTAAGATTATATTTCCTGTCTGAAAGATGAAAGTTATCCCGCTCCTCCCCAAAAAACTGACTGAGAAAATTAGTACACATCCCAGGAGGTAATTTCAGGCGTTAGAATGAACAGTACTCTTGCCTCCTCCCCTCAGCCTGTGTTTCAGGCTTGAAAAGTAAGCTGTTTTGTAAGTGTTCTTGACTTTTTGAGAACTGAGGGCAGCAGTTGACCCCTGAAGACAAGAGCAGGTTGTAGAGTGGTACAGGAGAAGGATGAGGGCAGACCATCACCACCCGTTTTTGACATCTGCATTTACCTTGTAACCCTGGCATTATATTTGTATTCTTAGTCGGCGCTGATTGAAATGACCCTATTGGTCCGTTGTAAATCTCATAGTAATTAATAAATTGGGATCTTCTTTTGTAAATCTGCTTCCTTTGTGCTGGGATAATAAATTAGTTAATCAGGCCCTGGAGAATGCTTAGTGATCTGAGAAAAGTTTAAAACCTGGGAGGCTGAGGAGGGACCCTCAGTAAACTGTGGAAAGGGCAGCTGTGGTTATAAAAGGGAATTGACTGTGAATCAGCTCTGTGTTTGTGTTTTTTGCCAAACCAAATTCTCGAAGTGAGTCTGTAAGTTCTGATTGATTACATTGTTTTTAAAATTTAGGATGAGGACCAGTTAATAGTTTGTAACATTAATTAAAAGGATAGAGACCAAATTTTTAGACCATGTTCATGACAGAAGATAGTCATCTACAAAGAGTGAATACTGGTTTTGTGAAACGTTTACTTTACTGAATGAGGGGGCAGGTGTGAATATAGGGGTGTGGTGAGGGAGATGTTTGATAGTAGTAGTGGCAGTTCTGTGTTCTGATCCTGTCGGAAGTCTACAGGTGTGCTTGGAGATAGAACTAGAGTATTTTGTTCCAAAGTCCCATTCCTAGCTTTGATACTGTGTTACAAATATGGAAGATGTAACCATTTGGGGAAACTGAAGGAAACCTGCTGTACTATTTTTACAACTTCTTGTGAACCCATAGGTGGCTCAGATGGTAAATCTTCTGGCTGCAATGTGGGAGACCTGGGTTTGATCCCTGGGTTGGAAAGATCCCCTGGAGAAGGAAATGGCCACCCACTCCAGTACTCTTGCCTGGAAAATTCCATGGGTGGAGGAGCCTGGTAGCCTATAGTCCATGGGGTCCCAAAGAGTCAGGCATGACTGAGCGACTTCACTTTCACTTTCAATTAAAAAACCATAAATGCAAAAAGGGATATAAAAACAGTGTTCACATTACTGGGTAAAGGAAATCACTGAGTTAACCAGAACCTTAGACTATGTCCTCCATTGCCAGGTTTAAAAACCGTCTGTTAGTTAAAAGCCTTTGGGCATTTTTGTACTCAGGTGTTACCAGTGTGTGCATTCTTTTAGAGACGTATCTTCAAATCTCAGAAAACTAAGCTCATGGCATCTGGTCCCATCACTCCATGTCAAATAGATGGGGAAACAAAGGAAACAGTGAGACTTTATTTGGGGGGGGCTCCAAAATCACTGCAGATGGTGACTGCAACCATAAAATTAAAAGACACTTGCTCCTTGGAAGAAAAGCTATGACCAACCTAGACAGCATATTAAAAAGCAGAGACATTACTTTGTCAACAAAGGTCAGTCTAGTCAAAGCTATGGTTTTTCCAGTCATATATGGATGTGAGAGTTGGACTATAAAGAAAGCTGAGTGCCAAAAGAATTTATGCTTTTGAACTGTGGTGTTGGAGAAGACTCTTAAGAGTCCCTTGGACTGCAAGGAGATCCAACCAGTCCATCCTAAAGGAAATCAGTCCTGAATATTCATTGGAAGGACTGATGCTGAAGCTGAAGCTCCAGTGCTTTGGCCACCTGATGTGAAGAACTGACTCATTTGAAAAGTCCCTGATGCTGGGAAAGATTGAAGGCAGGAGGATGAGATGGTTGGATGGCATCACCAATTTGATGATAATGAGTTTGAGCAAGCTCTGGGGGTTGATGAGGGACAGGGAAGCCTGGTGTACTGCAGGCCATGGGGTTGCAAAAAGTCAAACACCACTGAGCAACTGAACTGAGCTGAAATCTTACCAGAGCTGGAAACCTATATAATTAAGACTTGATGAAGTATCTTAGTATAAATAGTTTCCAGATTTGACCATTAGAGTGTCGTTTATCCACCCCCTTCAGTTTTTGTCTCATCTTCACACTTGGGAGTCAGTGTCAAGGCACATCCAGTGATTCATTCACTGCATCTCTTGTTTGAAAGAGCCTCCTTGGAACTTGTTGCCTACCTTATTCTGAAGTGAAGTTGATCAGTCGTGTCCGACTCTTTGCGACCCCGTGGACCGTAGCCTACCAGGCTCCTCCATCCGTAGGATTTTCCAGGCAAGAGTACTGGAGTGGGTTGGTGGCTCAGATGGTAAAGCCTACCTTATTCTAGCATGTGTTAATTTCCTCTTAGATGCTCTGTGCTAAAGCAGACAGAACTGTGTGAAAGTGGGGGGCCACCGCATTCCACCCTGGAATGGTACCTTTAGTCCCTGCTTTATTTAGAATGCACTTACCCCTGAGTTTGCTTTAAGGAGAGTTCTGTGCCACCTCGCTGCATGTTCCATAATGTGGCATGTATCCTGTACTCCTTCCTGTCGTCTTTGGTGTTCGTGTTGACATTGAACATGCTTGTTATTTGGAGGAGGAGGAAGAAGGTGGCTCAGAGACAGGTGTTTCCCTGTTTCATTTGTATCAGTTTTTTTCAGTAGCTACATTAGGCTTCTAGGTGGCAGGATGTGGGTCGGGTGGCTTTATTTGGTTACAGTAGAAGGGATAGGCCCTGTCACCCTGAGGCAGGACTTGGTCCAGGCACAGGGCTTGACCATGGCTCAGACTGTTTCCTCCTTACTGTTGTTGGCTGTTTCTGTGGGTGAAAGATGGGGTAAAAGGCTCCTAGGTTTCTCTTCCTTGTCCCACTGAGAGAGTCTTATGGAGCTCCTGGTGGAGAAGAAGCCTTTTTGCCCCCAGAAGTCCTAACAGCCATCTTTTTATTGTGTGTCCGTTCGTGAACCAATCTTCATGAGTATGGGTTGTGCTGAAGACAACTGGGGCCCGCCCAGGGCACTGCCTGAGAACAGTTCTGTACCGATGGTGGGGATACAGGTAACCGACGTCCACTGCAGCGTGACTTGCAAAGGCAAAACAAGCTCCTGCAGCTCACCGGTCCTTTTAGCATTTAGCACGTTGTGCTTTTGGCTGCCCTGGGCAGGATCTTAATTCCCGGACCAGGGATTGAACTCCTGCCCCCCGCAGTGGATTCGTGGAGCCCTGACCACTGGGTCTACAGGGAATTCCCTAGTATTAATTGTTTATCACTTAAAACATTTCTCACTGGTCTCTGGTTCCCCTCTGGACATCTTTCCTGTGATCGCCCACAATTATCTGCTCCATTTTAGCTTTTTATATGTAATAATTTGGGGGCATTGTTTTCCCAACAGATGATAAACAGGACAGTAGGGAGGAGGGTGGGGAGTACACTCTTCTCATTCTTGTGTCTCCACAGCCCAGCTCACACTTTGTGTGTTGTTCTATGACGCTTGGGCTTCCCAGGTGGCTCAGTGCTAGAGAATCTGCCTGCCAGTTCAGGAGCTCCAGGAGACGCGGGTTTGAACCAGGGTCAGGAAGGCGCCCTGGAGAAGGCCACCGACTCCAGTGTTCTTGCCTGGGAAATCCCATGGACAGAGGAGCCTACAGTCCCTGGGGTCGCACAGTCAGACGCGACTGAGCACACTCACGCTATGACACTCAGTGAATGAAGACTTCCAATGGGTAAATGAATCCATGGTTTTTTCCTTCTGAAATCTACAGTCCTTAGCTAGTAGGTGGGCATTTCATATGCAATTCTAAAATTAACATTTTTACATAATAATGCAAATTTGAGAAATTAATGATTGCAAATAAATACCGTAAAAACTGGATGATAAAGATGCTAACTCTGAGGTCATGTTAAATTGTCTTCATTGAGTAACATTGGGCCATTTTACTGATGGCTCAGACACACACGTTATCAAACTGAACTCAGCCCCAGAAAAGCTGCCTGGGGTTGACTTTGAAGTGTCGCCGGTGTTACCTTTTCAGTAACTATGAATGTATTGCGCTATGAGTGGGCCAGTGGGTGCTGGGATCTGAGAGCGGCCCACAGACATCCTGTGCAGACACCACCCGATGGCACGGTTGTTTTGGATGCGATTTGCGTATCTGACGCTTTTCGGATCACCGGATGATGTGTTGTGGCGTGTCACACCATGGCTCTGCGTATAGTGCGTTTCACTCTCAATCCTCATGACTGAGAGCAAACGTTACACACCCCTGAGATCGCCCACAGGGAATCTTTGTTTCCTTCCACGGCACATCTGTCGGTACCCTTTGTCTCATGGAGCTGGTCTTAGAAAATTCTTGGGGGAATTACAGCCGTTTCTGTTTGCGAGCCCAGCGCACCCTGGCTGTCTTCCTGAGGGCCCACCCACTGGTGCCGCCTGCCCTGAGCGCCCCTGCCCTCGGCTCCCCTCCATCCCTCGTTTCTGTCTCCTGGAGGAGCTGTGGATGCGCTGCCTGACAGGAATCGATCTAGCTCTTGCGGGTCCTCTTCCGCCCTCTCCATCATCCTCTACCGAGCAGTAGGCCAGTAGCTTTGCCCACCACTAGGGTGAGGAGCAGGCACGACCTGAGGGTTAAATGTGGGCCATGCGTTCAGTGCTTGGCTAATTGCTTTGAAAGCGCTGATCACCTGCTTCTTCAGCAGCCCTCACCCTCTCCCATGGCACACTCCAGCCTCTCACAATTTTATCTGTGTTTATGTTTTTAATGTTTCCTGCACACTCGTGACTCCCAGATCTCTGGTTCACGCTTGTGAGTCCACATATCTACTCTCCGCCTGTAGTACAGATATAAATACCCCTGAGCTCAGAGTGGACTTCGTGATCATTCCCTCCCAAATACTACTTCACCATTTATATCCTCTTTTTTAAAAAATAAATATGTATATATTATTCATCTAACTGTAGAGAGTGCTAGTTGCTTCATTGGCGATCTTTCCTTGTGGCCCACAGGCTTAGTTGCCCCGAGGCATGTGGGATCTCAGTTCCTTGATCAGGGATTGAACTTAAGTCCCTTGCATTGCAATGTGGATTCTCAACCACTGGACCATTAGGGAAGTCCCGTCGCTGCTTTTAAAGGCACAGCTAATTCAGAGATTTTTTTTTTTTTTTTTTGCCCCCAGATTTTCTTCCCACATCCCTGCATCCAGGTGATCACCAAGTCTTAACCGTTTTACTTCTTTGGGTCTCAAAGTCGTCTTCCTTTGCCTCTATTTTTGTTCTAGTTCAGTTTGTTACCATTTCTTTCCCCAGGGCACAGCTGGAACAGAACAAGTAACAAGGACTTATTCTGTATCAGGGCCCTCTGCTAAATGGCTGGAAATGGATTGTTTATGCATTGCCCATGATATTTATTCTGACAAAAATACCCCTCATCTCCTGGGAGTGGTGATGTTATACCTGTGCTTGAAGCCTCCACCCCTACGACCCCTCTTCTGTGAAGCCCTCTCTGACTGCTCACCTTGCTCATTGCCTCCTCTGCAGTCTGAGCTGGGCAGACCACCTCAGCACTCCACAGTATCCAAAACATGTCTCTATATTTGCACTTTCTTACTTTTTGGCTTTGTGTTTATGAGGACTTTTTTATTGGCAACTCATGAGGTCTTCAAAGGGAAAAGATTGTCTTAATCATCTTTTTTATCTCTACCAGCACAATTACATAGAAAATGCTAAAAAAAAAAAAAAAAAAGCTTGTTGAAGTCAACAGATGAACAAATAGTGGCAAAATCCCACACGTAAGCCACACAGTAAAGAAATGATACAAATACACTTTCCCCTAATATCTTACGGTTAAGAATCAGCATTGGTTTTATCAACATGTCCGTCGATCTCAGCCTGTTGTTCTGAGAGACACTATCCTACCATAACAACGAGGTAACCATGATTTTATTTGGCAGTCCAGTTAGTAGGTCCCCCCCAAGCAGTCATCGAATTAATGGTAGGTGCAGTGTACGGGCTGTGTTTCAAATGCAGTCAGTGTGTGTTGACAGTGAAGCTCAGCCTTGTTAACCCTGAACAATCATTCCAATTATAAACTACATGCACACAATCACTGTCATATAAAATATCCAGACTAATTACCTCTAGCCCTTTTGTCATGCAGGGATTCAAAATGAAACCTACTCTTCAGGATATTCAGTACTAGCAGTGTATTTCCCAGAAAGAACACTGCTGAAGATCTAGCAAGAACGTGACTCCATTTGTACCTTATTACAATAAATGATTTAGAATTGCGCTTTTAAAATGACACGGCCAGCCCTTGATCTGCAGAATTTCCCACACACCAGCACAGAGATGTCGGTTAAGGTCGTCAGCAGCACGTACAAATCAGAGCCGTGTTCTCTGCACTTGCCGCTGCCTGAGGGAGAAAGCATGTCTGCTGTTCCATGACTGCACTGAAAGGCACCCTGAGTTTCAGGTCAAATACCCGTGACATTGACGTGTTTGACTCGTCTGCCGAGCGCGATCCGTGTCAGTATCCTCCCCGTGGTGGGCAGGAGGGATGAGCCTCAGCGATCAGCACAGCACACACGCCGTTCACATTTGCTCCAAGTGTGAAATTGATGCCTCTGTGGGACTCTGTGGAACACGGATCTTCTGCGTGCAACTGGACTAACTGTACGCTTGCTACGAGTGGTCACATCTGTATCATTGTGTAAGGGCGTCCTCACCACCCACTGCTCTGTCTGACAGCGTCTCTTGATGACACGTTTCAATAGCATTGTCGAAAATAGCTTTGGATGTGTCTATGCTTATGACTTTTTCAGGTTTCCTTCATGGACTTTGAAGTTCTGTTGTTAGGGGCATAAATATACGGGATTGTTATGTGCCCTTGTACGACCCCTTGCCTTTATACAATTTCCCTCTTCTGATATTTTTCTTTGTTCTGAAATCCGCTTTGTCTGATATTAACATAAGCACTCTAGCTTTCTTAGGATGTGTTGTCATGGTATAAGCTCTTCCTATCCTTTTATTTTGGGGGGCTTCCCTGATGGCTCAGATGGTAAAACGTCTACCTACAATGCGGGAGACCTGGGTTCAATCCCTGGGTTGGGAAGGTCTCCTGGAGAAGGAAACGGCACCCCACTCCAGTATTCTTGCCTGGAAAATCCCATGGATGGAGGAACCTGGTAGGCTACAGTACATGGGGTTGCAAAGAGTCAGACACCACTGAGTGACTTCACTATCCTTTTTATTTGTCTTTACAGTAAAAGTGTATTTCTTTTAGGATCATATAATTGGGTCTTTTTATTTTAATTTTTAAAAATATTTATTTATGCCTCCTTGGGTCTCAGTTATGACACTCGGGCTTCTCTCAAGTTGTGGCACAGACTCAGTTGCCCCACGGCCCGTGGGATCTTACTCCCCGACCGGGGATTGAACCTGCACCCCGTGTCTTGGAAGGCAGACCCTTTACCACTGGACCACCAGGGCAGTCCCTAGTTGTTGTTTTTTTTAAAAAAAAAAATCCAGTTTCACAATCTCTTCATTTTAAACCTGTGGTGTGGTGATGGTGGTCCTCCTAAAATGTATGTCTGTGTTCTCATCTTGGGAACCTGTTAATGTTACCTTTGACAGGAAAGGGGCCCTTTCAGATATAATTAAGCTAAGGATTTTGAGAAGAGAGGATCGTCCTGGATTGTCCAAGGTGGGGGTGCTGAATCAAGCGGCAAGTGTCCTTAAAACTGACATACAGAGGCAAGAACACTGGAGTGGGGTGCCATTTCCTTCTCCAATACATGAAAGTGAAATTGAAGTAGCTCAGTCGTATCTGACTGTGACCAACCCCATGGGCTACGGCCCACCAGGCTCCTCCGTTCATGGGATTTTCCAGGCAAGAGTGCTAGAGTGGGGTGCCATTGCCTTCTCCGAGACAGCTGGAGTATAAAACAAATCTGCCTGCTAGGAGGGAAAGAAGGCAGGCTTCCTAACTGTCTCCAACTGGACGCCCCGCACACACGAGGTGGAGGTTAAAATTTTACTTCCTACTACCCCACTCCAGTACTCTTGCCTGGAAACTCCCATGGACGGAGGAGCCTGGTGGGCCGCAGTCCATGGGGTTGCTAAGAGTAGGACACGACTGAGCGACGTGACTTTCACTTTTCACTTTCTCCACTTTCATTGGAGAAGGAAATGGCAACCCACTCCAGTGTTCTTGCCTGGAGAATCCCAGGGACGGGGGAGCCTGGTGGGCTGCCGTCTACGGGGTCGCACAGAGTCGGACACAACTGAAGCGACTTAGCAGCAACATTAATCTGCCAGGGCAGCCATAGCAAAATGCCAAGTCTAGAAAGCTTAACCGACAGAAATGTGCTTTCTTGCAGTTTGAAGGCTGGAATCCAGATCAAGATCTTGTCAGATTTGGTGCCTCCTGAGACCTCTCCACTCGGCTTGCAGACGACTCTGGCCCTGCTGCATTTGCACATGGTCTTCCCTCCGAGCCCTGTGACCCTGGGGTCTCCTCCTCTTCTTACAAAACTGCCAGTGCTATTGAATTAGGTGAAAACCAGTGTTCCACCATCACTGGTGTTCAAAGAACTGGCAAGATGCATGATGTTACAACTGTGTTCTTAAACATTTTTAAAGCCAGGTATTTTTCTGTTTTTTTTTTAAAAAAGATTCTTATGCTTTAACTTTTTTCTGGTTTGTTTGGACCAGTTGTTCTTGCTCACTGATTTTATTAGAGAACCTATGTATACAACAACAGAGAAGCAGATGGAATACCCCAATTGTCTGATAATGAGTAGCTTACTGAAATTATGGCAGGTTTTTAAAGAGCATAGATAGTCTCACCCCATCTTTTAGGTCAAGTCCTGCTGCATGTGGGATTTTTGTACCCTGGCCAGGGATAGAACTCATGCCCTGTGCATTGGAATCATGGAGTCTTAGCCACTGGACTGGCAGGGGAGTCCCAGTCTGATCCCATTTTAAAATAAAATAACACAGACACATACACACATGAGCATATATGCACAGAAAAATGCCTGAAGGTATCCACTGACAGCCTTCCAGGCGAATGAGATTGTGTAGATTCGCTATGTTGTTCTTTTGATTATCTGTGTCTTCTGATATTGCCTTCATGATCACAGAATAGACGAAGAAATTAGAGGAGAACCTTATTGACACGTATGCCCTGCTGTCTCATAGCACTTGACCATGACGTGTATTCAATGAAACTTTTTCCCCAGCCAATCCCTCTTTGCATACTTGAATTTATATTCCTTTTAAGTTAGGGGTATTTTGGGGAAACAATTTGAAAAGCACTGCCTTATTATGTGCCTTCAGATTGCCACATTAATACACACGTTAAATATCATTTTTAGCCATATTCACTTGTACCTGTATAAGTAAAGGATCTTACCATTGATTATCACTGCTTTTAAATTTATCATGACAGAGGCAAACTCTTTAATCTCATTAGTTTTATTTTTTTTTAATTTGAAGTCATCAATAAGATACATTTTGAATGTGTCTTCAGAATATTTGGTAAGTACATACTCAGCTCCCTGACTCAAACTGATATTTCAGGCTCAGTTGCTTAAGGTACTGTGCTTGGTATTGCCTTATATTGAGTTGGCCAAATAGTTCATTCGGGTTTTTTTTTTGTAAGATGCTATGGAAAAAAAACAAATAAACCATTTGGTCAACCCAATACAACATCAACATTGTTCTCCTCGGGTAAAGGGAAAAAGTAAGAGCTGTGCTAGTTATAAAGACCTTCACTGCTGCTGCTTTTTATCTTTCAGATGTTTGCGGGCATATGGGCTCCGTTACAAACTTGTGTCCCATTCTTTGCAACTCTGTGAACTGCAGCCCACCAAACTCCTCTGTCCATGGGATTCTCCAGGCAAGAATATGAGAATGGAGTGGGTCGCAATTTCCCTCTCCAGGGGATCTTCCTGACCCAGGGATTGAACCTGTGTCTTCTACTTGGCAGGTGGTTTCTTGACCACTGAGCCCCCAGGGAAGCCCCTTAAAATGTTTAATTGCACCCTTGAATGAAGTGTTATATTTGAGTCTCCAAATATTTATGAATTAGATATGATAGATGATAAATTACTCCTGTTAGATAGATCAGAGAACTGAGTTATTAGAGAGAACTTAAGTGAGAGTGTTAGTAGTTATTTTAGCTACCATTTTTTTCTATACATATGTATAGAAGAACTCGCCTTGCTTACTTAATGCAGGGACCACAAAAATGTGCTGCTCAAGTCTCCCAGAAGCACAAGATGGGGAGATGGGTGGGGTACGAACAGTCCTTACTGCAAGGTGGCGGCCTAATTGCTACAGGCTCCACCGGCAGTGACCTAGGGGACCTCCCAGTGGAGGGGTGCCCTTGTAGGTGGACACGTCCAGGAATTTGAAAGGTGGGGGGAAACCCCCACAGGCAGTAGAGCTAAGCTGAACCGACGACCCGCAGGAGAGTGAGAGGCTGAGGGACATGAACAGCAGGTTGAAGGCTGGGTGTGAGACACAGAGGGACTGCGGGGAGCTTACAAAGCAGTCCCCATCTCCCGCACTGGGAGAGCTCTAGTCGAATGGAATCCATTCCAATGGAATCCTGGGGTGCTTCTCCCAGGCAGGTCTGGCTGGGGAAAGCTGGGAGCTTGAAACACCCAGTGGTGGTGTCTACACGTGGGCCCCTGGTGTTCTGCAGAGCAGCCTGGACTCTGGGAGCATACAGAGGTGGCCCATTCTTCTCCAGGAAGAGCTGGCAGATCCCCCGTGCTGGAAGGTGCTTTTGAGGCCTGGTCCCCTTGTCCGCCCAGGAGCTGCCCCTGCCTTCTTCCCTGGCTGCCAGGTTGATAATTTCAGCATAACCCAGCTGAGGACAGCCTGACAAGTGAGGAAGGAAATAATCCACCAAGAAGTGCAAGAATCCTTAACAGGACAGACCAGCAGGAATCAGGTGAGTATCCCTGGGATGATATCTTCATGGCTAGAAATAAGACCAAAGAAATAAGAGTCTGTGACTTGAAGGACCCTTCTTGGAATTTCATACCATTCAAGAACCCTAGGGTGAGACAAACTCACAGCGAGGATTGCCTTTAAAGGCCTGGGGGAAAAAAAGTTTGCAGAACAGAATAAATGCCCAAGATGGCCTGGAAGAAGGAATAAAGATGCTAAGGGACGTGAATGTGTTATCAACACTTCTGAGCTGGTCCCCAACAACGGTTCTCCTGCCTGATGTCGCTCCAACCAATAGAATGAGACCGAATTGGGTGCAGGAGCAAAGGAAATTTTCCCTCTTGGGTGGGAGAGCGGAGAGGTGCAAGCTCAGGCTCTGGAGCAAACCCTCTCCCCAGGCAGGTGGGCGGGGCTGCTTTTAGGGCCTCCTGGAGGGCGGGGAGGGGGCAAGGTTCTCGCTGGGCGGGGCAGCTGGGCTGCTGAGGCTCTAGAGAGTAGAGCCGGGTGCTGGGTGCAGAGTCTCTGCACACGGCCTTAAACTGAGACGCATCGGCACGCGGCCCTAAGCTGAGATGCGTCTGCCCACGGTCCTAAACTGAGGTGGGAGAGAAGCCCATTTGCACCAGGAACTCCGGTCTGACTGGCCAGCTTGCAATTCCACTGCCGGTGAAACTAGACAGCCCCGAGGATAGAAGAGGTTAGATTTTATTCCTCCGAGTATATTTTTATTTCCCGGGAATTGTTAACAGGCTACTCCAGTATTCCTGCCTGGAAAATCCCATGGACGGTGGAACCTGGTAGGCTACAGTCCATGGGGTCACAAAGAGTTGAACACTGCTGACCGACTTCACTTTCTTTCTTTGCGACAGACCGCGCTGGAATGGATATATTTTGCGAGGCCAGAAAACCCGGGAGGAGAGAAGGTTTCAGGGGGATGATGCAGAGAGCATCCTTGTTGGGGGTCGTTGGAGCGCCCTGGGGAGAGGGTCCCTAGCACTTTGAGGGGCCGGGAACGGGTGGGCGGGCCTGACACCGCGCGGCTGAAATCCCCGGGCGAGAGGGCACTGGGGGTGCTGGTGCGGAAGCAGCGAGGGCAGGGGGCGAGGGCACGGTGCCCGGGATGTCAGCCAGGCCTGAGGGCGGCCTGGAGGCAGTGGACGGCGGGAAGTTGCAACGATTCTAACCGGGTGGAGCACCCGGAGGCCAGGCAGCCCCAGACCGCTCCCTGCGTGTGTGTTAAGTCACTCCAGTCCTGTCCGACTCAGCGACCCCGTGGGCTGTAGCCCCCCAGGCTCCTCTGTCCATGGGATTCTCCAGGCAAGGATACTGGAGTGGGCTGCCATGCCCCCCTCCAGGGCATCTTCTCCACCCAGGGATCGAACCCACGTCTCTTATGTACCCTGCATTGGCAGGCGGGTTCTTTACCACTAGCGCCACCTGGAAACATGTCCAAACCTTAAAAAAAAAAATGACAAGAGGGGAAGAACACGAGGATCAGCAGGGTCACCCCATGCCGTGTTCACTCTGCTGCTCACTTCTTGGGCCTGAGCCGGTCTGGGGATCTGGACTCATTGCCTGGAGCAGGTGCCGGGGTCCTTGGAGGACCCACGCAGCCGCGTGACAAGTGTGTATGGTGGTGACGCCCTTGTCCCTCCCTCGGAGGGCCATTCCCTTCAGTGAGAGTGCCCTGGGCAGAGGCCAGCTCCCAGGGGTGTGAGGGTCTGTGAGATGCAGGGTCTGAGCTGACTTTCGTAGTTGGATCTGAAGCGTCACTACTGGTCACGGGGGAGCGAGGACCAGCCTGCAGCTGCCGTTGCTGCACTCCACACGAGTCCCCGCCTTCCCCCTGGGGCTTCCCGGGACTCCTTCCAGCCCTGACTAAACCAGCCAGGGCAGGCCTACTGCTGGGGGGCGCACGCTTCCTCTGAGAGGCCCCTTGAGGGGTGAGGGTCCCCAGGCAGCCTGGCCGACTCTGCTTAGACAGACGCTTCCCTCGCCGGGTGCCGCTTGCCTTGTCAGGGTCACCGCTACCTTGTGGTCTCATGGTCCTCCCAGCCTCTCCTGGCTCCCTCTCCATTTCTTCTCACAAGCTTCCTCCCAAGATAAATTGCTTGCATTTTTCAAAATGTGTGTTTTAATTTAAAAGATGCACAACATAAAATGTATAATTTCAAACACTAATTTTTAAATTGTTGTAAAGTACATGTACATAAAATTCACCGTTTTTTAATCTATATAAAAGGGCACAGTGTTTTTTCTGTTTTGGCCGAGCAGCAAGGCTTGTGGGACCTTAGCTCCCTGACCAGGGATCACACCAGGGACCTTGGCGGTGACAAGGCAGAGTCCTAACCGCTGGGCTGCCAGGAAATTCACTACAAGTACAAATCTTAAAGCGGCCTCAAGCACCTTCGCCTGTGCAGCCCTCGCTGCCCTTTACCTCCAGAACATTTTCTGTCTTCCCGAGCTCCAAACCCACGCCCCAGCTCCCGGCCCCTGGGACTGCCATTCTTTCTGTGCCTCTGAATCTGACTACTACAAGGATCCCATCAGAGTGGAATCAGACAGTATTTGTCCTGTCGTGGCTGTCTGGTTTCACTTAACCAATAATGTCTTTAAGATTTGCCTGTGTTATAGCATCTGAAAGAATTTCCCTCCTTTTGGAGCTTTGCTGGCGCCTCAGACGATAAAAACATCTGCCTGCAGTGCAGCAGATCCGAGTTTGAGCCTTCGGTCAGGAAGATCCCCTGGAGAAGGGAATGGTAACCCACTCCAGTATCCTTGCCTGGAGAATTCTGTGGACAGAGAAGCCTGGTGGGCTACAGTCCATGGGGTCACAAACAGTGGGACACGACTGAGCAACTAACACTTTAAGGCTGAATACCCTGTTGTATGTATTCACTGAATTCATCTGTTGATGGATATTTGGGCTGGTTTTCGGCTATTGTGAATAACACTTCTATAAATATAGATGTACAAATATCTCTTTGATAACTTTCTTTCGATCCTTTTGAGTTTATACCCAGAAGTGAAATTGCTGGATCGTGTGGTAATTCAATTTTGTTTTTTTTTTTAAGGAATCACTATAGTGTTTTCTAGGCTGCACTCTCTTACATTTCCACCAGCAGTGCACAGGTTTTCTGGTTTTTCCACATCTTCATCATCGCTTGTAGTTTTTTATTTATTGTTATATCATCCCTGCTGTTGCTGCTAAGTCGCTTCAGTTGTGTCCGACTCTGTGCGACCCCATAGATGGCAGCCCACCAGGCTCCCCCATCCCTGGGATTCTCCAGGCAAGAACACTGGAGTGGGTTGCCGTTTCCTTCTCCATGCTAGTGGGTGTCACACAGTACATCGTTGTGGTCTTGCTTTGCGTTTCCATAGTGATTAGTGATGCTCAGCATCTTTTCAGGGCCTTACTGGCCACTTGCACACTTTCTTTGAAGAAATGTCTACTCAATCTTTGGCATCGCCTTTCTTTGGAATTGGAATGAAAACTGACCTTTTCCAGTCCTGTGGTCACTGCTGAGTTTTCCAAATTTGCTGGCATATTGAGTGCAGCACTTTCACAGCATCATCTTTCAGGATTTGAAAGAGCTCAACTGGAATTCCATCACCTCCACTAGCTTTGTTTGTAGTGATGCTTTCTAAGGCCCACTTGACTTCACATTCCAAGATGTCTGGCTCTAGATTAGTGATCACATCATCATGATTATCTGGGTCGTGAAGATCTTTTTTGTACAAAAAAGATTATCTGGATCGTGAAGATCTTTTTTGTACAAAGAATGCTCAAACTACCACACAATTGCACTCATCTCACATGCTAGTAAAGTAATGCTCAAAATTCTCCAAGCCAGACTTCAGTAATACATGAACCATGAACTCCCTGATGTTCAAGCTCGTTTTAGAAAAGGCAGAGGAACCAGAGATCAAATTGCCAACATCCACTGGATCATCGAAAAAGCAAGAGAGTTCCAGAAAAACATCTATTTCTGCTTTATTAACTATGCCAAAGCCTTTGACTGTGTGGATCACAATAAACTGTGGAAAATTCTGAAGGAGATGGGAATACCAGACCACCTAACCTGCCTCTTGAGAAATCTGTATGCAGGTCAGGAAGCAACAGTTAGAACTGGACATGGAACAACAGACTGCTTTCAAATAGGAAAAGGAGTATGTCAAGGCTGTATATGTCACCCTGCTTATTTAACTTATTTGCAGAGTACATCATGAGAAACGCTGGACTGGAAGAAACACAAGCTGGAATCAAGATTGCTGGAAGAAATATCAATAACCTCAGATATGCAGATGACACCACCCTTCTGGCAGAAAGTGAAGAGGAGCTAAAAAGCCTCTTGATGAAAGTGAAAGAGGAGAGTGAAAAAGTTGGCATAAAGCTCAACATTCAGAAAATGAAGATCATGGCATCTGGTCCCATCACTTCATGGGAAATAGATGGGGAAACAGTAGAAACAGCGTCAGACTTTATTTTGGGGGGGCTCCAAAATCACTGCAGATGGTGACTGCAGCCGTGAAATTAAAGACACTTACTCCTTGGAAGAAAAGTTATGACCAACCTAGATAGCATATTCAAAAGCAGAGACATTACTTTGCCTACTAAGGTCCATCTAGTCAAGGCTATGGTTTTTCCAGTGGTCATGTATGGATGTGAGAGTTGGACTGTGAAGAAGGCTGAGCACCGAAGAATTGATGCTTTTGAACTGTGGTGTTGGAGAAGGCTCTTGAGAGTTCCTTGGACTGCAAGGAGACCCAACCAGTCCATTCTGAGGGAGATCAACCCTGGGATTTCTTTGGAAGGAATGATGCTAAAGCTGAAGCTCCAGTACTTTGGCCACCTCATGTGAAGAGTTGACTCATTGGAAAAGACTCTGATGCTGGGAGGGATTGGGGGCAGGAGGAGAAAGGGACGACAGAGGATGAGATGGCTGGATGGCATCACGGACTCGATGGACGTGAGTCTGAGTGAACTCCAGGAGTTGGTGATGGACAGGGAGGCCTGGCATGCTGCGATTCATGGGGTCGCAAAGAGTCGGACACAACTGAGCGACTGAACTGAACTACTCGATCTACCCATTTTTAAACTGGCTAGTCTGTTCTTTGTTATTTAATTGAGGGAAATTTTCAAATGCTGGATATTAAGTTTCCAGAAGTCCTCGCTCATACCCCCAGTGACTTATAATAATAATTTATTTCTCTCTCATGTACTTTTAAAATTGAAATGTAGTTAACGTACACTACAGTGTTAGTTTCAGGTAAAGCATGTGATTTGATGTTTGCATACATTATGAAATGGTCACCACAATCAGTCACGTAACCATCTGTCCCTATGCAAAGGTATTACAGTGTTTTTGAGCATATTCCTTACACTGCACACTAATTACATCCCTGTGACTTATTTATTATATAATTGGACGTTTGTGCCTCTCAATCGCCTTCGCCTTTTTCACCTCCCCACCGCCTTCCTTCTGGCACCTGCCCTTTTGTTCTCTATGAGAGAGTTTGTTTGCATTGTGCCTTGTTTGTTTTCTTTGTAGTTTCCACGCATACATGAGATCATGCAGTATTTTTCTTTCTCTTTCTGTCTTATTTCACTTACTATAGTACGTTCTAGATTGACCCACGTTGTCAAAATGGCACGATTTCATTTTTTAATGGCTGAGTTATATTCCATTGTGTATAAATATGTATAAACTTTATGTATATATGTATATAAACTTTTATCCATTCACCTGTTATGGCATCACCGACTCAGTGGACATGGGTTTGAGTAAACTCTGGGAGTTGGTGATGGACAGGGAGGCCTGGCGTGCTGCGGTTCATGGAGTTGCAAAGAGTCGGACATGACTGAGCGACTGAACTGAACTGTTGACACAGGTCCCGTCCATATCTTGCGTATTGTGACTAATACTGAGATGAATATAGGGAAGCATATATCTTTTCACACTCGTGTTTCTGTTTTCTTTGGGTAAATATCTAGAAGTGGAATTACAGGTAATTCTATGTTTAATATTTTGAGAGACCTGTACTTCTGTAGTGTCTGCACCAAATTTCATTCCCACCAATAGTGCATGAGGGTTCCCTTTTCCACATCCTCATCGACACTCGTTATTTCTTGTTTTTTGGATGATAGCCACTCTGAGAGGTGTGAGGTGATATCTTATTTTGGTTTTGATTTGCATGTCTCTCGTGATTAGTGATGTTGAGCATCTTTTTCATGTGTCTATTGGACATCTAATTTCTTGCATGTTTAATACCAGCTTGGTTTCTGCTTCTTGGAGGACCTGTACTAACATAATCATCATGTTTCTGTGAGAGTGAGGAATTGCAGGAGCTAGATGACAGGTGGAGTCCTGGCAAAGTCTGGCTCACAGTGGGTCAGGTTCACTGTGGAGACGGAGAATCTGAAGATCCAGCCAATAGTCCTTTCTCCAAACCCTGCACGTATCACCAGTATTAATATCCTTGGCAATTGGAGTAACCCTGACGTAAGCTCCTAAGCCTGTAGAGTAAGAGAGAGCTGTCACAGTGATGAAGGCCAAGTGGGAAACTCTGCCACAAATCCCTCCACCAAAACAGTGAGCCAGAAATACTATTGCATCTCAAGGGTCACGGCAGAGGCTAGTGTCACCATCAAAGGCCTAAAGGATGTGGGGGTGACTTTCCATGTCATATTTCCAGGCTGGCCCCTGAGGAAACTGGAGAGTGACTGTGGACGGCTGTGAACTTGACAAACCTCAGCTGCGCTGCTAGCCAGGTGTGGCCCCAAGACTAGAGCGTCAGGTCTCGGGTAAATGATGTGTGTTAACTGAGCTGGTGAGCGCACTCCTTTTTATTCTGGATAGAAAAGAGCAGAAATGAAAAAAAACGACAGCCTGTGGATCGAACCTGGTCAGCTGTCTGTTTTGTAAATAAAGTTTTATTGGCACACAACCACGTTTACTCATTTACATATTATCTGCTTTCGCCCTACAACAGCAGAGTTGAGTAGTTGCAACAGAGCCCATATGGCCTGCAAAACCTATAATATTTACTATCCTGTTCTTTTAAAAAATTTTTATCTAGAAAAGAAGACCAGAATCAGTTTGAATTCACATGGGATGGACAAGTGATATTCATCTGCAATTTTGCATCAAGGTTCTATTAACTCTTCCATCCTCCATCATAATATAGTTCAAAGAGATATAAACTGCCTGAACATCCGTAGAAATCATTATGACCCATTACATTGATTATGCTGATTGGATAGAATGAGCAAGAGATGGCCAGTGCTCTGGCGTCCTTGCTAAGACACATGCACTCCAAGAAAGTGAAAGTGAAGTGAAGTTGCTCAGTCGTGTCCGACTCTTTGTGACCCGTGGACTGTAGCCCACCGAGCTCCTCCGTCCATGGGATTCTCCAGGCAAGAATACTGGAGTGGGTTGCCATTTCCTTCTCCAGGGGATCTTCCTGACCCAGGGATCGAACCCAGGTCTCCCACATTGCAGGCAGACGCTTTAACCTCTGCAAGAGGTAAAACTCAAATCCTCTGCTGATTCAGGAACCTGCCTCTTCAGTGATGTTCTCAGGAGTCCAACAGTCAGGAGGGTGTTGGGATACCCACTCCTAAATAAGACACAAATCGCACATCTTGCATCTCCTACCACAGAACAAAAAGCACAGTCGCTGGGTTCCAGAGGCAACACGCATCACATCTAAGAACACCTGTCCAGGTGATATGTCAGGCAACATGGAAGTCTGGTAGTTTTGAATGGGGCCCAAAGCACAAAGGGCCACCCTGGTGGTTCAGACAGTAAAGAATCTGCCTGCAATGCTGGAGACCCAGGTTTGATACCTGGGTTGGGAAGATCCCCTGGAGAAGGGAATGGCAATGCACTTCAGTATGCTTGCCTGGGGATTTCCATGGACAGAGGAGTCTGGTGGGCTACTGTTCATGGGATTGCCAAGAGTCAGACACGGCTGAGGGACTAATGGTTTCACAGAGCATGGAAGAGTTCCTCAACAGGTGTACGCTGCCACACAAGCAGCCCAATCCCTTGGGCCATACAGCCCAGCAAACTGTATGGTGTTAGGGGTGTCAGTCGTGGGAAAAATGCCATGAGGTGCCAATGGCAAGAATCACAACAGAGCCTCTGGGATTCTGGAGTTCCAGCAATGGAGTCAGTGTGATGGGCCCATAAATGAAACGATCATGTTGACAGAGAGCATGCCTATAGTATCAACCGGTTGGACCCCGTTTAGAGGACTGACCTAGGTACTGCTGCCTCTGTCCAGCCTGTGAGCAGCACACACCGACAGGAGCTTCTGATGTTGCACTATCCAAGGAGACCCACCAGCCTCCTGGTGGCAGGCCAACCACTCTCAGCTCCTTCCGTGTTGGAAGGGTCAGGGGTTTATCCTCACAGGGATCGTTGCCTATGCTATTCGTGAGCTTCCCTTGTGGGCCTCCAAACTTCAGCCACACCCATAATCCAGGAGCCTACGAAATGCCTGATCTGTTGCCATGGAATCCTATACAACAACGTCCAACCCAGGGACCCACTTCACACTGAAAGGGGTCCTTTCAGTGTGAGAATGGCGTCCTAACCAGAGACCACTAGAACGGAGAGTGGAAGGTGAACTGGGAGCCACCAGCTGTGCCCAGAGGCCAACAAGGGACAGCAGTGGGAGCTGTCAGGTGTCCCACTGCCCTCTCTCCTCAGGAAGAGAAGGCCCCAGGAACCATGAGATAGCTGGCTGCTCCCTGAATTGCAGGGAGCAATAAACTGTGAGGCGAGAGGGTGGTGGATTGTTGCAGTCACGGAAATGTGCTGCTTGGCTCCTCCTGCAAAGAGCACCCATGACTGACGGCCCCAAACGCTGCTCCCCGCATGCACGCCTGCGTTTGCACAGATACTGCATTTCCCACGAGTGTCTCCTCACTGATGACTGAGCACAGAGGGGACGTGAAGGCAGGTCCATCCAGCAAGGCAAGAGATCCTTCGGCAGATGACTGGCTCCAGGACAGTCCGTCCTCAGCCTGGCCTCCTGGAAGAGCTTCTCTTGGAATTGAGCTGGCATTTGTCACTCTTCCCACCCATGCCTCCTTACTTCTCTCTCTCTCTCCTTCCACCGGGTCAAACCAGCCTCTTTCCCTTCCTCCAGTTAATCTCCTTCATGTCTAAGCCTGTCTTGGCAGCTGCTTCTAGAGGCAACCTGAACTAATACACTTACATGCTCACAAAATATCTTAAGGTTCATGTCATTTTGCTACAGCACAGAGGCAGATGAAGAGCTGAGCTCTAAAGAGATTAGAGGACTTGCCCCATGTCACTCATGACCAAACGCACCTTGGACTTCTTTCCAGCATGCCTAGTTGGCAAGTAAAAGAGAGGTTGTGTTGTAATAAGATAGACACACTGCTTAATTGGTTTGTTTCAGGAAAATGGGATTCTTCTACCCCAAATATGTCAGCAACTAAGAGTCTTTTCAAACGAGAGTTCTGGAATTGTTCCTCTTTGTGTCTTTCAATCCCTAGAGCTTATGATTTATCCTTGTAGATAGAGCAGTGTTTTTTGCTGGGTTTTTTTTTTTTTTTTTGGTATTCCAAGAAAAAGGTTTTGTTACATAGATTAAAACCCTAAATCTTTTGGTTGCAGAGTGAAAGGGCAAGATAGGAGTAGGTTAGTAAGAGGTGCAAACTACTATACATAAAATAAGTGAGCTATAAGGATGTATTGTCCAGCACAGGGAATATAGCCAATATTTTATAATAACTACAAATGGAGTATAACCGATAAAAATTTTGAATCACCATGTTGTACAGTTAAAACTAACAGTGTTGTACATCAAATATACCTCAATAAAAGATTTTTAAAAAAGAAGAAAAAAACCCTAAAATGACCCAGAAAAAGGAAGGCTCCATTTGCAATATATCCCCATGATCCAGCGGCCTGGAGCCAGCCAAGCTCTCTGGCCCCTCTTCCTCTCCCTTATTTCTGGCGATACAGGCTGGTCCTTGGTTCTTCCTCAAACAGGCCGTGATTCAGAAAGCTGCCTTTATTGTCCTCGAGGCTTGAAATGCTGTTACCCGAGACCTTTACAAGTCCAACCACACAAGCGAGGTCTCTGCTAACCCGTCTCTCTAGAAGGGACTTCCCCATCACATTTTCTATTATTCTACAAGTTTTGTTTTCTTCATCACAATTGTTAATACCTGAATGGTCTTATGTATTTGTTTAATTGTTGTCAGTAAGTAACCTCATGTAGAATGGCGTGTTTTGAACGTAGGCAGTTTTTCCTCTTCACTTGTGTATGTAGGTTTTTAAATAAATATTTGTTGAATTAATTATTAATACAGAAAAGATACACTTTGTCAAGAAAGATGTAGAAAATCTAAAAAACTGAAAGAAATTCTGGGGCTGAATATAACTGAAATGAAAAAATGCACTAGAGGGATTCAAAAGCAGGTTTGCAGAGGCAGAAGATTCTGCAAACTCAACAATAGGACTATGGAAATTGTTGAGTCTGAGGAACAGGAAGAAAAATGATTGGTGAACAGAGCCTGAGGCACCTGTGTGGTACCATCAGACAGACCAATACGCGCACCGTGGGAGTCCCAGAAGGAGAAGAGAGACTGTTTAAAGAAATAAGGGCAGAGAACGTCCCAAATGTGGTGAAATACATGGCTATAAATACTTAAGAAGCTTAATGAATCCTAAGTGGAATGAACTCAAAGAGACCCACCACCAAGACAAATTATAAATAAACTCTGTTGAAAGACAAAGAATTTTGAAAGCAGTGAGAGAGAAACAATTTGTCACATATAAAGGATCCTCAGTGCTCATGAACTGATTCCTCACCAGAGACTTTGGAGGTCAAAAAGCTGTAGGTTGATATATTCAAAGTATTATTAAGAGAAAAAATAAACTGTCAATCAAGAGTCCTATATCTGTAAAAACTGCCCCCCAAAGAAAGCATTTGAATCAGTTTTAATGAGGTGGGTGAAACTGGAGCCTATTATGCAGAGTGAAGTAAGTCAGAAAGAAAAATATGAATACAGTATATTAACACATATATATGGAATTTAGAAAGATGGTAATGATGACCCTATATGTGAGACAGCAAAAGAGACACAGATGTAAAATACAGTCTTTTGGTCTCTGTGGGAGAAGGCAAGGGTGGGATGATTTGAGAGAATAACATTGAAACATGTATATAATCATATGTGAAATAGACCGCCAGTCCAGATTCCATGAATGAGACAGGGTGCTCAGGGCTGGTGCTCTGGGATGACCCTGAGGGATGGGATGGGGCTGGAGGTGGGTGGGGGGTTCAGAATAGGGGACACATGTACACCCATGGCTGATTCATGTCAGTGTGTGGCAAAAAACACTACAACATTGTAAAGTAATTCACCTCCAATTAAAATAAATTAATTAAAAAAATAACTGCCCCCCGAAAGTGAGAAAGAAGTTAAAACATCCCCAGATAAACAAAATCTCAGAATGTGCATAGTGCACGAAAGGAATCGACAATAGAATTCAAGCAACTCCCTGCAAAAAAATCAACTAAACACAAAAGAAGACAGTAATGCAGAAAATAAGACCAAAAAGAAACCTATGAGGCACAGAGAAACTAAATAGCAAAATGACAAGAGCTCTCTCTTTACCGGTAATCATTTTAAATATAGATGGGTTAAGCCACAATCGAGAGAACTTGGCAGAAGGGATTTAAAAAGTGATCTGACTATATATTATCCACAGAAAATTCACTTTAAATCCAAAGACACAAATAGGTTGAAAGTGAAAAGACTGAAAAAGATATTCCATGCAAATAGTAACCTGAGGAGAACAGGGATGTAATACCAGTATCAGACAAAACAGACTCTAATTCAAAATGTTTATAAGAAATAAGGAACATTATAAATTAATCATACATTAATTATATATTAATAAGTGTTCAGTTCAGTTCAGTCGCTCAGTCGTGTCCGACTCTTTGCGACCCCATGAATCGCAGCACGCCAGGCCTTTCTTCATCATCATCTCCCAGAGTTCACTCAGACTCACGTCCATCAAGTCCATGATGCCATCCAGCCATCTCATCCTTGGTCGTCCCTTTCTCCTCCTGCCCCCAATCCCTCCCAGCATCAGAGTCTTTTCCAATGAGTCAACTCTTCTCATGAGGTGGCCAAAGTACTGGAGCTTCAGATTTAGCATCATTCCTTCCAAAGAAATCCCAGGGTTGATCTCCTTCAGAATGGACTGGTTGGATCTCCTTGCAGTCCAAGGGACTCTCAAGAGTCTTCTCCAACACCACAGTTCAAAAGCATCAATTCTTCAGTGCTCAGCCTTCTTCACAGTCCAACTCTCACATCTATACATGACCACTGGAAAAACCATAGCCTTGACTAGATGAAACTTAGTCGGCAAAGTAATGTCTCTGCTTTTGAATATGCTATCTAGGTTGGTCATAACTTAATAAGCGTTCAATACAAGATAAACAGTTGTAAACATCTATACACTTAAGATCATGTTGTTCAGAGAGAATACTAAAAAATGCCTTTAATATATAAATAAACAGCACTATGTGTTCTTATAGTAGACAGTACCAAACATTACTGTGGCTTCCCTGGTGGCTCCTGATAAAGAATCCGCCTGCAGTGCATGAAGTGCAAGAGACACAGGTTTGATCCTTGGGTAAAGATCTCCTGGAGATGGAAATAGCAACTCACTCCAATATTCTCGCCTGGGAAATGCCATGGGCAGAGGAGCCTGATGGGCTACAGTCCATGGGGTGGCAAAAGAGTCAGACACAGCATAGTGACCACACAACAACACATCTGATAAAATGTCATCAAAGTATACAAAACAAAAATGGACAGACCTGAAGGGAGAAATAGAACTTCTTTTCACTGTCCTGCACTGGAGAAGGAAATGGCAACCCACTCCAGTGTTCTTGCCTGGAGAATCCCAGGGACTGGGGAGCCTGATGGGCTGCCATCTCTGGGGTCGCACAGAGTCGTCCACCACTGAAGCGACTTAGCAGCAGCAGCAGCAGTAGTTGGAAACGTAATTCTCCATCCTAGATTTTTAAAAAATAGAACTAGATAGAAAATAGTAAGGAAACAAAGGACTTCCCACAATAAAGATCTAACAAACTTTATACTGTACTCAATGACAGCAGAATACACATTCTTGTCGAGTGTACATGGGTCTATTTTCCATCATAGACCATATGTTAGATCACAAATTAGGTCTTTTGACATTTAAAAGATAGATATCAAAAAGATCAAAGTAACTTTATTTTTTGCTACAATGTGATTAAATTAGAAATCAGTAACAGAAAGAAAGCAGGGAAATTCACAAAGTTGTGGAAACTAAACAACATAAGGCAAAATATATGATCCAGCTGTTTCATTTCTGGGCATTTGTCCAAAGAAAAAAAGACCACTATCTTGAAAAGGTGTCTGCACCCCAGTGTTCATCGCATCATTATTCCTGTGTTCACTGATGAATGAATGGATAAAGAAAATGTTTTATGGACATACGTACACACACACGAATGTATATACATACATATTGATACTATGGAATAATATCGTGTCTGACTCTTTGTGACCTCATGGACTACAGTCCATGGAATCCTCCAGAATACTGGAGTGGGTAGCCTTTCCTTTCTCTAGGGGATGTTCCCAACCCAGGGTTCGAACCCAGGTCTCCCACATTGCAGCCAGATTCTTTACCAGCTGAGCCACAAGGGAAGCCCAGTAATTCTGGAGTGGGTGGCCTATCCCTTCTCCAGGGAATCTACCCAACCCAGGAATCGAACCAGGGTCTCCTACACTGCAGGTGGATTCTTTATCAACTGAGCTATCAGAGAAGCCCATGTAATAATATTCAGGCATAAAAGAGAAGAAAATCCCGCCATCTGCAACAGTGTGTGTGGACCTTGAAAGCATTGTGCTGAGTAAAATGTGTCACAGAAAGACAGAAACTATGAACTTGCTTACGTGTGGGATTGGAAAGCAAGCAAACAAGCTAGCTGATCTTTACTGATGGACACAGAGAGCATACTGGTAGTTGCCAGAGAAGGGGCTTAGGATTTTGATGAAATGGATGAGAGTAGTCAGAAAGCACAAACTTTCACTTATAAGATAAATTAGTCTTGGGAATGTAATGTACAGCATGGTGACTATAGTTACTAATGCTATGTTGTATCTTTGAAAATTGTTAAGAGAGTAGATCTTAAAAGTTCGTTTTATAAGAAAAAAATGTGTAACAGTTTGTGGTGATGGATGTTAAAGAAACTTATTTTGGTAATCATGTTGCAGTGTATACATAAATTATTGTTTTATATCTAAAACCAATATAGTGTTACATGTAAATTATATCTCAATTTTTAAAAACTCTCCCTCCCTTTTTGGTGGGGGAACTTCTTATGAAAAGGAATTAATATATCACATTTTAATTAAAAAATACTTATATTGAGCCCATTAGTTTCCCTTAATAACCTAAAAAATTGGCCTTTGTTCCAACCTCTTGAACAAATCCATTTCTACATTCTATCCCCAACTAGGTATGTGTTTGCATGTCAAAAACAAACAAATTTTTTTATCCCAAGCTAACTAATACTTTCTATATTCTAGAAAATGTAGAAAAATTCAACAGAAAATTCAAATAAATATGTATAGCAATTGTTATATGGATTCACAGGTGTCTCAGTGATAAAAAATCTGCCTGCTAATGCAGGAGACATGGGTTTGATACCTGGGTCAGGAAGATTCCCCTGGAGAAGGAAATGGCAACCCACTCCAGAACTCTTGCCTGGGAAACCCCATGGACAGAGGAGTCTGGTGGGCTGTATAGTCCATAGGGTTGCAAAGAGTTGAACATGACTTAGTGACTAAACAACAACACGTGTTATATATTAACTTGTAGTACAGCAGTTCAGAAGTTAAAAATATGTTTACTAAATTTCTTTAAGGTAAAGTCCACATTTTTAAATAGCCGATCCACCTCATATGAATTTAGGAAACTGAATTTTCAAAGATATCTAAAGTGTTAGGAATCTTCTGGCTGAATCTTCAATTTTATACAATTAATGATTAATAGTCTAGTTCAAAGCAAACCAATGACAAGAATATTCAGTTAGATTTAATAACTGTCTTAATATCAACTACTTAAAAATATAGAGCCACATTTTATATGTGTTTATCTAAATGTTACATAAATGTTTATATAAAATCACTTATAATTTGCAAATAAGAATAACAAAAAATTCATAATCACCTAATGAAGTCATTTTTTTCTTAGAAGTTTTTATTTTCGCTGTTTGTGTGGAGAGTTTAGTGTTGGTCTCAGAACTACTTCAGTACAAGCCAACAATACATAGGTTGGTTTCTTGAGTCTAGAGAAGTGATGATAGATGCATTGAGAAACAAGCAGTGAGAAAGTGTAGCAGAATTGTTAGGAATAAATCTCCATGAATGCTCGACGTCACGTGTGTGCAAATAATTTAGGAGAAAAAAATAAGAGCTGTAATGTTAATATGGCCTGGATTTCAAGAGATTAACTATTCCACTTTCTAAAAGTGCAAAAAATAGAGAAAAACTTAAGAAAAAGTTAATCCTCTGACATATGAGATAAATGAAAAATACAACCTAAATCCTAGATGTTTTATCAGTGGGAAAAATGTGGTTAGAGAGAGAAAGACTAAGTACATCTTCCTCAGCCTTTGATCGACATACTAGATACTCATCACAGGCGTATGTTACATCTGCTGTGCCATCTGATTTGTGTTCTGTTCAAATTTCCACCGAATCCGTTCTCTTGTGATAAATGTGAAAATTTTTGTGATGTTAATGAATGCTAATTTTATTGTTATACTTTCCGTTATCTTTGAATTCCTGTGACTGAAACATTATTAAACTGCTCTCTTATGCCATACTCTCAATTATTGTATTCTGAGAAGACTGACTCCTAGATCTGTGTAAAACATTCCATCCCAAAGCAGCAGAATACACATTGGTTCCAGGTGCACACGCAACATTCTTCAGGATGGATCACATGCCAGGCCACAAAGCAAGTCTGAATAAATTTAAAGAGGTTGGAAAAAAATAAGAGACTTAATCCTTAGGTATGTGAGGTAGTCTATGGGAGCCTTTTTAGGCGTGTGTGTTTCACTGATGGATTTCACTGAGACTTCAAAAATATAGTGGTATTATGTTAATTTTTCCCATTACCGTTTTGTGTTTTAATACTGGATACATGGTCCCTCCTCTGGAAATTTTTAGCCCCCTTTCCTATAAAGACTCATAGTTGGCTGGAATTGGGGTTTGTAATAAGTACAAGATATGTATACTACTCTTTTCTCAGTCTTGCTATAGGGGGAGTTCCGTGAGCTAATCTTTCTCAAGCTTCTGTTAAATACTCTCTGGTTTCTAGAGCTAAACACTAATGAAGAACCTAACAGATGCTTTCAAGTATTGTAGTATTTTCATATGTGAAAGACTTTAGGAGAATACGTGGAAATAAGAGGAGTAGGCTTAGAACAGTCAAACAACCACTGGCAGAGATGTTTAGGTCTGTAAAGAAAAGGGCTGGCATTTGGAGTTTTACAAACTGCCTCTGGGAGGCAGTAAGGTGCAGAGATTAAGAGATGGCTTCCCATGGACTTCAAATCAATGACAGCCATTGCTATCCTTGTGATGTGTGCCTTGGTTTATCCAGTGAAATAGGTATAATAGTAATGCCTCCCCCAGAGGGCTTTTGTAGGGATTAAATGAGATGCTTCCTGCCAGGCACTGTCAATTGTGTCTGGTACAGAGTAAATGTTCCATTAAAGTTAGCTTTGTTACTAGGAATGGCTGTCTGCTTTTGTAGCCTCCCCATCACTAGAGGAAATTAAGCAGAGGCACGATAATAAATTGGCAGGAGTTTTATAGATGAGAGTTAAACATTGGATAGCATCTTTAACCCCCGAGGCTTTCTGCTTCTACCACTTTGTTTCCAGTGAATGTCAAGGTGTCTTTCATTTTGACAATGGCGGTGTTAGTCTGTATATCATGCTTTTTCCCAGTAGTACAATTCCAACGGTACAATCTCCTGTAGCCAATCTATGGCCACAGAGTAGGGCAAAGAATATCACTGCTTCCATCCAGTCTCTAGGCTGACCCCATGGGGCAAACCTCCTGCAGATGTCAGAGACCTCAACAGATAGACTGTAAATTCAATTCAGGGAAGACAGTAAGGAATAATTCTTTTGATAATTTGAATCTTTCTTATTTGATGGCAGAAATTAAAAAGGGTCATGACATTGATTGTTGGAAAGACCTAAATGAAAAAATGGGCACTGTAATATATTGTTAGTGGGAGTATAAATTGCAAACATTTTTCAAAAGAAAGCTAGCAATGTCTGTTATATTCTAAAATACATATTCTCTTTAACATACGAATTCCATTTATAGCTTTTCTGTAGAAATAGACACATCATTTTTTAAGGCCACATTAAAGAATCTTTACTTTGACATTGATTATGGTGGCTGAAAAATGGATCCAGTCTCCTTGTCTATCAACAGGGCTATAGTTCAGTGGAGTGCATTTTTGCCTTGGAATATTATGTGACTGTTTAAAAGAATAACTTAGATTTCTATGGACTTGAGATGTCCATGATGTATTAGATGAGGAAAGCAAGTTCCAGCATACAGTATTACCTAATATTGGGAACAGCAAACACACACAAAATTCCAAGTGCCCCTTGAATGTCTTTACATATAAGAGGAGAGGTGAGGATAGTCATATGCCAGACTGAAAACATTGACTACCTCGGGCCTGAGGCTAAGAGGGAATCAGTGTTTTCTATATATGTTAATGCATGTTTCACACATTTCTTATGGGACAAGAGAAACTAAAAGGAAAGGGTTTAGTTAATGAAGAACTTGATAGTTACAAAAACAAACCTACTTTTGGCACAATGAAAATGTCTTGAGAAAAATACTCCTACTGTGCCTTCCTCTCCTGTTTTGTAAAATTTTTTATTCTTCTTTTCCCCTTCACTTTCTTCCTGTCCTTTTCTATCCTCTGCTCCTTCTAACAAAACAAGAGTATTTTGTGAAAATGGGGACATACTTACAAGTCAAGTATTTTACCAGACCAGAAGTGTACAAAAAAGCAACTTATTATTTTTCCCTTATTTCAAATGCTGTCTTTACTAAAAAATTTCTTCTGAAGCAGAACAATAGAGTCCCTCACTCTCCATCCTCTGATAGAGAAGTTCTGCCATCTACAGTGAAATGGAATTTCCTGAGGTCATGTTGTTCAGAGATAATGCCAAAAAAATCCTATATATGTATATATATATAAAAACCAGCATCATGTCATCTTTTGGTAGGCAATAATGCCAAGTGCTCTAAAAGAAAAGTCAAATCCTTGACTTTCTGTGGACAAGGGCAAAAAAAAGAAAAAGAATAAAATATATTAATTAGTTAAAGGGACCAAGACAAATGTTTTCTCATGTGGTGACAATTAGCTATTATTAAACACTTATGCAGATAAACCTTTTGAAATTTTTGTTCCTAAAATGGTACATATTTAAAGTTTTTAATGAATTGTGTGAACTATGCAGTTGAATAAATTTCCATCTTTATTTCTGAAGGATTTGAGCCTTGGCTGACCTCTTTGTTAGAAGTGCTATCATTTTACAGTAATTTTCTTCTCAGAGTTCTATTTTTGTCCTTTCTTATTACCTTAAAATTTTTCTTGCAGAACATTTGAAACAAATGCAAACGTGCACGGAGAAAGTGTAATGAATCCCCGTGTACCCATCACCCAGCTTCCATACTTGCGTACCCATGGCAACCATTATTTCATTTATAGAGAACATCTGCTCCTTCAACCACACTATTTTCTAATAAATGACAAATACCATAAATATTTTAGCTCTCAAGTCTATAAAGGATATGAACTCCTCTAAATATAATCACAATGCTATGTTTACGTCTAAAAGAAGAGGGACATTTTCTTAGCAACGATGGTATCACTGAATTTCTAATTGTCTCTTAGACGGTATGTTTTCTTTTCTTACGGTTTTTCATCCATAGGTCTTCCTCAGTTTATTTTTTCTCTTTGAAATGTATTTGCTGAAGAAACAGGGTTGTTTGTACTCCTTATGAATTGGAAATTGGACCTAAAGATATAGATGAGACTTTTTTTTCTTGCCAAGGCACCTTAAGGGACTGTTGTGTTCTCTTAGAGGGCACAAATGATTGATTGTCTCTTTTTGTGATGTTAGTAGCTGTTAATGCTCAATATCTAGCTTCATTAATTTCTTGTTGCTGTTGGTTAGTTGCTGTCGTGCACGACTCTTTTGCAACCCCATGGATGGTAGCCCGTCAGGCTCCTCTGTCCATGAGGTTTCCCAGGCAAGAATATTGGAATGGGTTGTCATGTCCTTCTCCAGGGGATCTTCCCGATGCCATGTCTGCCACTTGGCAG
Source organism: Ovis aries (assembly GCF_016772045.2). NCBI lineage: Eukaryota > Metazoa > Chordata > Mammalia > Artiodactyla > Bovidae > Ovis > Ovis aries. The sequence continues at coordinate 76,232,551 of NC_056065.1, read as the reverse complement.
GCGGATCAAACCCCATGTCTGCTGCTTGGCGGGCAGATTCCTTATTACTGAGCCTCTACGGCAGCCCCCATTAATTTATTAGAAGCTGCAAAATAGTGATATTCTGATCAAGGCATTCCTTTATTTATTTGCTGAGATGTTTCTATAAATAGAAGATTCTTCTCCTCTGTCGTTTCAGCTACCGTGTTACAGTTCATACAGAGAAAACAGAAAAAATGTTTATCCTTTTACTTACAAGATTTCACAATAATGAATTGTTCCCTAATGTTATCCAAGAGCAACCAGTTAGGTTTAGGGGTTTTGTTTGTTGAGTGTCACTTCAAACACATGGGATTAAACATATTTGCTATGTTTCAAGACATTATAGCTGTTAATCTTAGTGGCACTCCCCATGGCCAGGGTCCTCAATGGCCTGAGTCCTACTGACACGACCTCAGTTTTTGACAGTTTCTTTGCTGTTTGCGTTTCGGGATGACAAGGTATTCCGCACTTGCAGACTATCATCAGTGTAGCGGACCGGCATGCACTCCTACCCTCTGATGAGACAGCAGGTGTCTCTGTGGACTCAGCAGTGGCCTGGGACCCACAGATGTCACCACTCTGGGACAAGCGGCACAGGTGTCCCACTGAGCTGCCAGCTGAAACTAAGCTACTTCTGCGTTCCCTGGTTGTCAGTAGAGGAAAACCATTTCCCACGTTGGGAGCTGCATACATGGGCCAGTGGCGTCAGCTGGGCCCAGGAAAAAAGGCACATCTGCGGCAGTTGCTATCATTGCAGCCACAAATTAATGAAAACTTTTATAAATGATATAAAATAGTTAAATGTAATAGGAATTTTAGACAGTTGGACAAAGTTTTAATTTCTTGATTGTCTGTTTTCCTCTGATATGTGTTCATTAATTTGTACTTTTCAGAGTAAATCACATTTGCTACAAATTAATAATAATTTAACATGTAGGAAATGAACATGATCTAGGTTACTTTCATGTTCCTGTGTGACTCTGAGAGACTGTTATGAATGACTGCGTGTATGAGGGCTTCCCCTGTGGCTCAGCTGGTAAAGAATCCACCTGCAATGCAGAAGACCTAGGTGTGATCCCTGGGATGGGAAGACACCCTGGAGAAGGGAAAGGCTACCCACTCTAGTATTCAGGCTTGGAGAATTCCATGAATTGTAGAGTCCATGGGGTTGCAAAGAGTATGAATGGCTGTGTATAAAAATGTAATTCTCATAATATGTAAATTATCTTTTTCGCTTTTATTTATTTTCTGATTTATTTTTTAACATGTAATTAAAGTTATGTCAAACAGATAATGAAATTTAATTACCAGTTTTAAAAAAACCTGTAGTCTTAGGGCAGAGGTCAGTTGTTTACATGTTCAATAACAAAAATCTGGTTGTTATTTATCTAGAACTTTAACATAAAGCAATTTCTTACAACAAAATGTGTTTTCCCCCTGTGAAAGATGAATATAGTCATTTATCTGTATTGTTTTTTATGGGGATACACTTTAATCTGCTAATATTTTGTGATCTAATGTTACTACTGTGCTTTGTTAGGACTTCTTACTAGATACTTGGATTATTGAATAATAAATAATCTTTCATCTTTTCCATTTCTAATTCCCTTGTTTTCCATTACAACCCCTGGTCATAAAAATGCAAATTTAATATGCAAATTATATTCACTTACAAATATATTCACAGCAGCTTTAGGTGAAAACACAACTGCCTTTCAGCTAATGCCAAAATGTAAATCACGCCACTTATAAAATGGGTGTTCATAATTTTTCTTAGAAAAAATATGTATGAGCTGAGAGACTGACTGGTCTGTCTTGAACTTGTGACATTTGTGAACACAAAGGATATGGGTTGAAAATCTGGATTATTCAAACACTGTGTGTACAAATGCATGGATTCAGTGACTCTCCAGACAGACACAATATTGAAAGTGAACATCGCTTAATCCTGTCTGACTCTTTGCAACCCCATGGACTATACAGCCCATGGAATTCTCCAGGCCAGAATACCATGGCCAGAGTTGGTAGCCATTCCCCTCTCCAAGGAATCTTCCCAACCCTGGGATCAAACCCAGGTCTCCCGCATTGCAGGCGGATTCTTTAGCGTCTGAGCCACCAGAGAAGCCCAAGAATACCGGAGTGGGTAGCCTATTCCTTCTCCAGGGAATCTTTCCGAGTCAGGAGTTGAACTGGGATCTCTTGCATTGCAGGTGGACTCTTTACCAGCTGAGCTACCAGGGAAGCCCCAGACACGGTGTTGTGTTATTGCAAAAACTAAACAAACATTAGATCACAAAGCTTTTATAAAGATGCGAAATATCTTGGCTGTGTCACTAGTAGAAGACACTGTCAACAGTATCCGTCATGGCTGTAGTAATTTAACACATATTTCTTGAACACTTACTTCATGCTGAACTGTGGTGGTGCTGGGGAGTCAGAGATGAGAAAGTCATAAACTGTTCCTGAACAGCTTACTCGTTTACTTAGCGAGAGAAACATCTAATACATACTCAGATTTCGATGTACAGCAATAGTGATATTACAGTGTTTATGGCTGTTAGAGGCGAGACTGACAGGTTTGCAAGGAGAAGTTGGTAAAGGCTCCATAGAGGATGTGGATTTGAGCAAAGGAGTTTCAGAAAAACATCTACTTCTGCTTCACCGACTATGCTGAAGCCTTTGACCGTATGTATCGTAACAAAACTGGAAAATTCTTAAAGAGGTGGGAATACCAGACCATCTTACCTGTCTCCTGAGAAACCTGTGTGGGAGTCAAGAAGCAATAGCTAGAACTAGACATGGAAAATCTGACTGGCTCAAAATTGGGAAAGGAGTACGTCAAGGCTGTATATATTGTCACCCTGTTTATTTAACTTATCATCGTGCCAACTACTTGGCTGGATGAATAGCAAGCTGCAGTCAAGATTGCTGGAAGAAATATCAGTAACCTCAGATATGGAGATGATACCACTCTAATGGTAGAAAGTGAAAAGGAGCTAAAGAGCCTCTTAATGAAGGTGAAAGAGGAGAGTGAAAAAGCTGGCTTAAAACTGAACATTAAAAAAAGCTAAGGTCACCACAGCCAGTCCCATCACTTTATGACAGATACAAGGGGAAATTCAGAGGCAGTGACAGACTTGCTTTTCTTGGGTTCCAAAATCACAGTGGACAGTAACTGCAGTCATGAAATTAAAAGATGCTTGCTCGTCCAAAGGAAGAAGAAACAAGTGTTAGTTGCTCGGTTGTGTCTGACTCTTTGTGACTCCATGGACTCCTCTGTCCATGGACTTTTTCAGGCAAGAATACTGAGGTGGGTTTCCATTTCCTTCTCCTGGGGATCTTCCTGACCCAGGGATCAAACCCAGGTCTCCTGTATTACAGGAAGATTCTTTACCATCTGAGCCACCCAGAAAGCCCTCAGAAGGAAAGCTATGACAAACCTAGACTGTGTATTAAAAAGCAAAGACATCACTTTGCTGAGAAATGTCGATGTAGCCAAAGCTATGGTTTTTCCAGTAGTCACATGCAGATGTGAGAGCTGGATCATAAAGAGCTGATGTTTTTGAACTGTGATGTTGGAGAAGACTCTTGAGAGTCCCTTGGACTGCAAGCAGATCAAACCAGTCAACTCTAAAGGAAATAAACCCTGAATATTCATTGGAAGGACTGAAGCTCCACTATTTGGGCCATCTGATGTGAAGAGTCTGCTCATTGAATAAAACCCTGGTGCTGAGAAAGATTGAGGGCAGGAGGAGAGGGGGATGACAAGGATGAGATGGTTTGATGGCATCACCAACTCAATGAACATGAATCTGAGCAAACTCAGGGAGATACTAGAAGACAGGGAAGCCTGGTGCACTGCAGTCTATGGGGTCGTGAAGAGTCAGACACAACTTCGAAGCAGAACGGCAACAGCAAAATATGCTCCATGTTGGTGTTTAGAATGCTGTTCACGTGAGGTGCGGGAGAGAGAACATGATGACTGGGAGTCTTTGCATGAGTCTGGAAAGGGGATTCAGGAAGGGGAGAGGGGTGGGATCAAGACTCCAGCAGGGTGGGCGGGAGCCCTGGACGTTTTGAGTGTGCAGCAGCCATGCTCAGTCTGCCTTTGAGAAAAAGGCAGTTCAGGTAAAGCAGTGCTGTTAACCGTCAGCGTCCAGGTGTAGCGCCTCCAGGAGGCACCCCCGCCGCTGGCCTGAGACCGTGCTCTCCATGGGGAGTCTCTTGCTGGTAGCTCAGCACTGAGTGGTTAGAGGCCAGTTCTGCCTGCCCCGGCCTCCTCTAACAAAGCAGTGCCCCTAAGCTCCCATTGGCTTGGCCCAGGTTATGTCCGATCTGCGTCCTGGTGTGAGCTTCTCCTGCCACATTTCCTTTCCTCTCCCTCGTCCCTTTCACAAGGGTCAGGTCAGCATCGCGGTCTGAAGGCTTTCCCTACCCAATTCAGCAGCCTCCTCTTTTTATTTTTCATCAAGAGCAGATAGACTGCTGTCTCTCCTAACACCAGGTCAGCCTCTGCTTCCAGGAGGACCTAACAGACCCAAGAATATCAGTGGTCTGTAAAGTCAGTGTTGTTTAGAAGGCTAGTATGATGTTGGTCGCTCAGTCGTGTCCGACTCTGTGGCCCCATGGACTGCAGCCCGCCAGGCTCCTCTGTCCGTGGGCTTCGGGCTTCTGCAGGCAAGAATACTGGAGTGGGTTGTCATGCCCTCCTCCAGGGGATCTTCCCCACCCAGGGAGCGCCCCCCGTCTTCTGCATTGCAGGCAAACTCTTTACCATTTGAGCTATAGGGAAGATCCTAGAAGTTTAGAAGAGTACTCCTTTTATATGTATATTTAAACATTCACTAAGTAAATCTGATACAACTCCTATAAAATGTAAGAAATTAATTATATGCAAATGTTAAATGATAATTTTTTTCAGAATTAATCCTATACTTCTAATCTGCTTCACATTGCTTAGTCAGCTTTTCACTGTGTTTTCACAAAGACCATCGGCTAATGTTTTCTTCATTTTTTTTTTAAGTGATTCTTCTTAATTACTTTCATTTATTTATTGGGCAGTGCTGGGTCCTCGTTGCTCCATTTCTCTGGCTGCAGTGAGCGGGGTCTACTCCTCATTGTGGAGCAGAGGCTGAGGGCCCTCGTGCGCCCAGTATTTGCAGCTCACGGGCTCTGGAGCGCAGACTGTCCTGGCGCCTGGGCTTAGTGGCCCTGCAGCATATGGGATCTTCCTGGACCAGGGATCAAACTCATGTCCCCTGCATTGGAAGACAGATTCTTAACCACTGGCCCCCCAAGAAAGTTCTCTTCATATTATTTTTTTAACAGAATATGCCTGATATCATTAATGATGTCTTCACTTGCACAGGAGATTCACATGCATCTGCTTTGGCATGAAATCGTGATACTGAAATAAAGGTGGTAGAGACTTTAGGTTTCCATTCTGCTATCCTTTAGAATTCATGACCCCGGCATCTCCAAACTTACAATTGGATTTGAATCCCTGAGATACTTGTTTACATTTCTCCCTCTTGTTTTTATATTGTCTGTTTCTTTTTTGAACATCTTCGGCGTGTTCTGTCACTGGCTCGTCAATAGGCAACTGAAGAACTGACCTGAAAAACACAAAAGTAGATATCATCTCACATCTGTTAGAGTAGCTTTTATCAAAAAGATAGCAAATGGTGGCCAGGATGTGGATAAAAAGGAAGCTTTTGCAGTGTTGATGGAACTGTAAACTGGTACAGCCACTATGGAAAATAGTATGGAACTTCCTCAAAAAATTAAAAATAGAGCTACCGTATGATCCAGCAATTCCACTTCTGGGTATTTTTCCAAAGAAAATACAATCACTGTTTCAAAAAGATATCTGTACCACCATGTTCAGGGTAGCATTATTGGCAATAACCAAGACACGGATGCAACCTATATCTGTCAATAGGTGAAGAAATAAAGATGTTATATATATCTTAATGGAATATTTGTCAGCCATAAAAAAGAAGGAGGAAAATGGAAAAAAATCCTTCTGTTTGTGACAATTTGGGTGCCCTTGATGGCATTAGGCTAAGTGAAATAAGTCAGAGAAAGAAAAATACTATATGATCTCATTTGTATTTGGAATCTAAAAAATAGATCCAAGCTTGTAGAAAAAGAGACCAGACTTGTGGTTGCTAGGGGTAGGAGGTGGGAGAGTGGGAGCTGAAGGAAGGTGGCCAAAAGGACGACCCTCCAGCCCCAAGGTGAGTGAGTACCATGGGTGTGATGCACAGCACGGTGGCTGTAGCCAGCACTGCTGTCTGACCCAGGGGAGTTGTTGAGAGAGTAAATCCTGAGAGTTCTTACCAGAAAGAACTTTTCTTTCTTTTTCAGTGTTTTCTTTTTATTGTATCTACATGAGCTTATGGGTGCTAACTAAACTTACAGTAGTGATCATCCTACAATATATGTGAGTCAAACCATAACGCTGCTGCTGCTAAGTCGCTTCAGTCGTGTCCGACTCTTCGCGACCCCATGGACTGCAGCCCACCAGGCTCCCCGGTCCCTGGGATTCCCCAGGCAAGAACACTGGAGTGGGTTGCCATTGCCTTCTCCAATGCATGAAAGTGAGAAGAGAAAGTGAAGTCGCTCAGTCGTGTCCGACTCTTCGAGACCCCATGGACGGCAGCCCACCAGGCTCCTCCGCCTGGGATTTTCCAGGTACGAGCACTGGAGTGGGGCGCCATCGCCACCTTTATCTTACACAGTGATGTATGTCAATTGTACGGGCTTCTGAGGTGGCGCTAGTGGTAAAGAACCCACCAGCCGATGCAGGAGACATAAGATATGCAGGTTTGATCCCTGGGTCAAGAGATCCCCTAGAGGAGGGCACAGAAACCCACTCCACTATTCCTGCCTGGAGAACCCCATGGTCAGAGGAGCATGGCAGCTACAGTCCATAGCGTCTTACAGAGTCAGACAAAACTGAAGTGACTTAGCATGTACCCATGCATATCAATTATATCTGTAAAACTGGTTCGAGGGGGAAGTCATCCTCAAGTAATTGTATATTTTGCTAGCAGATTTTTTTTAATATCGTGTCTGTGTTTCCTCTCACATACTTCTTTACATAGTTGATAAGTGGTATCTGTTTAATATGTTATATACCAAATCATACTTCCTGTCATTTCCTGGATATTTGAGTATAGTTTTATGAGTGTGTGTGCATCTGTGTGTTTGACACTGTTTTGGCATACTGCAAGTGAGAACAGCTGAAAATAATGTGTCAAAGAAGGGTATCGTCAGCACAAAATGTTTTTGTTAAATCATTGCACATTTGTTGACGTCGTTGTTGAGCTAACCTCTGTATGTGCACTGGGGTCCCGGGGGGCTTCACACACTAGCACGAACTGGGTGGCTTAAAGCAACAGAAAATTGTCTTCTCACAGCTCTGGAGTTAGAAGGGCCCAAATCCAGGGGTCAGCAGGCTTGGTTTCTTCTGCAGGTTTCAGGGTTGTCTGTTCCATGCCTCTCTCCTAGCCCTTGGTGTTCCTTGGCTGGTAGAAGTATTGCTATAAATTCTGCCTCTGTGATCTCAAGGAATTTTCCTCTGTGTCTATCTGAGTCTCAGAAGAAAGTTAGTCTTACGTTGATAACATCTACAAAGACCCTATTTCCGAATACGATGAATTCCTAGGAATCCAGGGCTAGCGCTTCAGCAGTTCTTTCTGGACAACACAATTCAGCCCACAGCAGTGTGTAAAACTCCGTGTTGGTCGTTACTTTCAAGTTTACGGATGGCTTTGATATGTTTTCTCTTTTGATTACAAAGATGCTACTTCTTTCACATCACTCTCTTCTTGATGATTTCAAAGAAGTTATTATGACTCAGAAGTGTTTCATCTTCAATCCTAGAACCATTCATACTTATTGTAGTATCTGAGATACCACTGCTTAACTAATTAAATCCATACAATGTGAAGTAGTTTAAATATTCTGAACATTTATATCAAAATGTTAATCATTGTACCCCAATGTTCATGACAGCACTATTTAAAATAGCTAGGACGTGGATGTAACCTAGATGTCCACTGACTGAGAATGGATAAAGAAGTTGTGTTACATATATACAATGGTATATTACTCAGCCATAAAAAAAACAATGCATTTGAGTCCGTTCTAACGAGGTGGATGAACCTAGAGCCTATTTTACAGAGTGAGGTAAGTCAGAAAAAGAAGAACAAATTTTGTATATTAATGCAAGTACATGGAATCTAGAAAGTTGGCACTGATAACCTCTCTGCAGGGTGGCAGTGGAGACACAGATATAGCGAACAGACTTGGGGGCCCAGAAGGGGAAGGGGAGGGTGGGATGGATTGAGGGCCTAGGATGGAAACACATGCATCACCGTTTGTAAACTAGACAGCCATGGGAATTTGCTCAAATCTGGTGCCCTGAGAAAAGTTAGAGAGGCGGGATGGGGTGGGAGATGGGAGTGAGACACAAGAGGGAGGAGACACATGCATACCTACGGCTGACTGATGTTGACGTGCGGCAGAAACCCACACAACACTGCAAAGCAATTATCCTCCAATTACAAATAAATACACTTTTAAAAAATGGTAATCATCTGATACTCCAGTTAGACTCTCTTTCATATCTGTCTCAGTCTCTGGAATCTCTCAAAATAGGAATTGGACAATTACATCATTTTCAATTCCCTTTTTCTTAAATATCCTAAAGTCATATAGGCTTTAGGTTAAATTTCACATCCTATTCTAAACATGGATTTCTTGACATAGAATCTTGTATCTCATTGACACAGGAAAGACAGGCTGTGATGTGGAAAGGAGATAGACTTGGACAGAACGGGATCCAAGCCCTTGTTCTGCTACTATAAAATTTGCAACCTTGAACCTCATCTGTAAGATGGTGCTAGTTGTTTGGCGGATTAAGTGACAGCAGCTAATGTAGTTTATTAGCTTAAGTGCTAATAGCTTCTGTAGCCTCATTATATGCCAAGCGTTGTTCTAGGTGCTTTACAGATATTACCATGAGTAATTTTTACACAACATACTCGAGAAGTTCTTTTATTAACTGTATTTTAAAGAAGGGAAACTGAGACTCAAGAAGGTTTAGCAGCTTTCCTATGGTTAATCAGCTAGTTGTGATAAGGCTGGAATTTGAATATGAGCATGCAGGTTTCAAAGTCCACACTCGCAGGAACACCATCCTGCCTTTCCCAGTCATTTATTGCAGAGCCTGACCTCGTGGTATGTGTGCCTTTTGGCTGTTTACGTGGAGATGTATTTAGAACCTCTGTGTATCTGTAGTTTAACAGTAATGCTGGTTTGCTGGAAAACTAGAGCTAAGAACGCACTGAAGATCCTAAATTCAGAAAGAAAAAAATGTACATTAAAAAACATTAAGCATAATGTTTTTGGAAGAATGGAGCAACTGTTCTCTGAGTTGACCAATGTTGTTTTCTTTTCAATTTGTCTACTTTTGAAGATGCCTAACTTTCCCCATCCCGTTTTTGAACGGCCACCAGGAGAGTAGAGTATTTTAGTCTTTAATATGGACTAATGATTATGAGTGTGTGTGTGTGTGAGAGTGTGTGTGTGTGTGTGTGCGTGAGTGAGCACATGTGTGTACACATGCATGTGAGCTTTGGGGAGGGCGCACACTTTGCGTGCGGAATGTTTAAGTCACTCTCAAGACGTTGAAACTGTCCAGCAACACCTAAGTGGCCTGATAACAGCAGGAATGCTCTAGAACATGAAAGACCCTCTTCACATCCACAGGAACAAGGCGTGCTGTGCTCTCGGGATCGCACACTGCCTTGGATGAGCGAATCTTGTAACTTCAGCTTTCACCGGGGAGCAAAGTGTAAGCCCCTGGAAAGGAAACTGAACGAGGGGTGACAGCCCAGCACTCGAACTGTGCAGCGGCGGCGGGACTCAGGCTCCTTCGGGAAGGGGCCGAGAAGAGCTCACCTCTGGCTCCTGGCACCAGACAGTGGGGGCCACTCTCTGAGGAGGGGCCCGGGGAGTCTGCGAGGAGCTAAATCAGAGTGTCTGGCACGTCCGAGCATCGGGCTGTGGGAAGCCCCAGCCTCACGGGCTGATAACTTATCTCTGTCCTTGAACTGAAGTTGGATTGTAGTATTTAAAATACAGACAGAGTAAATTTTGTGTTTGTGTTATTTTATACAGATTTGAATCTTTTAAAAATTCAAGTTATATTTCTTTGGAATTAGCAAATAGAATTTAGCAGCATGTGTTCATTTTTAATTTTTTTAAATTGAAGTATAGTTTATTTACATTATTGTGATAGTTGTATTTCAAACTTACTAAAATATAAAGAAAATAAAATGACACCCAGTTAGATATAATAGATGGTCAACCACCTACTTAATGTATTTTTTTCTTCCTTCTCCTCTTCCTCTAAAAAAATTTATACAAAAATTTAGATTAAAATTTATATAAAAATTTAGGTTTCACCTAAACCTCTACCCATTTCTCCCAGCTGCCCCAGATTATTTGGAAGCAAGTTGTAGTGATCATATCACTTTATACATGCATTTAAAAAATTATTACCTAAAAGATAAAGAATATTTAAATATGTCCACAGTATCATCATCTCATCTAAATAACAGTAATTCCTTAAATCCTCAAATATCCATTCAGTATTCAAATTTTCCTGTTTTCTTCTATAATACAAGTACTCTATTCATTTGAATCAGAACCAAAGTAATGTCCATACAATGCAATTGATTGACATCTGCTAAGTCCCTCACAATCTGTAGATTTCTCACCCCCGCATCCGTTGTCTTTCGTGTCGGTTGTCTTCCTTTATTTGGTGAAGAAACCCACACTGCAGATTTTGATGACTGCATCCAAGTGGCTCCATTTCCTATTTTCCTTTGTTTTTTCATAAATTGGGAGTTGGATCTAGAGGTTTAAGCAGATAGAAATTCTCTTTATAGCAAGAATATTTCACTGGTATCTTGTGTGCTTCTATCAGGGACATAATGTTGATTTTTCTTTCATTTATGATTAATGCTCAGAGTATCATCTTCTCTTTAAAGAAATAAAATGTGATAGATACAAAGTTCCTTCCTACCTCTCATTCCATCCCCAGAGGTAACTGCTATCTTGAATTTTCTGTGTTTCATTTCCATACATATTTTTATACCTTGATTATATAAGCATATCCTTTTAAACAGGGTTGTAAATACATGTGTTTTAAATTTTACACAATTGGTATCACACGGCATGAATGTATTTGCAGCTTCTTTGGGGATGTATCTGTGTTAAAACATGAGGACATAATTCATGTATTTTTAACCACAGTTCAGTATTGCATTGTATGCATGGACTCTCATTTGTTTATCAGTTTGTCTAACTGTGGACAGATATGCCAGTTTCACGCCCCCCCTGTTATGAACAGCCCTGCAACAGATACTCGTGTACCTGGGTCCTTGTGGGTATGCCCTCTACTTCCTCTGGGGTTGATACCGGAAAGGGAAATTTCTGGTTTATAGTGGAGCTGACTTGGGCTGGCTTAAGAGAGCTTATTGTTACATTTTCAAAATTTTTGTGAACTTAATTTTAAACACAGACATTATTAAAAATTAAGTTACATAAACTTGCAAGTAAATTATGTTAAAAACAAAGGTAATAAATACCCAAAGTTCATCACTTACTGATTATTTTTCTGTAATTTACTATGCTCTCTATGTACATACTACCACTATCTTCTCTTGGGTTATTTACATCTGCTTTATCTGTTTGGAGGAAATACTATATAACAGTGTGATACTGCTTATCTCTTCCCAGCTCTGCGCTGAGTGGCACCACGCCGGCAGCTTGCAGTCAGTCATGGTGGGAGTGTTCACATCACAGAAATTGGAGCCTACTACAAATCAGGACTTAATTTAGTGTTTTGTTGATGGTCTGGACTCAAGAAAGTAAGGGGGAAATGTTAATCATGCAGATTCATCTTAAAAACATATTATGTCTACAATCCTTACATTGCGCTGCTGCTGCTGCTGGGGCTGCTAAGTCGCTTCAGTCGTGTCCAACTCTGTGCGACCCCAGAGACGGCAGCCCACCAGGCTCCCCCGTCCCTGGGATTCTCCAGGCAAGAACACTGGAGTGGGTCGCCATTTCCTTCTCCAATGCATGAAAGTGAAGAGTAAAAGTGAAGTCTCTCAGTCGTGTCCGACTCCTAGCGACCCCATGGACTGGCTCCTCCGTCCATGGGATTTTCCAGGCAAGAGTACTGGAGTAGGGTGCCATCGCCTTCTTTGTCTTATATTGTGAATAGCCCCCAAAGTGAGCAAATCATCTTTCAGTCTTTCAGTGTTCAAACACTATTATTCAGTAACATATCCAAAGTCACATTTGATGGTCATGGTACAGTTCCTTGGAAGGTGATGGACTGTCCAGTGAATGATGGCACAATTTAGAGGCCTAATTTGTACCACACTAAAAAAAAATTGTTTGTGGATTAAAGATCTCAAAAACCAGCAGTTTTTCTTTTGAAAGGAAACATTAGAGGACATGTTTGTGGCCTTAGAGGAGGCACCTCTCAGATCCATTTTGAAGGAAGTTCTTATTGTTCTTGTTGTTCAGTTGCTCAGTTGTGTCCAACTCTTTGTGACCCTATGAACTGCAGCACGCCAGGCTCCCCTATCCTTCACCATCTCCCAGAGTTTGCTCAAACTCATGTCCACTGAGTCGGTGATGCCATGCAACCATCTCATCCTCTGTTGTCCCCTTCTCCTCTTGCCTTTAATCTTTCCCAGCATCAGGGTCTTTTCCAGTGAGTCAGCTCTTCACATCAAGTGGCTCAAGTATTGGAGTATCAGCTTCAGCATCAGTCCTTCCAGTGAATATTCAGGGATGATTTCCTTTAGGATTGACTGGTTGGACTCCTTGCAGTCCAGGGGATTCTCAAGAGTCTCCCCCAACACCACAGATTGAAATGGCTATCAGGCTTCAGCAGTCAGCTTTTGGACCCAAGTTTACACTGTTCTTGGGGAGGTCAGCAGCCAATGCCTGAGCAAGGTGGTAATTCAAGCCATTTCCACCCAAAGATGAACTTCGCAGAGGGGCAGCCTTTGCCCCGGAGTTCCCGTCAGGCTGGCAGAGACTGTCAAATCTGTATTGTGTTCTGACAGTCCCCTGCCCAACCTTACTTTCCCTCTTTTTCTTTCTTAGGTGTTATGCCCCAGGGAAACTTCTGCACACCTGACTTCATTTCAGGGTCTGCTTCTCCTTGAGGAACCCACCTGCAACCCGCTTTATGACTTTGGTTTAGGAAAGGATTGTTCCTTTATGAGTTAAACAGTTCTACAATGTACGTCCATCATATTTTTGTTGGAACTATGGATCGTGTTACAGTATGGCTTGCATACAATATTTTCTGGACCCTGAATTCAGACTTGCCAAAAACTGTTAGGAGTCCTTGTCTTTGAGTAGTGAGAAGTTGGCTGAAAATGTTCTAGTTGCATGTCCGTATTTTTCTCTGCTCTCCAACAGACCTGTCTCCTTCTTTTGCTGTTGTTGTCCAATGTGTCTTCGTTTGGCTGGGCCGGGTCTTAGTTACAGCATGTAGGATCTTTGATCTTTGTTGCAGCCTGCGGGATCTTTAGTTGTGGCCTATGGGATCTAGTTCCCCAACCAGGGATCAAACCTGGGCCCCCCGCACTGGGAGCTCAGAGTCTTAGCCACTAGACCACCAGGAAAGTCCCATTTATTTTACTTCTATATGACTTATGTAAAAAAGTATATTTCTTTTCTATGAGTGTTTGTAGCAATGGCTGGGAGCTTGATAGCTAATTCTACTCAATAATTCATTGAGAAACTGCAAGTTGCCAAGTTTTGTTCTAAAACAGCAGGAGATTTAAATACCAGCAAGAGTGTCCTTGGGCTTCCCTTGTGGCTCAGGTGGTAAAGAATCTGCCTGCAATGTAGGAGACCTGGGTTTGACCCCTGGGTCGGGAAGATCCCCTGGAGAAAGGAATGGCAACCCACTCCAGTGTTCTTGCCTGGGAAATCCCATGGACAGAGGAGCCTGGCCAGCTACAGTCCATGGGGTCGCAAAGAGTGAGACACGACGAATTGAGCAACACTGAACACTTAAGATTGTCCTTGCTGCTAAGGATCCTGCAAATGAGGCCAAGGCAGGAGATGCTTCGTGGGGCTGTGAGGTCAGGTCACCGTGTTCTCTCTTAGTTCGTTTTGGTCTAATCAGCTTTGTTGAGAAACTTCTTGTTTCAGTTTCGGGTGGTGGCTTCAGTACATCTAGAAACTTACCCTCTGTATTGACTTAAGGGAAGAAGTCGTTCTTTTTTGGTTGACTTACGGTCTTTCTTGGGCTTCCCAGGTGGTGCTAGTGGTAAAGAACCCACCTGCTAGTGCAGGGGGTGTAAGAGATCTGGGTTTGGTCCCGGGGTCGGGAAGATCCCCGGAAGGAGAGCATGGCGACCCACTCCAGTATTCTTGCCTGGAGAATCCCGTGGACAGAGGAGCCTGGCGGGCTGTAGTCCATGCGGTCACAAAGAGTCAGACATGACTGAAGTGAGTTAGCACACACACATGGACAGGGATATTATTGGTGGTGACCTCATTAGTTTAGGGGCTTCCCTGGAGGCTCAGATGGTAAAGAATCTGCCTGCAATGCAGGGGCCCCGGGTTCGATCCCTGGGTCAGGAAGATCCCCTGTAGGAGGAAATGGCTACCCACTCCAGTACTCTTGCCTGGAGAATTCCATGGACAGACCGTGGGGTCAAAAAGAGTCGGACATGCCTGAGAGACTAACACTTTCACTTTCTTTCATTAGTTTAGTATGAGAAAAAATGCAATGATGCCCGTGGTGGGGGGCGGGGGGGAATACAAGCAGTGCTCCTATCCTGAGATCCCTTTCTTAATCTGACAAGAGAAGCTCTCTCCTTTCTAGAGAGGCAGGGAGATGAGTGCCATACAATTAGAAATGGGAGTAGGGATAAGCATCCCCGCATCACCTGGCAGTAAATTGACACAATTTTTAAAAGCTCTTTGGATTCATACCAAGTGAAGAATGAGTGTGGAGGAAGGAAAAGGAAATGGCTGTGTCCTAAGACTTTGGAATAAGCTGGCCCCAAGTCCCTAATGGCAGGGAGAAGTCTGTGTGTGATGAGGGTAGTGGCATAGACTAACCTCTGACAGTGATGATTTAGAGTCCAGCGTTGCAGAGTTGTTAGTTCTGTGTGTACGTTGTAACAGCCCACATTAAAATTAGACGAGATACTCCAGCTCATCTCAGCCAACCTTCAAAGGAACGCTAATCAGAAGGGTTGGGGGAGAAGAGAGAGGACCAGTGTTATGTGTAACCTCTCAGGGCAGTAGTCTCTGAATTCATCTTTCCAAACAGAAGAGATTGCTTATTGTTTCCCTTGTAGACCTATCACACAGCTGGCAACGTCCCCCAAACTCAGTTTATTCTCTAGGGTTTTAGAAGCAGAAAAAGACAAAGAAGCATCTTTTGTTGTGGTCACTCAGAGGACATGGAAAGAATATCTTGTGCAGCTGTAGTTACGAGGGAAACACCTAAGGAAGCCTCGGTGCCATTTCTGTGTTTGGGCTGGTTCTAAAGTAGACAGGCTTGAGAAAGGCAATCACAAAAATATTTCATAGACAGTGGTTTCATTTTGTTAACTCTTAGGGCCAGTGTCGATGGAAGGGAAAAACACGACAGGAGGCGTGTGAGCTGCGGTTGCGCCCCGGCTTCCTCAGGGCACTGGGTGGGACCCGGGCTCTCCGGCGCTGAGAGAGGCTGTTCTGAGGCCAGCGTAGCTGTGACCTTGGAGAAAGGGAGACATGCAACCCAGCACAGGAGAAGGTTGCTGCTGGTCACGAGGAAAAGACCTCTTAGTTAAAGGCTTTCGTGCTTTCCTAAGTATGGGAACATGCAAGAATCCAGGCTCACAGAACTTTTTTTTTTTAATGAAAATTCTGAAAATATCTGTTGGAAGACCTGTTCTGCCAGTTTTCCCAGAGTGCAGAGGGCCTCGTTCCTGACCTCCACCCTCGTTCCTGACCAACACCCTCTGACGGGTGTTGGAGGTCAGCGGCTGGGGTGGCCAGTGACTCAGTGGGTGCTGGGTGACATTCCTGAGCTGGCACCGGGCACCTGGGGAGGAGGAAACTGTGCTAAGCTGCAAGTTCCCAGAAGCTTTCTGTAGTGCCCATGGAGATTAAAATGATGTCTACCCTCACAGCCAGGCTTGAAAGCTAACTCAGGATCTGAACTCCCCGACAAACCAAGGGGCTGCCCTCTGCACACCTTCACACACTTCCCAGACCTGAGACTCCATCGGAGATTAGCTATCTCCTGATCCCTCACTCAGCAAAACTATTGTTTTCATCTACTTAACATACATTTTCCCCCCACATCTGTATTTATCTGAAATATCTTTATCTGAATATATATGAATACTTATCTGAATATATCTTGTCTTGATAGACCATTATTATGCAGTTAACATTTTACTGTCGTTCTTGGTGGTAAATAAAATAAAATCCATTGTACAATAGATTAAGCAAATAATTTCCCCAGTTGCTGAGTGTTAAAGAGTCTGCCTGCCAACGCAGGAGACGCAAGAAACGTGGGTTCAATCCCTGGGTCAGGAAGGTCCCCTGGAGGAGGGTATAGCAACCCACTCCAGTATTCTTCCTGAAGAATCTCATGGACTGAAAAGCCTGGCGGGTTACCATCCATAGGGTTGCAGAGAGTCAGTCACCACTGAGCATGAGCGTGAAGTAAATAATAAAATAATAACATCTGCTCCATTTAAAACAATTGTTTATTTTATTTGACCGCACTGGGTCTTAGTTGTGGCGCATGGGGTCTTTAGTGGCAGCCTGCAGTGTCTGTTTCCTGGGCCAGAGATTGAACCCAGGACCCCTGCATTGAGAGCACGGAATCTTAAGCACTCAACCACCAGGGAAGTCCGTCAGCTCCGTTTTAGAGGAGCTTTTTTGTACCAGTCACTGTAGTTTGCAAATTGGCATCTTATCTAGTGTAACTCACAAAAATGTATGAGAATCTCACAATAATGTATGCGGATCTCACATATTTGAAAACAGATGGGGAGACTTTGCCTTAAAAGAGCTAAGGGCTTCCAGAATCCAGGTCTACCTGGATCCAAACTCGACTCTCTTCCCACTACATTGCATTTGCTCTGAGGATAACAGCAGCTGGCTCGTTCTATCTGGCTCTGATAAATGCAGTAGTGATAACACCTCCGCTGTGGTGTAAGGATGACAGCAGCGAACACTGCCTTCTATGGCTTTTCTGCAATGAACGTGTTGTATGTATACACATATACGCACACACAGCACAGTCACACACTCCTTTAATGCATCACGCCTCCATAAGGAAAGTACCATTTGCCACTTCTGACCTCACCTCACCGAAGAGAAAGCTGAAGCGCAGAGACCCTTCCTGCTGCCCAAGGGCGCACGGCTCGCAGTGATGGAGCCGGAGCTGACCCGGGCAGGCAGCGTGGCTCAAGGCCTCGACTGACCACCTCACTGCCACAGCAGGATGCCACCAGGGAGCTCTCCTCTCTGTAAGAGCTCACTGCCACGCGACCGCAGGCTCCAAGTGTGATTTGAATGAATGTTTTCAGGAAGCAGGTCCATTTACACTCATTTTCCATTTATTATCATTTATTTATTTACTGGAATATTTGTTTCTATTTTCCATTTATTATGATTTTCCCTCACGCCCCACGTGTCCCACATGCCCCGATATAGAACAGCTCTTTGTAGGTTGTGAAAGATAAATACCTAATGGTACTCCTTGAAGAGATTTTATTCAAGTATCCATGCTTCAGTTCAGTTCAGTCCGTTCAGGCACTCAGTCGTGTCCGACTCTTTGCGACCCCATGAATTGCAGCACGCCAGGCCTCCCTGTTCATCACCATCTCCCGGAGTTCACTCAGACTCTCGTTCATCGAGTCCGTGATGCCATCCAGCCATCTCATCCTCTGTCGTCCCCTTCTCCTCCTGCCCCCAATCCCTCCCAGCATCACAGTCTTTTCCAATGAGTCAACTCTTCGCATGAGGTGGCCAAAGCACTGGAGTTTTAGCTTTAGCATCATTCCTTCCAAAGAACTCCCAGGGCTGATCTCCTTCAGAATGGACTGGTTGGATCTCCTTGCAGTCCAAGGGACTCTCAAGAGTCTTCTCCAACACCACAGTTCAAAAGCATCAATTCTTCGGCGCTCAGCCTTCTTCACAGTCCAACTCTCACATCCATACATGACCACAGGAAAAACCATAGCCTTGACTAGATGGACCTTAGCTGGCAAAGTAATGTCTCTGCTTTTGAATATACTATCTAGGTTGGTTATAACTTTTCTTCCAAGGAGTAAACGTCTTTTAATTTCATGGCTACAATCACCATCTGCAGTGATTCTGGAGACCCCAAAAATAAAGTCTGACACTGTTTCCACTGTTTCCCCATCTATTTCCCATGAAGTGATGGGACCAGATGCCATGATCTTCGTTTTCTGAATGTTGAGCCTTAAGCCAACTTTTTCACTCTCCTCTTTCACTTTCATCAAGAGGCTTTTAGCTCCTCTTCACTTTCTGCCATAAGGGTGGTGTCATCCGCATATCTGAGGTTATTGATATTTTTCCTGGCAATCTTGATTCCAGCTTGCGCTTCTTCCAGCCCAGTGTTTCTCATGATGTACTCTGCATATAAGTTAAATAAGCAGGGTGACAATATACAGCCTTGACGTACTCCTTTTCCTATTTGGAACCAGTCTGTTGTTCCATGTCCAGTTCTAACTGTTGTTTCCTGAGGTGCATACAGATTTCTCAAGAGGCAGGTCAGGTGGTCTGGTATTCCCATCTCTTTCAGAATTTTCCACAGTTTATTGTGATTCACTCAGTCAAAGGCTTTGGCATAGTCAATAAAGCAGAAATAGATGTTTTCTGGAACTCTCTTGCTTTTCCCATGATCCAGCGGATGTTGGCAATTTGATCTCTGGTTCCTCTGCCTTTTCTAAAACCAGCTTGAACATCAGGGAGTTCACGGTTCACATATTGCTGAAGCCTGGCTTGGAGAATTTTGAGCACTATTTTACTAGCATGTTAGATGAGTGCAATTATGTGGCAGTTTGAGCATTCTTTTGCATTTCCTTTCTTTGGGATTGGAATGAAAACTGATCTTTTCCAGTCCTGTGGCCACTGCTGAGTTTTCCAAACTTGCTGGCATATTGAGGGCAGCATTTTCACAGCATCGTCTTTCAGGATTTGAAACAGCTCAACTGGAATTCCATCACCTCCACTAGCTTTGTTCGTAGTGATGCTTTCTAAGGCCCACTTGACTTCACAATCCAGGATGTCTGGCTCTAGATGAGCGATCACATCATCGTAATTATCTGGGTCGTGAAGATCTTTTTTGTACAGTTCTTCCATGTATTCTTGCCACCTCTTCTTAATATCTTCTGCTTCTGTTAGGTCCAGACCATTTCTGTCCTTTATCGAGCCCATCCTTGCATGAAATGTTCCACGCTTAGCCATACTCAAACTGTAATGTAAATTTAAGAGTCAAAGAATGGGATGAATCTATTTTGTACTTAACAGGAGCTAAAAATTATTTTGCTTAGGTTACAGCTATCATCTTCCTAACTGTTCTTTTTAAAATATATATATATGTTATTATTAAAAATTTTAGTATTATTAATTTTTTAGAATTTCTTTCCAGCTATCTGGGCCTTCATTGCTGTGCACGGGCTTTCTCCAGTTGCTGTGCGCAGGCTTCTCGTTGGTGGCCCCTCTTGTTGGAGAACACAGGCTCGATCGTGCAGCAGGCTTCAGTAGCTGTGGCTCTCGGGTTTTGCAGCTCTGTGCCATGTGGAATCTTCCCGGACCAGTTATTGAACCCGTGTCCCTCGTATTGGCAGGTGTGCTCTTACCCACCGAGGCACCAGGGAAGCCCCTAACAAGCTGTTCTGGTTCTCACGTCACAGACGAAGATGCTGGATAAAGGTGAGAGGTGAAATCGTGTGAACGCAGTCACATCAGTTGCGACAGAACAGGTGTGTCTGTGTTCACAACCATTACACAGTCGGCAGCCAGAGCGGGATCCACGTAGGGGAAGGATAGGAGAGAAATCTGAGCCGGAGGAGAACACAGGCCCTGGTGCAGCCCTCGGCTTCATCCAGGGCGTAAAGAGCCTGCCAGAAGCTGTGGAAATTGTATGAGGAGACACCTGCAAGCAGGGGTAACTCGCCAGTTGAGGAGGACAGCGGCCCCCAAAGGAGTGAAGCTCTTTTGCAGGAGGGGGAGGTGAGCTTGGAGAACGTTTTAGCTCATAATGCTCAGCTTCAAAAGACCATATGCGAAGTCTGAACCTGATTGGAAGCAGTGTGAACCTATTCCTGCAAATACCTAAGAAGTGCCCGGAGGCTGCTGTCATAATTAATAAAATGGTTAATGAGTGAACTCGAGACAGCACATCCATTAGACTACCGCTAAGAAGAATGGAAATTTTAGAGTTAAATTTCAAAATCTGGCAAACGATACTGACAATGTGTCCAAGCTTTTACCACAAATCTGCTGCTTTCAAAAAATAGCCAAAGATCTTCAAAATAATGCCGAGATAACTCAAAAAGCCAGCATGCAATTTATAACACGCCGCTGAACTTGAAGAGCACTGGAAGGAGATTTACTTAGACCCCATGAAGGTGATGATTTAGAGGAGGGAAAGGAGCCATTCATGTGGGCAGAGTGAGAAAGGTTACTGCTAAAGGGCCTGTCTTGTCTCCTGTGGGGGAAAGAAAAACAGAAGCCGGGCGGCTCTGCAGTCCATCAGCTTGTCTAAATGGCCCCATTGCCCTAAAAAGGGCAGGTCAGCGCCGGACTTTTCAGAGCTGACGGACTTCTCCTCCCGCCCAGGCAGCACTGCCTTCCTTCCTAATCACCATGCGATAGAATCGGCAATGAGCTGGAGCCGAGATTTGGAGCAGAGAACTGTGCAGTCAACACGCCAGCTGGAGCAGAAAGTCCATGAAACATACATTTCTTGGAAAATGACCCTGGTTTCTGGCAGTTATTACTGTGAATGAGAATACTTTAGAATCTCAACCCAAAATGACTTAGCAGGTTTTTTTTTTTTTTTCCCTCCAAACGCCTCTATAGTATGTTTTATTCTGTTTATCCCTGACTCACAATTGCAGGCAAGTTTTAATCCTACTTACTCCTGAATAACTTTGAAGGTGTCTGTGCTATAAAACAATATATGACCTTATTTTGTACTATTTATTATTGAAACTTTAAACTTTTTCCTCCTTACTCTGATGATGTTTCTTTTCAAGAAAGAATATTGTAAATGTATTTCTATGAAACATTTTAAAAATGAAAAACACAGTAAACTGAGAATCTGCCAGTGTTTACCATTTAAACATTTCGATTTTCAAGGGTAGCATTCCTATGGCAAAAGACCCTAACCTAGAGGATGTGTTAGTCACTCAGTCAAGTCCAACTCTTTGCGACTCCATGGACTGTAGCCTGCCAGGGTCCATGGAATTCTCCAGGTAAGAATACTGGAGCCAGTTGCCATTCCCTTCTTCAAGGGATCTTCCCGACTGATCTTGCCAGGTCGAACCTGGCTCTCCTGCATTGCAGGCAGGTTCTTTACCAGCTAAGTCATCAGGGAACCCCCTAGAACCTCATGTAATTAGGACCCCTCCTTTGGGGTGGTGCACAGAGAACCTGAATAATTCCAGCTTATTCTAGAGTAAGAGTCAGAGGAGTCTTCTGATGCAGAAATTCGGGTTCCTCATCAAAAGTCCAGAAATAATTTGATTGTGACCTGGAGTTTGTGCAGTCGGACAGAATGAAAGACAAACGTCACATTTTTCAGCGCAGGGACTCTGTTGTTTGCCTCCATGTATTTTTTTTTTTTAATTAAAATTTTTTTTTTGGCTACGCTGGGTCTTTGTTGCTCTGAAAGGGCTTCTCTGGTTGGGTTTAGTTGCCCCACCACATGTGGGATCTTAGTTCCTCAACCAATGATTGAACGATGTCCCCTGCATTGAAAGGTGGATTCTTAACTGCTGGACCCCCAGGAAAGTCCCACCTCCGTGTATTCTTGTATTCTCTCAATTGACCTTTAAAAAGTAAGTGGTGAATATTAACACCACTATTATTCAACATGGTTTTAGAAGTCCTAGCTGCTGCAATCTGAGAAGAAAAAGAAATAAAAGGAATCCAGATCGGAAAAGAAGAAGTAAAGCCCTTACTGTTAGCAGATGACATGATACTGAACGTAGAAAACCTTAAAGATACCATCAAAAAATTACTAGAGCTAATCAGTGAATTTAGGAAAGTCACAGGATGCAAAATCAATACACAGAAATTACCTGCATTTCTATATATGAAAAATGAAATATGAGAGAGAGAAATTAAGGAATCAATCCTATTCACCATTGAAAAAAAAAAAAAATTAAATATCTAGGAATAAGCTTACCTAAAGAGACAAGAAACCTGAATGCAGGTCAGGAAGCAACAATTACAACTGGACATGGAACAACAGACTGGTTCCAAATAGGAAAAGGGGTACATCAAGGCTGTACATTGTCACCCTGCTTATTTAACTTATATGCAGAGTACATCATGAGAAATGCTGGGATGGAAGAAGCACAAGCTGGAATCAAGATTGCCAGGAGAAATATCAAAAACCTCAGATATGCAGATGACACCACCCTTATGGCAGAAACTGAAGAGGAACTAAAAAGCCTCTTGATGAAAGTGAAAGAGGAGAGCGAAAAAGTTGGCTTAAAACTCAACATTCAGAAAACAAAGATCATGGCATCTGGTCCCATCACTTTATGGGAAATAGATGGGGAAACAGTGGAAATAGTGTCAGACTTTATTTTGGGGGGCTCCAAAATCACTGCAGATGGTGATTGCAGCCATGAAATTAAAAGACGATTACTCCTCGGAAGGAAAGTTATGATCAACCTAGATAGCATATTCAAAAGCAGAGACATTACTTTGCCAACAAAAGTCCATCTAGTCAAGGCTATGGTTTTTCCAGTAGTCATGTATGGTTGTGAGAGTTGGACTGTGAAGAAAGCTGAGTGCTGAAGAATTGATGCTTTTGAACTGTGGTGTTGGGGAAGACTCTTGAGAGTCAGTTGGACTGCAAGGAGATCCAACCAGTCCATTCCTAAAGGAGATCAGTCCTGGGTGTTCATTGGAAGGACTGATGCTGAAGCTGAAACTCCAATACTTTGGCCACCTCATGTGAAGAGTGGACTCATTGGAAAAGACCCTGATGCTGGGAGGGATTGCGGGCAGAGGGAGAAGAGGACGACAGAAGATGAGATGGCTGGATGGCATCACCGACTTGATGGACATGAGTTTGGGTAAACTCTGGGAGTTAGTGGTGGACAGGGAGGCCTGGCATGGGGTCGCAAAGAGTCGGACATGACTGAGCAACTGAACTGAACTGAACTGATACTTTAAGAGAGAAAAAAGGACTCAAATTTAATATGTTTCTTGGTATAAATAAACCTCAAAGAATTCATATAATTTTTTGAACATTGCTTTAGTTTCCTACTCAAAATTAAATCCTTTGACAATTGCTTTTCTAAAAAAAAAAAAAAGAACATGAGGCAATAATTCAAGTGCCACTGTAAGGAACTTAATCAAAGTGAACTTAATTCAATTCTTTGCAATTCACCACATTTTGATGTGGGAAAGAATAAAAGGAATCTGTCCGATAGCTGAATGGAGCCTTGTTCTGCTGCCAGTCATCGCAAACAAGGCTCTGCTGCTCTCAGCTAACTAAAAATGGAATATTATACACCCCAGAGGCAGCTCAGAAAGCTTCACAATAGCTCACAGGATGAACGCTGTCTCTACGAGGAAAAATACTGCTTTGTACACAATGGCCCTGTTTTGCATTTCTTTGGCTTGAGATATTGAAGATATGTTACTGTGGCCATCTTTAAGATAACGAAAAAAAGCAGAATAAAAGAGGAATTTACTTCCTCAGGGAAACATTATGTCAGAAGTAAAGTCAGAAATACCTTTGTCTGACCCGCTCTGGCTGGCTTCAGCTCTAAGGGTCAGTGGTTTGATGAGAACTGGCGAAATAAAGAGTGGGGATGGGAAGAAAGCAGAAGCCCTACAGAAAGGGAGGGCAAGAGGAGGATGACAGGGAGAAATTCTAAAAGGAGTGAGGCTGCCGTTACTTTAGATTGGCTGATAATGCTTCTGTAGAAATTTCAATGAAAAAAAAAACTTTGGGGAGGTTTTTCTTTGACTGTTTTTCTTGAATGAAAATGCAAATTCTGAGAAATCAAAGATTCAGATCAAAACCTGGAAGGGATAACTTAACATGATATAAAATACAATCAAGATTCAAAAAAAAATTTGCATGTTGGGAAATTGGGTGAAAATAAAGACTATAAAGAGATAACAAATGCTGGATGTGGAGAAAAGAGACCTCTTGTACTCTGTTGGTGGGAATGTAAATTGGTACAGTCACTATAGAAAACATACTGGAGAATCCTCAAAAAACTTACAGTAGAACTACCATCTGATCGAGGAATTTCGCTTCTGAGAATATACCCAAAGGTAAAGAAAACACTAACTCAAAAACATATCTGCACCCCCATGTCTACAGCAGTTAGCTTATACTAGGCATGACATGGAAACCACCCACGTGTCCACTGATGGAAGAACAGAGAAAGATGTTGAACATATACAATGAATGGAGTATTAGTTGGCCTTAAAACCGAGGAAAATCCTACTATTTGTGACAACAACATAGATGGGCCTTGAAGGCATTATGCCAAATGAAATAAGTCAGACAGAGAAAGACAAATAGTCTATGATTTCATTTACATATGGAATCTAAAACAAAATTCCAAACTCACAGAACAGGAAATGAGATCTGGGACTATAAGGGGTTGGGCTTTGGGGGAGGGGTTTTGGGGATAATAGGTGACTGGGTAAGACCATGTGACCAAGTAACCTAAAGCAAAACTTTCCCCAGGTGGCTCAGTGGTAAAGAATCTGCTTGTAATGCAGGAGTCACAGGAGACCCCGGTTCAATCCCTGGGTCAGGAAAACCCCCTGGAGGAAGGCATGGCAAGCCATTCTAGTATTCTTGCCTGGAGAACTGCATGGACAGAGGAGCCTGGCAGGCTACACCCTCCACACGGTCGCAGAGAGTTGGGCACAGCTGAAGCCACTGAGCACACACAATGTCTTCAGTTAAAAGCCCAAGATTGATGTAGAAGTTCCTCTATCATTTTGTTCTTTCATTAAAATTAAACTATATTCTAATTGTCTTTTTCACTATTTGGTTACTGCTGTTCAGCCTACAAATCCAAAACATGCTTAGTTAGCTCTTATCTTTGGCAAAGATGGGCCCAAAGAGATGCAAGAGGAAAATTAGAATGAGACATGTTTTCAGCATTTATGTACCTTACATACGTGAAGTGACCAACCATCCCATATTCAGTTTTGTCTATTTAATAAAATTTTTACCTTAGTTTCCTCTGGACTTGCAGAAAATTTACAAAGATAATACAGAGTCCCCAGTACAACCCACACTTACTTTCCCAAGGCTAACAATTAGTATTGTGATTTGTCACATGTAATGAACCAACATTCAGTTCAGCTCAGTTCAGTCGCTCAGTCCTGTCCGACTCTTTGCAACCCCATGTACTGCAGCATACCAGGCCTCCCTGTCCATCACCAACTCCTGGAGCTTCCTCAAACTCATGTCCATCGAGTCAGTGATGCCATCCAACCATCTCATCCTCTGTTGTCCCCTTCTCCTCCCACCTTCAATCTTTCCCAGCAACAGGGTCTTTTCAAATGAGTCAGTTCTTCACATCAGGTGGCCAAAGTATTGGAGTTTCAGCTTCAGCATCAGTCCTTCCAGTGACTATTCAGGACTGATTTACTTTAGGATTGACTGGTTGGATCTCCTTGCAGTCCGAGGGACTCTCAAGAGTCTTCTCCAACACCAGAGTTCAGAAGCATCAATTCTTTGGCGCTCAGCTTTCTTTATAGTCCAACTCTCACATCTATACATGACTACTAGAAAAACCATAGCTTTGACTAAATGGACCTTTGTTGGCAAAGTAATGTCTTTGCTTTTTAATATGCTGTCTGATGCTGCTGCTGAGTCTCTTCAGTTGTGTCCAACTCTGTGCAACCCCATAGATGGCAGCCCACCAGGCTTCTCTGTCCCTGGGACTCTCCAGGCAAGAATACTGGAGTGGGTTGCCATTTCCTTCTCCAATGCATGCATGCATGCTAAGTTGCTTCAGTAGTGTCCGACTCTATTAGAGCCTATGGACAGCAGCCCACTAGGCTCCCCTGGCCACAGAATTATCTAGGCAGGAATAGTGGAGTGGGTTGCCAGTTGGTCATAACTTTTCTTCCAAGGAGCAAGTGTCTTTTAATTTCATGGCTGCAGTCACCATCTGCAGTGATTTTGGAGCCCCCCAAAATAAAGTCTGTCACTGTTTCCATTGCTTTCCCATCTATTTGCCATGAAGTGATGGGACCAGATGCCACGATCTTAGTTTTCTGAATGTTGAGCTTTAAGCTGACTTTTTCACTCTTCTCTTTCACTTTCATCAAGAGGCTCTTTAGTTCTTCGCTTTCTGTCATAAGGGTGGTGTCATCTGCATATCTGAGGTTATTGATATTTCTCCCGGCAATCTCGATTCCAGCTTGTGCTTCTTCCATCCCAGCATTTCTCATGATGTACTCTGCATATAGGTTAAATAAGCAGGGTGACAATATACAGCCTTGACGTACTCCTTTTCCTATTTGGAACCAGTCTGTTGTTCCATGTCCAGTTCTAATTGTAGCTTCCTGACCTGCATACAGATTTCTCAAGAGGCAGGTCAGGTGGTCTGGTGTTCCCATCTCTTTTAGCATTTTCCACAGTTTATTGTGATCCACACAGTCAGAGGCTCTGGCATAGTCAATAGAGCAGAAGTAGTTGTTTTTCTGGAATTTTCTTGCTTTTTTGATGATCCAGCAGATGTTGGCAATTTGATCTCTGGTTCCTCTGCCTTTTCTTAAACCAGCTTGAACATCTGGAAGTTCACAGTTCACGTACTGTTGAAGCCTGGCTTGGAGAATTTTGAACATTACTTTGCTAGCCTGTGAGAAGAATGTAATTGTGTGGTCGTTTGAGCATTCTTTGGCATTGCTTTTCTTAGGGATTGGAATGAAAACTGACCTTTTCCAGTCCTGTGGCTACTGCTGAGTTTTCCAAATTTGCTGGCATACTAAGTGCGCATTTTCACAGCATCATCTTATAGGATTTGAAATAGCTCAACTGGAATTCCATCACCTCCACTTTGATGGGCAGGTCCATCACCAACTCCCGGAGCTTAGCTTTGTTCGTAGTGATGCTTCCTAAGGTCCATTTGACTTCGCATTCCAGGATGTCTGGCTCTAGGTGAGTGATCACACCATCTTGATTATCTGAGTCCTGAAGATCTTTTTTGTCTAGTTCTTCTGTGTGTTTTTGCCACCTCTTCTTAACATCTTCTGTTTCTATTAGGTCCATACCATTTCTGTCATTTATTGAGCCCATTTTTTCGTGAAATTATTCCCTTGGTATCTCAAATTTTCTTGAAGAGATCCCTAGTCTTCTCCATTCTATTGTTTCCCTCTATTTCTTTGCATTGATCACTGAGGAAGGCTTTCTTATCTTTCCTCCCTTTTCTTTGAACTCTGCATTCAGATGGGTATACCTTTCCTTTTCTCCTTTGGCTTCCACTTCTCTTCTTTTCTCAGCTATTTGTAAGGTCTCCTCAGAGAACCATTTGGCCTTTTTGCATTTCTTTTTCTTGAGGATGGTCTTGATCCCTGTCTCCTATACAATGTCGTGAACCTCCGTCCATAGTTCTTCAAGTACTCTATCAGATCTAATCCCTTAAATCTGTTTCTCACTTCCACTGTATAATCATAAGGGATTTGATTTAGGTCATACCTGAATGGTTTAGCGGTTTTCCCTGCTTTCTTCAATTTGAGTCTGAATTTGGCAATAAGGAGTTCATGATCTGAGCCACAGTCAGCTCTCGGTCTTATTTTTGCTGACTGTATAGAGCTTCTCCATCTTTGGCTGCAAAGAATATAATCAATCTGATTTTGATGTTGACCATCTGGTGATGTCCATGTGTAGAGTCTTCTCTTGTGTTGTTGGAAGAGAGTGCTTGCTATGACCAGTGCGTTTTCTCGGCAAAACTCTATTAGCCTTTGCCTTGCTTCATTCTGTACTCCAAGGACAAATTTGCCTGTTACTCCAGGAATTTCTTGACTTCCTACTTTTGCATTCCAGTCCCTATAATGAAAAGGACATCCTTTTTGGCTGTTAGTTCTAAAAGGTCTTGTAGGTCTTCATAGAACTGTTCAACTTCAGCTTCTTCAGCGTTACTGGTTGGGGCATAGACTTGGATAACTGTGATATTGAATGGTTTGCCTTGGAAACGAACAGAGATCATTCTGTTGTTTTTAAGCCATGCTTCCATGGTGGCTCAGATGTAGAGTATCTGTCTACAATGCAGAAGACCTGGGTTCGAGCCCTGGGTTGGGAAGATTCCCTGGAGAAGGAAATGGCAATCCACTCCAGTACTATTGCCTGGAGAATCCCATGGACAGAGGAGCCTGGTAGGCTACAGTCTATGGGGTTACAAAGAGTCAGACTTCACTTTCACTTTCACTGTCTTTCAGTAAATCTTTAATCCAGTTTTCTGCTGATGGGTGGAGTTGTGTTCCCTCCCTGTAATTTGGCCTCAGGCAGTTTTCCTCTTCAGTTCAGTTCAGTCGCTCAGTCGTGTCCGACTCTTTGCGACCCCATGAATCGCAGCACGCCAGGCCTCCCTGTCCATCACCATTCCTGGAGTTCACTCAGACTTACGTCCATCGAGTCCGTGATGCCATCCAGCCATCTCATCCTCTGTCGTCCCCTTCTCCTCCTGCCCCCAATCCCTCCCAGCATCAGAGTCTTTTCCAATGAGTCAGCTCTTCGCATGAGGTGGCCAAAGTACTGGAGTTTTAGCTTTAGCATCATTCCTTCCAAAGAAATCCCAGGGCTGATCTCCTTCAGAATGGACTGGTTGAATCTCCTTGCAGTCCAAGGGATCTTCAAGAGTCTTCCCCAACACCACAGTTCAAAAGCATCAATTCTTCGGTGCTCAGCCTTCTTCACAGTCCAACTCTCACATCCATACATGACCACAGGAAAAACCATAGCCTTGACTAGACGGACCTTAGTTGGCAAAGTAATGTCTCTGCTTTTGAATATGCTATCTAGGTTGATCATAAATTTTCTTCCAAGGAGTAAGCGTCTTTTAATTTCATGGCTGCAATCACCATCTGCAGTGATTTTGGAGCCCCCCAAAATAAAGTCTGACACTGTTTCCCCTGTTTCCCCATCTATTTCCCATGAAGTGATGGGACCGGATGCCATGATCTTTGTCTTCTGAATGTTGAGCTTTAAGCCAACTTTTTCGCTCTCCTCTTTCACTTTCATCAAGAGGCTTTTTAATTCCTCTTCACTTTCTTCAGTATTGCTACTTAAATACAGTATTTCCCAGGACTTTTGAGGATACTGAGAACCAGCTATTATGGGTAAAAATAGTTCTGACCCACTTGAGCTAATCAGACAAGTAGAAAATGACTTGCCAGTTTTGGCAACTTAAGTAAAGAAAATTGGAGTTGCCTTTCTTTATTGACTTATAGAGTTGTTACATAGACATATTCAGATGTCAGCTTCTGATACTAAGGAACATAGTTCTGCATGTGCGAAATTCAAATCTTGGATAAGTTACTTGAAAAGGAAAATTCAGTGTGACTTTTAAAAATAGTAACAGATTACTGAAGGTTTCATCTGTGGCATGACATCTTTGAATTAACCATTTTTCTTCTTCTTAAACACATAGTCACCTGCAAATGAGTGAGACTGGTTTACTTAAGGAAAAGGGCAACCTTCCTCTATTAATTCACAGTCTTAACTTTTTGTTTCACGTGACTTCACATTGTCTTTGAAAAGTCGCTCCTTGCAAAAAATCTTTGAGTCATCGTAGAATTTTGTCAGATAAATGAGAAGATGTTTCTTTTTATTCTCAGTCTCTTTCATTGATCAGATTACTTTATGTTTGTTCACCATTCCCTGATAGCATTTGAGGGAAGGGCTTTCTCTTAATTGTCCTGGTACAAGTTTAGAGCAATACCAACACTCAGTAAATGTTGACTAGTAACATATGAGATCCTGCTTATTACCAACATTTAAGTCTTTTTATTGAGGTGTAGTTGATTTATATTATATAATTTCAGGTGTACAACATTGTGGTTCTCAGTTTTTAAAGTTTATACTCCAAGTATAAAATATTGACTATATTCCCCATGCTGTACAGTATATCCTATAGTTTATCTTATGCATAGCAGTTTGCACCTCCTAATCCCCACACGCATCTTCTTCCCCTTCTCTTTGGTAACCACTAGTTTGTTCTCTAATATGTGAGTCTGTTTATTTTTTGTTATATTCACTAGTTTGTTTGATTGTTTTTAGATTCTACATATAAGTGATAACATACAATGTTTATCTTTCTCTGTCTGACTTATTTTACAAAGCGTAGACTTTGTAAAGTCCATTCATGTTGTTGCGAATGGCAGAATTTCATTCTTTATGGCTGAATTGTATTCTAATATGTGTGTGTGTGTTTATACTATGTCTTCTTTATCCACTTGCTTGTTGATGGACGCTTGTTTAGGTTCCTTTCATATCTTGGCTATTATAAATAATGCTGCTATGACCATTGGGATGTATTTATCTTTTCAAACCAGTGTTTTTGCTCTGTTGGGATATATATCCAGGAGTGGGATTGCTGGAGCCTGCGCTAGCTCTATTTTTAACTTTTTGAAGAACTTCCATGTTGTTATAGGAGAGGGCAGTGGCAACCCACTCCAATACTCTTGCCTGGAAAATCCCATGGGCGGAGGAGCCTGGTAGGCTGCAGTCCATGGGGTCGCTAAGAATCGGACACAACTGAGCGACTTCACTTTCACTTTTCACTTTCCTGCATTGGAGAAGGAAATGGCAACCCACTCCAGTGTTCTTGCCTGGAGAATCCCAGGGACGGGGGGAGCCTGGTGGGCTACCATCTATGGGGTCGCAGAGAGTCGGACACGACTGAAGCGACTTAGCAGCAGCAGCAGCAGTGGTAATGGTGACCTCCTTCAAAAGGACTTACGCCAGCACACCCCCAGGACTGTTGTAGTGAGTGCCCCTGCCCCTTAGCAGGCCACTGGCGACCCATGCCTCCAGACACTCACAGGCAAGTCTAGCTCAGTCTCTTTTGGGGTCACTGCTCCTCTCTCCTGGGTCCTGGTGGGTGCAAGTTTTTGTTGTGTCCTCCAAGAGTCTATTTCCCTGGGGGTTCTCAGTCCTTTTCCCAGATCCCCAGGTCGGGAAATGTGTTGTGGGCCCTGGAACTTTTACGACAGGGTGAGAACTTCTTTGGTATATTTGTTCTCCAGTTTGTGGGCTGTCTGCTCGGCAGCTCTATACTGGCGCTAAAGGCGACCTCCTCCAGGAGGACTATGCCACAGGCTGCGCCGCCCAGGTCTGCTGCAGCCAGAGCCCCTCCCCCTGGGCAGGTCACTGCCAACCATAGCTCTGCAGGAGTCACTCAAACACAGGCCCGGCTCAGTCTCTTGCGGGGTCCCTGCTCCTTTCCTCTGGTCCAGGTGCACGCAAGGTTGTGTTTGTGCCCCCCAAGCAGCTCTGGCGGGTCTGAGATTTGATTTTAAACGTGATTGCGCCCCTCCTACCATCTTGTTGGGGGTTCTCCTTTGCCCTTGGATGTGGGGTATCTTTTTTGGGTAGGATCCAACATTTTCCTGTTGATGGTTGTTAGCTGCGATTTTCATGTTCTGGCTGAAGATGAGCACACATCCTTCTCCTCCGCCATCCCTGAATGAGACTTTTGCAATGAACCGCCTTCCGTCTGTGAAATATATGGCTCTCTAAGTAAATCCACGTCTTACATATCACTTTGCCTCTTGCTGAATTCCTTCTGCTTCGAGACATAAGGAAACTGAGCTTCACTAAGTCACTGTCAGGGGGTTGTGAATGAGAGTTGCCATTTTGCTACAATGTTTATTGTCATCTTGCTTATTTAACTTCTATGCAGAGCACATCATGAGAAATGCTGCGCTGGATGAAGCACAAGCTGGACTCAAGATTGCCAGGAGAAATATCAATAACCTTAGAAATGCAGACGGCACTACCCTTATGGCAGAAAATGAAGAACTAAAGAGCCTCTTGATGGAAATGAAAGAGGAGAGTGAAAAAGCTGGCTTAAAACTCAACATTCAGAAAACTAAGATCATGACATCTGGTCCCATCACTTCATGGCAAATAGATGGGGAAAATGTGGAAACAGTGACAGACTTTATTTTCTTGGGCTCCAAAATCACTGCAGATGGTGACTGCAGCCATGAAATTAAAAGATGCTTGCTCCTTGGAAGAAAAGTTATGACAAACCTAGACAGCGTATTAAAAAGTAGAGATACTACTTTGCCAACAAAGGACTGTCTATGGTTTTTCCACTGGTCATGTATGGATGTGAGAGTTGGACCATGAAGAAGGCTGGGCACTGAAGAATTGATGCCTTTGAACTGTGGTGTTGGAGAAGACTCTTTAGAGTCCCTTGGACTGCAAGGAGATCCAACAAGTCTACCCTAAAGGAAATTAGTCCTAAATATTCATTGGAAGGACTGATACTGAAGCTGAAGTTCCAATACTTTGGCCACCTGATGCGAAGAACTGACTCATTAGAAAAGACCCTGATGCTGGGAAAGATTGAAGGCAGGAGATGAAGGGGACAACAGAGGATGAGATGGTTGGATGGCATCACTGACTTGATGGACATGAGTTTGAGCAAGCTCCTGGAGATGGTGAAGGACAGGGAAGCCTGGCGTGCTGCCGTTCATCAGGTCGCAAAGAGTCGGACACAACTGAGCAAGTGAACAACAACAACAAAAGCTTTGGGTTACTATGAATAGTGCTGCTGTAAACATCTGAGTCTATAGCTTTGATGGACGTAACATATGTGTTTAAATACATATCTAGGAGCAGAACAGTTGGGTCATAGAGCATGCTGGTTTTAGAAAAGGCAGAGGAACCAGAGATCAAATTGCCAACATCTGCTGGATCATGGGAAAAGCAAGAGAGTTCCAGAAAAACATCTATTTCTGCTTTATTGACTATGCCAAAGACTTTGACTGTGTGGATCACAATAAACTGTGGAAAATTCTGGAAGAGATGGGAATACCAGACCACCTAACCTGCCTCTTGAGAAATCTGTATGCACCTCAGGAAACAACAGTTAGAACTGGACATGGAACAACAGACTGGTTCCAAATAGGAAAAGGGGTACATCAAGGCTGTACATTGTCACCCTGCTTATTTAACTTCTATGCAGAGTACATCATGAGAAACGCTAGACTGGAAGAAATACAAGCTGGAATCAAGATTGCTGGGAGAAATATCAATAACCTCAGATATGCAGATGACACCACCCTCATGGCAGAAAGTGAAGAGGAGCTAAAAAGCCTCTTGATGAAAGTGAAAGAGGAGAGTGAAAAAGTTGGCTTAAAGCTCAACATTCAGAAAACGAAGATCATGGCATCTGGTCCCGTCACTTCATGGGAAATAGATGGGGAAACAGTGGAAACAGTGTCAGACTTTATTTTGGGGGGCTCCAAAATCACTGCAGATGGTGATTGCAGCCATGAAATTAAAAGACGCTTACTCCTTGGAAGAAAAGTTATGAGCAACCTAGATAGTATATTCAAAAGCAGAGACATTACTTTGCCGACTAAGGTCTGTCTAGTCAAGGCTATGGTTTTTCCTGTGGTCATGTATGGATGTGAGAGTTGGACTGTGAAGAAAGCTGAGTGCCGAAGAATTGATGCTTTTGAACTGTGGTGTTGGAGAAGACTCTTGAGAGTGCCTTGGACTGCAAGGAGATCCAACCAGTCCATTCTGAAGGAGATCAGCCCTGGGATTTCTTTGGAAGGAATGATGCTAAAGCTAAAACTCCAGTACTTTGGCCACCACATGTGAAGAGTTGACTCATTGGAAAAGACTCTGATGCTGGGAGGGATTGGGGGCAGGAAGGAAGGGGATGACCGAGGATGAGATGGCTGGATGGCATCATGGACTCGATGGACGTGAGTCTGAGTGAACTCTGGGAGATGGTGATGGACAGGGAGGCCTGTTGTGCTGCGATTCATGGAGTCGCAAAGAGTCGGACACGACTGAGCAACTGAACTGAACTGAATGTTATAACCTATTTTTTAAGCTATGTTAGAATTTTACTGATTGTCCTAGAAAGCTATGTTGAAATGCTTTGAAATCCATAGTTTTTAATAATATATTCTATATATTTCATTTAAGAATATGAATATTCCTGTGTTAGGCACCCTCCCCCTAAGGATTTTATATCCTAACATCTGAAATCTGTTTGATATTTTATCTAACATAGAAAAAGGGACTTTGCAGATGTGATGAAATTAAAGGTGCTTGAGATGGGTAAATTATCCTGGATTATACAGGTGGGCCTAGTATGATCACAAGGGAAATTCAACTGACTATTTAAAGAAGATTTAATACCTGTGCTTCCCAAACGATTTCAAACAATTGAAGAGGAGGGAACACTTTCAAACTCTACGAAGTCAGCATTACTCTGTTACCAAAGTCAGACAAAGACCCTAACAAAAAAGGAAACTATAGGTCAGTGTACCTGATAAGCATGGATCTAAAAATCCTCAAAATTATATTGGCAAATTGAGTTCAGTAATACATTAAAAGGATCATGCACCATGATCAAGTGGGATTTATCCCAAGGATGCAAGGGGTTTTCAATATTTTCAAATCAGTCAATGATATATCACATAAACAAATTGAAGAATAAAAATCCCATAATCATCTCAATAGACACAGAAAAAGCTTTTAACAAAGTGCAGCACCCATTATGGCAAAAACTCTCCAGAAAGTGGGCAAAGAAGTAACATATCTCAACATAGTAAAGGCCATATATGACAAACCCCCAAGTCAAAGATTCCCACTCTCCCCACTTTTACTCAACATAGTATCGCCATAGCAGGGGAAGAAAAAGAAATAAAAGGAATCCTAATTGGAAAGGAAGAAGTAAAAGTGCCAGTATTAGCAGATGACATCATACTACTCATAGAAAATCTGAAATACGTCATCAGAAAACTACTAGAGGTTACCAATAAATTCAGTAAAGTTGCAGGATACAAAATTAATATACAGAAATCTGTTGCGTGTCTATACACTAACAATCAACTTTGAGAGCAACTAAGGAAACAATCCCACTTACCATTGCATCATAAAGAATAAAATACCCAGAAATAGATCTACCTAAGGAGGTTAAAGACACCATGGTCAGAAACCTGTAAGACTTTGATGAGAAAAACTGAAGATGACACAAACAGATCGAAAGATATACTGTGTTCTTGCATTAGAAGGATCAATATTGTTACAATGAACACATTACCTACGGCATCTACAGATTCAGTGCCATTCCTATCAAAACGCCCATGGCATTTTTCACAGAGCTAGAATAAATAATCCTAAAATCCATATGAAACCACATTAGACC
Source organism: Ovis aries (assembly GCF_016772045.2). Taxonomy (NCBI): domain Eukaryota; kingdom Metazoa; phylum Chordata; class Mammalia; order Artiodactyla; family Bovidae; genus Ovis; species Ovis aries. The sequence continues at coordinate 76,196,804 of NC_056065.1, read as the reverse complement.
CCAAAGAGCCAAAGCAATCTTGAGAAAGAAGTACAAAGCTGGAGGTATCAGGCTCCTTGACTTCAGACGACGATACAAAGCTACAGGAAGCAAGGACTTCCCAGGTGACTCACTGGTACAGAATCTGCCCGCCAATGCAGGAGATGCGAAAGGTGTGTGTTCTACCCGCGTCAGGAAGATCACCCAGAGTAGGAGACAGCAACCCACTTCACTGCTTTTGCCTGGATAATCCCATGGACAGAGGAGCCTGCACAGTCTCTAGGGCCACAAAGAGTCAGACACAACCAAGCTCACACGCACAGTGATCAAAGCAGCATGTTCCTGGCGCCAAAACAGACAGAAGAATGGAACACGCCAGAAAGCCTGGAAGGAGACCCATGCACATACAATGACTACGAAAAAAGAGGCAAGGCGAGAGTATGCAACGGGGAAAAAAATACAGTCTCTTCAATAAGTTGTGTTGGGAAAAGTGAACAGCTACATGTAAATAGAGTGAGACATTACGGGTCTGTGCTAAGTTGCTCCGTCGCGTCCGACTCGGTGACCCTATGGACAGTAGCCCTCCAGGCTCCTCTGTCTGTGGGATTCTCCAGGCAAGAAAACTGGAGTGGGTTGCCATGCCCTCCTCCAGGGGATCTTCCCCACCCAGGGAATATCAGACGATATGCAAAAATTAATTCAAAATGGTTTAAAGACTTAAAGTAAGACCTGAAGTCGTAAATCTCCTAGAAGAAAGCTTAGGCAATACACTCTCTGACAACAGTCTCAGCAACATTTTTTGGATCTGTTTCCTCAGGCAAGGGCAACAAAAACAAAAATAAACAGTTAGGGCAACACTAAACTAAAAAACGTTTGCACAGTGAAGAAAATCATCAATGAAACAAAATGCAGCCTACTTAATGGGAGCAGATATTTGTCAAAGATAACATCTGAAAGGGTTAATATCCAAAGTATATAACGTACTCATACAAATCAATAGAAAAAAAAATCTGATTTAAAAAATAGGCAGAGGACCTGAATAGACATTTTTACAAAGAAGTCAAGCAAATGGCCAACAGGGACGAGAAAAGATGCTCAATAGCACTAATTATCAGGGAAATGCAAATCAAAACTACAGTGAGATGTCACCGTGCATCTGTTACAGTGGATGTCATCAAAAAGATAAGAAATAGTAAGGGTTGGCAAGGATGTGGAGAAATGGGAACGCTTGTTTGCTGTTGGTAAGATTGTAAATTGGTACAGCCAAGGTGAAAAACAGTATGGAGGTTCCTCAAAAGACAGAAGTGCTATACAGCCCATCAGGTCTGCTCCTGCATATTTATCTGAAGAAAATGTAAAGAATAATCCATAAAGATACGTTTACTCCAGTGTTCATAGCGTCTTGTAACAAGAGCCAAGCTATGGACGCCACCTTCGTGCGCGCCAGAAGATGAATGGGTAATGGATACGCACACACAAAGGAATATTACTCAGCCACAAAAAGAATGGAATCTTGCCATTTGAGACAACCTGGGTGGGCCTGAACGGTATTATCCTAAGGGAAATAAGTCAGAGAAAGGCAAATACTGTGTTCTTTCATTTATATGTGGAATGCACACACACAAACGCGCAAATATCACAAAGCAGACTCACATATACAGAGAACAGACTAGCGGGTGCCAGAGGGGTGTGGGGGGAGGCGGACAGAACAGAAGGGGATTAAGATGTATCAACTACCGGTTATGAAATAAATGTCACAGGGATGCGATGTATAGCACAGAAAATATAGTCTAGATTTATAATAGGTTTATATGACGTGTAATATACAAGAACATCAAGTCTCTCTGTTCCGAACTTGAAACTAATATAATAAGTCAACTATACTTCAACAAAAAGTAAATAAATGCAATAAAATACATAAGTAAAGGAATCCATGGACATAGAACATGTAGAGAGTTTTTGATGGTAAAAATTGCCATTTCGTTATTCCTCTTGATCTCTATTTTAGTTAAACTTGCTTTTGATCTAAATTTGGACAAGAATTATTTGGTCAACAAAGTAGATAGAGGAAAAGGACAAGGAGAGACAAATATAAGATGCAAGAATGTTCTCTGGACTCCGTCCTTCCCTGATTTCCCTAAATGTTTTTCATCCATGTTCTATCCCATTCCATTCTCATCAGAACATATCTCCTCTTTAACCCAGCAAACAAACATTAAACACATGGATTAGCACCAGAAATAAAGAAAAGCGTGAGAATGAACTGAAAGTCCAGGAAAATTTTGATTGCCAATATGCATTTCCCAAAATTAGAATCTGGCCACTGCCCCCAGGGTTAAAGCCAAATCCCAGAGCAGCAGCCTGGTAGCATCTGGGCGGGGATTATCTGATCCTGGGGTTTATGTGGAAATCCACCTCAGGGAAATTAGATCCTCCCCAGGGACTCTGAAGCCATATGCAGCAAAGACCCTGAGAGCAAGATTCTAAAACTTATAAATATTGCATTGTTTTTATACAGATGAGATAGGAAATACTTAAACTCTGCCTTAAAGTAGAAAGTGGACTAATTAATACTTTGGCCACTGCAGTACTGTCGTTCTAGACAGAATGTACCAGCTGTACAGTGAGTCATCAAATTGGAAAATATTATATACAAAAATTTAGGAAAGAGATACATTGGGAGGTAATTATATAAGCATATATGTCTGTATATGGCTTCCCTGGTGGTTCAGACGGTAAAGAATCTGCCTGTAATGCAGGAGAGCTGGGTTCGATCCCTGGGTCAGGAAGATCCCCTGAAGAAGGGCATGGCAACCCACTGCAGTATTCTTGCCTGGAGAATCCCATGGACAGAGGAGCCTGGCAGGCTACAGTCCAGGGGATCTCAAAGAGTCAGACACAACTAAAGTGACTAACACTTTCACACACTTTCACGTGTGCATATATATTTTTTGTTTATTTTGCTGAAGGATTCATAGAAAGTAACAAATACATTTGAAATGCGACATTGCCTAATTGGTGAGCAATATTTAAAAATCCCCTTTCCTATCTCCCCCATTCCTGGGTTTACGGCCTTGGCTTATGCTGTGGGCTGGTTAGGGGTGAACATGCGCTGCGCTGCTGCACTCCAGCTCCAGGTTCCCGGCCTGAGGTCTCAGCCTACTGCAGATGCCATGTGTTGAACTGGTAGTTTGGGTCAGAAAGAGAAGTAACGGGAAGGACAGTGTAAGAGGGTTGATGACTAGAAAGAGAATGCGTGAATTCAAAGGAATATATAAGCTCACAAGTTGGGGGAGAAAGACAAAATCAAAAGGAGAGACTCTAGAATATTTATGTTCTTTGAACCACAAAGATAAGGTGAACCAGATATACAAGTATGTTACAATTCTATGAAGTCTAAATAAAAAATCCTCCACTCTCAGTAGCCTTGGCAGAGGCCCTTGCCCCAGGTTAATCATATTAAAATGCAAAAAATACAATCGAAGCATTATTAATATCCCAGGTATGGAAGACAACCTATGTGTTTGTCAAGAGATGAATTGATAAAAAGATGTGGTATGAATACCTGTATATGCAAGAGCCTCCTGATGTGCATGGAAGAGAGTGAAAAACCTCACTCGAAACTCAACATTCAGAAAACTAAGATCATGGCATCTGGTCCCATCACTTCATGGCAAATAGATGGGGAAAAAATGTAAACAGTGACAGATTTTATTTTCTTGGGCTCTAAAATCATTGCAGATGGTGACTGCAGCCATGAAATTTAAAGACACTTACTCCTTGGAAGAAAAGCTGTGACAAACTTAGACAGTGTATTAAAAAGCAAAGCCATTACTTTGCCAACAAAGTCCATCTAGTCAAAGCTATGGTTTTTCCAGTAATCATGTATGGATGTGAGAGTTGGACCATAAAGAAAGTTGCTGCTGCTGCTGCTAGGTTGCTTCAGTCGTGTCCGACTCTGTGTGACCCCATAGATTGCAGCCCACCAGGCTCCTCTGTCCATGGGATTTTCCAGGCAAGAACACTGGAGTGGGTTGCCTTTGCCTTTTCCTAAAGAAAGCTGAGCACCGAAGAATTGATGCTTTTGAACTGTGGTGTTGGAGAAGACTCTTGAGAGTCCCTTGGACTGCAAGGAGATCCAACCAGTCCATCCCTAAAGGAGATCAGTCCTGAGTGTTCATTGGAAGGACTGATGTTGAAGCTGAAACTCTAATACTTTGGCCACCTGATGCGAAGAACTGACTCATTTGAAAAGACTCTGATGCTGGGAAAGATTGAGGATAGAGAAGAAGGGGACGGCAGAGGATGAGATGGTTGGATGGCATCCCTGACTCAATGGACCTGGGTTTGAGCAAGCTCCTGGAGATGGTGAAGGACAGGGAGGCCTGGCCAGACATGGCTGAGTGACTGAACAACACAACATCTTAAAGGTTACTTCCAAAGCCACACACCCCTGCGTGCACACACAGGACCAAGCTTTGATGAAAAGCTTTTAATTTCAAAATCCTAGTACCTCTAGTTTTCTCATGCAAAACAGCAGTACCAGCCCCATTCTCCCCACCTCCTTACTACTGTTAACTTAAGCACTTCTCTTGAGCTCTTTGATCTTGTCTATTTACCTAATTCTAAAAATTGCGCTTAGCACACTTAGTAGGCAAGGACTATTCCGTCTTGCACGGATACCTTCTCTGTCCTCTGTCCCCCCTTCCACCTGCCCTCAGTGGTTGTCTTACCATTTGCAGATGAATCAACATGCAGTAAAAAGACAGCGTTTAACTATTATTCACAGCGAAGTCGCATCGTTTTCTATGACTCTATTTTGTTTCAGGAACTGTTTCTTTCTCTTGATGTAAATTGTTGCCTCCTATTTTCATTCCCTTGGTTTTTGTACCAGTTATTTTACAGCTAAGTTTCCCCTGAAGGTGAAGTTGCTCAGTCATGTCCGACTCTTTGTGACCCCATGGACTGTAGCCTGCCAGGCTCCTCGGTCCACGGGATTCTCCAGGCAAGAGTACTGGAGTGGGTTGCCATTTCCTTCTCCAGGGGATCTTCCCGACCCAGGGATTGAACCCGGGTCTCCCACATTGTAGGCAGATGCTTTACTGTCTGAGCTACCAGGGAAGCCCATTCTCCCCTGAACAGGATCGCAAATATTAGCTATTCAATCGGTTGTATTATTCTTAAAGACAGCACTCCGGGGATCTCTGCTCTAATCTCATTGCTCTCTCTGCCAGCTGATGCTGTTATCTTGGTATTTCTGTCGCCGTTACTCCAGGAATTCCTTTTACTCAGTACTCCCCTCCTGTGTTGCGTCCCTCCGCCCCTGGATTTCATATCTCCCTCTTTCTCTGTTACTCCTTCATTTTGCTGTGGACACATTCCCTAGCAGCTTTCTGAAAGGGCAGGTATGGGAGGTAAACTTCTAACACCTTGCATTTCTGAAAGTGTCTTCATTCTCTCCTTATCCTTGGATGACAGTTTGGTGGGGTTTAAGATGTTAGAGAAGGAATCATTTGCATGGAGCTGTCTTTTTGGTTACACAGCATAGCTTGTGGGATCTTAATTCCCTGACTAGGGGTGGAACCTGGGTCCCCAGCAGTGAAAGCTTAGGGTCCTAACCACTGGACTGCCAGGGACTTCACGCCATGGAGGTTTGAAGGCATTTTTCCAATTTCAGGGGCGGGAGGATCCTATTTATGTGATTTGGTTTTCTGCTTGTTTTGAGACCTGAACACGTTTAAAATCTTCACATTAACCCTGGTGTTCTGAATCTTCCTGACTATGCAAACTGAGTCTCCTTCTACTCAATGAACTGGGCGTGGCCCCTTCAGTTTCAGATTTCATGTCCTTTATTCTAGGAAATGTTCTCTCCCTGTTTCTTTGATAACATCTTCTGTTTCTTTGTTGTCCCTTAGTTCAGTTGTTGAACTTCCTGGCTTGATAGTGGAGTTTTCTTGTCTTTTTCTCTTTCTGATTTTCATGCTAATTAGGGATATTTTCTCAACTTTTTCCTCCAATTCCTTTGCCAATTAGCCAATTACTTTTTCACTTTATTTTCTCTATTGTTTACTTCCAAGAGCTTTTGTATTCTCTAAATGTTCGTTAAAAAAAAAAAAAGTACCTAGTTTTTATTTCAGAGACTCAATAACTTGTCTGAGTATAATAATTACATGTCTAAAATTTTTTCCCCCATTTTTCCTGTTTGTTTCTTTTTTTGTATTGTCTGGGCCTTTTATGTTAGACTTTCTGCAAATGTTGGTGATCCTATGCTGTCCAGTTACTAATACTGTCTTCCCTTTGGGAAAGTATATTTGCTTTGCTGCATGGAATGGAGGCGATCAGGGTTAAATGCCATTTTAAACAGACTTTCAAACATCTCTTCTCTTTCCAGCCTCACCTTGTTTTCAGAGGCACCCATCACCTCCAATTCCTTTGTCTTTCCACGAATCTAGCCTGGAAATTGATTTGCATCATTTGGACTTCCATGCTTAGATTCGAGCCTTTTCTGGACTGCTGTGTCTGTTCCCTTTTCCATTCCACCGTTTCCTTTTTTGCATCCTGGCACAGATTTTCCTAACTGTGTGTGTGTGCGTGCATGCTTGCACCATTTTTCCTCTTTGCAATCATTGCTGTGGGCTTTTGGGGTGGGGGAGAGATATGTCTTTATTCTCTCTTACATTCTGACGGGGCATTTACCTGACAGGCTGAGCGAGCATGCACAGAGGAGTCTTTTTGTCTCAGTGCACACACAAGAACATAGTAGAGAGTGCCATTTGCATTGAAAAGAGATTAGCGACCAGCCTGGTGATACAGTCAGTGTTAGTTAATTGTGTTGACCTAAACCACCAGGCCATCCTAAAGGAAATCAGTCCCTAATATTCACTGGAAGAACTGATGCTGAAGCTGAAGCTCCAATACTTTGGCCACCTGATGCAAAGGACTGACTCACTGGAAAAGACCCTGATGCTGGGAAAGATTGAAGGCCGGAGGAGAAGGAGGTGACAGAGGATGGGATGGTTGGATGGCATTACCGACTCAATGGACATGAGTTTGAGCAAGCTCTGGGAGATGGTGAAGGACAGGGAAGCCTGGCGTGCTGCAGTCCATGGTGTCGCAAAAAGTCAGACACGACTGAGCGACTGAACTGACTGGAAAAAAAAATTTACTGCCAGTTATTTCTCCAGCTAATGTGGGTTTATTTGGGATTAGCAGAGAACTGAAATTTGCAACCATTGCAAGCCATGTGCCGAAGAAGGCAGTGGCACCCCACTCCAGTACTCTTGCCTGGAAAATCCCATGGATGGAGGAACGTGGTAGGCTGCAGTCCATGGGGTCGCTAAGAGTCGGACACGACTGAAGTGACTTAGCAGCAGCAGCAGCAAGCTATGTGCAAGGCCCTAGCAAAAATGAAGAGGAGAACTCTTTTACAGAGGGGAAAAGGAAGTCGGGAGGGTTATGCAAACAAAGAGTTCTTGGGTTTTCGTTGGCTGAGTCCTTCCAGGAAAGGTCTTTCCTCTTCCTGTTGGGGCTGTGTTATCATTACAGGGCACGAGAGCTCCCCTTTCTGGTCTGCAGACTCTGTTCAGTTGAAAGTCTGTTTAATAATTTTTTTTAATCATCATCCCAGAAAGCCCAGAGATGAAAAAATATAGGCTAGACTAGAGAATCGCATGATGTCTGACATTCTTTGGGTGATTCAGATTAAGCAGAAAGGGCTGTTAGGTTAAGCAGTCTGAGGGCTTAAAGAAACACTATTGATAGGCGTGTGTTCTCAGTCGTGTCTGACACTTTTGCAGCCCCATGGACCGTAGGCCAGCAGGCTCCTCTGTCCATGGGATTCGCCAGGCAAGAGTACTGGAGTGGGTTGCCATTGCCTTTTCCAGGGAGTTGAACCCAGGTCTCACGCACTGCAGGCAGATCCTTTACCACCTGGGCCACTGGGGAAGCCGTTGACCAGCATACCAACAAAAAGATTAGTCTCCATGGTCTTTCTCTCCAGCCTGCCGTTTTGCTAGGTGACAAAGAGGACGACGTTCAGCTAGTGTGTTCTTCCTGTTAGTATCCTTCAGTTGAGAATTTAGGACAGACAGTGTGTCTACTTCTCAAGGACGAGAGGTGGTTTAGAGTGTGTAAAAATGCAAAATGGACAAAAAGGCTGAGCGTCTTGTTGGCCCCTCCAGATCACTTCTCTACCCTTCACTCCATTTCTTGTCCTGGGAGATGGACTTGGACAGGTTACATCAGCTCACTTCATGGGTGCTCTGGCTTTGCACTGGATCCAACGTAAGGGAACCTGCAGCGAGAGACCCAAGGGAGAAAGGAGAATGAACACCGGGCGTTTTTCTCCCTGCCTCCCTCCTTGCAAAGTCTCCTCCAGCTCTTTTTGGCCAAAGGTGACTGCTCGTCTCAAGGCTCCAATTCTGCAGGACTCTCAGCCTACTGCACCCTCCCTTGCCTTCCCCCTCATGCCGCTGGCATCTCCTGGGTCTGTACTTCTGGACAGCAGCACAGCGATGACCACCCCAGTACTTCCAAACAGGATGCGTGACACTGAAACAGAATAGTTTTAAACAACTGGAGTGATTTGCCCTTTGCCTTTGGGACTAAAGCACTATAGGTTGTAAGGGGCTTGGTTTTGTTTCCTTGGGTTTTTGGTTGCTTCAGGGTACGTGGCCAAGGGATGCGTTGCCAATATGTGAATGTGTGTTTTTTTGTTTGTTTTTTTAAGTCTTTACTGAATTTGTCACACTATTGCTCCTGTTTTACGTTTTGGCGTTCTGGCTAAGAGGCATGTGACATCTTAGCTCCCCAGCCAGGGAGTGAGCCTATACCCCTGCACCGGGAGGCAAAAGTATTAACCACTGGATCACGAGGGAAGTCCCTGAATGAGTGCTGAGTCTTCCTTCACACCTTCATACTTAAAAACTAAACTCACTGGACATGCCTTTAGTTTGCTGGCTTTGGTTTTCTTTGGTTGAGTACTGATTATTTTGCAGAGTGCCGTATGGATTGATGTGGCCAGACTAAGAGAAGAAAAAGAAGTCTCTACTCTCTGTGTTGTAGTTCAAAGAGGAAGTCTTTCCACCTATTTCTATACTTACTGTCTTCTTGCAGGAGAGGTTGAATCCACACGGATCCACATAAATTACGTTGTATAGCCTGGGATTTTAACATGATGATGATGATGCAAACATATTTGTGAACTGGTCTGTAGGCAAAGTCTTGGTTGAAATGGGAGACTGTAACACAAGATCCTGGAAAGGTTCAAGGCAGCTGAAATGAAATTAATGGTATAATCTTTACGGCCCCACTAATTATTTAAATCAATTTCCAAAGCCTTAAAAATTATTTCATATTATTTTTCTATATGATTCAACATCATAGCTGTTTTTTTTTTAAGAATTAATTTGTAAAATAAAAAAGTTGCACAAAAATATTTGGTATTTATTAAACTCTGACAACGAACAAATTATTTAGGAGAAAAAAAAATAGTTAGCCTTGAAGTTATGTTAATTATGAAATGACAGGCCCCAAATGGAGCCACTTCCCCCTCCACAGCCCCATGACAGCAAGCCAGGACTTATCTGCAGGTTCTGATGATCTTCTCAAGAAATGTAATCTCGATGAAGTAATCTGGGCCCTCTCCACCACCCCCTCCCCACCTCCAGCAAGAGTCAATCTGGGTGATAAAACCCTTGCATTCTCTTTCTCTCAAAAGATGTCCTGAACTAAAAACCATCTTTTTTTTTTCTTTCCTGACAATCCCTTTGCTCCACCCTGCTTTCTATAAAGACCTTCCATTCACACAACCCCGGGAGCACCCTTCTAGTGGCCGGATGGACGGCTTCCTGTTTCATGAATCGTCAGTAAAGCCAATTAGATCTTCAGATTTACTGGGCTGAATTTTGTTTTTTAACAATTGGTAATTTTCAGTCTGGAAATTGTGAGTTCAGGCACTGATAGAAATGCTGCTTTTTAGTTCTTTGGTTTTTTCCTAAGAAACACTGACAGGAATATACCAGATGTCTGATATATTGTTTTTTGTTTTTTTTTTTCTTTCTTTTAGGCAAGGCTTTACTGGGGCCCCTGCTGCAGCAGAGGGGAGCGAAAGCAAACAACAGACCCCCTTGCTTGCTCCTTGGCCGGGCAAGGGGGGAACTTGTTCCCTATAAGGAATGAGGACAGAGCTGTGCCCAAGCTTCTGAATGGGTAACTTGACTGCAGACGGGACAAGAAACTGTATTCATCCTGTCAACCTGTGAATGTAAAGCCTGATGGTGCAGTTACCTGGAAGCCGCACAGTGGACGAGGTTTTGAACATAGATACATCACCCTGCAGGTAGCGGGTGTGCTGGGAGCGTCCTAGCTGATGGACCAGCTCAGGTAACCCGTGGTTAGAGACAGTGATGACCGCGCGCTTCATGTCCTGCAGCGGAGGGATCAGGCTTCAGCGACACGGAAAGGGGAGAGAAGAGCTTGCACATGAACTCTGAAGGGAATGTCGTCCTCTTTCGTACACTCGTCAGCTAGAGAAGGAGAGGCTTTTATTTTTGTGCCTAAAGTACAAAGCACTACGTCTCTCTGGGCAAAAGCCGCTGGTGGTCACCTTGGGCAAAGGTCTCTTGAGGAGCATGCAGGTCGCTGAGGTCCTAAAAGTTGGAGCTTAGCTGCTGCTCTGTCCGCAAACTTGTGCTCATCCTAAGAAGCTGTGAGGGAGAAGCTGCTGCAGGCTCAGGAGGCCCTGGGACAGGAGCCCGCATTTCATCAGCAGTGCCCTGAGAGAGCGGCGAGCCTCGGCAGCTGGGAGCCCCACCTCTAACTCAGAGCTCCTGCAGCCCCACCTCTGCGTCTGCCACAACTGCGCCCGTTGCTGCAGGCTGGATGCTGCGGGTGGGATGGGAGGCCGGACCGTGCTGGTGGGACTTGGTGGAAATGAAGAAAGCACATATGTTTTCAGACTAAACTGAATTGTTTCCTAAAAACAAATCCCCAGTCTATGCAGGTCAGTCTCCTACCTAGGAGCTAGGAGAATTAGCACTCCAAAATATTTGCTGTTATTGAAGAGAATGAATGAAATAGGACGTAGGTTGGGTAAATTTGGGAGACAGGAGAAGCAGAAGAGAGAGGCAGCACAGAACCTCACATTAGATGATGCCTGGGTGATGAGTCTCTCCTCTCCTCCCCTGCCTTGAATTACTTGAGCAATAAAATAATTGGTTAAGTACTCACATTCTTAGCCATTTGAACTTTTTCACAGGAGAATTCTTATTCAGTTCTACTGATGTTAAATATTTTTTCATTTTCTCTTTTAGCTTTTTTTTTAATTCTTTCAAGCGTAATTTTATCTATTTAGCCAAATGTCTTTTCTCTATTAGAACCCTACGGAAACCCCGAAGCTTTCCAGATGGACCCATTTTGAAAACAGTGAAATCCACAGTTTTAAGACTTCTGAAATAACAATAATATGCCGTCTATCATTCTTTACCTGATGACCATCCCATCACTGTTTTGCTCAATCAGTAAATAGTAAATACAAAGGCCCCCAAATTATGTGGGTATTATAGAGGGCACACACCACGCACACAAAGCAGAAATCGTAAAAAATCAAAATCACAACGTACTCAAATTATTATGTGTTTAAAAAAAACCAAAGAGCTGTTAAATAGCTGGAAAGTGGCTGAAAGTGCTATGGAAACAAAAGCCAACTTAATTGTGGCCCGAAACCAGTAGAAAGAGTTTCCCTGCGGGAGGAAGGGCCCTAGTGGGAAGTTTAAGGATGGGCAGAAGGGAGAGAGAGGGTCTTCCAGGTGAGGTGGACGACGGCAGAGCAGGCGCACAGGCAGAAAGATGGAAGCAAGAGGATGCTGCCTCCTCTTACCTCCGCATCAGAAGCCAAAGTGAGGTGTGAGCATCACAGCAAGCCCCAGGCTGTGTGCACCAGGCCAGTGTTATTTCAGGAGAAACGCTGCCTCAGGACTCGCTTCCCTGGTGGTCTGGTGATGAAGAACCCGCCCACCAGTGCAGGAGATGTCAGAGACGCTGGTTCAATCCCTGGGTCAGGAAGATCCCCGGGAGGAGGGCATGGCAACCCACTCCAGTATATTCTTGCCCAGAGAATCCCCCGGCCAGAGGAGCCTGGTGGACTGTGGTTGCAAACAGTCGGACACGACTGAGCGGCTTAGCACACGGGCATGGTGCCTCAGGACAGTGACAGGTGGCACTATTGTTTGGGAGTTGATTTGAGTGTTAATGGTGTGTGCTTGCAACAGGTGCGCTGTGAATACTTTAATTGGTGAGGAAGGAAGCTCACAGGGAGCAGCTGAGCTGCTGGGTGCTGCGTTTTTAAAAACTGGTAGGAAACTGAGTGTTGATTAGGTTTTAGGAATTTAGGGACTTCATTTCTTAAACTTTGGCACAATCTGACTTTCTTATTTAGTCTAACTGCACTTTACTTGGTAAAATCCTGTGTTTTAGTCGATTGGGATCCGGAAGGATTTGGGTCTGAAGACCATTTGTGTATCTTTGGGGAAGTTTTCTTTCTGAATCCACAATCTGTAAGAGGAAGAAAAATTTGGTCTCACTCGACTGTGAAGATGACAAATACATTCAAAAATCTGTAGTAAATCTCATGGCACGTAATTTTCCTTCTTTTCCTTCCTCAGGTCAAGTAATAGGCAACTGTCCTTAAGGAGACCACATAACTTATCATAAAACCTTGTGACGTTTTTTGTATAAAAGGGAGCATTACAGAAAATTACCCTGGGCACAGTATCAGATTGTGACTGAGCCTCACTACATTTCTTTATGAAAAGAGGAGAACAAAGGCACGAGAAAACATTTAAAAACCCTATGAACCGCTGAGTAACAAGCTAAAAAGCGTGTGTCGCGAGAGTTTTTCTGTGGGTTTCTCTACACATTTCTCAAAGTCAGAATCTCCTCGTGGTATGCTTGACAATGTTCCTGAAGATGAAACTCCACTACTTGGGCCACCTGACATGAAGAGCTGACTCACTGGAAAAGACCCTGATGCTGGGAAAGATTGAAGGCAGGAGGAGAAGGGGGTGACAGAGGATGAGATGGTTGGATGGTATCACTGACATGAGTTTGAGCAAACTCCAGGAGATAGTGGAGGACAGAGGATCCTGGTAGGCTGAAGCACATGGGGTCACAAAGAGTTGGAGGCGACTGAACAACACCATGTCCATTGTCGGTCTCTAGTAAGGAGACCATATGAGAGCAGGAACTATGTGGTCCCTACATCATCAAAGAGCAGACTAACCTTTATAACCAGCTGGAGAATATGGGTCACAGGCTCCAACTAAGTCGGTTTGGGAGCCAGGACACATAGAGTCGTCTGGAGGAGGTGATGGTATTCAGGAAAAGTTAAGACAGCTTAAAACAAAAGGGTGGCATCTTTAAAGACTTCGTTCATTTAAAGGAAGAGGGCAAGAGCTGGAAGGACCAGGGCAACTACACACCAGGTGGGCCAGAGGACGCAGCTTGGAGAAGCAGGAATCCTAGTGGATAATCGATAGAAGGTGAGCTTTGTGCATCAGCTCAGGAGCCGTGTGGCTGAGCCCAACCTGAGGTAACTGCCAGTTCAGATCTACCCAGGCAGGGATTTCCCTGGTGGTCCCGCGGCTAAGGCTCTGCGCTCGCCATGAAGGGGGCCTGGGTCTGAGCCCTGGTCAGGGAACTGGACCTCCTTTGTGTCAGTGAGGAGCCAGGCAGCTTTCCGAGCATCCTTTTCTTATCGCAGATGGCTTAACTATGCAGAGGCTGTCATCCCTGACTTTATCTTTCTGTCTAAGCCCTCCTCTCACATAAAAAATTCCTACCACGTAATTTCTCCCCCAAATGTAATTTTAACATCATGGGTTAAAAGCTTTGTGTTGAATGGAGACTCACACAGCAAATATATAATGTAAACTAACTGGAGTCATAGTAGAAAGTCTATTCTGTGTTTTTATGGATGTTCATAGAGGCTTATACTTTAGTTTTGCTTTTCCATCTTTGAGAACCAGAAAATCCAGTTTCTCTAGACCAAGACTGTCCCTAAAGATGCGATTTGTCTATGAACTAATTACATTAAGAAAGTTTCAGCTTAGCTTTCGTTGTCTGTAAAATCACAGAGTCAAAGTCTTCTAGAATCTTTTATTTTCATATAGCAGACTTGTAGCACAATTCTTTTAGTTTGTTATATAAATGCTTTTGTTTACCCTACAGCTTGTGCAGAGAACCTTTAAAGCAATGAATGTCCTCAAAAATTGTAAATAATGCATGTAATTTAGGTAGGTAAATAGAAGCGGCAGATGCCATATGATAATAATTTGAATTGAAATACAGACCTGCTGAAGACTTGCTCACTTTTGTTGAGTGAGAGAAAGGGAGAGGAAGAGAGAAAGTGAGAGAGAGAAATGGAGGGAAAAAGTAATATATGTGTTTCACAAAGAAAATGGCTTTTAAAAATGGTTCAGGGTTGTTCCGTGGGCTGGCTTATATTCCCTGGTGCCTCCGGCAAGCGGGGAAAAGTGTATTCCTCCACACAGGCTTCTGGGAATAAAACGTCCCTGGAGCGTGTGCTTCCTGTCTCATCATGGACAGTGCCTGTTTCACCTGCTAGTCTATGCCTCGCAGGACGATCGAGAGACCCAGCTAATAAAACATGGTCATGAAGCACTTGGCAAAATCACAGCAAGTCTGAAAAGGACGCATGCAAATGTGGAGAGGCCCGTGGTTCTGCCGCGGACATGGAGCCTTTGTGCACACAATGACACAGAGACTCGAGTGTTAAGACACTCCTTATTTTTTGGCTTTCACAGACTGGAAGTCGTCTTGCCAGCTGCTTGCTGGAGTGAGTTTTTTCTAAGTCAATCACAGGCCACTGGATTCAAAGCCTTCCTTCTAATTCTGAGGTCGGGCCACTCCTCACGAAGTCATGCAGGGACTACTTAAGAGTTCACACCTGCTTATTTAAAGGGGAAGAGCAACATGCTTGTGTTAAGCATCAGCGACAGAAGGAAATGGGTCACGTGGGGATCAGCGGCCTTCTGACATCGCGGAATAGGAATTACCAGTGGCCAGTGGGTAGTTTTCTTTCCTGTCTTTTACTGCTTGCTTGTTTGCTTACTCGGTTGTGTTGCATCTTAGTTGTGGCATGTGGGATCTTTGTCGCATCATTCGGCATCTTTCATCGTGCCTTGCAGGCTTCGTCGTCCTGAGGCATGTGGGATCTTAGTTCCCTGACCAGGGATCGAACCCATGTCCCCTGCACTGGAAGGCTGATTCTTAACCACTGGACCATCAGGGAAGTCCCTTGGTAGTTTTCTTAAGTAACCATGGTGAGGTTAAGTAATCACAGTATAGTTACCCTTCACAGCGCACAGACTGATGCCCTAGTTTCCTTGTCGGCAGTTCAACACAGAGGGAGAGAAGGGAGGTCCAAGAGGCGTTTGGGCAGCGACAGACAGAGCAGTCAGCCTCCACGGTGCAGGGGCTGAAGACGGGGGGCTGAGTCATGGTCCTGAGCTCTCCTGCATTCCTGCCCCGTTCAGCCATCCTGATTGGCAAGCTCCAGAGTGCTATAAAAGGTTGATGAAATTGTGCACAGTGAATGAGGAAATGCGGGCAAGACTGAGTCCTCTCTACAAAGTACGCAAATCCCCACCAAACTAGGAAGACCTTGATCAGTTTCATGGAGCTTCCATCCATGGCTCCTTCCTTCCCAGGGAAGATTACAAGCCGAGACACTTGCCTGTGTCTCAGATCTGTGACATCAGGAAAATCAGCAGAGAGACAAGATGATGACCAGGAGACATCTCAGTCCATGTTGATTTGTATCTTCTCATTTGCACCAGTAAGGAAGTGGAAAATAGTCAAACATTCAGGAGTTTAGAATCCCCGTGTACCACTTCAGGGACCTTCTGCTGTACCTGTTCAGCTGTATTTGACTGAGTTCTGTTTGCTGGTATTCTTTTTCTCCCTAGAGTCGCTCGGATCTGAGTGCATGTCATGTCTGCCTCGTCACTGTGTTTTAGCAAAGTAGAACTTGCCATACAGGAATCTGTTGGAATCATTTCTCTGTTTGCATCCGGATGACGGCTGCTTCTAAGGATTACTGACCGCGTTGCACTGGTAACATCGCATTAGCTGCTCTTCTGCTTC
Source organism: Ovis aries (assembly GCF_016772045.2). Classification (NCBI taxonomy): domain Eukaryota; kingdom Metazoa; phylum Chordata; class Mammalia; order Artiodactyla; family Bovidae; genus Ovis; species Ovis aries. Next base: position 76,180,661 of record NC_056065.1, on the reverse strand, counting down.
CTTCCAGTAAATTCCACCGTCATTGTTCATCGGGTGTGATCACTCAGCCTCTGCAGAGTATCAGGTGGGTGTGAGCAGAGCCTCCGACAATGCAGACGTCTATTTCTGTGGAGTGTCTGGTGGGCGGGGTTAGCAGTCTTTCCCACGCACTGCACAGGGTTATACAAACACCGCTCTGCTTCTTGCAAGCCAGAGTCACCAGGAAAGCTTGTCTTCTCCGGTTCCCATTGGTGGCTGATAACTCTGCTCTGAATATTCTTTTTTCTTAACTGCAAGGACTGTTTAAAATCTTCCAATGTCTAGCGAATTGAAGAACAAAGGTAAACGTGAACTAGCTGAAGGTGGTCAGAGGTAAGAGAATGTGACTTTCTAATTTCGGGCAAATCACCTGGAATGGGGTGGTGGGGGGAAGAGAATCTCTTTGCTGTATTACTTTTGAGAATTTCACTAAAAGTCATTTTTACTACAAGTTTAAAAGCAGAAGAAAGAAATATCCTTTCCCATTTGAATTGTATAAATATTTGGATATGTTCAGATTTGGTAGTAAAGATGTTAAGAATGATCTGATCCCTTTGTCTCCAAACTGGAGGACAACTTTCGAAGCTGGCTTTCAAATTAATATAGAATGCTAACTTTATAGGCTCAGAGATGTGAAAACAACTCAAGGTAAGAATATGTTCAGGAGAGATATTGCTCCCAAATCTCTTCTACTTTCTCTCTATTTTAAAAGTAGTTCATGTATCATTCTGAAAGAGATTTTTACCTTTAGATTCAAATTCATGATATTGGTGTTAAGCATAAAAGGAATAACACGCTTAAAGAATATTCTTTTTAACAATTCTATCTCAGTTGGTATTAAAAGGCAGGTCCTACTAAAATGTTTTCAAGATAGTTTTCTAAAGACTTCAAGAAATTTGACTTGTTATATACTTTATATAAAGGACTTTTCTTCCAGAATAAATGAAGGTGGTTGTGCTATTAATAAAGTTTTACCAGGAAGAACATTAGGAGGCAATGCAGCATGCAATCTTAGGGAAGGCCTCACTTGGATCTCATGTACTCATGAGAGGGTTGTATCTAAAAGTTCATTTCTAAGTTAGCTGTCTGGAACTGAAAACCTTGAAATAAAATGAAGCTCATGGCCCATTTGAGTCTAGCTAAGTTGTTTTAAACTCAAAGTAATATTAAGGTATTATTTAAGAAATACAGTTCTAGAGTTGACAATACTGTTCCCCTTTCCACACTCCGCAGGGGACAGAGTGGTCAGGGCAGGTACTCCTGCTATCTGTGTCTCTTCATTTTTGTCTAAGGCCTATTTCTGCATGGATACATTGTGTAAATGGATGGGGGTTAGGAGGCCAGGGATTACCTTTATGGTTATCATAGTATTGGGTTGGTCAAGAAGGTTGTTTGGTTTTCCCATAAGATCTTACGGAAAAACTCAAATGAGATTTTTGGCCAACCCAATACAATGGAAACAGTGACAGATTTTATTTTTCGGGGCGACAAAGTCACTGCAGATGGTGACTGCAGCCATGAAATTAAAAGATGCTTGCTCCTTGGAAGAAAAGTTATGACCAACCTAGACAGCATATTAAAAAGCAGAGACATTACATTGCCAACAAAGGTCCATCTAGTCAAAGCTATGGTTTTTCCAGTAGTCATGTATGGATGTGAGAGTTGGACTATAAAGAAAGCTGAGCACTGAAGAATCGATGCTTTTGAACTGTGGTGTTGGAGAAGACTCTTGAGAGTCCCTTGGATAGCAAGGAAATCCAACCAGCCCATCCTAAAGGAAATCAGTCCTGAATATTCATTAGAAGGACTGATGTTGAAGCTGAAACTCTGATACTTTGGCCACCTGATGCGAAGAACTGACTCATTTGAAAAGACCCTGATGCTGGGGAAAGATTGAAGGCGGGAAGAGAAGGGGACAACAGAGGATGAGATGGTCGGATGGCATCACTGACTAAATGGACGTGAGTTTGAGGAAACTCCAGGAGTTGGAGATGGACAGGGAGGCCTGGCGTGCTGCAGTTCCATGGGGTCTTAAAGAGTCAGACACTACTGAATGACTGAACTGAACTGAATACATTTTGAAGCAGGACACTAGTCTCGCTAAATGCCCTGAACTTTGATTTCTCCATAACATTAATATGTAAGGGTGTATAAGTTAGGTGCTATTTGGGTATGACTTGAGGAAGGTAGACATTATTGTTCTTGTTCAGTCACTTAGGCGTGTTCGACTCTTCTGTGACCCCATGGACTGTAGCCCCCAGGCTCTTCTGTCCATGAAATTCTCCAGGCAAGAATACTGGGGTGGGTTGCCATCCCTTCTCTAGGGGATCTTCCCATCCCAGGGACTGAACCCAGGTCTCCTGCATTGGTAGGAAGATTCTCTACCACTGAGATACCTGGGAAGCCTAGATATTAGGATGAGATGGTTGGATGGCATCACCAATTCAATGGACATGAGTTTGAGTAAACTCCGGGAGTTGGTGATGGACAGGAAGGCCTGCCACGCTGCAGTCCATGGGGTCACAGAGTCAGACACGAGTGAGCGACTGAAGAACTGAACTGAACAGAACCTGGCACTCCGAAGGGATTCAAGGAACACTGCGTGTCTCAAACTCTGGAGCAGAGTTAATCCTCCTGGAGTATTCATAACCAAAAGCCAGATCCCACAAGGGTGGTCTGAAAAGTTTTAACATCTACCAGTGATAAATGAACACTCTCTCCAGAGAACTCAACTTCCTTCCAGCTTTCACAAAATTTCCATGTCTAAAGCCCCAAGGAACAAAAGGAAGCCACCAAATGTAGAACAAAGAAGGGACCATAAGTAAGAGGCAGAAGGAAAAAGTCAGATAGTAGAATCATACCCACAAATGCTTCAGAGATTGGAATGATCAGAAATAGAATTTAAAATGTTAAATATAATAAAAAGCAGAGACATTACTTTGTCAACAAAGGTTTGTCTAGTCAAGCTATGGTTTCTCCTATGGTCATGTATGGATGTGAGTTGAACTATAAAGAAAGCTAAGTGCTGAAGAATTGATGCTTTTGAACTGTGGTGTTGGAGAAGACTCTTGAGAGTCCCTTGGACTGCAAGGCAATCCAACCAGTCCATCCTAAAGATCAGTCCTGGGTGTTCATTGGAAGGACTGATGTTGAAGCTGAAACTCCAATACTTTGACCACCTGATGCGAAGAGCTGATTTATTTGAAAAGACCCTGATTCTGGGAAAAGATTGAGGGCAGGAGGGTAAGGGGATGACAGAGGATGAGATGGCTGGATGGCATCACCAACTTGACGGCCATTAGTTTGGGTGGACTCTAGGAGCTGGTGATGGACAGGTAGGCCATATACTATGTGGCATGGCTAAAATAAAAATTAAAAAAAATAAAAATAAAAAAAAGGAGCAAAATAAGTGGTAACCCTCCAGAATACTGGAGTGGGTAGCTTTTCCGTTCTCCAGGGGATCTTCCCAACACAGGTATCACATACTGTGAAAGTGAAAGTTGCTTAGTCATGACCAACTTTGTGCAACCCCATATAGTCCATGGAGCTATAGTCCATGGAACTTTGTGCAACTATAGTCCACGGAGTTCTCCAGGCCAGAATACTGGAGTGGGTAGCCTTTCCCTTCTCCAGGGGATCTTCCCAACACAGGTATCTCCAGGTCTCCTGCGTTGCAGGCAGACTCTTTACCAGCTGAGCCACAAGGGAAGCCCCACATACTATGTGGCATGGTTAAAAAAATAATTAGAAAAAAAAGGAGCAAAATAAGTGGTAAACTTCTGGGTAAATTTAAACAAACATCGACAGTATAAAACAACATCAGTAATGTATTGTAGTTTTGGAGGGTATTTCAAAGGTCCATGTGTTGTTTGAGAGAAGGTTGATACATTGATAAATTCTGGATTTAATCACATAAATTTGCCTGTTAAAATTTCTAGGTTAGTCACTAAGCGAATAGGAACAGACTGTATAACTTCCAAGCTAGAACTAGGGAGAAGTGAAAGCACAAAAGAAAAATTAATTCTAAAGAAGGCAAAGATGAGAGAAAGAAAACAGACCCAGAGAAGACGAATGCAAAGTACTCCATGGTGGAGATGAACTCAAATACGTCAGCAGTTATAAAACATGCAGCGGCCTAAACACTCAATCTAAGAGTGATTATCGGACTAGATTGAAAGCCAAAATTCACATTAGTTAGATCCATCTGCACATAATGACTTAGAAAGTTTTGATGTAATAGGATGAAGGAGATAGATTGATACTAATAGTAGGCAAAGGAAAGTTATGACCAACCTAGACAGCATTTTAAGAAGCAGAGACATTACTTTGCCAACAAAGGTCCGTCTAGTCAAGGCTATGGTTTTTCCAGTGGTCATGTATGGATGTGAGAGTTGGACTATAAAGAAAGCTGAGCGCCTAAGAGTTGATGCTTTTGAACTGTGGTGTTGGAGAAGACTCTTGAGAGTCCCTTGGACTGCAAGGAGATCCAACCAGTCCATCCTGAAGGAGATCAGTCCTGAGTGTTCATTGGAAGGACTGATGTTGAAGCTGAAACTCCAATACTTTGGCCACTTGATGTGAAGAGCTGACTCATTTGAAAAGACCCTGATGCTGGGAAAGATTGAGGGCAGGAGGGACAGGGGGCGACAGAGGATGAGATGGTTGGATGGCATCACCGACTCAATGGATATGAGTTTGGGTAAACTCCGGGAGTTGGTCATGGACAGGGAGGCCTGGCGTGCTGCGGTTCATGGGGTTGCAGGGAGTTGGACACGACTGAGCTATTGAACTGAACTGATCTCATCAGGAGCAAGTTGTTTAGACACTAAGGCAAAAGCATTGCTAGAGTTTCAGAAAGTTACAACACAATGTAAGTTTACTAGGCAGAAATAACAATTATAAAGTGGCTTGCGTATTATAACACAGCCCCAAACTATATAAAGCAAAAACTGAAAGAACTTTAAATTGAGATAGATGAATCCATCATCAATTAGGAGATTTTAAGTCATCTCTTTTATTAATTGAATTGTATCAAGCAGATGAAAATCTAGTAATAGATGTCAAAAGCACAAACATAATATTTGATCAAGGACATATCTTTTATTTTTATTTATTTATATTTTGGTTGTGCCATGTGGTTTGTGGGATCTTAGTTCCTTGACCAGGGAATGAACCTGCGCCCTTGGCAGTGAAAGTGCAGAGCCCTAACCAGTGGACCACGAGAGAATTTCCCAAGGATGTATTTCTAGAACACCTTACTCAAGAGCTGAAGAATATATATTCTTTACAAACACACTATTAAAATAAGCTGAAAACATTTTAATATTGTTAGCTTATAGACTAAGTCCTTTGACCACATATAGACTATGTACTTTGACAACTATTGTTACAGTTGCTCAGTTGTGTCTGACTATTTGAGACCCCATGCACTACAGCACGCCAGGCTTCCTTGTCCTTCACTACCTCCCAGAGCTTGCTCAAACTCATGTCCATTGAGTCAGTGATACTATCTAAACATCTCATCCTCTGTGGCCCTCTTCTGCCCTCAATCTTTCCCAGCCTCAGGGTTTTTTCCAATGAGTCAGTTCTTCTCAACAGATGGCCAAAGTATTGGAGCTCCAGCTTCAGCATCAGTCCTTTCAATGAATATTCAGGGTTGGTGTCCTTTAGGATTGACTGGTTGGATCTCCTTGCTGTCCTAGGGACTCTTAAGAATCTTCTCCAGCACCACGGTTCGAAAGCATCAGTTCTTCAGCACTCAGCCTTTTTTTTTTTTTTTTTTTTATGGTCTAACTCTCACATCCACACATGACTACTGGAAAAACCATAGCTTTGAATATTCAGACCTTTGTAGGTAAAGCAGATGTCTCTGCTTTTTAATACACTGATCTAGGTTTGTCAAAGCTCTTCTTCCAAGGAGCAGGTGTGTGTTAATTTCGTGGCTGCAGTCATCATCTGCATTGATTTTGGAGCCCAAGAAAATGAAATCTGACACCGTTTCCACATTTTTCCCATCTATTTGCCATGAAGTGATAGGACTGGATGCCATGATCTTAGTTTTTTGAATGTTGAAGTTTAAGCAAGCTTTTTCACTCTTCTCTTTCACCTCATCAAGAGGCTCTTTTAGTTTCTTTTCACTTTCTACCATTAAAGTGGTATCTGCATATCTGAGGTTATTTCTCCCAAAGTAGAAATATTTCTCTCTGTAGTCCTGAGAGAGAAATATGCTCACCTTAGTTGTCAAGTAGGAAATAATACTGCTGAAATAGGCTTGCCCTTTGTAGAGTTCTCTACCAGTTGTGTCAAAAGTTCTAAAACTGCTAAATCTTACCACTGGTTTCAATAAAACCTCTCTAACATAACTGTATACAAAATCTTTTTTCAGTAATTTTAAACAAACATACAAATTGTGTCCATCTGTGTTTCTATCCCTTTTATCTCAGTAGGTATCAGGATATATAAACCTCATCATGGTCAGCCTAAAAGCTGGTTTAAAAAAGATTTGTCTTCTGTGTACATATGTACACTTAGAGTAAATTTAAAACAATATGCAGGGGTATGAGTGTTACTTGTGTGCGCTTGGGCTAAGTCGCTCCTCTGTCTAGGGGATCTCCAGGCAAGAATCCTGGAGTGGGTTGCCATGCCCTCCCCCAGGGGATCTTCCCCACCCAGCAATGACTGTCAGTTAAATCCCAACAAATGGTTGGGGAAAACAATTGTATTAGTAGTACCTCACCACAAATTAAAAACTCCTGTAGGCACCTCAGGTAGGGTTCCTTTCTTTGGAGAAGAATTAATTATAATGAAAGGAGAAGTCTGCTTGGAGCAGAAGTGGTTTTTGAATTTATGGATGTGTTTTCAAGGCTTTGGACTATAGTAACTTCTTATGTAGAAGAGTCTTATTTGGGAAAAAAAGATGATGTGGTGTATTTTGCCTCATTGTGAAACTGAAATCCACAGAACGATTTCTCAAAAGATCACACAATTAGTAGCACTTTTATTAAACTTGAACATATTGTTCATGTGATACACAAGTAATAATTCCCATTTTACAAATGTAGGAACTGAGAAACTGAAGTGTCTCACCCCAAGTCAAGCTATGACAACACATTTGCCAAAATATAATCTTTCTGTTTCCCCATTATGTCCTGTGCTGATTTTAGATGCCACACATCACGACTCTTTCTTTGTTCACCACGTAACAGTCATCTTGGGCCAGAATGTTTGCGGGCTGGTATACTTGAGTTTAATTTTAGGTTCTTGATTCTAAATTCTTTCATTCCCAAGCCTCCTCGTCTGAGTTGTATGTCTCATGACTCACTCTATTCATACCACATCTGGTTTCTTCTCATCCTCTTTCCTTTTGCATGAAGCAGCTCCGAAGCAACCTCTATTGGGATGAAAAACACCGAGGCAATGTGTCAGGGGTGGTAACGGACGGGAGACGCCTTCTCCGGAAGGTCTCTGTGTAACCGCCCAGCCCTGGACCACCTTCGCACGTCCATCCTAAGGCTGTTTCTACCTCTCTTCTCTGTAGATCCTACACAGGAGGCCACACAAGAGGGAGAGAGGCGGTACAGGGTAGACCTGGTCTTGGCCATCACCATGGGCTGGCTTGGCCCGCTTTTTCATCCATAAGATGCTGGTGAAAGTGCCTGTCACATAGAGTGACCACAAGGGCTGGGACGGTGCGTACACGTACAAGCTGCTCCCGCGCTCCCCAGGGCTCTGCACGCGGCAGCTCTTAGTTCAGGCCCCTCTGCCCTCGGGCTGCACCCAAGGCCTGCCTCTCCGTGGATGGGTCCCTAAGTGAGTCCTTGGCCACAGGGCAGCCGTGATGGGGGGAGGTCTGTGTCCCCGACGATGTGCAAGGCCAGAGGAGCAGTGCTATTTGGCTGCCGGGCTGGGCTCCTGAGCAGGTGCACCCCTGAACCTTGCTGATTCAGGAGGGGGCGGCTCTGGATCCCCTAGGAGGCACCCAGGCCCAGTGGCAGGGAGGCCAGGGGCCGAGCGCGGCGCCTGGAGATCGGGATGTGCAGCCTGAAAGCCATACGGCGCCCCCCTCACACTAAGGGTTAACGGTTGCTCGGACGCAGGGCGGCGCGCACTGCGGGGTGCAGGTGCCCTGCAGGGTAGTCGGCTTTCCGGGGCGGGGCGGCCCTGAGCACCCCCACCGCCGGGGGCACGGCCCTGAACCGCAACCCCTCCAGCCCCCCTGAGCCCGGGCCGGCTCCGGGGGCGCGCGCGGGGCGCGCCGCGGGGGCCGGGTGCCCTGTCGGGTACTTGGCTTTCCGGGGCGGGGGTCGGCGGCGCTGAGCGCCCCCACCCCGAGCCCAGGCCGGCTCCGGGGGCGCACGCGGCCGCCCGAGCCGCTGGCGGTCGGGTGCACCGCGGGCCCTCGGGCAGGCCCGCTCGCGCCCGCGCGGCCCAGGTGAGGCGGCCCCGCGCCGGCGCCGCGCGCCCACTTCCTGGTTCGCGGGCGGCGCAGGGAGCGCGGGGCGGCCGGGCCGGGCCGGGGGCGGGGGCGGCGGCCGCGCTGTCACAGAGGCGCGGGGCGGGGCGCGGCCTCTCCGCCGGGCCGGGCCCGCCGCGCTGCGCGCAGCCGTTCCCGCGGCGGCCGGCGGGCGGGCGCGCCCCGCGACATGTAGCCATGGACTGCAGGACCAAGTGAGTGCGCGCGGGGGCGGGCGGCGCCTCCGCGGACCGCGGCCCCCAGCCCCGGCTCCCCCGCTGCCTAGGCCGCGGGCCTGCGGGCGGCGCGGGGCGCGCGGCCCGGGCGGAGGCCTGGGCGCCGGCGCGGCGCTGCGGGTCCCGGGAGGCGGGCGGACGTGAGGCCGGTTCCCCCCTGCCGCGCGCCGGGCTGGCCGGCGGCTCGGGCGTGACTGCCCTCCCGGCGCGCTTCCAGGGTGTTTACCGGCGGCCCCGGGTCTCCCTCCTGCGGCCCCTTCTCAGGGCAGAAAGGTGCCCCGGGCGTGGAATACCGGCGCCGGCAGGAGGGGCTCGCGGAGGGAGTGTTTTCCCTGTGATCAGCAGCACCCTTGGGTGCCCCTTGGACTTTTCTTCAGGACCTTCAGCAGGCAAAAAGCCATCTGAACAGTGTGGTGGTTTTGTTTCAGTTATCTTAGGGGCAGTTTTATATTTTCCTCCGGAAACTTACTTTGCAAAAAAATTCCTTCTTTCTTCCTTTGACACCCTCTTAAACCAACCCCCACCCCACCCTACCCTACCCGAGTTCATGAATATCGTGTATATATTTCTTTTAGCGTTAAAAGCCTTCAACATTTCCCAGTGTTACAGAGTTTTTTTTATTTACACTTAAGAGAGGTTCTAAAGACTTAGGAAAATAGGAAAATAATTATCTTCAGTGTTTGATATGTTGGGGGAGGGTGCTAGTATGGGACCTTAAAAAGTATATCTTTTGACATTAACTGGATTAGGAGGGAGGCTCACCCGAGTTCAGATTATTCTCGTTGAAGCAACTTAATAGTGGGACGGCTGAGGAATTTGCAGAGTAATTTATATGGCTTGCCAATTTCTCTGTTTCTAGGTTCTTGTAATAAATTTTACAAAATAGAGCGCTTACTTAGAAGCCAATTTCTTGGGGGAAATGCATTATTAAAAACAGCTAGTGCACAGACAACCAAGGACTCCAGTGGCAGAAATAACTGAAATACATTAACACTTTGGTCACATGGACTTTGTGGTATCAGATGTTGCTTGATCTTTTATCTTCTGGCAGAAAGAGATTAAAACAGAACCCTGTTAAAAAGAACACAATGTTTCTAAAGAAGATGTCTCAATAGATTTCCATTCGCTTTTTGAAATTAACAAAGTATACCTTGAATGTGTGAGCATTTAGTGAATGTTGGTAACTTCTGAATGAAGCAAAACCTTACTGTTCTTAGTGATCAACTCCAATATTGAAATAGTCCAATTTTCCCAGATAGTTGACATTATCTTTTTGGGTTGGCCTCGGAAGCTATGTATAGTTTGTTACTTAAAACGTGCTTCCCTGCTGTAATTCTGTCTCAAGACAATATATGCAAAGTTCCACTTTTAAGCACCTTTATGAGTGTTTCATGGTGCTCTAGAACCTGGCAGGGGGAACCAGTCATTCCATTGTCTCTATATTGCAAGTCCTTTGATAAAAGCCAGAGAACCTGCCGTTAAGCTCTGCTGGTGGGGAAAGGTAGAGCCTGTTAGGAACATTCTGGCTTTTCAATTTTGATTTGATAAGATAAAGGCAATGCTTTCTATTTATAAGCACTTAATACTTCATAAAGCACTTCCACTGTAGTATGCGATTTGTAATCCTCACAGTTGTTCTGTGACCCTAACGGTACTTTCTAGGTGAGAAGGAGACTCAGAAGTTAAATGTTTTTCCAAAGTCTCTGAACTGTTAGCCTCAGTGCGCTTAAGTTGCTGAACCAGGAAAACACCTTATTTCTTCTCCCTTGTGATCATGTAGTTTTTTGTTGTTTAGTGGCTAAGTCGCATCCTACTCATTTGTGACCCCATGGGCTGTAGCCCGCCAGGCTCCTTGTCCATGGGATTTCCCAGGCAGGAATACTGGAGTAGGTTGCTATTGCCTTATCCGGGGTATCTTCCCAACCCAAGGATTGAACCTGGGTCTCACCTGAATTGACAGGTGGTTTCTTGACCACAAAGCCACCTGGGAAGCCTGGTCATATCGTTACATGGAATCTATTGAGACAAGAACAAGATTAACTGTTAGAGTTAAGATAATATAAACTTTGTCATAGGAAAGAAATACTAACAAAGTTCTTTTTCTTTCAGGGAAAATCCAGAAAGGACCTTTGACTTGGTATTGAAAGTGAAATGTCATGCCTCTGAAAATGAAGGTACGTGTGTTTTGCTAGTTCAGAAGAAATGCTTAGGGTGTAGACAGGTGGAATGCGGTGCTATCAGGACAGGACTTGTATTAAATACACCTTCTGTGTCTAGTGTCTCAAGTTCTGGTTGGAAAATAGAGGCTGAGTTTTAGCTCTGAGGTGGTGGGAATCAGGAATGTTATCTGTGTAGCTTGAATTTCAGGAGTCTGTAAGTGCCATGTGACTTACAACTTTGTTGATGACGTTATTGTTAGTTATAGGGATAGCCTTTCATTCCTTCTTGAAAATTCAGCTCCCATTTAAAATGCTGGTGAAAATTTTCTCATTGGTATAAGCGGGAGCCACACCAGTTCCCGTCTCAAGTTCCCCAGATGTGGAATGTGGACTGGGCAGCCCTCTCTGTGGGCTTTACTCTGGGAGCCAGGGCCTTTCAGAGGGCGGTAAACAGCCCTGTGGCATTGCTTGGAAGGGGTTTCAGCTGTCAGTTGCTACATGATAATTTCCCGAGATGATGAGGACACCTTAGGATCATGACTGTTGTCAGTTTTCCCCCTGCTTTTGTGGGTGGGGGTGGGGGTGCTGGGTGGTGGGGGGAGGACTGGTGGATGAGAGGAGGCGCTGTCTCCTCTTGCTTGTTTTCTCTGCGTTCTGTCCGTGTTGTGTCTTTCATGGATATCTCCCATGTATGAGTTCACCAGCTGTGTACTTAGACCCCAGATAGCATGATGATTCAGCATGTAACTTTGGTCCAGACTGGTTGTCCACTCTTGAGGCTGGCTGGGAAGTCTCTCCACACTCTCAGCTCCCCACATCGGCCGGCAATTACATGCTCCTAAGCAATTTGGAGTCGAGCACCTTAAAATAGAGGCGCCCAATCCAGCTGCGGTGAGGTGGGCAGGGCTAATTTTAGGTAGGAAGGCAGGCCTGTTCCTGGCTCCAGCAGCCCTGCCTGCCCCACTCAGGCCTGTTTGAGCCACAGCTGTGGTCAGGTTTGTCCCCCAGGCGAGGAGAGATCCTAGGTTGTACGTGAGCTTTCTCTGGTTGAAGAGGTTATCTTTCGTTGTCCTGAATGTATAGTCTGCTTACGTTGTTTCCAGGTCCAAATACGTTCTTTTTGAAGATTCCAATGGATACGTTATTTTTTTTTTTCAGCTCCAATTTATATGTATTCTGTAGTGTATTTATGATAGGAATAAATCTTCACAATATCTACTGTAACATCAGCTAAGGTGTGTGAAATAATGCTGACCTGACGTGTTTGTAGAACAGGCTGAATTCCTTTGGGCAGTGGGGGTTTCTCTGCCATTTTGAATGCATGCTGGTTCCTGATGAAAGGGTGGGCCTGCCTCACGGGACACCAGCTCCACGCCTGTGTTGAGGGGGTCCCGAGCCTACTGCTTACCTCCTCTCTCTGCCTTTATCCATTTTTTAGGAGCTAGCCTTTTCATAAGCACCTTCTACTCTGCCCTTCTTTTATTACCTTCTCGATCTTTTGGTTTCATTGTTTAAATCACTGCTCATCAGAAGCATCTTTGTATTTTAACTGTTTATCTAGCACGATGAAGTTGAAAATATTATAAGTGGTTAAAATAAACACGGTTGGCTTCTCTGTAGGTTGCAGTTAATCTGTCCTACCCACGTATTCCATTAAAATGGCTCACTGGCAGCAAAATCTAAAGTTTTTTTTTTTTTAAAGCTAAACTTGATTATGTAAAAAGCATTAGCATCGGTTCTTTTTTGATTGTGACTTAAACACTGTGAACTTGGCTAATATTTTAGGGTCTAAGAGTTACCCTTTTTGTGCTCTTAAAAGTAACACTACTGTATAACTAAAGTTTTATGTCGGATTGAGAGTTTGATGCTTCTAAATGTTTTTAAACTAGTTTTCTGTTTTATTGATAATTATTGAAGGGCAAAATGTCCAGAAATTACTCCAGAAAGTTATTCAGATATTTTTATTTAACTGTCAGTGAGTGCCATGTATTTAATGAGTCTCATATGGGCATCAGTTTATTTAAAATAGAACACTTTTTTGCTAACATTTACATGAATATGGATGACATTTTTATGTTCTACTGGACATGTAAAACAAGGTGTGTAAATTATGATGTTTTAGGGTACAACATGAAACCCATTTAAATTATAAGGAAACTTAATATTTCATAAAAGGAAGTTTAGAAGTAGGTCACCAGAGACCTCGGCTCTTTCTGCCTCTGGGCTCACCACCCACAGGAGTGCAGTCACTGGGAGACTTAGGTTCCTTGTGGTGGTAGCGTGGCTCTCAGATGGGTTGGAACCCTGCTTCTCGTGTATAACTCTGGGGATGGAAGACACTGGCTTGTCATGGTCCTAAGGGGGGTAGTTTGTTTCCCCAAATCCCCAGAACGTTGGGTCCCAGTGACCCAAGTGGGCTTGGGGCTCACCAATCCTTAAGTGGCCATCGGTGGGGGTAGGGTTGGAGGGTGGAGTGAGAAGATCATTATGAATGATACACTAAACAGCTAGCAGGGAAGAGGAGAATGGAAATCAATTAAAGTGCTCTTTGCCTTTCTTAAAACATTGGTTTATTTTTTGAATGAGTTGTTATTTCTCAGTATATTGGTGTATTTTTTGATGACTGTCTGTTTGATCCAGTAGGAAGTATGATGGTTAGGGTAAACTTGGTTTATGCTAAGATTGATAATTAAGGTATTTGGCATGTTTCTTTTTTACTGTTTAACAGAGAAGTTTTAACTTCCTTTATTTGTCCTGAATGATTTAGATCGTAAATGTCTTCAGAGGCAGATCCTCACTAACTAGGATGTAGTTAGAGATTTGAAGTGGCATCGTAGGGGACTTCCCTAGCAGTTCCTGTGGGTAAGATTCTGAGCTTATAGTGCAGGGGACATGGGTTTGATTCCTGGTTGGGGAACTAAGATCCCCACATGTCTTGGGGCATGACCAAAATAAATAAATTCGTACTTTTTTGTTGTTTAGCTGCTAAGTCACGTCCCACTCTTTGCGACCCTATGAACTGTAGCCCACCAGGTCCCTCTGTCCACAGGATTTCTCAGGCAAGAGTACTGGAGCGGGTTGCCATTTCCTTCTCCAGGGGATCTTCCCAACCCAGGGATCAAACCATCGTCTCCTCATTGGCAGGTGGATTCTTTGCTCCTGAGCCACCAGGGAAGCCCAAATAAATAAATAGCCTTAAAAAAAAAGAAAAAGAAATGGCATTGTTGAGATGTAGCTGATAACGTCTGGCCCTGGTGAGGGACAGCCTTCCTCTCACCTGTTTGGACTTGTCTCAAGGGCATTGCATGGAGTTTGTGGAAAGCACCCGTCACATATGATGGGTGTTCAGCACTGCTGCGAGCAGGTCGGTGTGTCCCTGTGTCGGAGGGCTGGGTGCTGGGGGCGTCTGGCCAGTGGCCGGGGCGTCTCCACGTGGCTGCTCTCCAGGCAGGGCAGTGCCTCCGGTAGCTTCTGCCCCAGCTCCTGGAGAGCCAGGTGCTGGCATCCAGCTCTCCGTGTTCTTCCCATTAGATCTCCAAGCCGGCCGCCATCATCACGCCTGTTCCACTGTCTTTTTTTCCGCTTCCAGCCGTCAGGGAGGCTCAGCCCGCAGGGCGGGCTGCCTGCAGTTCGCACTGCGGAACTTACTGGAGGCGTGCCGCCACTGCGTTCAGGGAACTGAAGAGCGGCTTTTGCTGGAGGAGGGTGGGAGACACCTCCTCCTGGGGTTTCCCTTCAGGCGGCGGCCCCACGGCCCTGCTTTCTGTTCTGTGCTCTTGGCCCCGCACCCACAGGGGCAGGAGCCATAGCCCCTACTTGTGTGAGGCTTGAGTCACCGACAGTTGGTTCTGCATACTTAACAAAAAACCCTGAGGGCAGAAATGAAGATAACTTGCCCAGAGTAGCCTGGCTCCAGAGTCTCTACTGCAGTCTGTTGGTTTTTAGTAGATTTGATAACATGTAGATATTTTAAGAATCCACCTGCAATGCAGGAGACCTGGGTTTGATCCCTGGGTCAGGAAGATGCCTTGGACAAGGGCATGGCAGCCCACTCCGGTATTCTTGCTGGAGAATCCCATGGACAGAGGAGCTTGGCGGGCTGCAGTGCATGGGGTCACAAAAGAGTTGGACACAACTGAGTGACTAACACTTTCTCACTTTTCACTGCATATTTAAATCTAGCGTCTCTGTTGGATCTCATGTGTAGTAGCTTCGCACAGGGAAATCAGTTTAGTTCAATCGCTCAGTCGTGTCTGACTCTTTGCAACCCCATGGACTGCAGCATGCCAGGCCTCCCTGTCCATCTCCAACTCCTGGAGCTTGCTCAAACTCATGTCCATTGAGTTGGTGATGCCATCCAACCATCTCATCCTCTGTCGTCCCCTTCATCTCCTGCCTTCAATCTTTCCCAGCATTAGGGGTCTTTGCAAATGAGCCAGTTCTTTGCATCAGGTGGCCAAAGTATTGGAGTTCCAGCTTCAGCATCAGTCCTTCCAATGAATATTCAGGACTGATTTCCTTTAAGATGGACTGGTTGGATCTCCTTACAGTCCAAGGGACTCTCAAGAGTCTTCTCCAACACCATAGTTCAAAAACATCAATTCTTTGGCACTCAGCTTTCTTTATAGTCCAACTCTTATATCCATACATGACTACCAGGAAAACCATAGCCTTGACTGGACGGACCTTTGTTGGCAAAGTAATATCTCTGCTTTTTAATATGCTGTCTAGGTTGGTTATAGCTTTTCTTCCAAGAAGCAAGTGTCTTTTAATTTCATGGTTGCAGTCACTATCTGCAGTGATTTTGGAGCCCCCCAAAATAAAGTCTGTGTCTGTTGTTTCCCCATCTGTTTGCCGTGAAGTGATGGGACCAGATGCCATGATCTTAGTTTTCTGAATGTTGAGTTTTAAGCAACTTTTCCACTCCTCTTTCACTTTCATCAAGAGGCTCTTTAGTCCTGGAGTATAAACTGTGTGTGGCACAGGTACTTTTTTTAAGCAGGAATAGAGTGTCTTCCGGGAAATTAATGAATGAGGTGTGATTCCACAGTGCTTACTGAGCCTTGTCCTTGTGGTGTTCGCAGTGCACCACTTTTAGGATTTCCATGTCGATATTTAGTGAATCTTTGAGCTAACATTTTCATTTATTGATGGTTTTCCATGCGTCTTTTAGCAGAGCTTGTTTTCTTTATCTTATTCTCTTTAGCCAGAGAGAGTAACTTCTCTTAGGAGCAGATCCCACCTTGCCACCAACTTTCCACTTTTATCAGCTTCTCCAGCCCAGTCAGTATCAGATGCTCTGTCCTTTGATCTCCAGCTCATGTGAACAGTCTGAACTGTCTCCTTTTTCTTAAATCACAACCTTAGGCCAAAGAATCCTGACTGTGTCCTCCTGAGCTCCCTTTTGCATTTGATAGGTTTTCGCCTTGAGGGATCCTGTTTACACAGATTTATTTCGCTTCTGCCTGTATCCCGTTCTTCAGGTACATCTAAGATAGTAATGCAGAGACATGCAGACGTTTCTTAGCGTCTGCTTGCCCCGCTCTGAGTGACCTCTTCGAGGACCAGCCCGTGACCCAGCGACTGTATTCCTAAGGAACAGTGTAGTGCAGCCGCTGGCATGTTTAGTATTTACGAACTGCACGGCAGAAAGTGGTCTGAGTGTGGTGTCTGACTGTCGGTCAGGTTAATGTTGGTCCAGTGAGTTCCCAGAGGCCGCGCTTGTGGACGTGGCCCTCAGTGTCTGCTGGCTGGTGGGCTGCAACGAGGGCGTTATTAGTTTTTAGATTCATTTAGTTAATTTTGGCCGCGCTGGGTCTTTGTTGCTGCGAGTGGGCTTTCTCTCGTTGTGACGCGCGGGGGCCGCTCTCTGGTTCCAGCTCACTGTGGTGGCCTCTCTTGTTGTGGAGCACAGGTCTCAGGTGTGCGGACTTTAGTAGTTGTGGTTCTCAGGCTCCAGAGCACAAGCTCAGCGATTGTGGTGCCCAGGCTTAGTTGCCCTGCAGCATGTGGGGTCTCCCTGGATCAGGGATCGACCCCCCGTCTCCTGCGTCGGCAGGCGGACTCCTCACTACTGAGCCACTGGGGAAGCCCTGCGGGGACATTACTGGCCTGTCACCCTCTGCCTGGGGCGGGGCTGTTTGGGGTTCCTGTGCTCAGGGCCCCCCACCCCCATTCAGGCCCCGCATCCACTCTGCCCCTGCCTCCCATCACAGGATTTACTGGGACACACACCGTGCATGTGTGTGTGTGGAGGCCACCTTGAAGCCCATCAATACCCCTCCACACACTGAAAACCCCAGAAAACCCTGGCATTCAGAGAGTAGAGCTTTGGTGAATCATACATAACATAAGATGGTCTAGGAGATTTACGTGTTGCCCAAAGTGGGGGAGGGGAAAATATGTGAGTAAAATGGAGCTACTATGCTTTTCTGCTCCAGCTTCGTGTTGGTTAAGGAATTCCTCTCACCCCAGATGCACTGAGGAATTAGAGCAAGTCTTCAGTGAACGTTCTGACAGTGTGCCCCACGTTGCAGCAGAAAGCGGCACTTTTCTCAGAGCTGCTAACCAGGGGCAGAGTCTCCTGTGGCTCTTCAGGGGCGCACCTCTGAGACAGACCCTTTGCTTCTACCTGGAATGGAGTTGAGAAGAGCTGCCCTTTTCTGTTTGGCTCTGAGATCACCTCCTCCTCCCCGCAGCTGCCTGAAGGGTAGGAAGTAAGCCAACTTCAGGGCTCAGTGTTTATCGATTCTTACTCTGATAGGGATGCTGTGGAGCTTGTTTTCTGATGGTAACTTGTCTCATTTATAGGTGCTTTTATTTATTCACATTAGGTGCTTTTATTTATTCACATGTTGTTTAACTTTGCAGCTTTAATCAAAAAGATTATTACTCAGCGACTTCTTTTTATATCTTTGACTTCTGTAGCTTCACTTCCCCAAATTTCACCTGCTTGATAAAAGTTGTTACATTCTTAAGAAAAGATTTTGATAGTAATACCTCTCAATACCCTTCCCAATTTTCATTCTTTTTCTTTAAAAGCCATCTTAGTACCTTAATAATGGTGCTTCAACAGTTGAACGAATGTTCACTGAACAGATACTTGGGGTCAGACACTGTTTGGGGCTCTGGGTTCTCTGGGCACACTTCAGCAGAGAGCGTAGAATCAGGGAGCTGGACGTGTTTGTAAAGGGTATCGCTTTGATGGCTTTTCTGCCCCTGGGAGCCCCCTAGGGCCTCATTGTCATGCTGCCCTGTGAGTGCACAGAGACCCTGGCCAGCGAGCCCAGCACAGCTCTGCCCGGCCCCGCAGGACCTGGCTCACCACTCCTCAAATCACAGTTGCCTTAAGTAGGTGGTGTTACTTAATTTATTTATCTGATGAAAGTAATTCACAGTGAGGTGTGAACAACTGATAGATAGCCCTCAGGGGAGCATTTTAATTTTAAAGAAAGCCTGGTACACCTGAATTAATTAGAATGATGCAAACTTGCTGTGGTGCAAAGATCTCTGAACTGAGGATCAAGGATACCTCTGGTTTATAACTTCCCAGTTAATGAAATAAAGTGATGGCATGGTTACAGCACCTAATTTACCAATTTATTTTCTCTGATCAGGCCTCCAGTTAGATGTATTACAGAAATAGAAATAAAACTAATATTTAACAGTGTGTCAGTAGCTGTGGAAAGAGTCTACATATCCTCTTTATCTTCAGTGCAGCCACATGAAGTGGGGACTGTTATTTTCATAAAGATGAGGACATGGAATCTCAGAAAGGTTAAGTAACACACAGCTCCCAGAGGTGGGGCTGCGACTTGAATCTGTTTTGCTGATTCTCCAACCGTTAGGCTGTGCTGCCCCTAAAATAATCAGCATATTCTAATAGCTTTGACTTTTTCTGCAGCAGTTTGAGAAAGCCACCCGTTTAGAACTTCCCTGAAGCAAGGATAGACCAGAGTTGTGATACTACATTAGCATCTTTTAACAGGGATCAGTCAAAAGACGAAAATGGCAAGAAGAGTGTGAACGTCAGAGGAGATCCTCAGGCTTCTTTCATTCACTGAGCACGTGTCTGAGCGCCAGTTATGTGCCGAGCACAGACGCAGAGCAGTTGAGAAGATGGCATTCTCACAGGATGTCAGTTTCAAGTCAGGGACTGTGGTGGTGTCAGGGCTGTGGCCTGCTCTGTAGGGGCCACGCCCAGTGTTGAGGGGGGCAGGTCCCTCAGCTCTGTGCAGAGGGCCTGGGGGGCCTGGGGGGTTCCCAGGTGATGGAGGGGAGACAGCCGCATGTCTCGTCAGCTCTCAGTTGGGTTCCAGGCAGTTATCTCGTTCCAAAGGTAGTTGTACTTCATATTCAGAATCTTGTGACTAATTAAGAGTAAAGAATATATCACTTTTGGTCTAAATACTTGTGACTAAGGAAGCTGATTAAGAAGTAGCCTCTTGGCTATGGTGTCAACTGCCTAGGCAGGGGCTTGTGGGGCTTAGTTTTGTTTACTCAGAGCCCGAAACAGTGTCTGACCCCAAATACCTGTTCAGTGAGTATTTGTTCAGCTGTTGAAGCACTATTATTAAGGCAGTACGATGGCTTTAAAGAAAAAGAATGGAAATTATGAAAGGTATTGAGATGTATTACTGTCAATATCTTATCTTCTTTAAGAATGTAACAACTTTATCAAGCAGGTGAAATTTGTGGAAGTGAAGCTACAGAAGTCAAGGATATGAAAAGAAGTCACTGAGTAATTATCCTTTTGATATTTGCCTCATGGCAGTTATAGTCTACCTTGAACGTGGTCTTTCTTGCTCTCTGTGAACACTGGATTTTAAGTTCTCAAGGACAAGCCTGTCTTTGGATCTCTTGCAGATTTTTGGAAGTTGTCCTCATACAGATGATGCTCAATAGTGACTTGTTAAGTTATACTCTGTTATCACAGTGAAGTTAGTAAAAGGTGCTGCTGTATTTCCAACACCTATTTTATATTTCTTAAATCTTAAAAAAATTTAATGTGTAGAGCTTTGAAAGGCTATTTTTTTTTACCTTCACAAGCAATATGTGCTTTATTTAAATTTTTTTTTTTTTTTTTTGTAGAACTGTTGATAAACCACAAACTCTGTCTTAGTAGGCAGAACTGGTAAAGATCAGATGGAACCTTTTCCTCTTTCAGTTCCTTCTTATTTATCATTTGAATCTGAAAATAAAGCGTAGAGCTATCAGTTTAGTACATCTGATGGTCTTCTGCAAGCATGTCAGCATCCAGAAATTAGTCATTTCAGAAATAATTTAGTCTCGGTTGGGTAGCAAAGCTGCACCAGCAAAAGACATGTTTAGTGTTCATGATCATTAATGAAAATTAAGCAGTCCTTTAAAATGCTGTCCCTTGAGTAGTGGTAAAATTTAGACTTTTTATTAATTTCAATTAAAAATTATTTGAAACAGCATGAATTTGTGCAGAAAACATTGGCTAAAATGAAACACAGGGAGTTCAGAAGTATGTTAATGTCCTCAAGGTCTGCACATTAAAAGGACATGGATGTGGTTCAGGAAGAATTATGAAGTTTGGGGTGTTTTTTTGAGATTCCAGTGTGTCTTGGATATGATGTTTGGAAGAGGAAGTCATGTGATATTTGGGGAATCTTTTTCAAGGTCTTGGTCATTGTGAGTCTTTTATATAAATTAAAATGGTATTTTCTATTTAATAACTATAAACAATGAGTTTGTTTTTAGAAAATATTTGTTTTTCTCTTTTTATTGTATTCTTATTACTACAGAGGACATGAGAACTAAGTTTTGGTGTTTTGCTGTGCAGTGTGTGATTCTGATGACAAGAATCTGCAGAAAATTTTGTTGAATATGAGGGACAACAGAATTTCATCGAGGTTATATGTTGGTTGTGTTTACTGTGTACAGGCTTTGACATGTCACAGAGGACATTTTAAGCTAAAAACCACATACAAAAATACTAGTTTCCAAGTTTTCAGTGGTTACTGTTGTGTTTCTTCATAAAAATGTTTACTGCAAAAGGTGGAAGCATTAAACTGGAATATGAGTTGAAAGCCAGCATTTTAATTTGTAAATATTTATTTCATTTGATAATTTGATAGCTTGATAGTTAAAGATGTACATGAGTAATCTATGGTACAATGCTTTGTACCTGGCATTGTTCTGCATTTGGTCATTGAGGCTGGTGTAGCTCTCTAGAATTCTTTATAAGGCCATTATAAAATCCATTTCCTTAGAGTTTACTCAGTTTGGGGATTCATAGAATCTCTTGGTAAGTTTTTGATTTATTTCCCTCAGGTATGATTGAAATCGACAATGATCATTTTGTGTTTGATAAGCCTGGGAAGAAGAGTGGAGATGCCCTTCATGTTAAATTTTCTGCCTTAAACCTTGTATCATAACACCACTACTTTCTTACTTGTGGTTTCTTCAAATGGTGGCCAGAGTGTTGGCAATGAGGTCACTGAACACCAGAAATGTCTTCTGAGTCATCACAGTAAGACCAAGTTACATTTGCCATGGTTTACAGCTTACATCTTCATGGTAGTGTAATTCTTTGCAATGTATGATCTGTATTGTACTTAATATGTTTGAGAGATCTAACCTATACAACTGGTTGTTGTTCAGTCACTCTCACGTCCGACTTTTTGCAACCCCATGGGCTGTAGCACACCAGACTCTTGTCTTCAACTATCTCCCAGCGTTTGCTCAAACTCATGTCCATGGAGTCAGTGATGCCATCCAACCATCTCATCCTCCGTCTCCCCCTTCTCCTCCTGCCCTCAATCTTTGCCAGCATCCGGGTCTTTTCCAGGGAGTCAGCTCTGAAATACGTATGATTTGTATTTACTTTAAAATGTAATTTGAAATACAACTAGAATTTGCCTTTTTTAAGGTATGGCTGAATTTAATTTGGTCAAAATGCAAGAATTATTCATTTATTGTTGTTAAGGGACTTAGCGATTCTTATTCTGAGTTGCAGCACTTAATTTAAACGCTGGGGCTGGGGAGAGTGGGCGGTGGGCATGCTTGCTCGGTCTCTGCGTTGGAGGAGGTGATGAGTAAGGTGGAGCTCCGTGGTCTTGGAGCTGTCTTCCTCCCACACAGATGTCGATGGCCCAGAGGGCAGGGGCGCTAAAGCTTCTGCAGCCCGAGGAAGGGCCAGAGGCCCTGTTTCTGCTTCTGGGTCTTTAGTAACTGGGGCCAGCGAGGCTGCGGGTTGTCTCTACTGCCTCCTGCATCTGCACGGAGGTGTTAAATCCTGGAATTTGTATTTACCTCCTTTCACTTTTGCTTTTTGGTGTACTAGGTGTTTATTCTTTCATTTATGAGACGTTTAATATTTTTATATTCTTTGGACTGTGTTAATTCTTCAGTTTGTAATTTTACTTTTAATTGTACTTTGCTTTTCCATTATTTTTTGTCAATTTATTTGGTTTTTTAAAAGTTTTTGTTTCTTTTATTGTTTAAAAAAATCATTTCATGAAATACTTTTTGTTTGAAAAAAGCTTTGATCTTTGTTGTTCGGACGCAGGGTGCCCTTTGGGCATCTGTTTCTTTTTCTAGTGAAAAGACAGGGAAGCTATTAGAGGAGTGAATATTGTTGTTGTATTTCTTTAACCTGATTACTTCTTTTTTTCTTTGATTGGAAAATAAAAATAGCATAATATAGCGTGGTGTTTTCTTTCTCCTCCCAGTTTTGTTGGGATATAATGGAGACACAGCACTGGACGAGTTTGAGGTGTGTAGCATAGTGGTATGACTGCATACGCCGTGAAGTGACCACCCCAGGTTTAGTGAACATCTGTCATCTCCTATACATACAAATTAAAGAAAGAAAAAAAAATGTTTTTCCCTTGTGATGAACACTCTGAGGATTTACTCTCAACAGCTTTGTAACATACAGCAGTGTAAGTGGTCTTTATCATGCCATGCATTACACCCTCAGCACGCACTTAGTTTTTAACTGGAGTTTTATACCTTTCGACTATGTTTATTCCGCTCTCTTCCCCCACTCCCTCTGGTAACCACAGTCTGATCTCTCTCTCTTTTTTACAAAATGAGTTTGTTTATTTTTGAAGTATAATTGACCTCTAACACTATGTTAGTTTCTGTTACACAGAGTAGTGATTTGTTATTTCTGTGCATTTCAGAATCGTCCAGGATGAATCTAGTTATAATGTCACCTATGAAGGTATTACCTGGTTATTGACTGTGTTCCCCACATACGTATGGGTACCCATGGGTACATTTCATACCCATGACACACTTGTGTTGTAACTGGAAGTTCGTACCTCCTTAATCTCCCTCCCTTAATCACCTGTGTCTTTCCACTCACCTCCCCCAACTGCACGTGTTCCCTATAACTCTCTTTGCTGTGTCTGTGCATTTGTTTTTTAGATTCCACCTACAGGTGAAATGGCACAGTGCTTGTCTATCTCTGACTGTTTTCCCTTAGCAGCAATACTCTCTAGGTCCATGCATGTTGTCACAAATGATAAGGTGTTATTCTTCTTGGTGGCTGAGTGGTCCAGGTTGGGGGTGTGTGTGTGTCTGTCTGTGTGCACACTTTCATCTGTTGATGGGCACCTGGGTTGCTTCTGTATCTTGGTTATTGTAAAGAATGCTGAAATGAACACAGGCACGTACAACTTTTCTAATTAGTGTCTTTGCTTTCTTCCTGTGGTAGTTCTAGCTTTAATTTTTCGAGGCACCTCCATACTATTTCTCGGAGTGGCTGCACTAGTTTACATTTCCACCAATGGTGCATGGGGGGTGGTGGTGAATGTTATGAAAGGTAATTTCGGAAACTCTCAGCAGACACACCCTAAATAAAACTGATGCTTACTCTTTGATTGAATGTGAATAGCCAGTTAAATCTCTGTCTCAAGGTAAGTGGGGGTAAATGGGTCTGATGACATGATTTTCTAAAAACCTAAAGTCTGGAATCCTTCTATGGATAAAATGAAACCTCACAGACTCCATGATGCAGTGGAGAGACACTGGACAAGGGTGGAACATGGCTTTTGGTCCTGGCTTGGCTGTTTATTACTTTCATAACTTGGTAGAGTTGTTTAGTGTCTTGTTGATTTCACTTTTCATAGTTATAAGACATTTGCACTTTGTATCTCAAGAATTGTTATGAGAGTCCGATAGAAAATGGCATGAAAGTGCTTTGTAAATGGCTGTAAGTCACTCTTGGTTCTGTATTGTGTGCGTAAAGTCTTTGAAAAAAGGTGTGATCACTTCAGCAGAAATCAGACGTCAGTGAGGAACTTCCCTCCTATTTTGATGTGTGTTATCAGCGTGGAAGAAAGGAAGGTGGTAAAGAAGCCTCCCAGGCCCCCGCTTAATACTGTGCAAGGGTCAGATGGAAGGTGCTAGTTTATTTTGGGCCGCCGAGTTAGTTTCACTTTGAAGATGATGTTTGGTGGAGAATACAAATTTAGCAATGAGTCTGGCAGTTCTCCTGTACAGGCTTGGTGGCGTCACAAAGACTGAGCAGGCCTTGGAAGTCACAATGTGACTGTTCTTTACACTTTCTTCCAACTTTTTATTTTAAACATTCACTAATTTAAACAGGAAAGTAAGGATTCTATATATGTGGAAAAAATTTCGAACTTCTGAGAGTTAATATTGACAAACTAGAAGCTGATTAGAATGGGAATAAACTAAGGGCCCACATCTCTGAATTTCTGATGATGAGGTGAGAGTCAGTTCAGTTCAGTCGCTCAGTCGTGTCCGACTCTGTGACCCCATGAATCGTAGCACGCCAGGCCTCCCTGTCCATCACCACCTCCTGGAATTCAATCAGACTCACATCCATCGAGTCAGTGATGCCATCCAGCCATCTCATCCTCTGTCGTCCCCTTCTCCTCCTGCCCCCCATCCCTCCCAGCATCAGAGTCTTTTCCAATGAGTCAACTCTTCGCATGAGGTGCCCAAAGTACTGGAGTTTCAGCTCCAGCATCATTCCCTCCAAAGAAGTCCCAGGGTTGATCTCCTTCAGAATGGACTGGTTGGATCTCCTTGCAGTCCAAGGGACTCTCAAGAGTCTTCTCCAACACCACAGTTCAAAAGCATCAATTCTTTGGCGCTCAGCTTTCTTTATAGTCCAACTCTCACATCCATACCTGACAGGGTAATATTATGTGGCTGTAGGGGTCTTTAGTGGACATGTTATCAGCTAGGGGCATGGTGCAGTTGGTTTTGAGTTCTGAGTACACTGATAATAAGCACTGCAGTGTGCGAGTGGCCGAGGTTTATAACGAATCCAAGGCCATCCCAGGAATGCCATCACTCTCACTCATTTGCCTACCTGTTTAACTTTCTGGGGTGAGTGCTGAAGGAATCCTGTGGCTGTGGCGAGCAGCAGAAGTTGTATGCAAACACAGGCTGCCTTATCAGTGCTTCGGAACGGACGAGGCAAGCCCCTGATTGGATAAATTACTGATGATTAAAAGTGACTCCAGTGTTAATTACTTGAAAACTTTATTTATGCTCTGCCAAAATCTGGATTATGTGCCTAGATAAAGAAGATGTGGTATATGTATGTGTTGGAATATTGTTGTTGCTGCTAAGTCATGTCCAACTCTTTTGCGACCCCATAGACTGTAGCCCACCAGACTCCCCGGTCCATGGGATTTCCCAGGCAAGAGTCCTGGAGTGGGTTGCCATTTCCTTCTCCGGGAGACCTTCCCCACCCGGGGACTGAACCTGGGTCTCCTATGTTGACAGGTGGTCTTTTTACCACTGAGCCACCTGGGAAGCTCACAAAAGAATATTACTCAGCCCCTAAAAAGGAACAAAATTGGGCCATCTGTAGAGATGCGGATAAATCCGGAGTCCATCATAGAGAGTGAAGTAAGTCAGGAAGGGAAAATACAGCATGTGAACCCACGTATGCTGAATCTAGAAAAATGGTGCAGACGGACCTATTTGCAGGGTAAGAACAGAGACGCAGACACAGAGAGTGGGCCTGTGGACACGGGGCGGGGGTGGGGCACGGACTGGGCGCTTGGTATTGACATGTGCACGGGACCACGTGTAAAGCAGGCAGCTGGTGGAGAGCTGCTGTGCGGCAGAGGGAGCTCAGCTCAGGGCTCTGTGATGGCCTAGAGGGTGGGATGGGGCAGTGGGCAGGAAGGAGGCTCAGGAGGGAGGGGATATGTGTGCACATCTGGCTGGTTCTCTTCATTGTGCGGCAGAAACTAACGCAGCATTGTAAAGCAGTCAGACTCCAGTAAAAAAGAGCGAGTTGTGAAGATGATTGAGAACCACTGTGTCAGGGTTTAAGTCCTGCAGTTAACTTTGAAGCAGAATTCTGTTAAATCATTGATATCAATCAATCAATCCCTTTTCAAGGGTATTTTCATGACGTTTATGAGTCTGTATTTTCTAAGCAGATTCTATTTAGGAGCGTTCTGTATGCTCCTGAGTTCGCAGTAGCAGTGTTCTCAGCCTCGTTCGTGTCATAACACAGAGATGACGGTGTTTACATGGATGTCTGGGCAAACAGACTGTATCATTGGTGAGCGGTCAGTGGGGCTCCCAGGGGCTCCCAGGGTTGCGGGATCATTTTATCTTCAGTCTTCTTAACCATGAGAGGTACACAGAGGAGGGGTGTTTTCTTTATGGTTTCTTTGGTGAGAAGAGAACCTGCTCTTTTAATTCGCTGTTTTCATTCACTGCTGTTTTATGCTAGCTAGGATGGCAGGACTCTGAAGTTAGAGTGGATTTAGAAGAACTTGGAGTTCTAGCTTTGTGGTATTACTGGTAACCCCTCTGAGCCTGTTTCTTTGTCTTTAAAATGACAGCAGTAACCACCTTCCTCTTTCTACCGTAAAACTGTGATGGCCGAGAGAGAATCAAATATGTCAATATATTTTTAAACAATGGTTATTTTTGTTATAGTTTAAGCAAAATGTATATACCTTTCTTAATTCATAAGAAATAATAATTAGATGCTTTTGTTTGATATGTATATAGTATGTGTATATATTACATATTTAATATACAATGACATTGTGTCCATCAGTTAAACCGTTTGACTCCAGAGCTAAGAGAGTGATTTCACAATGACTGTGATAATATGAGGATTAATGAGCGATGAGAGTATTTCTTTGCATTTCAGGCTACAGCCTAGAATACACTTCTGATAGTAATTCTAATGATGACTTTTGGTAAATATCATAAACAACTTTCATATTCATCTATTTTTAATGAATTTTTAAAAAAGGTATAATGAATAAAATTCAGAATTAGTTGGATGGTATAACTGACTCAATGGATATGAGTCTGAACAAACTCCAGGATATAGTGAAGGACAGGGAAGCCTGGCATGCTGCAGTCCACGGAGTCCCAAAGAGTCAGACACGACTTAGTGACTTAACAACAGCAACTGATAGTCTATATTCATACTATTTTTCTCCTAAATAACAAAGCTAAGCTACATGTCTAACTGCTTTATTCTGATGGCTGGAAAAGCACCCGGGAATAACCAGCCTCTGGCCTTGCAGACTAAGATCACAAAGTAGTGGGTGGATGTGTTGTTCTGTCACAGCTGACGAGTCCAGATATCCTCCTCCACCTTGTTGGACTCTATTCAGGATCACTCTTGGCCTTCCTATCGAGGAGCTAGTCAGAGACTGTTGTGTAAGTAAGGCTTCTTTTTTGTCTCCCATCGCTGTCCGGAGCTGAGGGAGCCTCCTGCTTGCTGGCCCAGGCTACCGTCTGAGCCTGTGGCTGGCGGGTGGGGCGTCTTGTCCAGCCAACCAGCTGGCAGCCTCCGTTGTTAACTGCAGTCTTTCTCAAACTGGGACCTGTAGGTTCTCATGTTTAGAAGACCCTGATCTCCACAATAAGCTCTCAGCCTTAAGCCTGATGTTCTGGATCCTCCGTGACCTGGGCTCAGATGACCGTTTTAGGCTTGACTTTCTAGCCCACATGGCTCACCACACAGACACATCTTAGGTGGTGCTCAGAAACGCTTCCTCTCTGCAGAGCTCATTTCCCTTCCGTGTCTGTATACAGTCTACCCAGAGTGCTGTCTCCTTCTACTTCTGTGTACAGACTCCTCGGGAGACTGCTTCCAGGACCCATGGCAGGTACCAGAATTTAGGGATGCTCAGGTCCACGGCTGACCCTCTGTATCCCTGGATTCTGCATCCGCAGATACGGAGGACCAGCCGTACATGTATTGAAAAGATGCGGGTGTACGTGACTGCACGCGTGGACCAGTGCAGTTCACAGCTGAGTTGTTCCGGGCCACTGCAGTCTCCTTGTATCTCTCCTTAAAGCTCAGCTCGTGGTGATAGTGTCAGTCACCCCTAAATGCACCTTAGCATATCAAACCTGTCATCAATTACACTTTTGTTTTAATGGCAATCATTTAGAAAGGTTTTTAAGTAACAGTCTTTTTATAGCAGAAAAAAATAAACACAAATGATAAAAATTTTTCTTATATAGAGGGGAATACAGAAAAGAGTAAGTCTCTCCCCACCTCAGACCCAGAGTGCCTTCGCACCCCTTCCTAGAGAAGGAGTGGGTGGCCGTTTCTCTTACATCTGTTCGGAGAATTTAGGTGCGTTTGCCAGCGAGCGTATGTACGTGTTTCCTTGCACACATCCTGGTGCATCCCGTGCGGGTGGTTCTCTCTGTTTTATTGAGTTTGCAGAGTCTTCTGCTTTGGCACACAGGGCTCTGGCTGACTGCCGTGCAGAGCGGGCCCCCGGTGACCGTATCGTGAGCTGGCTCCACAGGACAGTTTCTCCCGAAGACTTTCTGTGATTAACGAGGATAGCTTTCCCATCTCTAAGTTAATGTTGTTGTAAGTGATGCGTTCAAATTATTGAAGGCTTTTATTTTCCCTTTTCCTCTCATTTGTTATTACTGCTGTCACTTCTATAAAGTGGAAATATTTAAGCTTGCTTTAATGGAGAAAGGCTTTCCTGGTGGCTCAGATGGTAAAGAGTCTGTCTGCAGTGCAGGAGACCTGGATTCAGTCCCTGGGTCAGGAAGGTCCCCTGAGGAAGGGCATGGCAACCCACTCCAGTAATCTTGCCTGGAGAATTCCATGGACAGAGGAGTCTGGTGGGCTGTAGTACATGGGGTCACAAACAGTCGGCATGACTGACTGATTAACTCTTTCAATTAATGGATGAAAAAATTTTCCTTGCCTCTTTATGTAATTTCTTTTCACCATGATATATATAAAGGCCTTTTCCCCTAACAACAAAGGTCCATCTAGTCAAGGCTATGGCTTTTCCAGTGGTCATGTATGGATGTGAGAGTTGGACTATAAAGAAAGCTGAGCGCTGAAAAATTGATGCTTTTGAACTGTGGTGCTGGAGAAGACTCTTGAGAGTCCCTTGGTCTGCAAGGAGATCCAACCAGTCCATCCTAAAGGAGATCAGTCCTGGATGTTCATTGGAAGGACTGATGTTGAAGCTGAAAGTCCAATACTTTGGCCACCTGATGCGAAGAACTGACTCATTTGAAAAGACCTTGATGCTGGGAACGATTGAAGGCAGGAAGAGAAGGGGACGGCAGAGGATGAGATGGTTGGATGGCATCACCGACTCGATGGACGGGTTTGGGTGGACTCCAGGAGTTGGTGATGGACAGGGTGGCCTGGCGTGTTGCGATTCATGGGGTCGCAGAGTTGGACATGACTGAGCGACTGAACTGAACTTCCCCCTAAAATCACACTTTGAAAATATTATCCTTTCATTAATAGTATTGGTTTATTATAAAATGTGGAAAATCTTGTCTCAAAAATCGGTTTGCATCATCTGCTGTCTTTGTGACTTTGGGCAGATTATCAATTTTTTATGTCTCTTTCCTCATCAGTAATATGGGTTTAATAAATAAATCCATTTTGTGTTATCGCATGAGAAAATGTACGTGGAAAAATTACAAATCGTAAAATTTTGTAGAAATGTTATAAGAAATTAAAATTAACTTACCACCAAATAGATAAGATTTTTCTCAACATCTATCTAGGACAAGCCCCAAATATTTGTCAGCATATTTTTTCTTCATTGTTCCATTGTATGCAGTAATGGCTAATACAGCCCTTAATGTTTCTCCATGTGTTTTTCCCATGTGTTTTGGGAAGTCAGTTGGTACTGCATTTAACTTTTTAGTAATACCAGTTCTCTTCTGCCTTTGTGAACACAGCATATTATTTTTAGTAAGAGAACCAATGTTAAGTTCCTCAAGTGGGATAAGGGGAAAAAGCACATCTTCTGTGCTGAAAAGTCATAGACTCCGCGGATTATGTTTAGATTCCTCGGCGTTCTCTTTGCTCTTCATGTCCCTCCCTGCTTTGCCCTGTTGCCTGTCTTCCTTAGTTAATTCCTTGTCCTCGACCCACCCCTTCCGCCAGGCCTCCTGCCGTCTCAGCGCCCGCTTCCCCCCACATTGGGCAGCGGAGGCTTTGTTGTAGAGAGTGCCTCGTCTGTCCCCATTCCAGCCCCTTCACACTCCCGGTCATTTCCCTTTCCCAGAACCTGTCTTTAACAACCTGCTAGTTAGTTTCCCAAACATTCCAAGTATTCTGTTAAAAACTTTTAATCTCTGTGACATACAACTGTTTGTTCACGGCTTGTTTGTCCACCCATTTATCCATCTGAACGTATGAAACGTCATTCCTTATGCTAAAAGGAATGCAGAGATGATACTGGCCCCAGGCATCAAGGAATTTACAATCTAGTGGGAGAGAATGTACATCAGGTTTATCACATTTGTTGGGTTTTTGGACGCCTTCCAGCCCCATCTGTAACTGCTACTCACAGTAGAAGATTGAGCTCTTGAGAAACCAATAATTACAGCTGGGTGTGATGAAGTTTTGATTGTTTAATTTATTGAAGTGCCTGTGTTAATATCCTCTCTGAATGGGATCACTTCTGATTTGAAGATTCATTTATTAATAAGGCTATAAGGAAGAGTTGTTCTGAATTAGTCAGTGAGAAGTCCTGGCTCACTGGTCTTTGGTTTGTCTAAGCATTTTCTTTTTAAAATTTATTTGTTTTTCAGTTTTGGGGAGCTCGCCAGGCTTTATGAAATTTACCGCATGGACCTTTTCTGCTTGTTTTAGTTACTGCGCTGGTGAAGTCCGTGTCAAGCAGATAGAGGCAGCTATTATTTCCTGATGACTTCCTTTCCCTCTCAGTTCTGGCAGCGTTTCAGCAGGAATCCAGCACTGACCAGGTGGTGCACGGAGTAACAGCTTATTTAATGGTTGGTATTTTATTTTCAGTGAAGTCGCATCTTGTACCTAAATAATTTCCAGCTCCCCAGCCCAGTCTTCATGAGAAGCAGGGGGAATTCGGCTCCTTTCCCACAGTCTGTGTTGTAGCCTCAAGTTGCTGCTGACACGCACGGCTCAGATTCAGGTGTGATGACTCAGCATCACTCTTACTCTTGGGCCATAACTCTGTTCTTCTACCATGTGTCTCAGTTCTTATCATTGGATCTAAGTTTGTGTTGGTACTCCAGTTCCTTCCTTGAATAAATGGTAAGCTTTTCAAAAGCGAGAAATAATGTCGCACGTCCTTTTGAATTGCATATGTCTGGCGTGGCGCTCTGTGTTCAGTAGGATTTAAATGAAGGTACATCGGTCAGCAATGAGACTGCTTGCTTATAAATGCAGGAGCTGGATACCACATTCATCTTACTCATTACAAGTATAAAGGATACTTATAGAGATCTCATATTTCAGGTACTTTAGATCTTAACATGTGGATAATGATCAGATTTTCATTCTGTTTGGCCAAGGCATAGCTTAAACTTATTTTGTCTTTTAGTCGGTCTAGTCAACTGTCAGTTTTTTTTTTTTTAATGGAAATTTTTGTTAGTTTAAGCTCATTTTCTTTTCTCAGTATCTCTATTTATTTATTTATTTACATATTTCTCCTTACTGATTTTCTTCCTATTTAAAAAATTCTGGTTTTTCTCCCTTTTCATCATGTTGGTGTCCTGAACCATTGTGTTTCCTGATTGGCAGTTTGCTGCAACTGCTGACATTCACTAGTGGAAGTATCGTAGAAAGTGTGTCCCATGGGAACTGCTCGTGTAACTTTCTGTCAGTCTCATCCCAGTTTGGCAGTGCTGGGCTCACACTGTAGTCACCAGACTTTAACCCTGAAATTCACTCTTTCCAGTCCACCTTGATCTTATATCAGAAAAATAGAGTAAATTGAGGAACTTGCCCCAAAGTACATAATCAGTGAATGGTTTCTTTAGACACAATGAACTTTGCCAAAATATATTGGAAGTTAGAGTAGCCAACTGCTGATAATCAATGTGTTGTCCATATATGTTTGTGACTATTAATGCCCTCCCTTATGTTTTGGGAAAAAAGATCCAGGCCTATGGTAAAAAAAAAAAAAATTTCAAATGAAAGGAGAAAATGATATGATGAGACAAAAAAATCACTACATCTCATTACTCACAGAATATCATGATTGAAATCTTGTTGAATAATCTACTGTGCGTCTCCATATAGTGCATATGTGTGCGTTAATATTATGTACTTTTTCATAAACTGGCTCCTCTGTCTAAAGCGTCTTGTAATCTGACAGTTTGCATTGTCAACTTGACAGTTTATCGTGAATGTCTTTCTGTGTTTGAAAATAGCAGTCTAATTCACTGGACTTAATAGCTGCCTAGAATTCCGTTGTATGGGTCTACTGTGCGTACATCTCGTTGCATTTCTTTTGTTATATACTTTGAATAAATGAATTCTTAAAAGTGTCACTGTTTACCTTTTGAAATGTATTGGCAGACTGTCATACAGAAAGATACGGCACACTCTCATCACCAGTGCGAGAGAGAGCTTGAGTACAACAGTTCTCGATAGTACTGGGTGTTGCTCCTTTTTTTTTTTTTTTTTCTGTTTTAATGTTTGTTTATTTGGCTGTGCTGGGTCTTAGCTGTGCCTCTTGGAGTCTTTGATCTCAGCTGCAGCATTCGGGAGCTTGAGTTGTGGCGAGCGAGCTCTTCGTTGTAGCATGTGGGATCTAGTTTCCTGACCAGGGATCGAACCTGGGCCCCCTGCTTCGGGAGCACAGAATCTTAGCCACTGGACCACCAGGGAAGCCCCTATTACTCCTCTTTTTAAAATATTAATATCTTTTATATGACAACATATTTAAAACACAATTATCGTAATACGCAGTCAATATTAAAACTTTCATAAAATAATTCACACTTTCTTTTCCAATTCCGTCTTTGAAGACCTACATGTATATTTTTTTGAAAAATAGACTGCTTTTACGAGCACTTTCAAGTTCATAGCAAAGTTGAGTGGAAAATACAAAGTCGCATTTCCCTGCTGTGGCCCCTCCTGCCTTCTTTGTTATCAACATCCCGTGGCAGAATGGCTCATTTTCTGTAACTGATGAACTTACTTGGACACATAAGTCGCCCAAAGTCCATAGATTTCATTAAGGGTCACGGTTGGTGGTGTCTATTGTGTGCGTTTTGGGCGACTGGAAATTATGCATATCCTCCTTTATAGTGTCCTAGAGTGCTTCACTGTCCTAAATCCGTCACACTCTGCTCACCTCTCTCCCCGCGACGTCTGGCAACCAGTGGTCTTTTTATGATCTCGATAGTTTTGCTTTTTCCAGAGATAGCTTCCCAGTTAAGTTTTTGAAGACATTGTTATCTATCTTACTTTATATATTCTTTGATTGATTGGAAAAGCTGGCATTTTTTCATTGATACATTTTTTGTGTGTTTGTTTTTTGCATGTTTCATATGTAAAGCCTTTCGTTTTATCTGTATCCATTAATTATTTATCAAATAGTATTGTTTTTCCAGTGTAACATTTATATTTTAAAATGTAGTCTATGATCTTTATTCAGAAGTTAAAATATTTCTTTCTAGTCAAATTACTCTTTCTTTTTTGGTGGTTTCTAGATTTTTGCCAAGGAGCCACTGAACCCAAGGAAGAAATCAGGACCAGTGTTTTGCATGTGTTTCTGATATAGGTCAGCTTCATTACAGTTGTATTATTGCTAATGTACAGAGAAAATAAAGTTAACTGAATTAATGATATTATTTCCTTAAATGTTTGATAAGAATTCACCAGTGATGTTGCTTGGTTCTGAATTTTTTTATGTAGGAAAGATTTTAATTATGATTTCAGTTTCTCTGTCATACAAATGGCTATTCAGATTTCTTGGTTCTTGTGATAGCTTTGGTAATTGCATTGTTGGAGGAATTTTCTTGTTTCATTTGTACAAAGGTGTGTATAAAATTTAGCATTATGTTTTTAATTTCTGTAAGATCTGTAACGATAAGCCCCTGTTTTCACCCAGAGTTTGTGACTTGAGTATTGTCCCTTGTTTTTCTTGGTCATTCGAGTTCTAGGGGTTTACCATCTTCATTGATATCTTCAGAGGAGGAGTTAGAGTTTTGATCATTTCTCCACTATTTGTTCATTTTCTGTCTCACTGATTTCTTGCTCTTTATTGTTTCCTTCCTCCTTATTTTGGATTTCACTTCTTCCAGCTTCTCCTCCTCCTGCTGCTGCTTCCTGCCTTCTGCTCCCACCTCCTCCCTCCTGCTCCTTCCTCTTCTTCCATTTCTTCTTATTTTTGGTTTTTTATTGTTTATTTCTTTGCTTTTTTTTTTAATGAAAATTGAAGTTTAGTTGATATGCAATATTATATAAGTTAAAGGTGTCATCTAGCTTCTTAATGTGGAAAATTAGAGCGTTGATTTATTTTATTTAAAAAAAATTTTATTTATTTGGTTGCACCAGGTCTTGGTTGTGCTATGTGGGATCCAGTTGCCCGACCAGGGATCGCACCCTGGCCCCCGCCATCGGGAGAGCAAGTCTTAGCCACTGGACACCAGGGAAGTCCAGAGCACTGATTTTTTTTTTTTAAAACCTTTTTCCTAATATAATCATAAATGTATAAATTTACCTTAAGTATTATTTCAGCTGTATCTCACAAGTTTTGATGTTTTCATTATTATGTAGTTGAAAATATTTTCTGATTTCTCTTCTCATCTCTTGGTCCACAAGTTATTTAGAAATGTGGTGCTTAATTTCTAAAGACTTGGGCCTTTCTGATGTGTCGTTGTTATTGCCTTTTAAACACTTAGCGCATTTAATAACCCTTACTTTTCTCCCAGCTGCACTGTAAATTCATTCGGGATGGACTTCAGCCTTCATCATATTGTTAGTGCTCTCTGTATCCCTTCTGAATGGTTAAAAAGTGAAATTGCAGCCCCGTCTTCAGCTAACCCTGAAGCAGCCTTGTTCATTTCTGTTCAGTTTTGTGCCTTAAACACCTCAAGGCCACTGTGGGGTCGTCCCTGACCCTTGGACTTGGGAGTCAGCTTTGACTTGCAGGCTGAATTCTGTAACTTAGACTGGACTGTTCTATGCAGTGAGGAGCGTCCTGTCCTCCTCACAGGTCTGTGCTGAGGTCAGGTGTGACGCCGGGTGAGGCCCGTCACGGTCCCTGGCGCCTTCGTGCCCTCGGTCGCGTCTGGTGAGTTGCTGCTGCGGTGCTGCCTGCAGGCAGCACTTGGGTGTGGAGGCGGGGGGCACCTGTGCCTGTGGGCACAGCTGCACTCAGGGGCTCCGAGGGGGCCCCGCGGCCTGTCCAAGCCCAGACGCTGGTGGCCACGGTGCACAGCCCGCTGCATAGCGCAGACCCTGCTGCCTGTTTTTTTAAATTGATTTTTACTGGAGAACAGTCGCTTTGCGATATTGTGTTAGTTTTCTGCTGTACAGTGAAGTGAATCAGCCATACATAGACGCACATCCCCTTTTTTTGGATTTCCTTCCCATTTAGGTCACCGCAGAGCACTGAGGAGAGCTCCCCGTGCCCTGCAGCAGGTTCTCTTCAGTTACCTATTTGATACACAGTCTCAGTAGCATTTATACATCAATCGCAACCTCCTAGTTCTTCCTTCTCCCACCCCTCAGTTCTCCCTTGGTATCCATGTGTTTGTTCTCTATTTTTGCTTTGCAAAGATCACCTGTGCCGTTTTTCTAGATTTCACGTGTACGCATCAGAATAACACGTTTGTTTTCCCTGACTGACTTCACTCTGTACGACAGTCTCTAGGTCCGTGCACGCCTCTGCAAGTGGCCTTGTTGCCTTTTAATGTGGTTTAATTGAGGTCAGAGAACCTACTCTGTATATGACCCGTACTCGAAAACGTAGGGTTTGTTTTAGGGCCCATAATGTGTTCTGTCCTGGTGAGTATTCCACGTTTGCCAAGTAGAGTGTGTGTGTGTGTTCACATTCAGAAAATTGTTGACCCTTATGTTTCTTCAAATGTTTTTCTGTTCACCCTCTTATGCACTGTTTTTTCCCCCTGGGACTACAGTTCCTGATGTTAGATATTTCACCAATCATAGAAGCTGTTTTATATTTCTTAGTATTTTTTCTCTTTGTGCTTTAGTTTTTATTATTTCAACTATTCTGTATTCGATTTTTCTAAGCATTTATTCTGTTGTATCCAGTAGCTGTTAAACCTTAGAGTGAATTTTTTTGTTTCAAGTAATATATTTTTGCATTGTAAAGCAATTGTCCTCCAATTAAAGTAGAAAGAAAATCGTAAAAATATTACTTTTCAGTTCTAGATTTTCCATATTTGGTTCTTTTTCCTAATATCTATTTTTCCACTTAGATTCCTCCTCTGCTCATTCAATCTAGCCTTTCCTTTAAATTTTTAGATGTATTTTTAATACATTAATACATATTAAACTAATTTTTATTAATTTTTCATTGCTTCTATATTAGATTACCACAAACACAGTGACTTGAAGCAGTGCAGATTTATTATCTGACA
The DNA here is from genome assembly GCF_016772045.2 of Ovis aries. NCBI lineage: Eukaryota > Metazoa > Chordata > Mammalia > Artiodactyla > Bovidae > Ovis > Ovis aries. Next base: position 76,143,969 of record NC_056065.1, on the reverse strand, counting down.
GTTGTGGAGGTCAGAAATCTGAAATGAGTCTCACTAAGCTAAAGTCAAGGTCTCAGCAGGACTGTGTTTTTTTTCTGGAGGTTCTAGGAGATAATCTGTGTTCTTGCGTTTTTCAGGTTCTAGAGGCCGCCTGTGTCCCTTGGTTCATGGTCCCCTTTCATCTTCAAAGCCGGGCCATGGCCAAAGATGGCCAGTCGTCACCACACTTGCATCACTCTGACACAGACACCTGGGCTTCCCTCTTTCATATTTAAGGATTCTTGTTGTTATGTCGGGACCACCTGGATCATCTCAGATGCTCTTCCTGTGATGCTTCAAGTCACTGTGTTTGTGGTAACCTAATACAGAGGACCAGATGCCATGATCTTAGTTTTCTAAATGTTGAGCTTTAAGCCGACTTTTTCACTTTCCTCTTTCCCTTTCATCAACAGGCTTTTTAGTTCCTCTTCACTTTCTGCCATAAGGGTGGTGTCATCTGCATATCTGAGGTTATTGATATTTTTTCCCGGCAATCTTGATTCCAACTTGTGCTTCTTCCAGCCCAGTGTTTCTCATGATGTACTCTGCATAGAAGTTAAATAAGCAGGGTGACAATATATAGATTTAACTTACTCCTTTTCCTATTTGGAACCAGTCTGTTGTTCTATATCCAGTTCTAACTGTTGCTTCCTGACCTGCATATGGGTTTCTCAAGAGGCAGGTCAGGTGGTCTGGTATTCCCATCTTTCAGAATTTTCCACAGTTTATTGTGATCCACACAGTCAAAGGCTTTGGCATAGTCAATAAAGCAGAAATAGATGTTTTTCTGGAACTATCTTGCTTTTTCGATGATCCAGTGGATGTTGGCAATTTGATCTCTGGTTCCTCTGCCTTTTCTAAAACCAGCTTGAACATCAGGAAGTTCACAGTTCACGTATTGCTGAAGCCTGGCTTGGAGAATTTTGAGCATCACTTTACTAATGTGTGAAATGAGTGCAATTGTGTGGTAGTTTGAGCATTCTTTGGCAATGCCTTTCTTTGGGATTGGAATGAAAACTGACGTTTTCCAGTCCTGTGGCCACTGCTGAGTTTTCCAAATTTGTTGGCATATTGAGTGCAGCTCTTTCACAGCATCATCTTTCAGGATTTGAAATAGCTCCACTGGAATTCCATCACCTCCACTAGCTTTGTTCGTAGTGATGCTTCCTAAGGCCCACTTGACTTCACATTCCAGGATGTCTGGCTCTAGATGAGTGATCACACCATCATGAT